>NW_004524626.1:10898446-10940116 GCF_000260255.1 Octodon degus
CACACACACACACACACACACACACACACAAATAAATAATTAAAAAAAATTTCAAACCAAATGTTTTTAAAAGGTGTGTGTGAGGAGCTGAGGGCACAGCTCAGTGGGAGAGCGTTTGCCCTGCTTGGGGAGACCCTGGGCTCCAGCCAGCACTGCAGCAGGATGGAAGGCTGTGAGAAGCGCCAGACAATCCCTAGAATTTCAAAGACTTTAAGTGCACACCCACGCACGCACACACCCCAGGAACAGCAAACAGGAACTTTCCTTTCCGTTTTTGTTTTTTTTTTTTTTTCTTTTTTTTTGAGGGGGGGCTCAAACTGGGAGGTTGAACCCCAGGCCTTCACACTGAATTCCATCCCTACTCCTTTTTATTTTTCATCTTGAGGCAGTTGTTAAATAGCCCAGGAAACTCTGAAACTTTCGGTCCTCCTGCCTCAGCCTCCCGGAGTGCTGGGGTGAGAGGCGTGCACCCCTGCACCCAGCCAAGGGGCCTTCATTGCTGTCCCAGACTTCCTGCACTGTTCTGACAGTGACCCAGACTGTCCCATGAGGACACCTGGCAGGCACCACCTTAAGGGGCGAGTCCAAGGGACAGTCACCGGGTGTCACATGGGTACACATGGCTTCCTTCATGTTCCAGCTCTCCTCCAAGCTCCTCCTCAATCCCACAGCCGCAGGCTACCGGACTGTCCCACGTGGGGGGCGGTGCACAGGACCAACCAGTGCTGTCGCAGACCAGAGGAGACAGGAGGATGGGGCGGGGTGGGATCTAGACCAGGCCTGGTGTTCTGTGAACAGCCACACAACTATGAAATGTGCAATTTTTTTTTTAATTAAAGAGACAGGTTCTCGGGACGTTGTACAGATGTGGAGGGCCTCACCCAGCTCTAACTTTGCTTTTAGCTTATTGGTCTTTATTTTTAATTCTATCATTGGGTAACACTTCATGCCATTAAATATGACAACCAGGGCTGGTGAGATAGCTCAGGGGACTAAGCAGCTTAGGCAAGCGCAGGGCCAGCTTAGATCCCTGCTCTGATGCCACACTGGCCTCCGCCCCAGGCACTCTGAGTGGGCCACCGAGTCCGCCTGAAGTGGCGCACGCCTACCCTGTGCTGGGAGGCTGAAGACAGAAGACCACCATGAGTCCCAGCTGCATAGTGAGACCCTGTACCAAATACATTTTAAAAAAAAATAAAAGATACCCATTTTCTCATGTATAACTCTGTCATTTAGATTTGGCACTTTCAATATTTTTTAAAATTAGAAAAACACAAAACACGTGCACATCACTAAAATTTAAGCCGAAGAAAGGCTGGGAGTGCAGTGCAGGGGTAAAGGGTGCACTGCATGGTCTGCAGAAAGCTGGGTTTCTACCCCAGCACCCCCATAAATGAAGTAATTAATTTAAACCCCACCTGTAATCTTAGCACCCGGGAGGCTGAATCAGGAGGATTGCTATAAGTTCAAAGCCAGCCTGGACTGCAGAGGGAGACTCAGTCTCAAAAAGCCCAAAACTTAACCCCTATTTTGTGCAGGGAACTTAACGTAACCCGGACCTTCTCAGCTGTGTCTCTCTGGCCCTTCCAGGCTCGGTTTGGAGTAAGCTCGCCTCTCCATTCACTCAGGACCCCCTTTCTGCACATCTCTTGCAGCCCTGGACCCGGATGTGGCTGCAGCCTCTCCCCTTCCTCCTCCGGCCCGTTTTTTCCAGTCCCATGCTTGAGTTCCTCCTCCGGCTCTATGGCCCCGGCTCTGCCCTCCCGACTCGCCCTGCGGCCTCCTCTCCTCCACTTTTCCCCCTTTGATCCTCAGCTTCCAGGGCCTCTGCCTGCCGGGAGGACCCGGGCAGCGGCTGACCCCAGGGCCATGGCACCTTCCGCTGTCTGCCTGCTGCCTCTTCCCGCCCTGCCGCTCATCAGCTGCCTCCCTGCCTCGCTGTATTCATTTTTCTTTTGGGTATTTGGCTCTTTTTGGGAGGGGGGGTGGGTTGGTGCCAGGAATTGAACTCAGGACTTTACACTTGCCAGGCAGATATGGTGCCACTGAGCTATGTCACCAGCCCTTCTTTTGGAAACTTGTTGCTAAATAAATGAGTTTGTCACAGTGCTGGGGACACAACCCAGGGCCTCCTCCCAGAGGCCCAGATTTTCTCTGGGGTGCCGCCCGCTGTTTCTCCCACATCTCAAGTGGGAGATGCAGGTGACTGCTTAGTAGGTCTTTGGGAAACGGCAGAATGAAGGGCTATGCTCCAGGGAGGTCCCTGGCCTGTGTGGCCCCACCCCAGCATGGCTTCTGTTTCAGCCCTTGATGTCACACACTCCTGTACAGCTTCATTCAATTCTTCTTGTGTTTTGAGACACAGTCACCCTGTGTAGCCCAGGCTGCCCTCAAATCTGCAGCAATCCTCCTGCCTCAGCCTCCCAAATGTTGGGATTATAGATGTGCGCCACCACACCCTGCTTCACTCAGGTCTAAGTATGGTGGGTTCTTTTTTCTTTTTTGTTATTTATTTTTGTCTTTTGGAGACAGGGTCCCGCTATGCAGCTCAGGCCGACCTTGAGCTCACTTTGTAGCCCAGGCTGGTCTCAAACTCACAGCTATCCTCCTGCCTCAGCCTCCCAATTGCTGGAATTACAGGAGTGCACCCCCACACCCAGCCCTTGTTATTTATTTATTTATTTATTTATTATTTATTTTGGCAGAACTGGGGATTGAACTCAGGCTCTTGCGCTTGCCAGGCAAGCGCTTATTCTACTGAGCTATTTCCCCGGCCCCTGTAATTTAATTTTATTTCTGTTTCTGTTTCTTTTTTGTTTGGCTCTAGGGACTCAGCACTGGCCTCCCGCAAGCTGAGCATCTGCCTACCACTCAGCTACACCCGCCTACCACTCAGCCACACTCCCAGCCTCTAAGTGGAGCTGTGGTTGCTGCTCATCCACAGTCCCACAGCTCTGAGATGATCAGCAGCCTGGGTCAGATCCTGAAGGTCTTTCAAATCTTGTTTCAGTGCTGGAGCTGCACCCAGGACAACAGTGGAGGCCCGAGGGCCTTGGCACCTGCCGCTTCCCCAGGGTGGCCCTCTGCTTTCCCTCCCAGCTTGTCATTATTGAGCACTTGCCGAAATGCCACCTCCCAGACCTCCCTGCCTCAGTTACCCCACGCACCCACTCCACAGCCCTCCTGTTGTCAAACCCGTAGTGCACCTGTCTCTTCTGTCCCCACCAGAAGGCCCCTCGAACAAGTCTGAGTGAACAGTCAAGTGGGGGATGGGTGGGCACTCTGGGTCAATGCCATTTCCTTTTTTTTTTTTTTTTTTTTTTTTTTTGGTGGCACTAGAGAAGGAACTCGTGGTCTAGCTACCAACGCTCCACCACTGAGCTCCATCCCCCATTAGCTTTTTATTTGCTATTTTGAAACAGCATCTCCCTAAATTACTGAGTTGCATAGGTTGGGATTGAACTTGCGATCCTCCTGCCTCGGCCAGAGGAGCACCAGTACACAGAGCTTCTTTTCTCAATTTCCTCTTCAATTCATTCTCCAAGGAGAAACAAAATACCATCAGTGTTTGTTTAGTTTCATCTTCATACCTTTACCCAAACACTAGGCTCTTTCTCATCTAGCTCCTGCCTTAACTTCAACTCTGGAAATCCCTGGGGGCCCCAACTCTACGCTCCAGTCACTACTTTTGATTCGAAGTAGCCCAAAGTGTGCAGGCACTCATGTTAGCTACTGAGAAAGAGAAAGTCTGCCTAGCCAGGCATGGGGGTGCAGGCCTCTCGCCCCAGCACTTGAAAGGCTGAGTCAGGAGGATCTCCTTGAGTTTGAGACCTTCCTGAGTTACATAGCAAAACCTTGTCTCAAAAATAAACGAATAGGGGCTGGGGAGATGGCTCAGTGGAATAAGTGCTTCCCTGGCAAGCGCAAGGGTCTGAGTTCAAGCCCCAGTTCTGCCAAATAAATAAATAAATAAATTTCCCTTTTTTCTTTGTCCTTTTGTAGCATATTGCCCAGCACACAGTAAGGCTCATGATATGTCCTGAATTAAATGCACTAAGACAAGAAAAGATCAATTCTTACAAAAACAAGCCAAAAAAAAAAAAAAAAAAGAAGCCAAAGACACCTACCAGTCTTTTGCTTGTTTGTTTGTTTTGCAGAACCGGGGATTGAACTCAGGCGCCTGTAATTGCCAGGCAAGTGCTTATTCCACTGAGCCACCACCCCAGTCACTGCCTACCAGTCTTAAAATCTGTTTCTATCTATATTATCTAGCTATGCTTGCAACCATCTCTGTATCACCGCGTGTGTGTGTGTGTGTGTGTGTGTGTGTGTGTGTTACTAGGGATGGACCCAGGGTCTTCACACTGACCTTTATCACCAGCCACCTTGTTGTTTTTATTTGGAGACAAGGTTTTGTTCAATTGTCCAGCGTGGATATGAATTTGGGATCCTCCTGCCTCAGCCTCCCAGAGTGCTGGGATTACAAGTACCTACCACTGCGCCCGGGGACATTCACCCACCTCTATGTCAGGGTTGACAAGTGCACACAGACGTACACCTGGGAAGGGAGAATGTTTAGTTACTCCCAGCTTTCAGAGCCTGTGGAGCAAGAATTTACCTCAGAGGTGGAGACCCCAGGGCTGAAGCGTTGAGGCCCAAGTACAGACACCCTGAGGGGAAAGGATGTGTTGTCCATTCAGGTGCGGCAGGCAAATGTGTGTGTGGAGCTCGCGGTCAAGCTCTGTGTTAGCTAGCTGTAACCCCTGCATCTGTTTCTTATTTTGAGATAGTCTCAGTGTATTTCCCAGCCTGGCTTCAAACCCCTGGCTCAAGAGATCCTCTTGGGGCCGGGGAGATGGCTCAATGGAATAAGCACTTCCCTGACAAGCGCAAGGGTCTGAGTTCAATCCCTGGTTCTGCCAAAATAAAAAGAGAGAGATCCTCTCGCCTCAGACTCTAGCCAGGACTAACCCACCACTCATCCCTTTTAAGGTTAAAATTGATTGCATGCTTGATCAGAAGTCCTGGGGATGCAATCGCGGACCTCACCCATTTTAGGCAGGTGGTCACTGCTTAGCTATGCCTGCAGCCCTTTTTTTTTTTTTTTAATGTATTTAGTACAGGGTCTCACTACACAGATCAGATTCACAGTGATCCTCCTGTTCTCATTCTCCTCAGCATTAGGATTACAGGCACGCACCACCACACCCAGTCTCATTTGCCATCTCAGTGTGCCCCGGGAGCAGAGCCAGCACGGCAGGCCAGGGATCGAACCCTGGTCTCTGCGCCTGCGTCCGCTGAGCTATCTGGCCAGCCCAGCAGCCCAATTTTTCTGCATCTGAATGTAAGTTCCGCTTGCCTGTACTTTTCCCACCTGATTCTTCAGTGCTCAGTGAGTAAGGAGAGCTCAGTTCTTTGCGTAGTTTTCCTTAAATGTGAAACTTACATACAAGCACTTGAAACCTTAGGGTTGTACTTGAAGAACTCTGATAGCTGCCAACTACAAAAACAACCAGAGCCCGGCGTGGTAGCGCATGCCTGTAATCCCAGCGCTGGGGAGGCTGAGATGGAAGGATCACTTCGAGTCCGAGCCGCGTAGCAAGATCCTGTACCAAATACATTTTTAAAAAACTCTTATGGGGGCTGGTGAGATGGCTCGGTGGTCTAAAGCACCTACTTAGAACAAGCTTAGCAAAGCATCAGGGACCGCGGTTCATTCCCCCAGCACCATATGCCAACCAGCCCGCCCCCTGGTGGGCTGAGCTGGCCACACACACACACACACACACACACACACACAAATAAAATTAAAAAAAAAAACAAAACTCTTATGCACCCTGCCATTAGATTTAAAACAAAACAAAAAGTAATAGGAAGAACTGTGTTTGAAAAATAATGGTTTTTTTCAGGGCTCAGGTTCTTAGTTGGAGCAGACTTCCATCAGCAAATAAGTAAGCCAGAAGTGGTGGTGCACGCCTGTAATCCCAGCAGTTAGGAGGCTGAGACGGGAAGATTGCCGCAAGTCTGAGGCCAGCCTGGGTTACAGAGTGAAGTCAAAACTAGCCTAAACTGCATAGCAAGACCTTGTTTCAAAATCAAAAGGGCCGGATTCAGGGTAACACTGCCCCCTAGGGAATGTCTCGGAGATCTAGTATTTCCTCGACGTGGGGGTGGATGGGACCTGTAAGGAGGACAGGGACCTGTAAGGAGGACAGGGACCTGTAAGGAGGACGGGGACCTGTAAGGAGGACGGGGACCTGTAAGGAGGACAGGGACCTGTAAGGAGGACAGGGACCTGTAAGGAGGACAGGGAGTAATCAACTTGGTATATGCAGTGAGGCATGATGGTGCAAGCCTATAATCCCAGTTTTCTGGGAGGCTGAGGCAAGAGTATCGCTGTAAATTTGAAGCCAGCCTGCCTCAAAAACAAAAATAAACAAAGTCAAACAAATAAAGTTCTTGAGGATATAGCTCAGTGTGAAGGCCCTGGGATGAAGGGGAAAAAAAAAAAAGTTACAGGAGCCGGCCAGATAGCTCAACGGACTAAGCGCCTGCTTAGACAAGCACAGGGACTGTGCTCTGATCCCCGGCACCACGTGGCACGCCAGTCCCGCCCCCAGGGTGGGCTGAGCAGGCCAGAGTCCAGGCAAGCGTAGTGGCACATGCCTGTAATCCCAGCACTGGGGAGGCTGAAAACAGGAGGATCACTATGAGCCTGAGCTGCTCAGTAAGACCCTGTAACAACCAAATATATTAAAAATTAAAAAATAAAACCAAAAAAAAGTTACAGCTGGGTGTGGTGGCGTACAGGTGAGGCTGGGGAAGAAGGAGGGTCACTGTGAGTTCAAGGCCACCCTGGGCTACACAGAGAGACCCTTTCTTAAAAATAAACAAGATTGGGGCTGGGGACATGGCTCCGTAGAAAAGTGCTTCCCTGACAAGCACAAGGGCCTGAGTTCAATCCTGGTTCCGCCAAAATACATAAATAAACAAGATGCTATTGTATAAAAACACTACGTTTGTCTTATTTTTATTGTTGTTGCTGGGACAAAATAGCTAACATCCAAAGTCAGTTGGGGAAAGGTTTATTTCAGCTTACCATTCGTAGAGGTTTCGGTCTGTCATCCGCTGGCGCAGGGCAGGGTGGTGCGGCCTCGGGGGGCGCGAAGAGCACAGTGCACTGACACAGGGAAGAGCAAGCGAGCCAGGGGCCCTCCCCGTTCCTGGGTCCTCCCTGGGCCACAAGGCTCCAGGGCTGTGGCATCCACACCCAGGGTGAGTCCTCCCATTATCCTCTCCCAGAACTGTGCCACGCCCCTGAGTGACTCATTCAGTAGCCACACACCCTTAATCCAAGCCTCACTCACTGCAGACCCAGCCACCTCTGCAAGGCCCCCCGCCGGGGACCGCATGGGGCCTTGGGAGACATCTAGACACAAACCAGAATGACACTGAGGCTCATCGTTTGTAACGTTATTCACGTAGTTTGTACGTTTTTAAACTTGTTTTCGAGAACATTCTAATGCAACAGCTCTTATCAGGGTCCCCAGAAAACAAGTGCTTGCCCAGTGAGAGGCCCGTTCCTCATTGCCCTCAGACTCTCAGCCCCTTGTGACACCCCGAACTTGGTATCAAGTGCTGAATGCTTTCTTTAGCAGCGACTTGCCAGTTAAACCTCTTGCTTTCATCATGAATTGGACGAAACAGGCCACCAATGGTGCCAAACACTGAGCTGAAAAATGACTAGTAAAAGGGTAAAGGAAGAACTGGCTCTGCAGAGAGGACTTGGGCCAAACCAACAAACAAAACAAGAGGGCAAAAACAAAGTGCACTCCCGGCGGGGGAGATGGCTCAGTAGAATAAGCACTTCCCTGGCAAGCACAAGGGCCCAAGTTCAATCCCTGGTTCCACCAAAAAATAAATAAATAAAGTGTACCCTGTGTCTATAAGAATTGCCATAGTGGGCCCCTCCTGGGGTCTGTGTCCTGTGTCATCCGAATCCTTGGACCTCAAAGCTTCAAGTAACCACCATGTGCCAAAGGATGTCCCATACCATGCAGATCTCTTTTTTTTTACATTTTATTGGTACATTTCATAAAGATGTGATAGCATTCACTGTAGGGAACTTGGACCTGTTCATGAAGTGTTTTTTTTTTGTTTTGTTTTGTTTTTTGTATTTTAAGGAAGGGTCTACAGGGTGTTCAGGGTCTCACTACTAGATTGGACTTGTAGTGATCCTCCTCCTGTTTTCAGCCCAAGAGCTGGGATTACAGGCACAGGCCACCACGCCCAGTCTCAGCTATCTCAGCATACCCCAAAGACTGAACCCCCGACCCCTGAGCCTGCTTGCAGGCACTTTAATCTGCTGAGCTATTTGGCCGGCCCTTCCATGAGGTTTCTTGCTTCTTAATTTTTTCCCATTTCCCCTCCCCTCCCTTCAACCTTTCTTCACCTCCTTACTTACAAAAGTTGTGTTTCCATTTTTTCCTGCTATCCTTACAGAGCTTGTTTGCTTTCTTCTTTTATTTTTGTTTTGAGTCACACATTTGTTTTTTGTTGTTTGTTTTGTGGTGCCCAGGATAGAACTCAAGACCTATGTTTGCCAGACAGACACTTACGCCACTGAGCTATCTCCCTGGCCCCTGTTTTTGTTTTGAGAGAGGGTCTTGACATGTACTTAGCCCAGGGTGGCCTTGAGCTCACGGGGTTCTTCCTGCCTCAGCAGCCCAGGCAGCTGGGATGACGGTAGGCACGCACCACCGTACCTGGGTCCTCAAATGTTACACTGATCCTTATTCCAGACTGCATTAAGTGTTTTGGTTTGTTTTTTGTCTTTTTGTTTTTGTCTTTTTTTTTCTTTTTTTTTTTTGCGGAACCGGGGATTGAACTCAGGCCCTTGCGCTTGCTCTTGCGCTTGCCAGGGAAGCACTTATTCCACTGAGCCATCTCCCCGGCCCAAAAGTTTCCTTTTTTTTTTTTTTTTTTTTTTTGTGGAACCGGGAATTGAACTCAGTCCCTTGCGCTTGCCAGGGAAGTGCTTATTCCACTGAGCCATCTCCCTGGCCCCTCGTTTTTGTCTTTTTGAGGCAGGGTCTCGCTATGCAGCTCAGGCTGGCCTTGAGCTCACGGTGTAGCCCAGGCTGGTCTTGAACTCACAGCAATCCTCTTGCCTCAGCCTCCTGAGTGCTGGGATTACAAGCGTGCACCAACAGGCCAAGCTTCAGACTGGGGCCTAGCCCTGCCCATTTAGGATCTAAAAACAAACAAAGCCGGGCATGATTGGCTACATTGGCTCAGCATAGTTGTGGGTATGCAAGACCCACCCTAGGGAGGGTTGGCACAAGGATGGTATAAAAGAGAAACAAAAAAGGAAGATTTGCTTCGGATTTCCTTGGAGGAGCTCCCATCTTCCATCGCACCCTGGAGCACATTGTCTTGTGGCTTCCACTGTAGACCCTCCAATCTCCTGACACCAACTCCAGGCCCTCCCCTGGCAGCTTCAGGTCCCCGGTGTGCAGAGGGACACTGTACACTCCACCCCTGATTCTGGGCGGCCACTGGGCTCCGATTTGGTAAGTTCTTACCTATTCTCGTCTATCTTGCATGAATCTGTTCACTAGTAAGCACTGCCAGATACGAGTGGGTTCCAGCACATGCTTTCAGGTGTGTGCAGTTCTGTCCCCCTCCTTCATACCCCTCCAGGCCCCCTGTTCTCATCCTGCTTCTGCTGCAGCTGGCAAAATGCCAAGGTCATGGGGCCGGGGAGATGGCTCAGTGGAATAAGTGCTTCCCTGGCAAGCACAAGGGCCTGAGTTCAATCCCCGGTTCCCGAAAAAAAAAAAAAAAAGCCAAGGTCTTACAGGGTTTGAGCTGAGCATTTTTACATACCCCTCCCCCCCATTCAGCCCTTGGGTATGAGCTCCTACTACTCTAGGCTGGGATGTTTGAAAGAACAGTGTTTTAAACACCTGTGATCCCAGCACTGGGGAGGCTGAGGCAGGAGGATTGCTGTGAGTTTGAGGCCAGCCTGGGCTACATGAGAAGACTCTCAAAAACATATATCATTATGTATCATATAAAAGTACAAATCCTAAAGGATGAATATGAACATTATGCTATCTAAAATGTACCAATCAACTTAATTAAAAATATTAAAATAAACATATGACAAAAAATAATATATAGAATCTCATTATGGTCCAAGAACCTTTTTTTTTTGGTGGGACCGGGGATTGAACTCAGGCCCTGCCAGGCAAGTACTTATTCTACTGAGCCATCTCCCCGGCCCCCTCCAATGGTCTTTTAATTCTTACTGTGAACAGGATCGATGCATGCTATATGCGAGTGCGCAAATGTCATAGTGAACCCTATTTGTGCACTTAATACATGTTAATTGGGGCCGGGGAGATGGCTCAGTACAATAAGCGCTTCCCTGGCAAGCGCATGGGCCTGAGTTCAATCCCGGTTCCGAAAAAAAAAAAAAAATGTTAATCACAATTTTAAATTTTTAATTAAAAAGTACACTTCTGGGGCCGGGGAGATGGCTCAGTAGAACAAGCGCTTTCCTGGCAAGCACGAGGTCTCAGTTCAATCCCCGGTTGCAGGGGCGGGGGATTACACTTCTTACTTGGAGAGAAACAAGGACAGAGACACTGTGAGGTCCAACGCCAGGCTACAACAGCCACTCCTGAGAATAAAACTAGATGTAGTAGTCAGTCAGGCGTTTTAGAAAAATACAGGGGCTCTGGTCGCCACGCAAGCGCGCTGCGCCTCCAGTGCGCCGCTCCTAATTTGCATACGCATGCACCGGGAGCAGGCGTGGAGGGAGGCGGGGCCTGCTCGCCCGGTTGTCTTAGCTACGGCTGGGCGGGACTTGAAGGGACTCGCGAGCTCCACTTCCGCCAGGAGCCGGAAGTCACTGTCTCCCGGGTGAACCCGCCTTTGCTGCGAGGGAAAGCGAGTGCAGGTGAGGGTCTGCACGGTAGGGCCTTGGGGCTGGGTGGGACTGGGCGCCCTTCTGCTTGGGATCACACCAGGACCCTGAGGCAGGCATCAGGAGCCCCTGGTTTGGGTCCCACCCAAATGAGATGAATCCCCCACACCCCAGGTGCCAGATGGGGACGCTCTGGGCCTGGTTCCTGCGGGTGGCGATCTGGAGGCGACGCCGAAGCCTTTATTATCCGGCAGCCACAGCCCATTTCTCACTTCTGGGGTCCTGGTAGGTTGAACAGGGGAATCACCTCTCTTCCACTACCACCCCGAAGTGCTTGGACCTTGGCACGAGCCAGATCCCGATCCTAGGATAGCGAAGGGGCCTTGAAATCATTAGGTTCCCCGTGAGGTTCCAGGGTGCGCCTGTAACTCGAACCTGGAAATCGCTTATTCAACAAGTGGTTGCTACATGCTTGATCTCTGCCAGGCGACAATGTAGGCTGCAGAGCAGGTGACGCCTCCCTAGGTCCTCAGCCTTCAGGGCCTTGGGCTGGTGCTCTCCTGTTTGCGTCTCGCGGCCTTCTTCCTTCTATGCCTTGAGCTGCATCCTTGCTTTTAATAATGGTGTGCCCCAGGACCTGGCACTTGCCGGTCCCTCTGCCATATCATCCTGGTTGCCTGCAGATGCTCAGCCTCGGCTTAAATACCACTCGCCTAAGAAAGGCCCTTTCTGGTAACCTCAATGCATTTACCAATATTTGAAATTCTTTCTCATTTTGTTTTTCCTGAGACGGGGGTCTCAATATGTAGTCTAGCCTTGAATTCAGTGACCCTCCTGCCTCAGCCTCCCCCGTGCTGGCATGACAGACATGCCTGGCTCAGCTCTTATTTATAGACAAGGGAACCTCACAGAGAGAGCTTAAGTGATTTAGAGCTTGTTCTCACCCCTTCTATCCCATAGCCTGTGGGGATTGGCTTATCAGACCTGGGAGCCTGGCATGGTGGCACACACCTGTCATCCCAGCTACTCAGGAGGCTGAAGCAGAAGGATCACTGAGTTTGAAGCCAGCCTTGGCTACATAGTGAGTTCAAGTTCAGCCTGGAATACATAGCAAAACCTCTCACTTCTGCCCTCTCCTGTGTCCCCAGATTCATCTACTCAAAGCCATGGGACGCAGAAAGTCGAAAAGGAAACCGCCCCCCAAGAAGAAGATGACAGGCACCCTAGAGACCCAGTTTACCTGCCCCTTCTGTAACCATGAGAAGTCCTGCGATGTAAAAATGTGAGTGGGATGGGGTGACCTACCTCACGGGCACCGGGCCTCACCTGATCCCCCTTCCCTGCCATCCTCTGGTCTGCCCAGGCCCTCTCAGCTTGGGAGGTGACCACCTACAGGCTGAAGAGTCACTGTCTACCTCATCTTGTTTCAGGGACCGTGCCCGAAACACTGGAGTCATTTCCTGTACTGTGTGCCTAGAGGAATTCCAGACGCCCATCACTTACCTGTCAGAACCCGTGGACGTGTACAGCGATTGGATAGACGCCTGCGAGGCAGCCAATCAGTAACGACTCTAAGGACCCACCCCCTGTGCAGCGCCGCCTGCCACGGACCCACCCACTAAGCACCAACACGGACATTCCAGGGGTCCAGGGGTAGCGGGGTGGGTCCAGGGCTATCTTGGCCCCGTGTGTCTGTGGTGGGTGTGAATGAGTGTGCCTCTAGGCTTGGGGAGCAGTTGGGTCGCCAATTTTGAGGCCCCTCGTCGGTCTTGCTTGGCTCCAGAAATCTATTGGATGCTCCCTCTTCCGCCCCAGCCTCCCCTGGCCTAGGGCCTCAGTTTCCCTTAGAGAAACTTTCCTGGACGGGAGGTGGATGCAGGACTTCTCCAGCCTCGACAGCAGTCTGCCCCTTTGCCTTGAGGTTGAAGCCCTCATGTCCCGGCTCCCTTGGCAGAGCGAGCCAGCCCCCCTGCACTAACGGGAAGCCCATTTCATCTGTTGATTTTGTAGAGGAGGCAGGGCTGGTTTGGGGAAACTGTCAGTTATGAGACCCTCAATAAAGCAACCATTGCAAATTGCTGGCCATGATGACTTCTTGGGTGATTTCAGGGTGAAGCATGACCTGGTGTTTACAGCAAGCAGTGAAAACCAAGGAGAGGAGATGGCCCTGGAAGAGGGTGGTGAGGGGTTTGTCTCCTAGTGGGACACCCCGAGACACACCCAGCTGTCAGGGCTTGTTGGGGGGGTAGTTGCTAGGGATACCCCAAACACAGAAGAGGGAGTAGCAGAGAGGAATGCAGGAAACTGGGTTGTGTAGCCTGTGATCTGCTTCCCTAAACATCCAGGGTCTAGACTGAAGGGAGGGGGACAGACAGCTTGCTGGCCATCCTGGAGGTGGTAAAACAAAATACAAGAGAAGCCTCAGTATACAGAAGGGAGCTTTGACCACGGTGGGAAGTGCTGGCAGGATTCACATGGCAAGGGTGACAGCCCTGACCCTAACCACCTGGGCAGGTCCAGGGCCTCTGCCTGGCAAGAGCCTTCCAAGCCAGTGCTGAGGACGGAGGAGCAGGTGACTCTGGGGCCTGCCTAGACAGTGACATGTACAAATGGCTAAGGAAGCTGTGGAGTGGCCCAGGAAGTCTTGGCCACTGGACTGCACTCCTGGGTCTGGCACGTGTCCTGCAGAACTGCTAGGTCAGGACCATGGTGACCAACCCTCCCTGGTAGTCCTGACTTCTCCTCACTGAGGATCCTGCCACCAAACAGGCAGGCACCTTGCTTGGGGTGCCCTGCAGGGTCTGGCCAGGAAGCGCGCCTGTTCCTCCACCCCCTTTTGACAGGCTGAGTGCTAATATGGTGCTGTTTTCACAAGGAGGCCGGGCCCCAGGCCAGCATGAGTCCTCCCAGCATAGCTTCCTTGAACCACGGAGCGAGCCTGGAATCTGCTTTACGAGGCCCCAGTGGCTGTGTGCATCTGTGAGCGGGGCTTCTGGTGTCTGTCTCTGTGGGTCCCTGCATTCCAACCTCAACCCCTGTCCTGGGGTGAGTGGGACCAGCCAAAGACAGCTCAGTCCCTTCCATCTCTGCATTCCCTCCCTGGGTGGCTGGAGCCCTCCCTTCACTGGGAAAACAAGATCTACTCTGAAGCATAAGGAGGTGGGCACTCCCGGCCAGACTAGGGTTCTGGGCCAGGAGAAGGCTAAAGCTGGGCTCACAGAGGCAGCCAGGCCCCAAGGTGCACCCCCTGCTGCTTCCTGACTGACCATAGCCTGGCCTGAAGGCCAAGCCTCCTGGCTGCCCCAGTCCCTTTTGTCCCAGGCTGAAGGCTTGGCCCTGCCTACAACGGCCCCAGGCAGCACCAGGCCTGGGAGGGCCCAGGGCCTGCCCAAGGTCACTGAGCCAGGAGAGTGAAGATCTGACCCTCATCTAGCCAGTCGCAGCAATTGATCTTCCTCACCACAAACCACAGCGCTCTGGGGAAGGTGTGTGGACCTTGCATTTTTCTATGCTTGGGGATTAGAGGATGAAGGTTTGGGGTGACTCCAAGAGGATTTCTTTCACACAGCTCACAGGAAGGTCTATGCTCGTGTGAGCAAGAACCGAATGCCCACTGATCTGACAGCGGTAGAGCTCGGGCAGCGATATGAGAGGAGCTAGAAACACAGCTGAAGCCTCTGTCCTCTCCTGCTGTGTGGCCCCTGCCTAAGTTTAGGGACCTCTGGTGGGGCATATCCAGGCAGGACTGTCTGCCGGTGTGAAGCCTCCTGGTGCTGGTACCCAGCATATGAGAGCATCCCTGAGGGCTCCAGTGATTTTACAGCCATTTATTGTGCTCCAGTGAAATAGAAAAAGTGCTCACGTTACAAACACCGCTGTCACACCACCTACGCCGGTTGCCAGTCGCCGCAAACCAAACCGCGTGTGTCCACTGCGTCTCGGGCATGCAGTTCACTCCCACTGAGGGAGAGGGCCGAGGCTGGGCTGAGCCTGGGCTCTGGGGGCTTTGCTTGGAAAAGGGGGGCTTCTAGTCCTGGGGTACCCACTTGTGAGGGAGTGGGGCAGCTGGATAGCTTTGCTCAGTGCGCCCATTGGGTGCTGTTGAGGACACCCCGGCTCTGTGTGGGACCCTGCAGCGCTACAGAGTGGAGGGCCCGCTTCCCTGCACACACGGGCCCCCTACTGACTGCTCTCCCCAAACTGTAACCCAGTAGGCAGGTGCCAGGGGCTGGGGATGCCATGCAGGGGCAGGGGTCCGGCCTAGAGCAGCAGCAGCAGCAGCGGCAGCGGCCCCGGGGCCTAGGCAGAGTTGTAGTAGTTGTGCGGGTGGTGGTTGTGCACCGGCTCGCCCAGTTCGGGGTACTCAGGCGTCAGGCAGTACTTGGGGTCATAGACCTGGCGCGGCAGCCCGTACACCGTCATGCCCCGCTGCGAGGCACCCTTGTTGCTGCCCATCTGCAGGCTGATGTTCAGCGTGTCACAGTGCTCCATGCCCAGGCCGGGCTCAAAGATCTGCCGCTTGGTCCCAGGCGCCGTCATGCCAGCCTGAGGGGAAGGGCAGTGAGGTCAGGCTGTGGGGACAGGGAGGGCCCAGGCGGGGCGGGCACCCCGCAGCCCAGCTCACCTGGCTGGCCCCCTTGTTGGTGCCCATCTGCAGGCTGATGGTGGCCTGGTCCAGTGGCTGGTCTGTGCCTAGCTTGGGGTCATAGAGGTGGCGCCGGGTGCCGTAAGCTGTCATGCCCTGCTGGCTGGCAAACTTATTGGTGCCCATCTAGGAAGGCAGAGGGAGAATCACCCCAAGGACCAGATCTTCCCCAGGGACCGCAAGACACAGTGGGTATCAAAGCACCAGGCACTACTGCCATCCTCAGGGGACAAGCTGGAAAGCGAGGCTCAGAGGAGACTAACTGACGGCTAACATCTCCTCAAGGGGGCTATCTGGGAGTGAGCTAGCTGCTCCAGGCCTCCGTTCCCTCTTTGGAAAAGACAGTGCCTACCCCCAGGGTGACTGGCAGAGGAAGAGACTTGGTCAGTGGAAAAATGAAGAAAGCCAGGTATGATGGCACACACCTGTAATCCCAGCACTTGGGAGGCTGAGGCAAGAGGATCACTGTGAGTTTAAAACCAGTTGGGCTACACAGTGAGCTCAAGGCCAGCTTGAACTGTATAGCAATAGCAAGTCCCTGTCTCAAAAAGACAGACAGACAGACAGACAGACAGACAGACAGACAGAGCAAGAACAAGAATGCTTAGCCTATAGTTACGGCCAAATACTCTGTCCACACATCCTGCAGAGCCTAAGCTGCCCTCCCACGATGCCCCTGTAGGGATGGGTAGAACCTGTAGCCCGATGATGTTCCGCCCTTCTCTCAGCTTCTCTGGCTCAAATTTCCGCTCCTGCTTCTCGGCATACTTCACCCCCACATTCACCTTGTTGCCTTTCGTCTTGGCCTGGGTGTGGAGGAGAGAGCATAAAGTACCTGTTTGTCCCACTAGAGACTCCGCAGTGCTGCTGTCCCAGAGCCCCCCGCCCAGTGCCCACCTGGGTCCCCTGCTCACCATGCTGGCCAGGGCCAGGAGTGTGGACTGCACCTGGGTGTGGTTGGTGTTCTCAAATAGGTCGTTGGCCTCGAAGATGTCGTGGGGCTTCACCCCGTACTTGGTAATGGCCTTGATGAAATTGCCAATGTTCTCTAGCTGTGGGGAGCAGGGGGTGTCAGGGTCGGGAGAGCAGGGGGCTGAGGAGCGAGTGGCCGAGGCTTGCCTGACCTTACTTACCTGGTGCCAATTTTGGGTCGACTCGTTCACCTTCTTCACCGAGCCTGGCTGGAGCTTATTGATGAATCTATAAAAAAGGCCAGCAGTCAGCTCTCGAGGCACCCACCCAAAGGATGCCAGCACACCCTTAGGGCTCAGAGAAAACCAGGTCACCCTCTAGAAGGTTCCTGTGTCGTGGCATCTCCTGCACCTTGGCCTGGTTTTCCTGCAGCCTCATTGATCGGATTTTTTTTTTTTTTTTTTTTTTGAGACAGTCTCATTATGTAGTCCAGGCTGGCTTCAAACTCATTTTGCAGCCCAGGCTGACCTTGAGCTCACTGGGATCCTCCTGCCTCAGCCTCCCGTGTGCTGGGATGACAGACTTCACCCAGTTTCCTGGGTCCTCCCTGTTGGCTGTATCTCAGTGATAGTCTCTCTTGCAGCCACAGCAGGGAGCCCACAGGGACTGTCCTCTGGCTATCCTGGGCCTTTTGGGGATCCCATCACTGCCTTGATTTTCAGGGCTCTGGGTGTACTAGTAACTGGCTTCCCATCATCTCCCTGTAGCTCAGACCCCTCCCTCTCCAATCCGTCTTCCTCCATGGGGTCTGGCATGGGTTTATTTTTTTTAATCCTTTGTTTACCTATTTATTTGACACAAGGTCTAGTTACACAGCTTGGACTCATAGTGATCCTCCTCTCTCAACCTCCCCAGTGCTGGGATTATAGGCGTGTGCCATCATGTCTAGTTTCAGTAGCCGGCTTGGCATGAGGTACCAGGAATCGAACTCAGGTCCTTGCACTTGCCAGGCAAGCATTTAGATCACTGAGCTATCTCCCCAGCCCTTTCATGGGTTTAAATTGCACACACCCCACCCAGGACTCCTGATGCCCCTACTCACCAAGCTCCTCCTCCCTCCGTCCTTCCTAGCTTAGTAAAGCAGCATCTACTCTTCCAGGAGCTTGGCCAAAGCTGGGATGTTTGCACTTGACTCCCCTTTCCTGTCACCCAGTTCCACCTCTACTCCCTCAGTGAGTCCTCTAAACACATCTGGGAGCAACCCCCCCCCCCCGCCCTGCTCTGGACCACCGCAGCGTGTCCACTGGCAGCAGCCACCCAGGTACTCGGGGCTTCCACTTCATCCCCCTGGAGGTCCTTCCTCACCTAGCAGCCAGGAAAAAAAAAAAAAAAAAACCTTCAAAAAACATGAAGGAGGCTGCATGGTGGCACACGCCTGTAATCTCAGCTACCAGGAAGATGAAGCAGGAGGGTCACGAGGTCGATGCCAGCTCAGGGAATTTAGGGAGACCCCAACTCACAATAGTGTAAGGGGGCTGGTGTATAGCTCTCAAGTACAGCACTCCCCTGGCACTGCAGGAGCCCTGGTTCCAACCCTAGAACCCACACACAAAGTTCAAATTACTCTTCAGTTCAGGCACCACCACCCCGTGACTTCCTATTGCCTTCAGAATAAAACCCAAAGTCTTTTTTTTCGTTGTTGGTTTGGTTTCAAAAGTCTGGCTATGTGTTTCAAGCTGGCTTTGAACTCACAGTGATCCTCCCGCCTCAACCCTCCAAGTGCTAGGATTTACAGGCATGCGCCACCATGCCCGGCTTAAACTCCTTTGCAGGACCAGCCGACATCCTGCCTGGCCAGGCTGCAGTTAATTCCCTGACTTACCCTCCCCCACTCCCCATCAGCCTGGTGCTGGCCTTCAGGGCCTCGGGGCCTTTGCACTAGCCGTCTCTGCTGTCTACTGGCTCTTCTCTCAGGTCTCCCTGGAGTCCTCGGAGGTTGCGTTCAGGTGTTACCCCCTCTGTTACTCCGTGGGTAATTTTCTGACTGATTCCACCTGTCTCTCTCACTGTGCTCAAGGCTTCCAGTGAGCTCTGCCTGGAGCGTAGCTTCCTGTCCCTGTGCCTAGAAGACAGGCTGCACACAGCAGGGGGCGCTCTGTAAGTGCTCGTGGCAATGAATGAATTAATGAATCAATGAATGAGTGAGTGAATGAATGAATGGATGAGTGAATGAATGAATGAGTGCTTGAATAAATGAGTGCATGAATGAAAGAAAGAAAAATGATGAATGAATGAATGTCTCATTGGTTACTTAGCTCCCTACTCTTTTTTTTTTTTTTTTTTTTTTTGTGGAACCAGGGATTGAACTCAGGCCCTTGCGCTTGCCAGGGAAGCACTTATTCTACTGAGCCATCTCCCTGGCCCCTACTCTTCTTTTTTTGGAAACAAGGAAGGAGATAAGCACCTCCAACTTCTCCCTCCCAGGGCCTTAGACTTTGTTTTTTGTTGTCTATTTTGATTTTTCTGAAGCAGGTCTCACTAAGCCACTAAACTGCCCAGGTTGGGTTGGAATTTGAGATCCTCCTGTCTCGGCTTCCCAGAGAGCTGATGACAGGCTTGCACTATCATGCCCAGCTGAGCCTCAGTTTTCTTTGCCTGTTAAATGGGCACGATAATTATTTTAGACTGTTGGGAGGTATTGGGTAGAAAGTGTTGGAGCCAGCCAGGTTGTGGCGCCCAGAGGAGTTTGAGGAGCTCCGTGGTGGTGGTAGTGGTGATGGTGGGTGCAGGGCCCACAGCAGCCCAACTCACTCGCACAGGATGATGCCGTCCTTGAGGCCATCCATGAAGTTGTTGCCGATGCGGCGGCCAGTCACACCCTCGATCCACTCTCGCAGTTCCTGCTCCCGCTGGTGGTCATACTTCTGGGCCAGCTGGGGGTAGGGGGCACAGGAGACAGTGAGGGTGCAGACCACAGAGAGCAGCTGTGGCTGCCTGGGTGCAAGCTGAGCCTTCCTGGCCTGATCTCCTGCTTCCTCCTATCCCAACTAAGGCAATGCTGTCCTAGCGCCCTGGAGGTCGGGGGCGGAGCTGAGGGCCAGGGCTGAGGTGGCACCTGCCCAGGGGGCCATTCCGGGCATTCTGAGGTTTGGCGCCAGAGAATGGAGACAAGGGGAGTGAGAGCCAGATCCTTGGAGCTGGGGGGCGGCGCCTGACCTCCTGGTTCCCCCTCTGGGCCAAATTGGGGTTTAGCTTTCCCTGGCGCTACCTCTGCATCCCTCCCTCACTGGAAGAGGGAGGCCTCAGGCAGGGGAGGAGAAAAGCTATAAAGGGGGAGCCCCTGGGTGCTGGCTGGCTGGTGCCACCACAGGGTCCTTATTCCACCCCTCTGCATCCCTGACTCAGTCTCTCACTAGAAGTAGGGGATTGCCTGAGTCTCACCTCAACCTTGCCAGTCTGTTTTTGTCAGTGGTAGTGATTTTTTTTTCTTTTTTTTTTCTTTTCCTGTCTTTGAGACAGGGTCTGGCTATGCAGCTCAGGCTGGCCTTGAGCTTACTTTGTAGCCCACGCTGGTCCCAACTCACAAGGATCCTTCTGCCTCAGCCTCTTGAATGCTGGGATTACAGGCATATGCCACCACAGCTTTCTCTGTATTTCTTTTCCTTTTCGTTCGATTTTTTTTTTTTTTTTTTTTTTTTTTTTTTGACACAGGGTCTCTATATAGTTCAGGCTGGGCTTGAACTCACTATGTAGCCCAGGCTGCCCTTGAACTCCAGGTGAAGCTCTTGCATTAGTCTTCTCTTTATCGCCGTCTCTCTCCAGCGCTGTCTCTCCTTCCTCGGCTCCATTCTAGGGCCCCTGTCTCTTTGGGTGGCTGGCACCTTCCTGGAGTGGTGGTGCTCATAGCTTTACGTCAAAGACCTGCAGCACCATGTCTCACTTCTTACTCTAGGTCCCGTGCTGTGCAGGGAGGGGGTGGGGCTGCCTGCCTGTCTCCCCTCTGTACCTCTACATTCCGGGTCTCCCTCTCATCACCCTTCCTGTCCCCACTCCTGGGTCGCTCGCTCTCAGTATCTCTCTCTGTATCTTTCCCCCTCCCTTTCCCTACCCACTTTGTCCCCCCAACCCGTCTTTCTCCAGAATCCCAGATCCTTGGGCACCAGGCTGCACCTTCTCCTGAGTAGGGGGAGGTGGGCAGGGGCGGCCCTCACCTGCCCCAGCCCCGCGGTCCCCCTCCGCACCATCCCGGCTTTATAAAGCAAACCAGCCCTTATATAGAGCGCCCGGCTTCCCAAGGCCGCCTTATATGGCGCGGCGGCTCTGCTAGACTCTGGGGCCGGCGTTAGGGGGAGGGGGCGGCGCTGAGATTCGATTCCCGCCTGGCACCCGCCCCCTCCTCCAGCCGAGGGTCCCCCGTCCCGGGTGCAATCCCAGCTCCCCGCTTCCTCGTTGTGGGACCCTAGGAAAAGCTAGTCAGGCCTCAGTGTTTCTCTCTGTCAAATGGGGCCGGAGCTCCTCCCTTGGAGAACCTCTTGACAGGGTCCAGAAGAACGGGACTTCAAGTCCCCTAACCTGGAGAAACTGTTCCCCTCCTGGTGTGTGGGGCGTGAAGGAAGAGGCTTAGTCCAAAGCCCAGCTCAGCACCTCCCTTGCCTGCAGCCCTAGCTACTGGCCTGGCCTTTCTGGGCCTCAGTTTACCCATTTGTAGCAGAAGCTGGTTTCCCAGTGTCTTTCACGCTCTGCAGTAAGGAGACTCCTGCCCAGCATCCCTGAGGCCCATTCCCTCTCTCCCCAACTGTCTCCCTCTTCCTCTGACCTCCCATGCATTCTTTACCTCCCAAGAACCCCCAATCTCAAGCGCTCCCCAACTTGTCAGCCTGCAAGAAAAATCAAGTCTTCCCCAAGAGTCCCCTGCCAGCACCACACAGAGTTGTCAGAGGACTTGATTAAATTAGGGGTCTTTGTAAAGCAGGGGCATCTTTGTTTGTGGGTGGCTGGGTGCCCCCTACTCTGCTCCCCAAAAGTGGCTAAGAGCTCTGGGTTATTCCAGAGAGGGAGAAAGATAGCCCCTACTCAGTAGCCATCCTCCTGCATCAGATTCCAAGTCACGTGTGATGGGCAGTAGGGGGTTCAGGGAACCCCAAGAGCGGGGCTTCTGGCTTGGCTGGGGCTTACCTTGTTCTTGACCTCGGCTGACAGCCCGTAGGCAGGGCCTCGATTGAAGTGGGCAGAGGACATGCTGACGGGCGAGCGGGCTCCGCCTGGGCAGGGAGAGACGCTGAGCACCCAGGTGACAGCAGCCGAGGCTCCGTCTGCACCCTGCTCACACGTTTTTGAAGCTCTAGAGGCGCCCGGGTCTCCTCTAAGACCGCCCCATTGGCCGCGGGGGCCTGCCGAGGGGCGGGGCACCCCACCTTAGCCACCCCCCTTCTCTCGTGATGTCAGGGCCTTGGTATTGGGAGCTGATGCTGTCAGAGTTTCCGCCTGGAGGGGCAGCGTGCGTTATTCTGGGAGGGGGCTTAATCAAACAGATAGCAGCTTTCTTCCCCCGACCCTCCCCGGCACTGTCCCTGTGCCCCCGTCGGGGTCTCTGAGTCTCTTTATCTCTGAGGTCATCAGTTCCCTTCTCCACTGGGGAAGCAGTGGAAGTCTCCAAAGCAGCATCCCAGGCTCAAATCCAGGCATCACCATCTATATATAGCTTCGGTGAATCCCTTCTCCTCTCCGGGCTTCCCCATCTGTAAAATGGGCTAATGATCTATCTGTCTCATGGAGCTATTATGATCAGATACTACAAGCTGGGTATGGATGTACATGCC
This sequence comes from Octodon degus, assembly GCF_000260255.1. Lineage (NCBI taxonomy): Eukaryota > Metazoa > Chordata > Mammalia > Rodentia > Octodontidae > Octodon > Octodon degus. Next base: position 10,920,756 of record NW_004524626.1, read on the forward strand.
TGTAATCCCAGCACTCAGGAGGCTGAAGGAGGACTGCTGAAAGTTCAAGATCAGCCTAGGCTACAAAATAAATTCAAGGCCAGCCTGAACTGTATAGTGAAACCCTGTCTCAAAAAGACAAAGAAAATAAAACAAAACAAAAACAAGGAATATCAGCAGCTGGGCAACATGATGTACATCTGTAATCCCAGCTACTCCGGAGGCTGAGGAGGTGGATTGGCCAGCCTGGGCAATTTAGTGAGGACCTGTGTCAAAATAAAGCAGAAAGAGCTGGGGTGTAGCTCAGTGGAAAATATTTGAGTAGCAAGACCATGGGTTCCATCACCAGTACTAAACATAAAAAGAAAAAAAGAAGACAGAAAAGAAAGAAGTGGAGAAGGAGGAGGAGAAACAGAAGAAGAAATCTAAGAAGAAATATTACCCCCAATATTCCCAGCGCAGTGTCTGGCTCAGCAGAGGACTTCAGGCAATAGTGCCTGATCCGGCACTTCATCTATCCCTTCCAACCCTTCGGAACATCCCGACTGAGCAGAGACCCTGGATCTACCCTTCCCGGCCACCCACGGGTCTCTCTCCAGCCCCACAAGAGTGGGTGAAGGGCCCAACTGTCCCAGTCTGGCCGCCTGCAAGCAGCCGCAGCTGGCCAGCTCTCAGCTCTGGAACACAGCGGTGGACACCGTGCCGACACATGTCAAGGCCATGACTGTGACACTGGACACGTCAGCGACCCGACACACAATAATGATGTGTGAAGGAGATGAAGTCCGAGGGGCGCCTACTAAGCCACGAGCACAAATCCCTGCGTCCCCACAGCACCCTCCGAGCTGCCCGCTGTCATCTATCACCGAGGGAGGAACCGAGGCTCAAGGCACAGAACCACTGTCTGTGGGAACGTGTCAGAGCGGACCTGGGGCGAGTGGAATTTGAACTCAAACTTCTCTCAACCCCTAAGGCAGTGAGGCGGCGGCCCCGTTTCTCAACTTGGGCACTGCTGAGAGGCAGGGCTGGATTAATGCTTCCTTGTGGCATTGCGGGGTGTGAATCAGCATCCTGACCTCTATCCGCTAGACGCCAGTGGCATCCCCGATCTAGGCAAAAGGCAGATCTTCCCACCAGAGGGCCACTGTCCCGCTAGGCTGGAGTCAAAGCAAAACGCATCCAGGAAGACGGCAATTAACACCTGCTATATCCTAACTGCTTTGGACCTGTGCTCACATCCCCCACAGCCCGAGGAAGTGCGTTCTACGTTAGAGCCCGAGGAGGTGCGTTCTACGTTAGACACCCAGAGCTGAAACCTGCTGTCCGGGATTCGAAGCGCGCACGAGTCCCGCTATCCTGCCCTCTAGCTGTGGGCCGCAGGTCACCACTGCGCATGCGAGGCCCGGCGCCTAGCGCCCCCCCCCCGCCCCGCCGTAGCCCTCGGCGGGCGGGGCTTTTTACCAGGAGGCGTGGCCTTAAGGGGCGGGGCGGGCTGGGGGGGTCTGGGTGTCGGTGACGTCACGCGCTGACTCACTCCGCCCGGGTCCGCAGTCTGCAGCCGCTTGGCCATTTATAGAATCCGCGCGGACTCTGAAGTCACATCCCTGGCATGACGGGGGCGGGGTGGGGAGCTCTCGGCTGGTCCCCCACAGGGCAGCCCGGGGTCCCCCGACGGGGCGGTCCTTATTGGGTCTGCCTTGTCCTGGGTCTTGACTGTCTCATCTGTCTCTGCCTCTGTCTCTCCCGCCCTCGCGTCTCATCGCCCTGTCCATTATCTCTCTCCGTCTCTGTAGCAGACCCGTGCCTCAGACTGGTAGGTGAGAGAAAGGAAGCGAGAGGGCGCTGATCCCATCCCGCCCCCCCCCACACACCCCGCCCGGGACCAACCCCATCACCGCCCAAGTCAGATCCCTGCTCGGCCTCTATCAGCCTAGGCTCCAGCCCTGTGCCTCAGTTTCCCATCTAAGCGAGAAGAGTGGTGTGTGTGTGTGTGTGTGTGTGTGTGTGTGAGACCGGGAGTTGAACTCGTGACCTTGCGCTTATCAGGCGGGCACTTATGCCACTGAGCTATGTTCCAGGCCCAAGAGTGGGATTTTGTAAGGAAGTTTCCTGGAGAGTCCATGACAGCTTGGTTTGCCCCTCCAACCCCCAGTTGTTTATTTGTTTTGAGAGAGGCTCTTGCTCCGTAGCCCAGCCTGGCCTGTAGTTAGTACAGTCCTTCCGCCTCGGCCTGCAGAGCGCCAGCGTGACAGGCGTGCGCCACCGCGCCAAGCTGCAGGACACTCCAGAGAGGAAAACCGGTGCCTCCCCTCAGCCCTGGGGACTCCTGCTTATCTTGGCAGCCTTTCTCTGCCACCACCTCTTGGCCTGGTTTCCCGTCCTCTTAGCTTGTTTTCAGTGTTCCCGCAGTACCAGGCATGCCACCCTGCACGATTCTCACTGAATCCTTATTACCGGCCTTTCAGGATGGAAACGCTCACATCTAACTCAGAGGCATGGCAAAGCAAGGCTCAGAGAAGCCAAGCCACTGCTCCTGGGTTGCATTTCTGACACCATTCCTCCGAGAGTCTTCCAGATGTATTCCAAATTTGTTCCTACCTCAGGGCCTTTGCACTGCCGCTCCCTACCGCCTGGAACATATTTGTTTGTTTGCTTGATTGTTGTTGAGACACACACACACTACAAAACTTTAATTTTGGACTGAGGATGCAGCTTGGTGCTGGATCATTTGCCTAGTGTGCTTAAGGCCCTGGGTTCAATCTCCAGCACCAAAAATGCCCCCCACAATGTTCTCTCTGTGTCTTCTTTTTTTTTTTTAATTTATTTATTTATTTATTTATTTGTGTGTGTGTGTGTTTGTGGGGGGGGGGCAGCTCAGCCCACCAGGGGGTGGGGCTGGCTGGCATGTGGTGCTGGGGGATCGAACCGCGGTCCCTGTGCTTTGCCAAGCTTGTTCCAAGTAGGTACCTTAGAGCACTGAGCCATCTCACCAGCCCTGTGTCTTCTTTGCTGATCATCTAGCTTGCAAATGTATTGGCATATTATTTGTCCCATCCCATGAGACTAGAATTCCTATAGAGGCAGAGATTGGGTTATTTTGTTCTGTTCCAGAGCCAGGAACATTGCATGTATATAGCAGGAGTTCAGCTGCTTACCAGAGCAAAGATGCAGCTCAGTGGTAGAGGTTATGCTTTGCACGTATGAGCCCTGGGTTTGATCCCCACCATAAAAAAAAAAAAAAAAGCAAAACAAAACAACATAAGAAACCTTGGGGTGTGGGAAGATAGCTCAGTTGAATAAGCGCTTGCCTGGCAAGTGAAAGGGCTGGAGTTCAATCCCCGGTTCCGCAAAAAAGAAAAAAAAGAAAGAAAGAAAGAAACAAACAAACCTTGGTCACTGAATGAATGCAACTAGCTCAGTGCATAACTACTATGAAAGTGGGGGCTGGCCAGATGGCTCAGCAACTAAAGCGCCTGCTTAGACAGAGCGCAGCGGCCAGTGTTTGATCCCCGGGCCATGCTGAGATGGCGATTGAGACTGGAAGTGGTGGCACAGGCCTGTAATCCCAGCACTTGGGAGGCTGAAAACAGGAGGATCACTATGAGTCTGATTACGTAGTGAGCCCCTGTAGACCATGTACTAAGGGAAGGAAGAAAGGAAGAAAGAAAGAAAGACTTGAATCCACAACTGGCTGAAATGTGGATTTTTTAAAAAAATGTATTTAGTACAGGGTCTCAGTATGCAGCTGGGACTCGTAGTGATCCTCCTATTTTCAGCCTCCCCTGAGCTGGGATTACAGGTGTGTGCCACCACACCCAGGTTTGTTGGCCAGTGCACCCTGGGGGGGTTGGGGGGGCCACATGTGATGGGAGGGGCATGTGGTGCCAGGGATGGAACCCGTCCTTGGGTTTGCCTAAGCAGGAGCTCAGTCGGCTAAGCTGTCTCGCCGGCCCAGAATTGTGGATATTTAACCACAACCAGAGGAAAGGCAGGATTTCCCAGCACTTCATGGACCAAGAACAGTAGAGGTGTGGGACGGAGATTACAGAGGTGACAATGTTTCCTTTCAGTACATCGTATAAAGACCTTCAGGATGTGACCAGACTCATCGCTGGTGATGTTAATCTTCCTTTCTTGGATAAGGTGATGTCAGGATCATCCACTGTGAAGCTATTTTTAGTTTTTATTTTTCCCGCTGGGCCTTCACAATGAGATACATGCTCATTATTTTCTAAAAGTTTTATTCAGTTATAGGTCTTGCTAAATTATCCAGGCTAGGCTCCAATTTGTATCCTCTGGCCTCAGCCTCCCAGAGGCCTGGGATTACCTCCAATTGCTACCACTCAGGGCATTGAAGGGATTATTTTTCTGAGAACTTCTTATTAAAGATTATGTGTTTTAGTCCTTCTTTGTATTGCTGTGTTTTGCGGTATTAAATACAAAAAATTGGTGTATTCCTGGTTAACATCAACCGCTTTTGGAAGGATAAATAGTAAGCCAAACGACGCCACAAGTAGATATATTGGGAACTGCAAAGCCTGCAGCTGGGTCAGCGACCTACCACCGCCCACGCAAGCTGTCGTCCACGCAAGCTGTCACCCACGGTCTGCTGAACACACAGAACTGCGCCTGCGCATAGCAGGGCATGCCCGCCAGAGGGCAGTAATGCGCCTACTCACCGCCCACGTGTCTTGTCAACTGGGGGGCGTGGGTACATAGGTAGTCTGGACCAGCAGTTGATAGGCTACAGTCCCTCTCAGCTAGACCAATCACAGGAGTCCTGATGAGGCGATGTACTGCACCTGCGCACAGCTGCTGAGGCGTCCTGAAGCGCATCCTTGCCCTCGGCAGAGATCCCGGGGCCAGGAACAGTAAAGAACTGTGGAGATGGGTTTATAAAGACCAATACCCTCGCCTGAGATGTGGCAACTGCCAGGATCCTGCTTTATGTGCTGATCCACGTAGGTTATCTGCAGCCTAAAACTGGGGGTCTTTACATGAGCCCAGAATATCCCAAACTCCTTTATTTTTTTTTTTTTTCTTCTCTCTTTGGAGGTACCAGGGATTGAACTCAGAGTTACTTCTATTTATTTATGTATGTATATACGTATTTCATTTATTTTTAAAGAGAAAAAATAAGCCAGGTGTGGTGGTGCATGCCTGTAATCCCAGCACTCAGGAGGCTGAGGTAGGAGGATCATTGTGAGTTTGAGACCAGCCTGGGCTACAAAATGAGCTCAAAGCCAGCCTGAACTTCATAGTGAGACCCTGTCTCAAAAAGGGAGAGAGAGAGAGAGAGAGAGAGAGAGAGAGAGAGAGAGAGAGAACAAAAATTCAAAACAAGATAATAGGAGGGTAATGGTCAGTACACTGTGTGTTGTTGCCTTTAAATTACTCAGAGCAACTAATTAATTGTCCAAACAATATTAACACAAACCTTTCTTTCAATGAACTAAGAGAAATTAATAGTATAGCTATCGTAACTACTATATATGTGTGTATATATATATACATATATAGTTTTATTTTGTTTTGCTTTTCCCTCCCATCTTTTAAAACTTACTTTACTTATTCATTGGCTTTTTGAGGCAAGGTCTGGCTATGTAACCCAGGACGGTCTTGAATTTACAATGTCGCCACAGCTGGCCTTGAACTTTGCCTCCCAAGTGCTAGGATTACAGTCATGCACGCCACACCTGTCTTTCGGATTTTTGTTTGTTGTTACTGATTTTGACAGTGTTGGGAATTGAAGCCAGGGCTTCACGCTGACCTATGTCCACAGCCCTTTTTATTTTGAGGCAGCGTCTTGCTAATTCACCCAGGCAGCTCTTAGAACCTGTGACCCTGTTGCCTCAATCTCCAGAGTAACTGAGATTACAGCACTATGCCCAGTTTGTTGTTGTTTTTGTGGTGTCGAGGTGCATGCCAGGGCCTGCAGCATGCCAGGTAAGCGTTCCCCAGCTCTTCTGTTGCTTGCCTACTGATCAGGTTTGAGAATGATAGTAAGCTACTGTGGTGAGCATGGTACACAGCAGCGTCACAACAAGTTCCGGGTACTCAGCTTCACTTTCAGCTCTGCTGCATTCACGGACGCCCTGTGGCCGGGTGTGGTGGAGCATACCTGTAACCCTAGCTAGCACTCTTGGAGGCTGAGGCAGGAGGGGCAAAGGTTCAAACCCGACCTGGGCAATTCAGTGAGACCCTGTCCCCAAATTTTAAAAAACACTGGGGATGTCCCTCAGTGTGAAGGCCCTGGGTTCCATCTCCAGTACTGCATAAACTAATTTAATTAAATAAACAAGAAGGAACAGAACCCCCTGTGGACAGGAGAACAGAAGTCGAGAAGAGAAGGCTGTGGAAGAGGAACAGGAAGGCCTCCCAGTGTCCCCACACACAAGAGCCCAGGGCTGACAAAGGGTTACAAGGAGACCCAAACTGACATAGAAGATTGCGAGGCCATTCAGCTGGCGCTGGGTTTGCAGGAAGATGGGGAAGGCAGTGGAGGGTTGAGTATTTTGCAGATCAGAAGATAGGCACGTGGCGCATATTTCATGTTTTGGAGACAGGGTCTCCCCATGCAGTTCAGGCTGTCCTTGACCTCACTGTGTAACAGCCCAAGCTGGCCTTGAACTCTCAGTGATTTTCCTGCCTCAGCCTCTCAAGTGCTGGGATATCAGGCATGCGTCACCACGCCACTATGAGTCCGATCTGTGTAGTGAGACTCTGTAGACCCTCTACTAAATATATATATATATATATATATATATATGTGTTATAATTGACCCATTTCATGGGTGAGACCATGGAGGTGCAGATGGGCTAAGCATTTGTGAAGAATCACAGAGCTGGAGCATTAGTCTAGTCTCCTAAAGGAGACATCAGGGCAGTATCCTCAGAGGCTAGGACTCTGGCACAGTGAGCACTCAGTAAATGCTTGTGCAGTGAATAAGTGAACCCATATCCCTCTAACTTTTAATATTTCACCCCTGGGTTTTGTAAAGGGTTAATAGAGTTTTGTGCCTTAACTGTGAAAAATTATAAAAACCCCTTGTGCTTCCTGTTATCTACTCTAAGAAATGTATTCGCCCTTTTGGCTCAAGGCTGTTCAACAATAAATAACTGTTTCTTGTCAAGGCAGCAAGCTAACACAAACTCCCTCCCCAACCATCTCCTGTAACATAGTCAGCTTAAGATGTATCTTGTAAAAATATACACTTATCACTAAGCTGTGAAAGACCTTTTAGGTATAAACAGTTTGCAGCTGTGTCAAATGAATGCAGTTTCTGTTGTTCTGTACTAGATAACAAGTTTGCTTACCAAACTGGATGTGATTTCTGTTATAAATACCCCCTTGCTGGGGCCCCTGACAGGGCTCACAGGCTTCCTAAAGCCATCTTTCTTTTTGTAACCTAAAGCCATCTTCACAGCCAGGAAAACCCAACCCCTCCTTTCGGTCCTAACACCTTTCTGAGCTCCGCAGTCCGCTTACCAGGTGGGGGCGTGGCTTCCCCTCAGGAGGCGGGACCAGGATCATCTGTCCCCTTTATTGGTGATTATCCTTTTGTGGGCGGGATCTACCAAAATCCGCTTTCTTGATTTGCTGCCTCCCTGATAGTCCGTGACCCGGAAGCTCTATGGGTTGACATGGCGGCGCCCAGGCGCGACTCAGAACCGGCCCGGGTTTCGCGGCCGGTCGCGTGAGTAGGTAGGTCGCGTATGGGCAGGTGGGCACGAACCTCTGGGGCTTCGGACACCCCGTCAGGGACCTGACAGCGCGGGAGGGTGGCCTCAGAGAGACCCGGCTGCAAGGTCGGGGCGCCGTGACCTTTTGGCGTGCGGGCCGGGGACGTGCGGGCGAAGGCTGGCTGCGGTGCGTCTGCGGCTTCGCTGTCCTAATCTGCCGCTGCGCAGGTGGCGTGGGTGACTCAGAGCGCTCCAGGCTCTCGCCCGGGGTCACTCCAGCCTAGGACCAGTTAGGTCGCACCGATCTGAGGATGCCGATTATAAGCGTTTTGTAGAAATTCACCGTCTATTCGCAGTTATTTGACAGTTATTTAACCATATCCCTGGCGCCGCCCCCGCTGCCGGAGACAGGTAGACAGAAATCTTCCGTCTCCTCAGACAGCTGGACATTGAATAAATGAGCAATAAGCGGGTGGGCCGCGCGTGGTGGCACACGCCTGTAATCCCAGCACTGAGGAGCCTGAGGCAAGAGGATCATTGCGAGTTCGAGACTAGCCTGGGCTACAAAATAAGCTCAAGGCCAGCCTGACCTGCATAGCGAGACTTTCTCAAAAAGACAAATTCAAGAACAAAACAAAGGGGAAAAGACGGCGGTTTTAGATACTGGTGATTGTTAAAAACGTATTAATCAGAATGAGAAACCGTTTTACTTTTTTGAGACACAGCCTCACAATCGTTCAGAGTGTCTATGAACTCGAGGCAATCTGCCTGCCTCAGCTTTAAGAAAGGCTTTTATTTTAGAGAAAAGAGAAGAGCTCTCTTGAATAGACCGGGATGACCGCAGCACTTGTGCGGAGATCTGGAGGCACAAAGTTCCAGGCAGAGGAAGGAGTTCAAGGGGTCTGGGACCAGAATCAACTTGGCTTGTCTCAAAAACAGCGTTGCTGCATAGCTTGGTTGAAGTTTCTCAAAGTTCTCTCCAGCCCTGGAGGCAGAGCTGACTAGGGTGCAGAAGTGAGAGGCTGGGTAGGCCTTCAGGAAAGAGCTCGTGGATTAGGGTGGTAGCCTGCATACAGGGTGCCATGGGTGCATTTGGAATGGACTTGGAAGCATGTACTCACCCGGCGTAGAGAGAGGCAGAGGCAGGAGGATCATTGCAAATTTGAGACCAGCCTGGGCTACAAAGTGAGCTCGAGGCCAGCCTGAACTGAATAGTTAAGACGCGGTCTCAAAAAGACAAAAACCCCAAAAACTACAGTGGTGGAGAGGAACAAGTTTAAGTGGGTTGTCAGGGTGAACCTAATTAAGCTGGAGGTGGCTGGGTGTAGGTCATCGTGGCAGCAGGGTACAGAGACTGGAACTGAGGGCTGGGAACCCTCAGCGTGCAGCTCATCATGATGTGTCAGATTAATACATAGGACACTTGTGGCTATGGCTAAACTGCAGGTGGAGTCTGTTGGTCTGGTCTAGGCCAAGGTTTCATGCATTTTATAAGCTCCCAGGTGATGCTGGTGCCTGGAACACACTTTGAGCTTTGAGAAGCAAAGTTTCATTCTTTTTTTCCCCCAAAGGTTCATTCCTCTCTCTCTCTCTCTCTCTCTCTCTCTCTCTCTCTCTCTCTCTCTCTCTCATATATTTCAAAGGTTCATTCCTAATCTCAGCTGCAAATAATGTCATTGGAGTGTTTTTTGTGGTCCTAGGGATTAAAACCAGGGTCTTCACACTGAGCTCCATCCCCAGCCCTTTTTAAAATTTAAAGACAGGTGTCTCACTACACTACAAGGTTGCATAGACTGGGCTTGAATTTGGAATCCTCCTGCCTCAGCCTTTGAGGGCTGGGATCACAGGTGTGCACCCCCATGCTCCGTTGAAAATCCATGAGATCCCAGAAGGCCCGGCTCAGGAAGGAAACCCAGAATGCTGAGCAGGGGCTGGTGGGGGGTGGGGAGGGAACTGAGAAACCAGAGGGGACCTCTGAAGAAAGAAAGGGAAGGAGGGAGGCACTGCAGTGTGGGGACACCTGGGAGGAAGAAGGGATGGAGCCACTGCAGTGTGGGGACACCTCAGGGAGAAGCTGAGATAGGAAAGCAGCAGTGGCCTGCAGGGAGACTTCCGGTCGGGATTGGAGATGTTAGCAAAAGTTGGAAGCTGATAGAAATGATCCATTTCCCAGCTCACTCTCTGAGGCTATTACCCTGACACCCAAATGAAAGCCACTACAGGAGAACTACGGCCGGGCATGGCGATGCCCACCTGTCGTCCTAGTGCTCGGGGCTGAGGCAGGGGGCCTACATAGTTCAAGGCCACCTGGACTGCAAAACGAGACCCTGTCTCAAACTATCCCCCAAAATAAATAATAAATTGAAGGAAACCATTGCTGTGACATATCCATGTGACCCCAGCACTTGGGAAAGTGAGGGGAAGGGGCTGGAGAGATGGCTCAGTGGTCTAAAGCACCTACTTGGAACAAGCTTGGCAAAGCACAGGGACCACGGTTCAATCCCCCAGCACCACATGCCAGCCAGCCCCGCCCCCTGGTGGGCTGAGCTGGCCACACACACACACACACACACTAAATGCAAAATAAATAAAATAAATTTAAAAAAAAATAATAAAAAAAAAAGTGAGGGGAAGACTCAAAAATACACTCCAGGCCAGCCTGAGCCACACAGTGAGTGCCTCAAAGAATTTTAGGCTGGGGGTGGCGCTCAGTGGCAGAGCAATTCCCTAGCGTGTACAGGCTCCTGGGTTTGATCCTCAGCACTACCAATAATCAATACATTAATACATAAAATTTATATGGAATGGTGAGGGTCCAGAGAAGTGAAACCAATCTTGAAAAACAAGAAAAAATTTGGAAGAAAAAAATTTCCAGTGAAAGCTCTAGCACAGTCAAAATTGTACTGCCACAGGCTCAACACAGAGATCAAGATAGAACTGTGACCCAGAAACCCTAAGGGTCATAGTTCATTTTTAGCAGGGCACCAAGGTAATAAATCAGGGAGTCTGCAGGGATTGTACCGGGGTGCCCGGCTGGGCCCACGATGGGGGAGCGTGTATTCAAGAGCAGACCCCACACCTTAGCAGAAGAGCTATAAGCATAAAGCTCTTAGAAGAAAATAAAGCACTTCTCCAGGATTTGACATTAGGCAGTGGGGTGTTCTGTGGTTTTTACATTTAAAAAAAATTGTTGTTAGCCCACACTGGCCTCACACAGTGATCCTCCTGCCTCAGCTTCCAGAGTACTGAGATTACAGGTGTGTGCCACCACCCCCAGCAAGCAGTGGTATTTTATTTTTATTTTTTATTTATTATTCTTTTGGGCAGCACCAGGGTTCGAACTCAGGCCCTTGCACTTGCCAGGGAAGCACTTATTCCACTGAGCCATCTCCCCGGCCCCGGAGTGGTATTTTAGATATAACACAAATAACAGAGCTCCAGAAGAAAAGCTAAATTGGACTTCACCCCCATTAAAATATTTTTAACTTGAAAATTAATATTTTTTTCAAAAATATGTTTTTAACTGGCTGCAAATGAAAATGGCAAGAAAAAAACAAGGCCAAACCTGGTGGCACATGCCTGAAATCCCAGCACCCTGGAGGCTGTGGCAGGAGGATGGACACAAGTTCAGCACCAGCTTGGCTACACAGGGAGTTCACAACCAGTCAAAATTACAAGGCAAGACCCTGACTTAGGGGCCGGGGAGATGGCTTAGGAGGATAAGCACTTGCCTGGCAAATGCAAGGATCTTGAGTTCAATCCCCGGTTCCACCAATAAATAAATAAATAAATAAATAAATAAATAAATAAATAAAACAGATTCTTGGTACTTAAAGAGTTTATTAAAAAAAAAAAAAAAGACCCTGTCTTAACCCCCATAAAAAAGTGAAAGAGATAAGAATGATGGCACAGGCATTTAGAGAGCAGAGGTATGATTGCTTGAGTCTAGCAATTGAAGAATAGCTTAGGCAACATAAGAAGACCGTATCTCAAAACCAAAATAAAAGAGAAGACAATCCCCAGAATGGGAGAGAGTATTTGCATAAAGACTCTGGGTAGGGTGGCATACCTCTGTAGTCATAATGCTCTGGGAGGCTGAGACAGGAGTCTGAACCCAGCCTGGGCACCTTGCTGATTCAATGAAACCTTTTTTAAATAACTTTTTAAAAAAGTTATAAGTATACAGGGCCAGGGAGATAGCTCGGTAAAATAAGCTTCCGCCTAAGAAGTGCAGGGCCCTGAGGTCATTCCCTGATACTGCAAAACAAACAACAACAATAATAATAATAATAAATTATAAGTATAGGTCAGTTCAAAAGCTATGGGTTCAGGGGCCAGGGAGATGGCTCAGTAGAATAAGCGCTTTCCTGGCAAGTGCAAGGGCCTGAGTTCAATCCCTGGTTCTGAAAACAAAAACAAAAACAAAAAAAAACCCCAACCAAAAACCAACTATGGGGTCTGGTGAGATGGCTCAGTGGTCTAAAGCACCTACTTAGAACAAACTAAAAGCACAGGGACCTCGGTTCAATCCCCAGCACCACATGCCAGCCAGCCCCGCCCCCTGGTGGGCTGAGCTGGCCACACACACACACACATAAACAAATAAATATTAAATAAAATAAAAAATAAAAGTTTAAAAAAAAAAACAAAAACCAACTATGGGTTCAAAGCTGGGCATGATGGTGCACACCTGTAATCCCAATACTTGGCTGAGGCAGGACGAATGCTGCAAGTTCAAGACCTGGCTGGGCTATATAATTAGCTTAGGGGCAGCCTGGGCTATATAGCAAGACCCTGTCTCAAAAAACAAAATGAGCAAAAACTTCAATCTCCTGGCCAAAAAAAAAAAAAAAAAATCTTGGATCCATCCAAAATATATGAAGATCTCTGGGGTGGGGTAGTGTTTCATTTTGTTCTGAGACAGACCTCACTGTGTAGCTCAGGCTGGCCTCAAGCTCACAGCAGCCGCCCTGCCTCAGCCTCCGGAGTGCTGGGGTCACAGGCTTGCACCACCTCACCCAGCAGGGATTGGTTTCTGAGGTGAGTCGGGCTAATGCAGTTCGGGTTGGCCTTGAACTCACTGTATAGCCCACTGGCCGCACACTTCCGAAGTGCTGGGATTCCAGCCTTGCACCCTGGCAGAAGTGTTCTAGATTGGATCACAGTGATGATCACAGACTCTGGAAATGTTAAAAACAAAGTCAGAACCCTAAAACCTGGGGGCTGAGCTGAGCGCTGGAGCGTGTACTTAGCATGCAAAAGGCCTTGGCTGGATCCCTGGTGTGGGAAAAGAGGGGAGGCCTGGTCCTTCCAGAGGGCGCCCTGCAGCCTGCAGCTGTGCTGCACCCTGTCACTTCTCAGGCCTGGTGGCGGCTGCTGCTGCTGGGGGACTCGGCCACGAGGTTCCCACAGCCTTACTTAAGTTCAGCCTTCAGTGTGCAGCACGCAGCAGCCTCGCAAGCTGCGTATGGGGCGGAGCTGGGGTCTGCGCCTTCTGTCCCCTGGTGCCAAGGTAATAAATGAATTCTCAGAAACTATTTGTAGTGCTGGGAAGGAGCCCAGGGCCTTACACATGCACTGTGCCACTAAGCTGACTTCCCACATCCTTTTTTTCTTTGCTTTTTGCTTTTGGGTCAGGTGAGTGAACCCAGCGCCTTTGCACTGAGCTACATCCCCAGTTTTGGGTTTGTTTGTTTGTTTTTTTTTTGCAGAACCAGGGATTGAACTCAGGCCCTTGTGCTTGCCAGGGAAGCGCTTATTCCACTGAGTCATCTCCCTGGCCCCTACATCCCCGTTTTGATTTTTTTTTAAGTTTCTTTTGAGACAGGATCGCTGTAAATGATGAAGCCGCCCAGGCTGGAACTTGGGCTCTTCCTGCCACAGCCTCCCAGAGTACTGAAATGACAGGCCTGAGCTGCCATATGAGGGTCTTATTTACATTTTAAAAGATAATTTGAGAAACAAAAAGGCAACAGAACACTTTATGAGCCTTTTAACCTAATAGACAACAGATAATGTTAGGAAGAACAAAAAACAAGTGGTCCAGTGGGGAAGGGCTGGCTCAGAAGCAAGCGCCAGAAGAAGGTGACAGCTTGGCCCAGCAGAACCAGGACAGCTTGGGCTGGGAAGATGGCTCATAAGCGCTTCCCTGGCAAGCGCAAGGGCCTGAGTTCAATCGCCGGTTCCACCAAAAAAAAAACAAAAACCAGGATGGCTGGTACATGAGTCGTTTAGGCCCAGCTGTCCCAGGCTGACGGCACCTCTTCTCTCCCCACAGGTGGGGCTGGCCTGACCTGAGACCTCAAGCTCCAGCATGAGCTGTGTGCGGGCCAGGCTGCTGGCCCGCGGCCTCCTGAAGGGCTGGGCTGGCCTCTGCAGCGCTGACCTCCCCGGAGCCCTCCTCTCCCAGGTAACCATGAGCAGGGGGGATTCATGGGGTGTGAGGAGGACGCCTGGGGTTCTCCCTCATCCCCTTCAGCGTCTCCCCAGAGGAGCCAGCTCATCTAGGCCTGCTGTCCCAGCACTTGGGAGGCCAAAGCACAAAACTTCCTGTGTGTTCAGAGCCAGCCTGGGCTACAGTGAGACTCTGCCTGCCTCGGAAAATAAACAAAGCTGGGGGCTGGGGAGATGGCTCAGTAGAATAAGCTCTAGGCAAGCGCAGGGCCCTGAATTCAATCCCCAGTACCGCCAAAAAAAAGAAAAAGAAACAAAGCCAGCTGCCCTGTACTGAGGCTCATGAAGACTCACCTAGGGGGCTCGGTGTCTGTACAGGTGAGGTGTTAGCTTTGACACGGGGGCTAAGTCTTGGGGGCTGACTGTGGGCTCCTCCTGAATCACTTGTAAAGATGGACATAGACAGTTGGACGCCCTGTGCCTAGTGCTCACCTTACTGTTTTTAACATTGTTTTTTGTCTCTGTCTCTTATTTTTTGGTTTAGTTTATGCTTTTTTTTCTTTTGCTCCAAATGCCTTCAGAACAGGTTTGGCTGGCTGGAATTGTGGGGATCGAACCACAGCAACCTGAGCCTGACTGCTTTGTTGAAGCAGCCACTTAAAGAACTGAGCTATGGGGCAGGGCCCCCCCCCCCATTTTTGCTTTTGAGCAAGGTCTCAGGCTGACCTTGAATTTACAGCGACCCTTCTGCCTCAGCCTCCTGAGCCTGCAGCGCCAAGCCTGGTTCCCCAAGCTTGAGTTTGTGATCTCTCTGCCATACTCCCATGGGGGACCTTGGGCCCTCCAGGGCCATCTTTCCCAGGAGAAGTCAGCTAGGAACTCCCAGGTCCTAGGAACACTGTGGATTCCAGCAGTGCCCTCTGTCCCTAGGTGTCGCCCCGCCTCCCCCGGGCCTTCCACTGCAGCACCACCCCCCTCGCCTCCATGAAGTCCCTGGTTCCTCGACCCAGGGAGCCTGGGAAGAAGCCTGGGAAAGTCCCTGTGCCTCATGAAGAGCTGTTCCAGCCGACGCCAGGCGGCACAAGAGACAAGGCCAGCTTTGCGCTCGCTGTCCAGAGCTTCGCACAGCACAGCGTGCGCAAGCGTGGCCACGTGGACTTCATCTACCTGGCGCTGCGCAAGATGCCCGCATATGGCGTAGAGCGCGACCTGGCCTCCTACAACCTTTTGCTGGACATCTTCCCCAAGGAGGTCTTCCGGCCGCGCAACATATTCCAGCGCATCTTCATCCACTATCCGCGGCAGCAGGAGTGTGGCGTGGCCGTGCTGGAGCAGATGGAGAACCACGGTGAGGCAGCGAGGCGGCCCCTGCTGCTGCCTCCTCCTCCTTTGTTCAGTCTCATTATTTTTTATTTATTGTTTCGTTTTTTGAGAAAGGGTCTTTCTACTTAGTTCACTCTGGCTACGAACTCACTGTGTACCTCCACTCTGTCCTCACACCTGCAGGTATCCTCCCTCCTGCCTTGGCCCGGGATGAGGTGTGCGCCTCCGTTCCCAGCTGAATCTTTTCTAATTTTATTTTATTTTATTTATTTATTTTTTCCTCTTCTCTGGTTTCTTGGGCCTCTTCCTTTTTAAATTCTGCTCCCCCCTCCCCCACGCTGGGATGGTACCCAGAGCCTCCCGCATGCCAGGCAAGTGCTTTGCCTCTGAGCCACACGCTGCAATTCTTCCTTGCCCTCCTGCCTCTGCCCCTGTCCCATCACGCCTTCTCACCTCTGTGCCTAGCGCAGGAGTGATGCCCAACAAGGAGACGGAGTTCCTGCTGCTGCAGATCTTCGGGCGCGGAAGCCACCCCATGCTCAAGTACGTGCGCATGCGCCTGTGGCTCACGCGCTTCCAGAACATCAACCCCTTCCCGGTGCCGCGCGAGCTGCCCCAGGATGCAGTGGAGCTGGCCACGCTGGGCCTGCGGCACATGGAGCCCGACCTCAGCGCCAGGGTCACCGTCTACCAGGTACCCGCCCCTGTCCAGGCTGGCGGCTGCCGTCCCTCAGTCCCCGCCATGCACTGGGTGACTTTGCTAAATGAAAGGAGCCGAGTTGCAGGCTGAGCTCTCTGGTAGATTCCTGTAGCCCCGCTCCCTACCACAGCGTGCCTTTGTTTCTGGCCCTTGGGCTGCTATTCGTACATTTGCTGTTTTTTTTTTTTTTTTAAATTTTATTTATTTATTTTGTGTGTGTGTGGCCATCTCAGCCCACCAGGGGGCGGGGCTGGCTGGCATGTGGTGCTGGGGGATTGAACTGCGGTCCCTGTGCTTTAGCTAGGCTTGTTCTAAGTAGGTGCTTTAGACCACTGAGCCATCTCACCAGCCCCCGTACATTTGCTGTTGCTAGGACAAAATATCTGAGGCTGGGGACTTGGCCTGGCGGGGTGCTGCACATCTGTAATCCCAGCACCTGGGAGGCTGAGGCGGTAAGACTGCTGTCAGTTCAAAGTTAGCCTGAACTACATAGTGGGATCATGTCTCAAAAGAAAAAAAAAAATAGCTCAAGCAGTCCAATGTACTGCACATGTATTTAAAGCATTCTCCACAGGGTCTTAATTCGTATGTCTTGCTGCATGGCCCTGAGCCACTGGAAGTGCATGCAGGACTGTCCCCTCAGCTGGCATGAAGTCTCATCAGGTGGCATGGGGACAGCCACCTAAGGGGACAGACACATATGTACCTCTGGTGGTTCAGGTTGATGGGAACACATGAAGAAAAGAAAAAGATAGGTTACATGTGGTGGCACACACCTGTCACCCCAGCACTTGGGGAGGCTAAGGCGGGAAGATCACTGCGAGTTTATGGCTACCCTGGGCTCTGTAGTGAGTTCAAGGCCAGACTGAGCTGTATGGTGAGGTCCTCAAAAAGCCAAAACAGTGTTATTTGATTCCTGGGATATCTGTGGTGTAAAATTATTTTTTTTTAAATTCAAAGCAGTTTGCTAAGTACTGATCTAAATGGTGGTTTAGTGTCACCTGAAGGCTATTACTGTACTTAGTTGGCATCTGGAGACACTGAGGCATGCAAGGACAATGACTTGGCCAAGGTCACACAGATTACGATAGCCAGGATTTTTTTTTTTTTTTTTTTTTTTTTTGAGACAAAGTCTCACCAAGTAGTCCAGGCTGGCCTCAAACTTATGGCGATCCTTCTGCCTCAGCCTCCTGAGCACTTAAATTACAGGTGTGTGCCACCACTCCTGGCTTAACAGCCAGGATGTTAAAGTAGATGACTGGCTTCAGGGTTCCCTCCGTGTGAGAATCTGAAATGTTGATGGCTTCAGCCAGATCAGAGAGAACAGGATTCCCTGACATGTAGACCTTTCCTAGATTTGCAGGCGTCCCCATTCGTCCCCCTCCTGGCTTCTCTGTAGCACCTGAGGGTCACAAGCTTCTCCCACTCTTCCTCACAGAAGCCTTTGCCGGATGACGGGACAGATCCAGTAGATTCCGTTCAGCCCCACATCGTAGGTGAGCCCTGCCCCACGCTGGGCAACCGCCCTGACAGGTCCCCCCAACCTGGGCCCAGCACCCACACACGTCTCCCTCCACCCCAGGCATCCAGAGTCCCGACCAGCAGGACGCCCTGGCCTGCCACAACCCAGCCCGGCCACTCTTCGTGGAGGGACCCTTCTCCTTGTGGCTGCGCAACAAGTGTGTCTATTACCACATCCTCAGGGCTGACCTGCTGCCCCCCGAAGAGAAGGTAAGAAAGAGCTCGGGCCTGCACGGGGCCTGGGGGAGGAGGGGCTGCCAGACCCCGGCCTGACGCTGTCTGCTCCATGCTGAGGCAGAAAGAGCAGGAGATCCCGGAGGAGTGGAACCTCTACCACCCGATGAAGCTGGACCTGGACTATGCACGGAGCGGCTGGGACGACTATGAGTTTGATATTGATGAAGGTAGGACTCGGCCCCACAGGACCCTGTGCCCTTTGCGCTCCCGGATTGAGACGCCATTTACGTACCGCATGTCTTGTGCCCCAGGATGCTGGGCCTGGCTGTGTAGCCCAGTTCCACCGGATTTCACCGAAATAGTCCCAGCCCTGCGGGTGGGCACCTTGTGCAGGCCGAAGGCACAGCTGCGGGCAGGACTCAGGACAGGAGGCAGAGCATCTTAAGGGGGCGTGCGCAAAGGAAGCCGCTGCAGCCCACTAGGCCAACGTCTCCCAAACTTCTCTCCCAACAGTAGAGGAAGGCCCAGTCTTCGCCATATGCGTGGCAGGTGCCCACGACCAGGAGACTCTAGCCAAGTGGATCCAGGGCCTGCAGGAAACCAACCCAGCCCTGGCCCGCATCCCCGTGGTCTTCCGCCTGGCGGGGTCCACTGGGGAGCTCCTGGCAGCATCAGGACTGGAGGATTCACACCAGTCCCAGCATGAGGGCCAGGAGGAAGATGAGCGTCTGCAGCGACAGCAGCACGGCCAGAGTTGAATCTGAGGAGGCTTTGGACTGGTGTGACAGTGCAAAATTATGTTTGCGTGTATAGCAAATAAAAATTTTCCTCCTTGGGGCTGCCTTCCCTCTGTAGCTATGCAGCATCCCCTCCCCAGGATCTTAAGGAATCTGCAGTGGGCTCCTCCCACTCCTTAGGGCCTACGGGCTCGCCTATTCGAGTAGTGAGCATAAACTTTATTCCCGCCCGCTAAGTGAAGTTAGAAAGTTCAACACAAAAAGCGGCGTAAAGAATGGGGTTGCGCGCATGCGCAGCTGTAGCTGAGAGTCTCCTTTTGGCGCCGCAGGGCAGTAAGAGTCCGTAAGAAATTTCCCGACGGCGCGGAAGATGCGCGCCACTTCCGGTACGGCTCCTAACAACGGGGGAGGCTAGTAACTAGGGTGGGGGGGATGGCGGAGCGGGTGCCGGAGCCCGAGGCGGAGGCGGAGGCGGAGGCTGAGTTGGACGCAGGCGGGGAGGCGGCGGCCGAGGAGGGCGCGGCGAGTCGCAAGGCGCGGGGCCGGCCGCGGCTCACGGAGTCAGACCGGGCCCGGCGGCGGCTCGAGTCCCGGAAGAAGTACGACGTGCGGCGCGTGTATCTGGGCGAGGCGCACGGGCCCTGGGTGGACCTGCGGCGCCGCAGCGGCTGGAGCGACGCCAAGCTCGCCGCCTACCTCATCTCGCTGGAGCGCGGCCAGCGTAGCGGCCGCCACGGGTGAGGGGGCCCGGCCGAGGGGCGGGAGGGAGCCGGCGAGGGAAGAGACACCCCCGTCCCTATCCCCGCGGGCCGCGGGCACGCCCACCCCGCACGAGGTCCCGCCCGCCG
>NW_004524626.1:10940216-10972408 GCF_000260255.1 Octodon degus
CCCCGCCCAGGGGCAGGCTGGGGCCTGGGTCTCCGGGCGGCCGGCCGCACGCGCCGGCTCGTGGCTCCGCCTCCCGCCGCTCCGGCGCCCAATCCTGGCCTGTGTGCCGTCTCGGCCCGCCCTCTGGGCGCCCGTTGGAGCGCTGGCTGCCCAATCCCGAGGCTGGCCCCGCCTCCGTTCTACCTGCCCTACCCGAGCGTCCTCCCTGGGGGCCTGGCTCCCGCCTCCCGGCTCGGCTCCGGGTTCCCAGTCTCATCCTTAGGATTTGCTCCCTTCCCTACCTCTCCGGAGGTGCTGGTCCCCACGTGAGATTCCCACTTTACGCACCACTCGCGGGGCCCCTAAACTTCCTGGCTCCTGAGGAGCGGGCAGTGAAAGCCCTCACGTAGGTTGAGGACCTAGGATTGGAAGTGTCAATCTTGAGTGGCGTAGGTGCCCTGTTTTTGGAACTGGGGATTGAACTCAGGTCCTTGGGCTTGCAAGCGCTTATTCTACTGAGCCATCTCCCCAGCCCCCATGCTCAGCTTCTTTTACATATTTTCCCTCCCTGGGGATGAAACCCACTCGACCACTGAACTAAGCACACAGTCCAACATTTAAAATGCTTAGGAGAAAAGAAAAAGTCAAAGCAGTCATATAAGCTCTTATGTTGGTGCCATTGCGTGGCCACGGTGGGGCCTGGAAGACCGAATTGAAGGCAGCCCCAGTGAGCAAGGTGTATTGAGATCTGGTGTGCTCTAAGTAAAAAACAGGCACGGGGAAGGGTGTCTCCTGCCCAGGGTCGTGGACACTGCTGCTGCAGCAGCTGCATTGTGGATGTGGAAGAGGCAGCCCAGACAGGGTGGCAGGGAAGAGGGAGGCCCCGTGGCATCTGCTGAGGCACTGGTCTCAGGCAGCAGGGTTGTGGGCAGCCAGGCTTAAGGTCAGCCCTGTGAGGTTCCTGTCACCGTAAACCAAGTGCCCAGAATTTAGCATCTTGAACCACGCTTCCCTGTTTTTTATTTTTGGCAGAACCGGTGATTGAACTCAGGCCCTTGTGCTTGCCAGGCCTTGTGCTTGCCACTTACTCTACTGAGCCGTCTCCCCGGCCCCCACCTTTCCCTGTTTCTGAGGGTCAGGAGCCGACAGTGTTGCACTGAGTCCTTCAGGCCAGCCTCATGAGACTGCAATCAAATCCAAGAACCCCTTGGACACAGGCCTCCTTTCCACAGTGGTATATGTTTGGACAGAAACCACACACATCCTCCCAGAGACTGTATTAATTGAGTTTTTGGAGACGGGTTCTTACTACATAGTTCAGAGTGGCCTTGAACTCACTGCATAGCCCAAGCTGGCCTTTAGTTTGCACTGATCCTCTTACCTCAGCCTTCAGAGTGCTGAGATTACAGACAGGTGCCACCACCACCGCACTTTAAATCTTTTCTAGACAGCTTAGAATTCCTGATATAGCATAAACACTGTGCATATAGTTGTCCTGTATTGTTTAGGAAATAGTGGCAGGCAATCAAAGTCCACAGGCATCTGTTACAGGCATAAACTTTTCCCAAATATTTCCCATCCCTGGTTGGTCGAATCTAAAGATACAGAATCAGGGCTGGCCATACAGGGTGGGAGTCCCAGGGGCTTGGGAGCATGGGGGGCCACTTAGAATTCTGCCTGCCCTTCCAGACCCCCTGCCTGACCTCTGTACTATCTGGCCACGTAACCCCAGGCCGGCAGCCTTACCACTCTGAGCCTCAGTCTTCCTCTGTGAGATATGTGATATTACCCCACCTCCCTCCAAGGGCAGGTGACCAGCAGGAACAGCGCAAGCCAAAGGCCAGCTGACACTGCTAGCTGCTGGGGTAGGGGATGAAGGGCAGGCAAAGTCAGAGGCAGCCATGGTGGAAAATACCGGAAATTCCGGCACTCGGTAGGCTGAGGCAGGAGGATCACTACAAGTTCCAGACTAGCCTAAACTGTATACCCAGACCCCATCTCATAAACAGCAGGGGGCTGAGGATACAGCTCAGCAGCATAGCACCTGCCTGGCAAGCTGGATGTTATGAGTTCAATTCCTGAAAGAAAAAAAGAACTCTACCCCAGGCAGAGGAGTTGCTGTCATTGCTCCAGCTGGCCCAGCCTTGGCCATACAGTGACCCTCACTGCCTCTCTCTGTTACAGGAAGCCTTGGGAACAGGTCCCCAAAAAACCAAAGCATAAGAAAAGTAAGTGGAAGACTATTTGCTGAAAAAAAAAAAAAAAAAAAAAAAAAAAAGTAAGTGGAGCCCCAGGTTGGGGGAGCAGGAGGGAAGAGGGTCTGGGGGAGGCAGGGGGTGGGAGTCAATAAGAAGCCAGGTGACAGTGCCCCAAGCTGCACCGTTGAGAGGCCAAAGAGCCAGAGAACCACAGAGCCAGGCTCCAGCCCAGGGCTGCAGGTGGGACGGGATGGGACAGCATAGCTCAGAGCCCCGGAGCTCTGGGCCCCATCCTGGTAGGGGACCATGGGAGTCCACCGGGAGCTGCCAGTGTCCAGGAGCCCCCTTCTTACCATCCTCTAGATGCAGAGTTGGGTAGGAAACCCCAAGGGAGTGGGCAGTGCCGGGCTGGAGGGCAGCTGCCAGAGATGCCCCTGCTACCCCTAGGGGAGATCCCTTCCCCAGCCTCCTCTCCTAGCTTCAAGGGTGGGGATGTACCCCCCACCAAGGTACAGGACCCATTATAGCCACCAGGGTCACCCCTTGGGCACACCTTGTCCCTGTCTTTGCCCCCGCTAGTCCCCTGGAAGCCCTTGGATGGAATCCTGCCCGTGCCCTCACCTGCAGAGGCCACAGGGCCCAGGGAAGTTGAGTCACTCACTGCAGCGACCCAGCTAGGTCAGCGTGGGGCCTGGCGTTGAGCCTAGGCCATGACCCTCTGTGTCTACCACCTCATAGCAGCTTCCTACCCCCCCCCCCAGTGCCCTGTGCCCCCTGCCCAGCCCTGTGAGGCCCTGGGGCAAAAAACAGATTTGTGGGACAGATGAGAAACACTGAAACAAACAGCCCAGGACAGATGCCACTGGAGCCCAGAGACAGTAAGCACTTCATTCTCCTCTGTGATCTAGCACTCAGGAGGCTGAGGCAGGAGGATCACTGGGACTTTGAGACGGGACTGTACAGTGAGGCCAGGCTCAAAAACCAGAAAAAGGACAACTTACAGTTATTGTGCATCTCCTCTCTGCTAGGTTTTATTATTTAGATTGTGTCACAAGTGGTGTCCTTGGCAGGTCCCTGTTGTGTGTATGTCTGGGGAGAGCCTCAGTCTCCTTTGTGAGCTGGGTGCAGGGCTCTGGAGGGCAGTTCCAAGGCCTCATCTCAGGCAGTGGCGCTGTATCTGCAGGACGGCGCCGCAACGTGAACTGCCTAAAGAACGTGGTCATCTGGTACGAGGACCACAAGCATCGCTGCCCCTACGAGCCGCACCTGGCTGAGCTGGACCCCACTTTTGGCCTGTACACTACAGCCGTGTGGCAGTGCGAGGCCGGCCACCGCTACTTCCAGGATCTGCACTCACCCCTGAAGCCCCTCAGTGACTCAGACCCCGACAGTGACAAAGGTGGGTTCAAGTGCCAGCATGGCTGGAGCTGCCTGCTGGGCCTTGCAAAGTGCACAGCAGCTGGGCTGAGACCGCAGCCCGAACCTTGAGAAAGCCCACGCGTGGGAGAGGCAGGCCCCATACACACTGGGAGCTAGGTGCAGGCGTGGCGGGCAGACACTGGCCCCAGGCCTCAAGTGCCAAGTTTTCTTTTTGCTTTTCTGTTTTTGTTTTGTGTTTTGTGTTTTTGCGACAGAGTTTTACTATGCAGTTCAAGCTGACCTTGAACTCACTTTGTAGCCCAAGTTGACCTAGAACTCGCAGTGATCTTCCTGCCTCAGTCTCCCAAGTAGTGGGGTGAGAGTTGTGCACTGCCATGTCTGGCCTTAGGTGGGTTTTGGTTTTTGATTTTTATTCTGTATTTTAGGGAAGGGTCTACAGGGTGTTCAGGGTCTCACTGCTAGATTGGACTCATAGTGATCACCTGATTACAGCCTCCCAAGAGCTGGGATTACAGGTGTGTGCCACCTCGCCCAGTCTCAATAGCTGTCTCAGCGCCCCCAGGGGTGGGGCTGGCAGGCAGGTTGGGGGATTGAATCTTTGGCTCCTGTGCCTGCTTGCCAGCACGTTAATCTGCTGAGCTATTTGACCAGCCCTTGGGTTGGTTTTTTGAGACAGGTTCTCCCTGTGTAGCCCAGGCTGGTCTTGAACTCACAGCCATTCTCCTGCCTCAGCCTCCCATGCTGGGATGACAGGCATATGCCGCCACACCTAGCTTTTTCTGGCCCTGTTTTTATTTTTGCCAGCTCTCCTCTCCCTCAGGTCTGTCACAGTCAGCTCTTCCTCTCCCTCTGTCCTGTTTCCACCTTCCCATACCCCATCCCCTCCAGAGCCAAGCCTCCCTCCTATACCTCAGTCTCTCTCTCCTGCTCCTGTCCTTCCACTGTCACTTCCCTTCTAAAGTGTCCCTGTGCCCACCTTGGTTCCATTTGGCTGACTGCCCATCAAGGACCAGGGGGACACAGTGACCAAGGTGCAGGAGGCAGTGGGCAGTAGTGGAGACCCCATTGGTGGTGAGAGGCTGCTGCCACCTCAGGAGCTGGTGTGGCTGAGAGAAGAGCTTGGGGCCGCTGCCAGGTGCCCTGCTGGGCGCAGTGTGGGGTCAGTCACCAGCCAAGCCTACACTGGCAGGTGGCATGGAGCAGGTGGCATCCCAGCTGGCCTAGGGGAAGCCAGGAGCAAGCGGCACTCCTGCTGGGCACAATGCCCACGGCCGTCCCGTTACGCCTCAGATAGGCTCCCAACACAGAGGTGTCCTATGCTGTCACCAGCACCCCACCCAGCTCTGCCTGTCACCCCTACCCTACCCCTCCAGGCCCCACCCTGTCCTTCCCCACAGCCCTATCCAGACCCCAAGGGTGACATGATGGTCAGGTGGGGGCAGAGCTGCCCCCGAGGAGCCCTTGCATGCAGGCCAACTGTGACAGCCACATTGCCTGGACTTCAGGGTGCACTCTGATCTGCTGGCCACGTCTGCCAGGTATGGTAGTGAGCAGGTGGCCTTGTCCCTGTCCCAGCTCTGTTCCCAGAGCAGCACCTCCTTCCTGCCCCATGCCTGGGGCCCTCCCACCAGGACCGTGGGAAACGAGGAAGACCCAGCTTGGAGTCAACAGTTTGCATGTGCACATGCAGGTGTGTGGCACTGAGGGTGGAAGCACAGACAAGAAAGATCGGCTGGACTGCGTCCCCAACACCGCCTCTTTACTTTGAGACAAGGCCTTACTAAGTCACTGAGTTGCCTAGGCTTGGCTTGAACTTGCATTCTTTCTGCCTCAGCTTCCCAGAATGCTAGGATTGTAAGAGTGAGCCACTATAACCTACAGCCAGGGTTTTTCACTTTATTTGTTGGAAGACAGTATCTCATTCTGTAGTCCCGGCTGGTCTCAAACTTGCAGCCCTCTTGCGTCCTGAGTGCCAGTCTCAGTTGAGTGAGCCCCAGTGCACTCGGTGGCGCCCCCTCCTTCAGGGAACGTGCAGTGCTCAGCCCCCTGCAGGGCCAGAGCCAGAGCCATACAGTGCTCCTGTTAGCAGGACAGGCTGATCCCCTTACCCCTGCGTCAGGGATGGCCATCTCCGTGGCTGTGTCCCTTCCCATCGCTGTAACTAGGACCTGAGGTAATGAGCTTGTAAGGAGGAAAGGTTAATGGTAGCTCCCGGCCTCCCAGCCTGAGCTTCAGTCAAGAGGCCATTGTGTTTAGGCCAGTGGTGCAGCCAGATGACAGCAGAGTGAGTGGCACAGCAAAGGGAAAAGAAAGGGGAGGAGCTGGGCAGCTGCTCCCTTCAAGGCCACGCCCTCAGGGACCTGAAGCCCGCCCACCAGGCCCTGCCCCTTAAGGGCTCCACTGCCTCCCAGCAGGACCATCCCAGGGACCAAGGCGCTGAGGGACACTGGTCCACACACAGCCATTTCCTGGGGCAGTGGGAGAAGAAGGTAATGAGCTCCCACTGTGAGCTCCCCGTTGTCCCTGACTCTGTAGATGGCATTAACTGAAACAATGCCCCAGCACTCCCAGGCAGGTGCTAAGTGATGGCCAGGCACAGGGGGAGGGATCCAGTGACATGCTGTGTTCACACCGATGGAGATCCCCAGGCCACACCTGTGTCGCGAGTTTCTCTGAAGTGCAGTGCCAGAGCGTGCGGTGTGCAAACGATGCGCCCTGGCTGGATATTAGCAGACTCAGCCATTTATTGATTTCAGTGAGGCAGTCTCTGTGGCCTCTGGGCCCTGGGAGCTCAGCCTGGGGGGCCTCTGTCCTCACAAGGGGGAAGCCATTAGTAAGATGAGCTGATACAAGACAGAAGGTGGTGACGAGTGCCTTGGGGAAACGAGAAGCAAAAAGGAGGCTCCCTGAAAAGCTGCCTTCGCTGAGGCATCTGATGGAGGTGAGGGAGGGCTTCGGGTACCAGGCTAAGGGAACTGCAAGTGCAGCAGCCCTGAGGCAGGAACTTCCAGGTGTCACTGAGGAGCAGTGGGGAGAGCGGAGAGGAGGTAGGGGTGACTGCGCAGGGGACCACCACACGCCCAGGGGCCTGTGGCCACAGCGATGGCTTTGGCTGTTACACCTGGCGAGTTGGAAGGATTTTGAAGGGAATGCAGGCTACAGAAGCTCTTGGTCATCCCTAGCTCTTGTGACCAAATAATGTAATTTTATCCCCCACACAAGGTCCAGGGTTCTTGACCACAGGCTGACTTCCTCCTATAGACCCAGGTTCTTTCCACCGTGTGGCTCCAGCCCTCCTTCCAGGTCCTGGCTGGCTGGCTGGACAGAGAAGTAAGAGTCTGGTCCCCCATCTGCTTCAGTTCTATTGGCTGGGATCAGCCACAGACCACACCTACCTACTTCAAGGTACGCTGGGACATGTAGTCCTTCACAGTGCCAGGAAGAAGTGGTGGGTTTGGTCACAGCTGGCTTGTGATGGTCCTCAGGAGCCAGGGGACTGCGGACAAGGGACTGCCTGAAGACAATGGGACTGTGACCAGCATCTGCTGAAGAAGGAGGCAGAGCAGCAGGGCTGTGGCTGGATGAATTTTGAATGTAGCCCCAGTGATTTTTGCTGACAGGTTGGGGATGGGTGTGAAAGAGGATGCAGTAAGCTAAGCCCAGGACTTTGGTCTACGCAGTGGACACAGAGCTGCCAGCCGCCGAGATGGGGACACCTGTGAGCATTCTGAGCCTTTTTGGCAGGAAGGTTCAGTGGGGAAGAGCTGGTGTTGCTAAGTGAAGCGTGAGATCTCTGTGAGAGCCCAAGGGGGACAGTGGGAAGAGGACAAGATGAAAAAGCGTAGAGGTCGGCAGGCAGGCCCAGGCCCGGCCCAGTGCACACGCAGAGCCTCTGGGTTGTGTGCAATTGTAGTAGCCAGGTACTTGAGGCTGAGGCAGG
Organism: Octodon degus; assembly: GCF_000260255.1. Taxonomy (NCBI): domain Eukaryota; kingdom Metazoa; phylum Chordata; class Mammalia; order Rodentia; family Octodontidae; genus Octodon; species Octodon degus. Next base: position 10,947,714 of record NW_004524626.1, read on the forward strand.
AGGGTCACGAGTTCAGGGCCAGCCATGGCCTACCTGGTGGGACCTTGACTCAAAAAAGCCAAAAAGAAAGAAAAATTAGTTGACCCTCTGTATCCATAGGTTCCATATCTGTGGGTTCCACACTGGTAGGTTCAATCAACCAGGGATAAAAAATATCTCACAAAACAAATTGTGTCTGTTCTGAATATGTACTGATTTTTTATTCTTGTTATTTATCCCCTAAACAATACAGTGTAGCAGTTTGAATTTACACGGGTGTAGATTCAGGGGTGGCACACGCCTGTAACTCCAACACTTCGGAGGCTGAGACAGGAGGGTCATTAGCTTGAGACCAACGTAGTTCAGTGGTATCCTGTCTCAGACAACTGAATGACTTCTTCCTTAGGGTGTGCGTAGATTACCTGAAGCTACCATAGTGTTCCACATAAGGGATGTAGGTCACCTTGCTTTGGTGTCCAGGAGGGTTCCTGGATCCTTGCTCACCCAGGATGTCCGATCTGGTCATTGCCTTCACTTCTTTGGGCAGAGCTTCCAAAACCCCTTGAATTTTCCTAAATGACAGAATAGTTTTTGTTATTCCTAGGTACCCCCTTGGAGACACCCCTAAATCTATGCCAGTGAGATGACTCACAGCCCCATAGGCACCTTGTGGATGTGAGCTGATCCCCCAAAAGTCAAACACAGCAGGTTTATGACACACGCCTGTCATCCCAGCTACTTAGGAAGCTAAGGCAGGAAGATTGCAAATTTAAAGCCAACCTAGGCATCTTCAGGAGGCCTTGACCAAAATAAAAGAGCTGAGGATGTAGTTCAGTGCTTGCTGGGTTCCATCTCGGGTGTCACACACACAGAAAAACGCCAAACATGATCAGGGTGGGAGCACTCAGCCTCCCCCAGCCACACACTGCTCAGGGCCTGTAGGCTCAGTCCAGAGGCCCCAGGCTGGTGGGCCTGTTGAGGTGCCAAGAGGGCGGCACCCTGAGCGTGGCACGGGTCCCCCACAGCCCTTCCCCTGTACTACGCTACGCATCTCCCCCACCGAGCTGATGCTGAGCTATGCCGGTCATAGTAAAGCAATGATCCGGTGGAGAGCACTTTTCTGAGTTCTGTGAGTTACTGTAGCAGAACCCCCAGCTTTCAGCTGGCCAGTCCGACAGACAGGGTCGCCTGGGGCTTGCATTTGCCATTGGAAGCAGGGGTCCGGTCAGCAGAGACCATCAGGTGCCACCACCACATCACGACTTCCCCCCTGTGCTCTCTCCACAGTAGCCAATGGCCTGGTGGTTGGTAGCTCTGACACCTCCAGCTCCAGCTCTGGCTCTGACTCTGAGGAGCCCTCCGAGAGCCACTCAGTCAAGGGCACCCCAGCAGTGACAGCAGCAGCAGTGGCAGCAGCGGTGCCTCCCCCCAGCCCCATGGGGAGCAGTGGGCTCATCACACAGGAGGGCGTGCATATCCCCTTTGACGTCCACCATGTGGAGAACCTGGCCGAGCAGGGTGCCCCACTGTGCTCCAACCCCGCAGCCAGTGGCCCTGAAGCCCTGGAGACAGTGGTGTGTGTGCCAGTGCCAGTACAAGTGGGTGCAGGCACTGGCACCCTCTTTGAGAATGTCCCCCAGGAGGCACTTGGGGAGGTGGTGGCCAGCTGCCCCGTGCCAGGTATGGTGCCTGGCTCACAGGTGATTATCATCGCGGGTCCTGGCTACGATGCCCTCACGGCAGAGGGCATCCACCTCAATGTGGCCGCGGGCAGTGGCACCCCCAGCGGCAGCCTGGGTGAGGAGGTGCCCTGCACCATGATGGAGGGCGTAGCAGCCTACACCCAGACGGAGCCCCAGGGCAGCCAGCCCAGCGCTCTGGACCCCACCTCCGTGGCCAGCATGGAGACCAAGAAAGGTGTGGGGAGCCTCCCTATGGCCTCTGGTGGGGGTCGAGTGGGGCCCAGAGGGGCAGAAGAGTGACCCTGGAAATGGGCTCCTCAGCAGCCTTCGCCCCCTGTGGACACTGCCCTGTGTTCATCCATAGAGAAGGAGGACCTGTACACACTCAAAACAGAGGAGAAGGAGGAGCTGGTGGCCCCACAGCTGGCGGAGCTGGCAACAACAGTGCCTGAGAGTGCAGAGCCCGAGCCCGAGGCTGACGGCGAGGAGCTGGACGGCAGCGATATGTCTGCCATCATCTATGAGATCCCCAAGGAGCCCGAGAAGTGGGTACCAAGGTGATGAGGGTGGGGACGAGGGCCAGGAGCTCGGCACCCTGACACCCAGGGCTCTTCCTCCCCAGGAGACGGCGGAGCAAGCGGTCTCGAGTTATGGATGCCGACGGCCTGCTTGAGATGTTCCACTGTCCCTACGAGGGCTGCAGCCAGGTGTATGTGGCCCTCAGCAGCTTCCAGGTGAGATCATGCTGCAGGCCACACTGCTGGGCTAGTTGGCCTGAGACTCACGGGGACATGGGGTCAGGGGAGCAGGGTGTCCCTGGGAGCCCCCTCACCGCATCTAGTCACAGACCCCTGCACAGCCAGAGAGCTCGCTGGACATCTTCCCCATCCACAAACGGTAAAGATCAGGCCATTCCCCAGGCTGAACTAATGCCCCAGTCCAGAGCTTGGCACCAGCAGGTGCTTGGCAAGCTGCTGACCCCAGTTGTGCCTCTGCAGTCTGAAAGCTGGACAAGCATACCCCACGTTGCTGCTCTGGCCCAGGTTGGCTCCAGCCTGCCTGCCAGCCTGCCTGCCAGCCTGCCTGCCAGCCACCCATCTCCCTACCCTCAGGACCCCTTCAGATGGCCCCACACCCATTCCCACCCCTCTCACCTCCAGAACCACGTCAACCTTGTGCACCGGAAAGGGAAGACCAAAGTGTGCCCTCACCCTGGCTGCGGGAAGAAGTTCTATCTATCCAACCACCTGCGGCGACACATGATCATCCACTCAGGTGAGGCCCCGGGCCAGCCAGGACACAGGCAGGGGCCTGGAGCCAGCACTACAGCTGACAGGGTCTCAGCCTGGCACTGGCCACTCAAGCCACACAGGTCACAGTGTCACAGAAATCATAGGGACCTGGGCAGGAGGTGCCTGCTCCTTGTCTACACCATGAGCAGGCTTCTTAGGGTTGAGGCCGGGTGTGGACAGGGAGCTGCCCTCTCACAGGAGCGCAGCTGCTGGAGCCGCATTTCCTGGGGACTGAGCTACATCCTCAGCTCGGTATTTTGAAACAGGGTCTTGCCAGAGTGCCCAGGTTGGCCTCAGGCATTTTTTATCCTGCCTCTGCCTCCCAGATTTCCAGGGTTACAGGCATGTGCCACCCTACCTGGAGTTATTTTCTTTTCTTTTGTTTTGGTACCAGGAATTGTGCTTTGGTATCAGGACCTTGTGCTTACTAGACAGGCACTGTGCTGCTGAGCTATATCCCCGCCCTCTGGCATTTAAAAAAAAAAATGTTTAAAACATTCTTTTTTGGAGGGGTTGGGGGGCTGGAAAAAATGTTACTTAAGCAAAAGGCAAAGCAAACATTGTAGAAATAGCAAGTGCCAGATGTGACACACACCGGAGACAAATCCAGACCCATCTCAGCAGGGCACTTCGCACCCTGTGCCCCTCGGGATGTGAGGCTGGGCAGCGACTGCCACTTGTTGTCATTGCTGTCTGTTGGAAGGCACATCCGCCCTGGCAGGAGGTGGGGACAGGGAGCCTGCGCTTCTGCCTCAGTGGCACATCGGGGTCACGTCACCCCCCAGCCCCCTGCCAACTGCTTGTTTTTGTTTTTGTTTTTGGTGGAACTGGGGATTGAACTGAGATCCTTGTGTTTGCCAGTCAAGCGCTTATCCTACTGAGCCATCTCCCCGGCCCCCCAACTGCAGTTTTCTCAGTCTCCCTGCCACCTCCAGGTGTGCGTGAGTTCACCTGCGAAACCTGCGGCAAGTCCTTCAAGAGGAAGAACCACCTAGAAGTGCACCGGCGCACGCACACGGGGGAGACCCCGCTGCAGTGAGTGGCTGAGGGCTGGGAGGGAAGGGACTGCGGCGGTCCGCCCCCTCGGCGGCTGGCCCGCCCCTGACCGCCCCTGTTGCTGCCCTGGGCTCGGCAGGTGCGAGATCTGCGGCTATCAGTGCCGGCAGCGGGCATCCCTGAACTGGCACATGAAGAAGCACACGGCTGAGGTACAGTACAATTTCACGTGCGAGCGCTGCGGGAAGCGCTTTGAGAAGCTGGACAGTGTCAAGTTCCACACGCTCAAGAGCCACCCAGACCACAAGCCCACCTGACCCCCCTGGCCGCTGATCATCACCCCTAATTTATTCGTCCACTTGGACACCGTACCCGGACCCTCGAGGGCCTGGACAACTGCGGGGACCACCCACACGGACGCTGTGAAGGAGGCAGCGCTGCCTGTCCTGGCCCAGAGCCAGCATCCCTGGGCGCCCCCACCCTGCCATTGCCTAGTGTTGGAGCTGGCTCCTGGGCCGTGCTGCTAGAACTGTGGAGAGCAGAGCAAGATTAAAGCACGAAGACCGAGCTACCCTTTCCCTAGGCCTGGATTATTTGGGGGGCTGGGCCCCTCTGTATTGACCCCACATGCCACCCGGGACTCTCATGTCGGCCTTCTCACCTACGGGGTCGTAGGCCAAGCAGAGCCCGGTTCCTCTCGGGTGGGGGGTGGGGAACCCGGGAGGCCACCAGAACTGCATGACTCAGATCTTGATGCCTGCTCCTTGTCTCGTGGAACACTCATTCCCCACCCTGAGCTCCCGGAGGAGTTGGGGAGATATTCAGAAAACCCCAGCTGTCGGCAACTACGCGTAGAAAAGAGTGACATGTCGGTTTCTGAGGGTACCGTGTAAGAGGACCTCCCTGAGAAGGTGACATTTGTATATAAGCCAGAATGACAAGAGATTCCACTCCTGAAGAAGGCAGGGAAAGGCAGGTCTCGGGCCGAAGGAGCAGCCAGGGAAGAGCCCCCAGGTTGAGGCCTCCATGCGTTAATAAAACAGGAAGCCGCGGGGAAAGAGTGGCAGCAACCGTGTCCCCATTTCCCGGAGGAGGATGCTGAGGCCACTTCCTCCATGGCCACCACAGAGAGCGGTGAGGATGGAGTCACTGCCGCTAGATGGCGCCCGAGCCGCGCAGGTCCGGGCGGCTGCAGCCACGTAACTCGGGGGACGGCAGCTGGGAGCCCGGGCACGTGCCCCAGGGGAACCTAGTGGTACCGCGCTTGAATCAGCCTCCGCCGGGCCGCAGCTAAGCCTCTGGGGCGGGAGAACCTTCAGTAATATGCGTGTCCTGCTGACTCCGCGCACCTCTTCCCCGCTAGGCTGGGTCTCCTTTCTCCTAGCGTTGCGGGAGCGGCAGTTTCCATGGGAACCGCACCCGGGTCTGCGTGCCCGTAGTAGCCTCGCTCCTAGCGCAACTTCCGATCAGGCCGACTCAGAGGAACCCCAGGTGGAGAGCAGACAAGCCTTCCAGGCAAGCCAAGAGGGGCCACCCGGGGACCCGCACTGTCACCGCCACGCTTGCGCGGGCTGCCTGCACCCTCCTCCAGTGCGGCGGCGGTACGCGCGCATTCATTGGCTACATCTGCGAGCATCTTCCAGCAATTGGGTCCCCCAAAAGCCATTTTTGATTGGCCACTCCTGAGCTCCTCGCCATTGACACTCAGGAGCCTAAAGGGGAGTAGAATAGGGCAGGGGCCGGAGGTCCCTGGTTGGGGCGGCTAGATTCAGTGTCCACGCACAGCCGTCCAACCGCTGTCTGTGGTGCTGAAGCCTCCTAGAAGTCACCCCTCCACCCCGTGTTGGAGAGCGCTGGCTTTTGCGTCTCCTTGCCGCCCCGACGTAAACGTACACGTGCACCCGAGCGGCAGAGGCTGAGCCCATGCTGCTCCACCAAAGACCATCAGGAGCGCAGGAAGCCAGGACGTTTAGTTGGCAGTCCTGCCCACTGGAAGATTACGAGGTCCAAGGAGGATCTGTGGAACTAGAGTGCAGCTCAGGGGTGGAGCGCTTGCTTGGCATGCTCTAGGCACTGGTCTCGTCCACGGCGCTGGAGGATAAGGGAGAGGAGAGGCACATTCGTAGCTGCAGGACTCCACCGAGGATGAACTAAAACCTGCACCTTATTCGAAGTAGTGTGGCATCTCCTTCCCTGGAGGGTACCACTGTCCACCCTTTTAACCTCAGGGACACCAAGCCCACTCCAAACCACAGGTCCCTGCTTCCTTCTGCAGGGACCACCCTAACCACCACCACTCTCACCCGTGGTCTTCATGGGGCTACACCTGTGTCCTCCCCAAATCTGTGGACCCAGGTCTCTGCTTATGAAATGTTATTTCCTTGCCCCTTTCCGGTCCTCTTGATGGACAGCAAGTCCGGAAGGTTACTGTATGTTTGAGCCACCGATACTTTCCCTATCTCTCCGCTTTCCAGATCTAGAAGCTGGTTGGAAGGGAGGAGCCCACCCTGTCTCCCAGGCAGAAAGATTGTTCGAGAAGGGGTACCAAGGCCAGGAAGTACGGTCCGCAGGGCAGGAGGACCAAATCTGGCAAGCCGAGCCTCTAGGATGTGCTTTTTCTTTTCTTTTTTTTTTTTTCTTTCTTTTTTTTTTTTTTTTTTTTTTTGGCGGTGTGCAGTCCAGGCCAGCGCGCGCTCGCTCGCCTCCACCTGCCTAGCCGTCGGGCGCCGCGAGAGGGCGGGGCTCGCGCGCCTCCACCAATCAGGAACGCCGACTCTGGCCGCTGCTTCTATAAAGGACTGGGGGCGGCGGCGGCGCGGCCCAGAGCGCGGAGCGCGCAGCTCGGGCTGGAGGGAGGGAGGGAGGGTGGGCGAGGGGGAGCAGACTGAGCAACCGGTACCGACAGGCCGGACCGAGGGGCAGCAGCGGAAGGTAGAGACGCCGCGATCTCTGTCGGGAAGCGCAACCTCCCCGGGCCCCGCGGGGCCGCGCAGGGGGTGTCCTCCACCCCGCGCCCGCTCCCTCTCTCCATCCCCTGCTGCCCGCAGGCCACCCCGGGGCCCGGCCATCCGCGCGCACATCCTCGGGCTCAGGCCTGTCCCTGGCCCTCGAGGGAGTCGCTGCTCTCCTCGCCGTTTCTGCAGCGGCCGCGCCAGAGGCCGCCCGGGAGGGACGTCGGCGTGAGCATCGGGCGCCCCCCTCGGAGTGCACGACCCCCGGAGCCGCCCTCAACACGGACCGCGCCCGCTGGGCACACAAGAATGGTCACTGTAGGTATTGCCCTGTAGCTGAGAGAGATGGGGTGGAGAGGGGCTGAGTCCAGGCTCCACGGAGATGGAGGAGGTGGGGGGGTAGGACCAGGCCTAGCTAGGCCCCGTGATGGGAAGGTAGGACCGCGCCTCGGTCCTGAGATGTAGCAGGACCGCGCCCTGAGTGCTGGGGGCGCTAAGAGCCTGGCTGGGAGGCCTCGAGGAGCTGGGCTGGATTTAGGGGGGGCGCCCTGGAGGCGGGATCGCTCCCTATCCTGAAGGCCGGTGGGGGAGGGGCCGCGGCGGCGGAGGATGCTTGCTCCATTGGAGCCTGGACCCCGCAGGCCGCCTGGGCACACTTGGAGAGCCCCCGACCCATCACGGGTACATGGCCAGGGCCAGGGTGGCAAGGCATTCCCCAAAAGCTTCGGGGAAGCTGGTGGCGTCGGATCTCTCGCCCCGGGCTCTGGCCGCACCCAGGAGGCGGGCTTCTCGTCCTCGATAGCACCCGTCGACCTTGCGGCAAGCACGGAGGGTAGAGGAGGGGGCGCGCCCCGAGGCCCCGCGGGCCCGCCGCCGCTGCGTCCCTTTGTTTCTCAGAGCTTCTTCGCGGGCCGGATCCTTGCGCGGGCGCCTCGGGCTGCGGGGAGGGGGAGGGGAGAGGAGGGCTTGTGGGGGGAGACGCTTCCTAGATCCTGGGCCCATCTCGCCTCCCCAGGGAGGTGAGTTAGGGGACCGAGGCAGTCCCCCAGACCAGGTCCAGGCACTGAACCTCGCCAAGGACCCTGGGCCTCGGGGTGACCTTGAACGCGCCCGCCCGCTCGCGCTGCTCGCCCCGCGCCAGGCGCTTTCAGCAGCCAAGAAGCTGGTCAGCTCCTGAGCGCGCGCCCCGCCCGCAGGGCCACGCCCCACCACGCCCATCTAGGGCCCGCCCCCAGGGCCCCGGGGGGCCCGGCCTCGCCGGAGCCCTTGGATCTCCAGCCGCCAGCCCGGGCGTGTCCCAGGGGCGTGGCCGGCCGGTTCTAGCCCCACCCCGGCTCCACCCCCGCCCCTGCCGCGCGACTCCGCTCCCCGCGCCGCCCGCGTCCTTTGTCTGGTCCCGGCGCCCGGGCCTCCCTTCTCGGTTCTTCCTGTCTCTTCATCTCTGCGTAGTGTCTCTGGACTGTGTGTCTCTTCCTGACCCCCACCTCTCCGATTTCTAGTCCTGCACAGCGTAGTGGGTGTGGGATTGCTCAGGGCTCCCTCCAAGTCTGGGCCTCTCCTCCTGGACCCTGGGACCCGCCCACCTGGCACTGAGAGAGTCCCCAGTTCCCCAGCTGTGTGACCTGGGGCCTCCTCCTTTCCATCTCTCTGGTGACCCTCGGTACGGGAGCGTGGCCTCCTGAGGACTCTTGGAGTCCCCCGACTATCAAACACCCCCTAGGCTGCCTTCTATCTGTTTTGCGCTTGAAGAAAGGGAAAGTGGTGCACAAAGGGGAAGAGGGTGTGGTCAGAGGTCACACAGGGCTTGAGGCTCTCGGGGACCTGGGGACTTCAATGTGGGGACACTGAGGCGGTGACGTCGCGGGGATAGAGGGTAAGGCAGTGAGAGGATGAGTTGAGACCGTGAGGGCCCAGCATGGAAGGAGAAGGACCCAGAAGTAGGAGGCTCAGCCTGCACCACGTGGTAGTCCAGTCCTCTGGGGCCCAGCCAGTCAGTGCTTTATTGTCGTTGGTACCCAAGCATCTGCCAGTGTGACCAGGGTCCGGGTGCACGGCTGGGGCAGCAAGGGTCAAACGCAGAGGGTCAGGAGCAGTTGGTCTCAGGTGCGTTTGCTCACAGCAAAGTCCTGTGTCAGAGGTATAGGTAATGGTGGAAAAGAGAGAGGAGTAGTGGAGGGAGGAGGAGTGGGGCAAGGTGGGCAGTAGGGTGTGAGAGACTGAGGGGAAGAGAAGAGAAACGGAGAGAGGCAGAAGCCACGGTGAATGAGGCCAGAGGCAGGCTGGAAGGTTCCCTGGTCCCTGGCAAGCTCAGCCTCTCCATCTTGGCGTGCGCTCCAACCTTCCCGCCTCCGCTCCTTCTTGGTGCTAGACTGGGCCCTTTGATGCCATCAACCCAGGCCGCAGACCTGCTGCACTGCTCACTGGGGCAGGGAGGGTGCGGCTTCTGCCAATCTGGTCCCCATTATGGGCTCAGCCAGCTTGGCCGATGAGGGCACAATGTGATACTAAGCCCTGTACACCCCTGGACAGATGGGAGAAGGTACTGGTGAGATAAGTAAGCTGTGCCAGGTGGACATGTCTGTAATCCCAGTACTCTGGAAGGCCAAGGTAGGAGGACCGTAAGTTCGAGCCCAGCCTGGACATATAGTGACTTAGACCTTGTCTCAAAATAAAAAGGGCTGAGGATGGAGCTCAGTGGAAGGCTCTGGGTCAATCTCTGGAGGGGGCGGAGCCTGATCTATTTGATCTTAACATCTTCTGAATTGGAGGGGGTGGGGCTTGCCACCATAATTCCATAAACTCTGGATTAGGATTAAAATGCTGACCTCCTCACCTCCACCTTGTTTTTGTCACCTGGAGCAACTCCTCAGTCCTTCTGACTCAGTTGTTCCCCATCTAAGAAATAGAGCAGAAAGTCTCCACCTTCCTGTATTGGCCAAGGGAAGTCTGAAGTCCCTGCACTTACGAAGCCAGGCTCTGTGGGCACAGAAGCATTGGCTGCCTGCAACAGACAGCTCCATGGGACAGGCAGCTCACTGGAGCCCTGCAGCCGTGACTGCCCGAATGGCCCATCCCATCCCAGAACTCGCCTGCACTCATGGGCACCTAGGGGGCAGGCCTTCAGTAGAGGGACCGAGACCAGAGAGGAGACATGACCTTGGGGGACCACCAGCAGCTGGCATGCAGAAGCCCTCAGTAAATAGTCCCTAAATGCCAGGCACGGTAGCATATGCCTGTCATCCCAGCACTTGGGAAGCTGGGGCAGGAGGATTTCCATGAGTCTGAGGCCAGCCTGAGCTACATAGTCAGAATCTGTCTAAAACTATACATAAATAAACCAACAAACTTAAATTGAATGAGTAGATTCCCCCAACTGTGAGTGATTTTTAATCAGTGGCCAGAGGCTGGAGATGTACCAGAAAATCAGTGGTAGGGAACTTGCTTGGTATAAAAAAGGTCCTGGGTTGGAAACCAGCATAAAAGTAAAGACATCAGTACCTAAAGCATGGCTTTGCTTTATTGTCACAAGGTCTTGCTATGTATTTTAGGCTGACCTTGAACTCCCTTTGTAGGCGAGGCTGGCCTGGAGCTCACAGCACCCTCCTGCCTCAGCCTCCCAAATGCAGGGCTTTCAGGTGTGCGCCACCACACCTGGCTACCCGTACTGCTTGTTCAAGGCAGGATTGGTTTCAATTGACTGACTGCTCTTCACCTTTTTAGTGTTTTGCACCGAGAGTGGGTGTTGGGGTCCACACCTTGAGTCTGAGTTTCTGATCCACCTTTTGCATCTTTGTAACGTGGTGCAAGTCCTTGTCTTTTCATTGAGACTTGGTTTCTCATGGTTCAGTGGAGAAAAGAGCCTCTTTGTGTTTTCAGGGTTACTTGGAAGTTTCATATTGAAAATTTTGTCTCAAAGGCAAATCTGTAGTTATACGTAGTATAGTATTTTTGTTGTAGTTGTTTTGAAAGTCTTGCTACGTAGCCCAAACTGACCTCAAGCTTGAAGTGATCCTCAGCTTCCAGAGTGCTGAGATTATAGCCATGGGCCACATTAGCCAACTTTTAGCATAGTGTTTATGTGGAGAGACCGGGATCCAGATCTGTGACCTGTTAGTTCCTGCTTTACAACTGGTGCTGGCAGCAGACCTTACTAATCATGTTCTTTCTGAGGCCAGATGTGGCATCCCAGTATCCTCCAGGCCACCCCCCCCCCCAGGCAGCCACTCTCAGTTGACTCGAGGTTTACCTTCTGTGGCATCCTGTGAGACTCAAGGCCTCGTAGATGAAAAGCAGGGGCTTTGCCACTGAGCTACATCCCAGCCCTGTGCCGTCATTCTGATAGCACCTGGGAAGCCAAGGCAGGAGGGTCACTTTGGTCACTACGTTTAAATTAAGCCTGGGAAACAGTGAGCTCACGGCCAGCCTGAACTGCGTAGTGAAACCCTGTTCAGTGCATACATAAGTAAATGGCTGGGTATAGCACAGTGCTCATTTGGTTCAAACCCCAATACCAAGAAGAACATGAAGAAAAACACTAAATGTGCACCAGATGCCATCATGGACATCTGCAGTCCTGGCTGCTGCAGGGGCTGAGGTAGGAGGAGTTCTTGGCCCCAGGAGTTCTCAGGTTCTCCTCTCATGAGCCCAGTGGCTCTGAGCTCAGTTTCCTCATCTGTACAGTGGCATGTGTGCATGGTCTTTCAACACTGGTAGGAGGGGGCTGGGGAGAAAGCTCAGAATAAGCACTTGCCTGGCAAGCCAGGTCCTGAGTTCAATCCCTGGTTCCACCAAAAAAAAAAAAAAAAAGGATTGTTGGGAGAATGAGTAAAATGACCTCTTGAGGTCCTTCCCACAGGGCTGGGGCACACAGCGGACGCTGAGCGCAGAGCATGACTCAGTAGCACAGAGGAAGCAGGGGTGGTTCTGGGACAAACCGGTGCCTACTTCCCCAACTGTGCTCATGGCAGACATTACTAATAGAGTCCAGAACACTTCCCTACTGCCCCCAGACTCCAGGGGAACTCGTAATTTGGAGCTTACAGTAGATTGAAGCAGAGGCCCAGCAACACCAAATGGTGGCTTCTAAGACCCACAGCTGGTAAATGTTAGCACAAGACCTGTCTTGGCTGGCAGTACAAGTGGGAAGTACCACTCAACATCAGGAAGTTCCTAGTCACAGTCCTTGTTCTTTTTATTTTTTTTTTTTTTAGTTTTGTATTTTAGGGAAAGGTCTACAGAGTGTTCAGGGTCTCACTACTAGATCAGACTTATAGTGATCCACCTGTTTACAGCCTCCCAAGAGCTGGGATTACAGGCACGCACCACCACGCTCAGTCTCCACACTACTTGTTCTTACCACCACTTTTTTGGAAGGGGTCTCACTACGTAGAGCAGTCTGGCCTTGAACACAAGGCAATCCTCCTATCAGCCTCCTGAGTGCTGGAGCTACTGGTGTGTGCCAGCAAAGCCCACCACTGATAGGCTGTGACCAGGGGAATCCCCCAACCCTCTCCTACCCTCCATTTCCTCCTTTGTTAAGCAGGGGGGCAGGGCACCTTGTCCAGAGAGGAAACAAAAATTTTTAGCCAGGCATGCTAGTGCGTGCTTGTCAATCTGGCATTGTTGGAGGCTGAGGCAGGAGAACCACAAGTCCCAACTCAGCCTGAGCAATTTAGTAAGACCCTATATAAAAAAAGGTTTGGGGCCAGGGAGATGGCTCAGTGGAATAAGTGCTTCCCAGGCAAGCACAAGGGCCTGAGTTCAATCCCCAGTTCCACCAAAAAAAAAAAAAAAAAAAGGTTAAAAAAAAAATAAAAAAGGCTGAGGATGTAACTCAATGCAAAGGCCCTGGGTTCAGCTCCCAATGCCACAGAAAAAGAAAAGTCGTGTGGATAGCGCCATTCTGTTTGTTTTTGTGGGAGTCGGTGGGGGGGGACGACCGAGGATTGAACTCAGGCCCTTGTGCTTGCCAGGCAAGCACTTACTCTACTGAGCCATCTCCCTGGCCCCAATAGCGCCATTCTGCGTAGACTGTGCTTCCCACAGTGCCTGGCAGTGTCGACACTGGAGATAGTGACGGTCCTGCGTCCTGACCAGGGACAGCTGGGATAGCCAGCACCTGCTGGTGGCTTCTGCTCAATCACAGTAGTTCTTCTGGTGAAACTGCACTTGGCTTTGGGAATTTTTAAATTCTTTTTCTTTAAAGATCTGAGCAGCCAACTCGAGGTGTTTCTGTTCACTGTTTGCTTGTTTGTTGGTTCCCCCTGGGGACTGAGTCTGAGTGCGTTTTCAAGTGCAGGCGGCCTGTTTGCCAGCTGAGCCATAGGACAATTAGGAGATTTGGCAGCTTTACCTTCCTGTGGCCATGACAGACCGTACAAGTCAATCTTCTGGGATCAGACATGACTTAAGATTTTCCCAGGGGCTGGGGAGATGGCTTAGTAGAATAAATTCTTGCCTGGCAAGCGCAAGGGCCTGAGTTCAATCCCTGGTTCCTCAAAAAAAAAAAAAAAAAAAAAAAAAAAAAAAATTTCCCTGTCTGAGGCCCTCCATACAGTCATGACCAATTTCTATTATTATTATTATTTGACATAGGGTCTTGCTACTTAGCTCAGACTCGTTTGTGATCCTCCCATCCCAGCCTCCCCAGAGGTGGGATTACTGGTGTGTGCCACCACGCCTGGTTTCAGTGGCGCGCACGGCACTCGGTACCCAGGTCCTTGCACTTGCCAGGCAGGCGCTTAGCCCACCGAGCTCTTTCCCCAACCCACATCACAAACTGTGTGACTAACTTGTCCTAAGTAAAACAGCCCGAGGAGGTTAAGGGGCATGTTCAAGGGCACACACTGAGCTACCAGAGGTCACACCGGTCTGCGTGATTGTCACATGCCACAGTAGGCGCATGGGAGGGGTACTTCATGCCTAGAGAGGTCTGCATTTAAATGCTAGTCCACCGCTCACTCACGTGCTGTGTGACTTCAGCAGATTATCTGTCTCTGAGCTTCATATTCCTCATCTGTCGTAGCAAAATTAATTATCCCTTTCAGAGTCTTTGTATGAACTAAGTAGAAAATAAAAGCATTTCCTGAAGATAGATGCAAAGAATACCAAACTAAGCAGCAGGGTGTGGCGGAAGCACCTGTGATCCCTGTACTAGGGAGGATGAGGCAGGAGGATCCCCTCAAGTCTGCAGTTAGCCTGGGGTACATGGTGAGCTGAGGTCCACGCTGAACTCCATTACAAGACCCTGAGTCAAAAAAAAGAGGGGAGAGAGATTGTGGAGCTGAGCATGGTGGCTCTGGATGTAATCCCAACATTGGGGAGGCTGAAGCAGAAGGATTGCTGGAAATCTGAGGCCAGGCTTGGGTACAGGTGCCCTCAAGGCCAGCCTGACACGCATAGCAAGACTCTGTCTCAAGAAAACACAGGGGCCAGGGAGATAGCTCAGTGGAGTAAGTGTTTGCCTGGGAAGCAAAAAGGTCCTGAGTTCAATCCCTACTACCACCAAAAAAGAAAACACAAACAAGCCAGGTGTGGTGGTGCATGCCTGTAATCCCAGCGCTCTCTAGAGGCTGAGGCAAGAGAATCGTTGCAAGTTCGAGACCAGCCTGGGTTACAAAGTGAGCTCATGGCCAGCCTGAAGTACATAGTGAGAACGTCTCAAAAAGACAAAGAAAAAGAGAGACTAAGCCAGGCTGGGGATGCAGCTCAGGGGTGGAGCATTTGCCTAGCACACATGAGGCCCTGGATTTGATCCCAGCACTGAGAGACAGAGAAAACCGAACAGAGAAATCTTCAGAGTATGAGAAATCAGGTTGAGTGGTCAGCACTAGTGAACATGTGAGCCCCAAGTTCATCCCCAGCACAGTAGAAAGAGAAAAAAAGTAAATCTGATCAAGTGATCTATGTAAGCACACCTGCCACAAGCGGGACCAAGCCCAGCTCATCCTACAGTGGCTGAATTTTGGAAAATCAATTAACATAATTCATGGAGTTCATGTATTAAAAAAGCTAAAAAAATCAATTCAGTGAGTATGTTAACACTTTGCAAATAAAATCTTACTTTAAAAAAATGGGCTGGCCAAATAGCTCAGCAGATTAAAGTACCTGCAAGCAGGTGCGGGGGCCAGGTAGGGGCCAGGGTCCGATGGGTTCCATCCCCAGGCCTGCGGGGCTGGCCCGCCCACAGGGCACACTGAGATAGGGATTGAGACTGGGCGTGGTGGTCCGTGCCTGTAATCCCAGCTCTTGGGAGGCTGTGAACAGGTGGATCACTACAAGTCTGATTTAGTAGTGAAACCCTGAACACCCCGTAGACCCTTCCCTAAAATACAACAAAATAAAATTCAATTAAAATTTATAAATTTAAAAAAAATGTTAAGGTACGGGGGATATAGCTCAGCGGTGCAGGTCCTGCAGGACAAGCGCTAGGTCCCAAGTTCTGTTCCCAGTAATAACAATAGAAGTTGTGTGTGTGTATGTGTGTGTGTGCGCACACACGCGCGTGTGTGCACATGCGTGTTAAGGACTGAGTTCAGAGCCCCGTCCGTGTAGGCAAGCACTCCAACGCTGTGCCTTAAACAGAATGTTCTTGCCAGGGGTGGCAGTGCACACCTGTGATCCCAGCACTTGGGAGGCTGAAGCAGGGCCCTCGCTACAAGTATTTATTTTGTCTCTTGAGATAGGGTCACACGGTCTCACTGTGTAGTTCAGGCTGGCCTTGAGCTCACAATGATCCCCCTGCCTCAGCCTCTTCAGTGCAGGGATTACAGGTGTGCGCCACCATGCCCGGCTTTCCCATTTTAAAGAACATTTCCTTTAACATCAGCAGTATGGAAGCCCCTGTCACACTGTAGCCCCAGAAACATACTGAACAAGCGCAGACAGGAGGTGAAGCAAAACTCATTATTTGCAGGTGTCATTTGTTATTCCCCCAAACCACAAAAACTAGCCAGGCATGGTGACACACTTGTGACCCCAGCATACAGGAGGCTGACGCAGGAGGATCACCACACATTCAAGGCCAGTTTAGGCTACATAGTGAGTTCAAGGTCAGCCTGAAACAGATTGCAAACAAAATCTCAAAACCCAAAGTAGTTCAAGGGAAGATCTTTGGCTATGAAAAATCTAATGGGAAAATCATGCCCAAAGCAAAAGAATCAGTAACAATTTGGGATTGGAATTACCTTTGGTGAGAAGAAGGAACTACACATGGCCCTTCAAAATGACTAAAATTATTACATTTCTTATTCTGAAGATGAAATTGTTCATTGTATTGTTCTGCAAATTCTGCAGGGATTTGTTCTCTGGTGGTCCCCAGGGGTGGTGAGAGGATTTAGAAAATAAAGACGAGATAATGGCTGAGGTCAGGTGGTAGCCCATGCCTGATTGGCAAAGGACCTCGGAACAACAGTAGGGGTGTTTTATTTATACTTTTGCAAAGTTACAAGATGAGGTTGCCTAGCGACTAATAGCCCACAAAGTCCAGGCAGGATGTTTTTCTCAAGACTGAGGTAGCCTGACTGCTTCAAGCAATTTCTTGCCTCATTCTGCTCTCCCACAGAGGATCAATTTCCAGCTTCAGGGGCTCCCAACAAATTCACAGATTAATTTTAGGCATCTGTGTGGTTTGCTTTTTTTTTTTTTTTTTTTTTTAGTGGTACTAGGGATTGAACTCAGGACCTTGCACATGCCACGCAAGCACTTACTCCACTGAGCTATCTCCCTGCTCCTACTTTTATTTTTTTGCTCCAAATGCCTTGAGGGCAGGTTTAGCTGGCTGGAGTTGTGGGGATCGAACCACAGCAACCTGAGCCTGACTGCTTTGTTGAAGCAGCCACTTAAAAGAACTGAGCTACGGGGCAGACCCCCTACTTTTATTTTTTGGTCCGGTCTGACTGGCAAGATAGCTCAGCAGACTAAGCGCCTGCTTAAGCAAGTGTAGGGACCAGGGTTCAATTCCCAGCACCCCATGCTGCACTGGCCCCAACCCTGGGCACACTGAGCTGGCGACCAAGACTGGGCATGGTGGCGCACACCTGTAATCCAGGAGGATCATTACGAGTCCAAGCTGTGTAGTGAGACGCCACCCCAAATACATTTAAATAAAGAAGTGTTGAGACAGGATCTCACTATATAGCCCAGGCTGGCCTCAAATTCATAGCAGTCCTCCTGCCTCAGCCTCCTGAGCGGCAGGATCATGAGCCACTACGCCCAGCTGTCTGCTTGGGTATTTGATGTATTTGCCTGTTTTATAAAGTTAAGTCTCCATAGTTAAAAAACCGTTTATTTAGCAGGAGGAGCACTGTGATTTTGAGGCCAGCCTGGGCTGCAAAGTGAGTACAGACAAAGCCAGCGAACCCAGTTTTGGAAGCAGAAAGTTAAAGGTCATGCACATGTGTTTGACCTCAGATAAGGGTTCTGTCGCTTCAGTCACAACGTGATAAACAGAAATAACTGTGTGTGGAGGACACGGGCAGAGGGTGGCCTTCCTTGTGACCTGCTCTGGAGAGAGCTAACCAGGGTCCCTGGAGAGCAGCATTAATCCCTTCCGAGGGCAAAGCCCGGATGACCTAATTAACTTTCCGGGCCTGTCTCTTAAAGGTACCATACCTGGGGCCGGGGAGATGGCTCAGTAGAATAAGCGCTTCCCTGGCAAGTGCAAGGGCCTGAGTTCAATCCCCGGTTCCGCAAAAAAAAAAAAAAAAAAAAAGGTACCACACCTCCCCCAGCACCAGGCTTCCCTCAAACCCTTGACCCTTTAGGGGGCTTGCAACCCTGCTCTTAAGCCGAATCAGGAGGGTGGTGTTATTTTGTTGTTGCTTGTTTCCCGGTGTGAAGATGCACACCTCTAATCGCTGAGTTCAAGGTCAGCCTACATTGCATAGTGAAACCCCATCTCAAAAAAATAGAGAAATATATATAATATATTATTTATTTATTTATTTTGGGGGGTATTTTTAGGGGAGGGTCCACAGGATACTCAGGGCCTCACTACTAGATCGGAGTCGCAGGGATTCTCCTGTTTACATACTCCCAAGAGCTGGGCTTACAGGCGTGCCACCACGCCCAGTCTCAACTGCCCTCTCAGCCTGCTCCTGGGGCGGGCGGGCCGGGACAGTCCTGGGGATCAAGACCCGACCCCTGCTTGAGGCACTTAAATCCGCTGAGCTATTTGGCCGGCCCTAAAAATAGAGAAATAGATAATGTGTAGCCCCCTGTCTTTGCTCAAAAGCGCACCGCATAGGGCTCCTCTGTCACCGCCAGCCTGCTCCTCCTCACAGCGCCCCTGTGTGGGGACTGGGCGGTGAGCGGGTGCAACCTGTTGTCTCCAGCAGATACTGGGGGCCATGGAGTCTCAGGTGGGGGGGGGCCCGGCCGGCCCAGCCCTGCCCAATGGGCCACTCCTGGGCACCAACGGAGCGACTGACGACAGCAAGACCAACCTCATCGTCAACTACCTGCCCCAGAACATGACCCAGGATGAGTTCAAGAGTCTGTTCGGCAGCATCGGTGACATTGAGTCCTGCAAGTTGGTTCGGGACAAGATCACAGGTGTGGCTGCTGGCCCGAGGCCAGGGTGGGGGTGGGATGGGGAGGGTGCAGAGGGCCCCAGGGGTACAGGTGCCACCCGCACAGGTGTGAGTCTGGGCGAGTGGCCACGTGCCACTCGGGGGTGTGTGGTGTCACGGAGGGACAGGCCAAGGGGGGCCCCTCTGAGGCCCCGGTTTGGAAGGGCACTGGCGCGCCCCAGGCTGGGCACGGAATCCCATCCTGATCTCGCACTCAGGCCAAAGCCTCGGCTATGGATTTGTGAACTATTCTGACCCCAACGACGCAGACAAAGCCATAAACACCCTCAACGGCCTCAAACTGCAGACCAAGACCATCAAGGTGAGCGAGTGCCGCCACCCCCACGGCCACCTGGGGTCCCCTGGGACCGCACCTCGCTCTCTCCCCCACTGGCGCCTGCGCCTCGTCCCAAGGGGGCTCAGTCCCTCCTCGAAGCTTTCTGGCTGCTTCGCCCGGCAGGAGCGCGAGGGTGTGGAGGAGGCAACTGCTTTGTTTCTCCACACCTCAGTTTTCCAGCCTGTCAATGGGGACAATGTAAGCCCCACAATATCTGGAAGCTTGTGAGGTCAGCCAGGCCTCAAAGGTAGGACAGAGTGAGTGACCAGGTCCCTTGGGTCACCCCCTGCCTGCCTTTGTCCTGGCCGTGGAGGTGGGAGCCCATCTGCCATCTGGAGCCTAATTAGGGTGTGGGATGTGGATTGGGGCGGCCCCTCCCCCGCCTTTGTGCGGCGCCCCTCCCCCACTGCTCCCCTCTTAGCAGCTATAGTCAGGACCCTGTGAGCCTGATCCCTGGGGGGATCACCATGGAAACTCCTCGCCCATCCGCCTGGGGGTGTGTGGACTCCGCCCCACAAATCTGCTCCTGGACCCTGAGGAAGGCCGGGA
Source organism: Octodon degus (assembly GCF_000260255.1). Taxonomy (NCBI): domain Eukaryota; kingdom Metazoa; phylum Chordata; class Mammalia; order Rodentia; family Octodontidae; genus Octodon; species Octodon degus. The sequence continues at coordinate 10,967,070 of NW_004524626.1, forward strand.
GGGGGGTGCCCATCTGGCCCCCCATTTGTCCTGGGGCCTGAGGTATAGGAATCTTCCTGTCTTTGACTTGGGTGTGCTGGGGAGAAACAAGGTTGTGACCTCATGGCCCCCTTGCAGCCAGCCGGGCCCAGAAGCCCCCCCCAGCCCGGGGGTAGACACTAGTGACTAAATAGCAGCGTGTGTTGTGTGTGCACATGATATCCCGGGACACGGTGGTTGTGTCACATGGAGCCTACACAGCGGCTTCTGTCGTGTGAGTCCGTCTGTGTGATGCGCGTCCTGAGGGTCTAGACTGGCTAGTGCTTCCCGACAGACACAGACACTCAGGCTGTGACCAGGTGGGGTGCCGAGGGTGTGTCTGGCTGTGACAGTGCTTGTGTGACCAAGTGACACTGGGTGGGTGTGCCTTTCTGTGCTCCATTGGGGACAGAACATGTGTGCCCTGCAGTAGGTGACAGGTGTGCTCAGTTCTGAGTGTAGCTCTTAGGAGCTTGTGTCATAGGGAGCTAGCGGTGGCCTGGTGACTCCCTCTTGCCAGCTTGCCCAGTGTGGTGCCTCCCGGGGGTCACTAAGGCTGGGGGTCACTAAGGCTGCGTCCCCCAGTTGGGCCCCACCCACTGAGCACGCTGGCAGATTCTTACCGTCACCTGTGTGCAAAAGCTGGGCCACTTCCAGGTGTAGGAAGAATTTGCCGTTGCTGCAGCAGAGAACCAGCCCCCATTATAGAGAAAGGAATGAAGTGCCTACTGTGTGCCTTAGGGGATCCCAGCCCCCAGGCCCCACCTTGGTGCTTAGAGCACCTGCTCCTTCCATTTCCAAGCCCAATCCACCAAGGCACCCCTCAGCTGGCTACAGTTGCTCCCTCTTGTCATCTCAGGCACTTGGTTGAGGCAGGAGGGCTGCAAGTTCAAGATCAGCCAGGCCATTTGGGGAAACCGGTTCAAAATAAAAAGGGCTGGGGGCTGAGGAGATAGCTTGAGCTCTAAGTACCTGCCTGACAAGCACAAGGACCTGGGTTCAGTATCCCCACACCATGGTGGCCCGAAAGCCTATAATCTCAGCACTGGGGAGGCTGAGACAGGAAGATCACTTTGAGTCTGAGCTGTGTAGCGAGTCCCTGTACCAGATAAATAAGTAAATAAATAAATAATAAATTTTTAAAATTTTAAAAATAGGGCTGGGGATAAACCTCCACGTAAAGTCCCTTAGTTGAACCCTAGTAAGGCAGAAACAAAACCAAGCAAAATAAGACAAAACAGCAGCTATAATGTCTTTTCCTGGACGGCCCCAGGCGTGCAGTTCCATTACTCAGAACCCACCCCCTCCGTGCCCAGAGTACCCTCACCCTGCAATCCACCCCTACTCCGTTTATTTTGTTCGTTTCTTTTTTCTTTTCTTTTTGGCGGAACCAGGGATTGAACTCAGGCCCTTGCACTTGCCAGGGAAGCGCTTACTCCACTGAGCCATCTCCCCAGCCCTATTTTGTTCGTTTCTTAATTAGTTATTTCTGATGAAATGATACACCCTCACAACTCCTGGCTCCAAACAAAGACAGACAGACGCCCAGCAACAACCTTTAACTATCAAGAAGCTAATTGAGAAGAAAGAAAAAGGTGTTGGCAGAAGTAAGGGGCCGGGAGTTCGCCCTGCCCCCCACCCGTGAGCAGTTGGGGGCGGAGCTTCACGCCCCTCTCCCGGACGTGGGCAGGGACACAATGCCTGGGGTCACGTAATGCTCCCTGTTTTGTAAATGGACTTTTCTTTCGCCCACTTCACAATACTCGCCACTGTTTGGGGAATCAATGTCCACGTCCAGCATTTTTCCAACAGCTGCAGCGTCTCCGTGTTGGGCTGGACCCCACGGGTAGCGACTGGAATCGCATGATATCCCTGAGTCATGTCAATTCACACAGGAAAGAGGTGCTCTGAGAGCGAATAACTGAGATGGGATTGGGGGCTTGCAGGGAGAGGACAGGGAAGAGGCTGGACGAGGGGGGAGTTCTCTGTGGGGGAGGGGCGCGTGCAGAGGCCCCGGTCTGTATTTAGTACAGTCTCACTACGCAGCCCGGCCTCGTGGTGATCCACCTGTCACAGCCTCCCCAGTGCTAGGATTACAGGCATGGGCTACCATACCCAGTTTTGGTCTCTGGCCCAGCATGCAGTGGCAGGGATTGAACCCAGGCCCTTGTGCTTGCCAGGAAGCTGCTTAGATCACTGAGCTATCTCCTCCGCCCGGACTGGCGGATTTTGAGGGAAATGAGGCCTCTGTGGCGGTATGAGAGCAAGCAAGGAGAGCGATCAGGGCAGAGTATGGCAAGGCATCATGAACTCCAAGAAGGACTTCACTGCCAAGGAAGGCGGGAGCCACAGAAGGCTCAGTGCAGAGGGAGTGACCCGCTCAAGAGGACTCCCCAGGCTGGGAACCAAAGACAGAGCTGCTGTTGCTTTTAGGGTTGGGGCTTTGTTAGGACCCTTGGTCCTGGACCCACTGCTATGTCCTCTCCCCATCCATACCCTGCTCTGAGACACTGCAGGTGGGTGCCTCAGTGTACACCTGTAATCCCACCTGCTCAGGAGGCTGAGGCAGGAGGATCTCCAGTCGGAGCCCACCTCACCCTGTCCCTCTGCCCCCTTGCCCAGGTGTCCTACGCCAGGCCCAGCTCTGCATCCATCCGGGATGCCAACCTGTATGTCAGCGGGCTCCCCAAGACCATGAGCCAGAAAGAGATGGAGCAGCTCTTCTCACAGTACGGGCGCATCATCACCTCGCGCATTCTGGTGGACCAGGTCACAGGTCGGGCAGCAGGGAGACACCGCAGTTGCCAGGGGGCGAGACGGGGGTGGGGGAATGTAGCTGTGTGGGAGGGGCCAGCATCCTCATGCCCATGCTCATGCCTGGCAGGTGTCTCTCGGGGTGTGGGGTTCATTCGCTTTGACAAGAGGATCGAGGCCGAGGAGGCCATCAAAGGATTGAATGGGCAGAAGCCGCTCGGTGCGGCCGAGCCCATCACGGTCAAGTTCGCCAACAACCCGAGTCAGAAGACGGGGCAGGCGCTGCTCACCCACCTCTACCAGTCGTCCGCCCGGCGCTATGCAGGCCCCCTGCACCACCAGACACAGCGCTTCCGGTGAGCTCTCGGCAGGCCCAGCTGGCACCCCAAACCCCAGCCGGCAGTGATGAGGCCCCCCACCCTGGGGCTGCTGGGGTGCAGAGAGGCAAAGGCCAGGTTGTTGGTGCCGAGACCTGGCCCCAGTACATAGTCGGTGCTCAATGTGTCTGACTGTGACTGTTGGCTTTTGAGAAGGGCCCTGGGAATGGAACCTGGAACCTCTGGTCCTCTTTTTTATTTTGTACTTTGAGAGAGGGTCTCGCCAAGTTATCCACTGTGGCCATGAACCTGTGATCCTCCTGCCTCAGCCTTCCAGGTGCACGTGTACCACTCTACCTGGCACAGTTGTGTTGTTGGTGTTAGGGTTTTGGTGAAACTTGGCCAAAGTCCTGGTCGCTTTCTGTCTGTCCCCTGGGTGTGTGGGGCCTGACCTCAGTCCACTCAGCTGGACCAGAAACAACCATTTCCTGGGCGTTCGCTGTGTGCTGGGAATATTTATTTATCGTGCTCCCTGGTGAGGATGGAGCTTGCCTTGTCTACACCTTACAGAGTGAACCTCAGTAAAGCGCAGACGGGTGTCAGGCCCCGTCAGCACCCAGGGCCCCAGCCACTCAGAGTGGCAGGGAAAGTGGCCGCGGAGAGTTCCCTACGCCCTAGTGCTCCAGGACAGTGGCCCTGGCTGTCACTGTCTCCTTTGTTAGGGCCACTGCTAACTCAGAGATGCCACCAGTCCTGGGCCCAGATGGGCCCCGCCGGCCACCAGGGAGGGGTGGACCAGGATGGCGAGGGGCGGTGTCCGAGGGACCGCAGTCCGTGCCAGGCGGCGGCCAGCGGGACGGGCGGGGGCAGGGCCCTGCTGCCCTGACCGGTGGGGGCAGGGAGCCCGGGCTTGGCCGGCCATCACAGTGTGGTGACACCGCTTCTGCCTCCTCAGGCTGGACAACCTGCTCAACATGGCCTACGGAGTCAAGAGGTAACAGTGCCCCCCGCCCCGGCACCCCTCCTCGGACCCTCGCCCGCCACCCCCTCCCCACCACAGCCATGCAGCTGCTCGGCCCTGTCTGCCTCTGTCCGTGAGCCTGAGGCTGGCCCGGAGCTCGCAGATGCCAGAAAGGGCTCATGCCGTGAAGTGGGAGCTCCAGGAAAGTCCTGAAAGGCGGCAGCGCAGACCAGGATACATGCCTGGGGCTTCCCACCTTAATTCTTTGAGATCCACCAGCCACTCTGAATTGTTTTTGTCAAAGGTCACAAAATGACTTTCTGCCCCTAAGTCAAGGTGGACTGCATGGTGCCCCTTGATGCTGTCTGTGTCCCTGATCTGGTGAAAGTCCTTGTGTTTGGTTGGTTGCTTTTGGTTCATTTTTGAGACAGAGTCTTGGCTATGTAATGAATGCAGGCTGGCTTCAAACTCCCAGTGGTCCTCCTGTCTCAGCCTCCCGAGTACTGGGGTGACAGGCATGTGTTGACCTTCGCTGATTTTATTGCACCAAAAGCTGTGGAGGGCAGTTGGTGAGGCAGGTGCTGGGCCTGGGGCTGGGGTCCTAGCAGACCTGGCTCAACTTGGTACAGAGGAAGTGAGGCAAAGTTCAGGGCTCAGCGCTCAGGAAGGGCTCGATACATGGAGGGCTGCCGCTGCTGCCACTCCGGGCCTCAGCCTTGTGGGGACAGAAGGGAATGGGCGGCACCAGGGCTAGGCAGAGGGCAGCATGAGGGGCAGCAGGGCCTGCAGAGGCCCCACCCCATCTGGGGTGCCTTGGTACTGAGGCCCAGAAAGGAGCTGCAGTTGTAGTTCATGCAGCACATGCCCCCGAAGTCCCTAGCAGGTGCTGTTCTGGGGCAGGATGACACCAGAGAAGGTGAAATTGAAAATTGAAAATATTCCCTCTGCTCTGCTGGGAATATGTTCCAACACACATCCCTGAAATGAAGAATGATACCAGGGCCAGGGAGATGGCTCAGTGGAATAAGTGCTTACCTGGCAAGTGCAAGGACCTGAGTTCAATCTCCAGTTCTGAAAAAAAAAAAAGAATTATACCTAAGCCTTTTTTCTTTTTGAGAAGGGTCTCACTATGCAGTTCAGACTGGCCATGAGCTCACTTTGCAATCTAAGCTGGCCTTGAACCTGCAGCAATCCTCCTGCCTCAGCCTCCCTCCCGAGTGCTGGGATTATAGGCGTGCACCACCATGCCTGGCTATCATATTATTGATCACAATATTCAGTAAGTGTTT
>NW_004524626.1:10972508-10989973 GCF_000260255.1 Octodon degus
TTTTTTTTTTTTTTTTTGGTGGAACCGGGGATTGAACTCAGGCCCTTGCATTTGTCAGGGAAGCGCTTATTCCACTGAGCCATGTCCCCGGCCCCCAAAATGTTTAAGTTTAAAAACTTAGCTCAGTAGAATAAGCGGGGCCTGAGTTCAATCCCCGGTTCCACCAAAAAAACCCCACAACACTTTATTATTGCAAAAAGCCCATTGCCGTGAGCCCCTTCAGCCTTCCCCTTTGAACACATTCCGTCATTCTTAACGCTTCTGCAGCAGCTCGAGGTCTTCCACAAGTGCCTTTACAAGGTGTGGTCAGGAGCAGGGTGGCAGCTGCTTCCCAGGGCCACCAGTGGAAAGCAGCTCGTGAAAACATGACCCGTGACCTCATCCACCTTATTCACCAGATCCCCAGCAGCGTGTGACGTCTGGCTCTTCCCCAAAGTAAAAATGACCTTGAAAGGTCAATGTTTTGAATCAATTCAAGACATCAATGGAGCCGCAAAGGTGGAAGTAAAGACACAAAAGCGGATTCCAGAGCTGCTCCAAAAGTGTCAAGAATGATGGCTAAGTGTTGGACGTGAGGGGGTCGATTGTGTCATCTACATTTCTTTTTTTGTTTTTGGTGGAACTGGGGATTGAACTCAGGCCCTTGCACTTGCCAGGCAAGTGCTTATTCTACTGAGCCATCAACCGGGCCCAAGGGGGTCGATTGTGATGAGCTCCGTGTCCACATGTCTCTGCTGTAAGAGCTTTGTGTTTCAGAGCAGGGTCTTGCTGTGTGGTCCAGGCTAGCTTGCATTTCCTGTGCAGCCCAGGTGGCCTCAGCAGTCAGGCCAGCTTTCCCTCCTTCATTTTCTTTATTTTCTCCTCTCTCTTTTTTTTTTTGCGGAACCGGGGATTGAACTCAGACCTTTGCACTTGCCCGGCACGCACTTATTCTACTGAGCTATCTCTCCGGCCCCCCGACTCTTTCTCTTCTTTCTTTCTCTCCTCTTTCTCCTTTTCCTGCGCTCCTTCCTTCTCCTCCTCCCTCCCGTTGTGCCTTAGACCCTAGGTCTCCTGAAGGCCAGGGATTGCTCTGCCCGGGGAACCACACCCAGGCTGGTGGTTGGTTTCCTTTTCATTCTTTCCAGTTTCTGGATGTACCCTTCTTTCTCACCATAGACTTTGATGACAGTACACACTTTTTGTTGTTTCTTCACAAAGTCAGGAACATTGATGTGGCATCTGTGACAGCTACAGAATGGCTTCCTTCTAGAATGTTTTGTGTACTGTGTTCAAACTGAGGCTGAGCCAGGTCACAATTGTTACGGAAACCAACACTTGGGAGACACTGTGCGTGATCTGAGAAGGCCAGGAGGGGCTGAGGCTGAGCCACTTCATGGGGGCCAAAGGAGGCCACCTGGGGGAGGTGAAGGTGGTGCTGACACGAGGGACCCTGCTGTCCCTGAGTGTGTGGACATGGTGGGCAGAGTTGCTGAGGGCAGGGCAGAGTGAGATGAACAAGCCCGGGACCCTGGAGGGACAAAGGTCACAGGTCAGGCCTGGAGGGAGCTCAGGCAGGGCCAAGTGTTGGTGTGGCTTGTGCTCAGGAGGATCAGAGGTCAAGAGAGCTGCAGGGGGTCTCAGGAGGGGTCCCCATAGCAGGCCCAGGCAGGGTCCTGATGGTGCTGGGATCCCAGTGGGCTCGGAGGTGTGCTGGGGGTCAGGGCAGAGCCCGCGTGACCCCCAAAGTAGTCCCCTGTCGCTCATCGCCAGGTTCTCTCCGATCGCCATCGACGGCATGAGTGGCCTGGCCGGCGTGGGGCTGTCGGGGGGCGCGGCTGGCGCCGGCTGGTGCATCTTCGTGTACAACCTGTCACCTGAGGCGGACGAGAGTGTGCTGTGGCAGCTGTTTGGGCCCTTTGGTGCAGTCACTAACGTCAAGGTCATCCGTGACTTCACCACCAACAAGTGCAAGGGCTTCGGCTTTGTCACCATGACCAACTACGACGAGGCGGCCATGGCCATCGCCAGCCTCAATGGCTACCGCCTGGGAGAGCGTGTGTTGCAGGTGTCATTCAAGACCAGCAAACAGCACAAGGCCTGAGCTGCCCCCTCCCCGCCACCCTGTCCCTGGGCAGCAGAGAGAGAAAGAGAGAGAAAGAGAGAGAGAGAGAAAAAGAGGGGCCCGAGAGAGACAGCCCAGGCAGGCAGGTGGACCCCATCCCTGTCCAGGGGTTCCGCATCCACCCTCCCTGCCCCCCACCCATCCCAGCTGGGCTGCTCACTCTCTCCTCTGGTTTGGTTCATGGTGAAGGTTTTTGTTCCTTTTTTTCCGGCTAAAAAGAAAGCAGAGATGAGCCTCCACTCCTCCTTTCACCACACTCCATGGGATGGCTTGGGGGACAATGGGGTTGAGGGGGACCTGGACCTTCCCAGGCCTCCCAGCCCAGGCCCCCTCAACATCTTAGGTGGGACTGGAGAAAGGGGAAAGGGAACAGGTTTAAAAATCCCCAAAATAAAAAAAGTGAAACTGGAAGAGGGGTGTGGGCATCCCTGGCTCCCAGAATCCCTGGGAGGAAGCAGGGGGAGGGGAGGGCCCGGAAGCAGAAACAAAATGGAGAAAAAAAGGGGGGTGGGAGGGGAAGAAAAACTCTATTTTTGTAAAAAGGGAAAAAGACCTCGTGGAGAATTTTTACTGGGGATTCTTGAACTTGAAAAAAAAAATCACAAAAAAAGACAAAAAAAAAAAAAGAAACTATTTTGGCAGGTTATGTTTACCAGCTGGGGCACGGGCAGGGCTGAGGGGCTGGGGGTTCACGGGGCCACACACGGGCACACGCACTCACACCACGGGGACAGAGGCACAGACACTTCAGCTCACGTTTAGGAACTCGCTGGCCAAACCCAGATGCGTGATGGGGTGAACCCACAGGAGACAGCAGCTTGGGGCTGCACCGACGTGGACGCCGGTCGCGCAAGCTCCTGGGTGTGCAGACACGAGTATCTCCGTGTCCACGCGGGTGCAGGCCATCGCCGGGGACACCGGGTCACACCAACAGACCCACGGGCAGGGACACACGCTCAGAGCAACCTGTACCTGCAGGCTGGCCCGGCCCCTCCTGCTCGGGGCTCCCTCGGTCCCACCCCCCAGCCCTTTCCTGGGTCATGAGGGTTCTCCCTGCTGCCCACCAACACAGGCCTGCAACACGGCGTCCATGCACCCAGACACACAATACCTCGGTCCACTTTGGCGTCTCGGCGGGCTGGAGGCAGCCCCTGTCCCACACCACTTGAGGCCAAAGGACTCCCTGTCCCCTGAGCCTCCCCTTCCCACGAGGGCCGGGCCTCCCCGGCAGCAAGCACCTAGCAGCCTCCCTCAGGCCCAGGGTGGACAGGCCCTACACCCTTTCCCGTCCACTTTGTCACACACACACACACACCCCCCCCTTTTAGTTTGTTAGGTTTATTTTCAAAATTTTGTCTCCAGGTTGGGGAGGGCGGTGGTCACAGCTCTCTTCTGGAGGCCCGGCCAAGGCTTCTGTCTGGATTTTGGTCACCACTCCACGCCCACACCTCTTGCCCTGCTTTTCACCATTTTTTTTTTAAAAAAAATTCCGACAGAAGCCAAAGGCCGGAGCCCCTGGGAGCCCCTCGCCCCTCTGCGGGCCCAGTCAGAACAGAATCGTGAGCCCTGTGGTCTCCGTTCCAGTGGCCTCTGCACCTCCTGTCCTGTCCAGCGTCCGGCCACGGCCCCAGTTGGGATGTCCAGCTCTCTCTCCCCACCCCTCCCGTGTTGTTATTAAACGTCTGTGGAGCTTGTGCTGCAAGGAACAAAGAAGAAAAAAAAAATCAAAAACAACAACAAAAAAGAAAAACAGAAGAGGAAGGGAAAAAAAAGGCAACAAAAAAAGAGGAAAACAACACACTCAGAAGATTTAAAAAAAAAAAAAAAAGGAAAAAGGAAAAAAAAAAAAAAGACATAAACTGGCACCAGTTAACTTTCTTGTACTTTTTTGCTGAATTTAGCTTCTTGTAGTTTTAACTTATTGCTATGTTAACTATTTATTATCCCTGTTGACCTGTAAGGACCTTTGTGTATATTTCTGTTATTTCATCCGGTTTGCAAGTTAAAGGAACTCCGATGTTCTTTGTTTCTTTAAGTTTTGCTGAGATGTGGTTATGCCTAATTTATTTATAAAAGGGGAAGTGGAATCGTTAAAGTAATATTAATTATTAATAACAGTAATGGTAGCCGGGCGGCGGCGGCAGGGGGAGCGTGAGTTCTTTGGGGCAGTTCCCCCCACCGGCCTCCGTGGACCGGCCACATCCGGGGATGTCAAGGGGATTCATTTTGCTCTTGTCTTGAGAATTTTTTCAGTCCTATTTAGCTGGTGAAAACCCTAGCTTGTTCATGATACACGAATCTATTTATTCTTGTGGTTTTAAGTCCGCCTTCCCCTCCACCCTCCCTTCCTGCAGGGCAGGGACCCCCCCACTCTCCCAGTGGGTCCACCCCTCCTCCCCTGCTGCCTCTGGGGCTTCCCCCCACCCCCCCGCCGCCCTCCGCATAGAGCAATAAGGGCTGGGTGCGCCCCCCACCCTGGGGGGCTCTGGAGAGGGGACACCTCCCCACACCCCCCGCCGAGGCCTAGGCTCCTGCCACCCTGACACTGGAGGGGACCTCTTTTTCTAAAACAGAGCTCAACCCGGCCAGGCCCCCTCCCTGGAGGCCGGCCCCTCCCCCCAGGGGCCAGGCCAAGGGCTCCCCGGGAGGGGATCCCAGGCTTCCACCTCCTGGGGGTTGGGGGCAGGGTCAGCAGGGAGGGGGCTCAGCCCCTCCAAACCTCCCTTCATCCTGTAATTGATTTAAGTGAGTGCAAGCCCAACCTGAATTGCAGATTGAAACGATAAAGAAAAGAAAGAAAAAAAAAAAAAAAAAAAAAGACAAAAAAAAGAACAAAACGAACAAACGAAAAAGAACAAAAAAACCAACCCAACGAAGAACACTTGCGTTGCGTTTAGACTATTTATTACCAGGATTCCTGGCCTGGCCGCGGTAACAGACTTTTACATGGAGTTGTTTAATTATTTGTACTTTTCATGCCAGAAAATAAAAGTTCAGAATCTTAACGTCTTGGGTGGTGTGTGCTGCGTGGGAGGTGGGGTCAAGCCGCGTGGCTGAGCTCAGGCCCCCGGTCTCACGACACCAGCCCTCAAAGGGATCCGCGTGCCCCAGCCTCCCAAGCACTGGGCTCCCAGCGCACAACGGCATGCCTGGCTTGGTCTGGGCCTCATCCACCCCAGGTGCACACTGTCCCCCAGGGCACAGAGGACACAGATGGAAGTGGCCTGGGTTCCACCCGCGCTGTGCTGGACTTGGCCACAGGCCTCACAGGGCAAGGCCCGGCAGCGTCCACTGACAGCCGTGTTCACCTCTGCCCCCTCCTTGGCTCTACATCCCACAAACAGGGCAGACACAACCAACTTTGGGGGTGGAGTCACATTTATTGTTCCAGATCACAGATGAAGTCATTCGCTGGCCCCACCATAAGGGGGAGGGGGCGACTAGGGTCAGGGTGAACCACCCCACCAGGTGGGGACTGGGGATCGGGCACCGGTGGGGTACTGGGAAGGGGCTCCTCTAACCCATCTTTGGAGGCCACAGGGGCCTAGAAATGTGGCTCAGCCCAGCCAGGTCCTGGGGAGTGGGGGGCAGAGGCAAAAGGTCCTGTTCCGTAGAGGGGATAAGGACCCCAGGAGCCTTGGCCTTGGTCCACAGACAGGGTAGTGGGAGGCACGGCCAGGCTGCTTCCCGCCTTGAGATTCTAAGTAGGAGAAAAGGACAGGTCAGAAAGGACAGGGAGGAGCTGGTGAGATGGCTCAGTGGTCTAAAGCACCTACTTAGAACAAGCTTAGTAAAGCACAGTAAAGCACAGGGACCGCGGTTCAATCCCCCAGCACCACATGCCAGCCAGCCCCGCCCCCTGATGTGCTGAGCTGGCCACACACACACACACACACACACACACACACACACACACACAAATAAACATAAATAAAAAATTAAAAAAAAAAAAAGAAAGGACAGGGAGCACCATGCGGGGTCACACAGCTGAAACCCTGGCCCTCAGGAGGATCCCTGCGAGTTCAAGGCCAACCTGAGCCACATAGTGAGCTTGAGGCCAGTCTGAGTTACAAAAGGAGACCCTGTCTCCACACACACACAGACAGACGACAGACAGGGTGGGGAGGGGGTGGTAGGCGGACAAACAGGCCCCTGCCCACCTTGGCCTGGCTGGGCTATAGCTCGTCGTGGTCGCTGTCAGCAGGCAGCTCGGGTGGCGGCTCTGAGCAGGCAGCGGGCGTGGTAAGCTCCATGAGGTACTCACAGCGGCTGGGCTCAGTGGTGCTGGTGACCATGGTCTCCTTCCCGCACAGCAGGCGCACCTGGGGGCAAGGCGGAGATGTGCTCGAGCCACAGGGCTGGCCAGGTGGGCTGCCCATGGCCCACACACCAGGCACTCACCGTGGTGGAGCGGTTGGGGCCCTGCCAGCAGCCGGTGCCCTGCTCGTACTTCATGGCGCTGAACCTGTCGTGCTCAGGCCCTGCCCAGGAGCCCCACGTGCTGTGGGGATGACCAGCTGAGCGCCTCAGCAGCTCAGGGCTGGGGGACAAGCACTGTGGGGCGCAGTGGACCACTCACCCAAGGTTGGTGGGGGAGCCACCGAGCTTGGGCTTCTGGGAAACGAGTTTGAAGGGGCAGAGCCGGTACACATATCTGGGGGAGATACAAGGACCTGAGATCCACCCATGGCCTCGCTCTTCCTGTAGGGTAGAGCTTCCTGTAGCTCCACCCCAGCTCCATTCCTTCCAAGACCCCGTGTCCCTCCAGCTGGCAGGCAGCCCCAACCCCCAGCCTGACCCCAGGCCCCACATGCCCAGACCCACTCGGTGGTGGTGAGCTCATAGCACTGGCTGTACAGGTAGGCAAACTCCCCTTGGGGGCCGAAGTCGAAGGAAATCTCCTGCTCCAGGTTCCTGGAAGAAGTGGATGGATGTCACAGCTGACGTGGGACAGCCCAGCCCAACAGTGGATGGACACCAAGGGCTGTGACCCCTGCCGTCCCGGCCGCCTGGGGACCCTCCCTGCAGGAGCCACCCCCACTGGAGCCTCAGCTGCCTTCATGACTCCCAGTTACAGCCACCTCGGGGGTCTAGGGGCAGGTGCTGGCCAGGCGGGGGGCAGCTTGGCCTTGGCCCTGGTACCTACTTGATGGACTCCTCCATGTCCTTCAGGGACCGCTCAGCCTCCTCGAACTTGCTGCGGGCCTCCTGGGCAGCTGGAGGATGGGACACAGGTCATAGGTCCCCACCCTATGTGGCAGGATGAGCTACGGGGACCCCAGCAATGGGACTGCCGCCCTCTCCCCCTGGGCCTGCCCTGGACAAGGACAGAGCTGTGGATCCCTGTGGGCCTCTTGCCAGCGCACAGCATGCACCCTGCTGCCAAGGCACCACGCCCAGGCTCGCTGGCCCTGGAGCCACCAGGGGTGACACAAGCCATACCCCAGGGAACAGGAGGACACCTGGCGCCAGAGATGGGACCGGCTTTCCCTGGACAGAGGCACGCACGCACGGCTTGTGTGTGGCTCTGAGGCGGAGGGGACGACAACCAGGGCACAGTGCAGACTCCACCCAAGTGGGGGAGAGTGGTACGCGCTCCCCACCCGGCTGGGCCTCACCATCGATCAAGGCCTGTGTCTGCTCGTCATAAGGGGGCATCTTGTCCTCCTCTCTGGGGCTGGCCGGCAGTGGGGGCTCGAGTGGGGACGGGGCCTCCTGCAGGGCAGGGGCCACAGTCAGCAAGTGCCCCCACCCCAGCCCGGCTGGACCAGGGCCCCCAACACATGCCTCGGGCTGCTCCCCGAGCACCTGGGAATCCTGCTCCTCCTCCTCCTCCTCCTCCTCCACTTCCTCCTCCTCAGTCTCCTCTTCCTCCTCCTCCATGGGATGGGTTGGCACGGATGGCGGCTCCTCCTTAGGCTCTGTCACCTCTGGGGCTGGGGGTGCCGGCAGGTCAGTAGGCAGTGCCTGGCGGGCAGGTGGGAGGGCAGACTGTCACCTGGGACTCACGCACCCCAGCCTCCAGCCACAGCGGCTCCTGCATCGCGCCCTCCTGCAGGGAGGAGTCTCTGCGGGAGCCCGGGTGGCCCAGCTGGCTGGGGTGGCCAGGCGCCAGGATGGAGGCTGCGCCTTTGTGAGGCGGGGGTGGGGCAGGACCGCGTCCCCTCCTCCACAGACCTCTGACTGGTACTTGTCCCTGATGGCGGCCCAGACTCGGTCGTAGAAGGAGCTGGCATCTGTCTGTGAGTCCCCGCTGAGCAAGGCCTGCGTATGAACACAGCGGGGTCAAGACATGGCCTCTGACTGTGGTACCAGGCGGCCAGAGGGTGGCAGTCCAGGCCATTGAGGGCTGGGAAAGCAAGGAGACAGAGCGACAGGTGTGTACCAGGCCCACCCGGGCCAGGGGACCATGGGGAGGGGGAAGACCAGGCTGGGAGGACGAGGGCATGGCAGAGGACAGGTGTCCCCTCCTGAGGTGCCCACAGGGGTATGCAGCAGGGAAGGGGGAGGGGCTCCACACTGCTCAAAGCCACTCTGGACCCCACTAGGCAGGGAGAATCTTGGGGCACCCTGACGTCTCCAGCCCAGGGCCCTTACAGGCTTTACACTAGTGGCCTGGGCCCCCTCCTGCCCCATGAGGTCACTCAGGGGTACCTGGGCCTCCCCTTCAGACAGTGTCCCATCACCATCCGTGTCCAGCTCCGGGTGGCTCTGTAGCTCGGCCACCGAGACCCTGTGGGGACACAGGCAGGAAAAGACCCAGCTCTCTGCCAGCTGCCCACCAGGCCACAGGCAACACTGACCTACCTACTCCCAGCCAGACTGACCGCCCCAGCCCTGCACCCCTGCCTGGCTCGCAGCCCCAGGCCCCTCCCACACCAGCTCCTCAGCACTGGATAGACCCAAAGGGGCCCAAGGCAGAAAGGGCAGTGAGGTGGGTGGGAGATAGCAGGACCCCATCACCAAGAGGAGCCCTTACTTCATCCGCACCCACCCCACAGCCTAACACACATGGAAACTGCCAGCTGCCCCACGCCAGCCTGGATGCCATGTCCCGTATCCCCAAACCAGTACTGGCCGGGGGCGCCCCAGCCACCCTTCTGAAAACCCCTACTTCTCATCCTCCAGGTTCCCTGTGGCCCCCTCGGTCCCCAACAGCACACGTTCCACCTCATCACCGGGGCAGTCAGAGGCAAGCTGGGATTTCTGCCCCAGCGGGTAACACTTACACACCATCCGTGTTGTCGTCTAGCTCCCGGAAAGCGTCAGCCGCCCGCTCCTGCTCGCGCTGGGCCTTGGCAGCAGCCTGCTGCTCTGTAGAGCAGTAACTCTGTGACGCTGGGCCCTTGGGCACCCCGCTCTGTGCAGACCCCCATAGTGGCAGCCCAGCTGATGGGGCCATTGGCATTGCTCCCGACCTGTCAGTCCAACCGCGTGACCAGACTGCTGCATATGCATGAGGCATGAAGCCTGCCTGTGCTGCCAGCATGCTGGGAGGCTGCAGCAGGAGGAGCTCAAATTCCAGTCCCACATGGGTAACTGAGCGACTTATCGAGATACTGTCTCCAAGTTACAAAATTAAAAAAAGAGCCAGCGATGGAACTCAACATGAAGGCTCCAGATTGAAAGAGGAATAGAGGAAACAAGACGCCTGGGTAAACCACCACCTAGGATGGGCAGCAGGCAGGACCAAAACCTCCCAGCCGGCCTGTCCCCTCCATGTCCCACTTACCTTCCCACAGCTTCCGGTGCTGCTCCTTGGCTTCCTTCTCTGGCTTCTCAGCCTCCTCCTTCAAAGTCCGGAGGGCCTCCACCTGGTCTTCCAGTGACTTCCTCCCAGCCTGGAACTCAGTGAGCTTTTTCTGGGTGGATAGGAGGCAAGCGGTTGGCTCTCCTGGCCTTCTGCCCTGCTTGCACTGCAGGCGCCTCTCTGGCTCTACTCCCCCAGGGACGGGTAACCTTTCCGACACACACACCTCTCTGGGTCTCCCCGGGCTGTGGCTCCCCAAGTGCACACTTCTTTATTTTGAACCGGAGTCTTGCTAAGTTACCTAGGAGTGGCTTGCACTTTCACCCCAGGGACCCCCACCTGTTTCTCCTCCCGAGCTTTCTTCCAGTCCTCGATAAGGATCTTCTTCAGGCGGAAGCCCTCTCGGGTGACCTCTGCCATCTGCTGGAGGGACTCTCTCTCCTTTCGACCCTTCTCTCTGGGGTGAGCGGGACACATGGGCACCACCAAAGGCACTGAGGATCCAGTGTCTTCTTCTCCCAGAAGGGCTCATGCACCTGCTAGCCCACCCATGCACAACTGGCCAGAAAGCTGAGCAGGAAAACCTTCCACTGACCCCAGGCCCTTTTCCCTGTCCTTGAGAGGAGACAGGGTTTGTCCTCTCTCAGAACCAGAGAAGGGACCAGGGAGTGATGGGGTGGGGGTAGGGAGCTGGAAGCTGGAGAGAAACGGATGGGGAGGCCGACAGAAACAAGGCAGAGAATCCAGGCATGGGGACACGGGCCTGTGATCCCAGTACTGTGGGGGGCTGAGGCAGGAAGACTGAAAGTCTGGGCTCTGCCTGAGCAATTTAACCACTTAGCAAGACCCTTTCTGGAATCATAAAAAAAAAAAAAAAAAAAAAGAAAAAAGAAAAAACACTTCAGTGCACAGGCCTTGGGTTTGATCCCTAATTTCTCTTTTTTCTCACACACGTGCTCATGCACACACACGCACGCAAACACACATCAAAGCAGGAAATGAAACCTTGCCTTTCTTCTAGAGCCGAGGAGATGGCTCAGTAGAATAAGCACTTGCCTGGCAAGCCCAAGGGCCTGAGTTCAATCCCCGGCTCTGCCAAAAAAACCAACCAACCAACCAACCAACAAACAAAAGGAACCAGAGCCTCGTATCTCCTGAGGGCAGGCAGGCCAGGAGCCAAGCACTGAGTGGAGGAGCTGTCACCCACGTACTTGCAAGTGTTTTCGCACACCGTGCCACTGTTGTACTCATCGGTCCCGTCGCAGCAGTCTAAGGCCGAGGTGCAGAGATCAGAGCCAGCAGCGCCTCCCCGCTCCAGCACCACCCCCTGCCCAGGGCTGGGGCCCTCACTCACCACAAATGCCATCATTGACGCGGCTGGACAGGATGTACAGGGGCTTATAGCCCGCATTGGTGCAGTGGAAGCTACCATTGGGACAGGCAGCTGTGCCTGCATGGGGACAGGAGGGGAGGTTTGCTGAGATCACTGAGGGAGAAACGCATCCCATCCTCCACCTATACACACGGCCCCAACCCACACAGAGAGGACCAGAGGGGTGGGGATGAGGCTATGCATAGGGCGCACACCTGTCAGCCTGTCATTCCAGCACTCAGAGGGCTGAGGCAGGATGGCCTGAGCCACACAGGGAGACCTGGGAAACAAACAGCCCTACCCTGGGGGCCTGAAAGGAAACACTCCAGCCTCAACTCCGCCTCAGGGGTGGCCATCTCCACTGCAGGCTCTGATGACTGTCCCCTGGCGGCCTGCTAGAGCTACCAGGCCCACGAGGGAGTAGGAGCACTTGGCCTCCCACCTGCACCTACTTGAGAGACCACTTAAAGCCCCACCTCCAGCAGCCTTTGCGGCTGCCCTGGTGCAAACATCTCTTTTTTCTTCTCTGTGGGGGAAGCCGAGCTGGGGATGGAACCAGGACCTCATGTATACTAAAGAAGCAGACCACTGAGCTGCGTTCTGGGAACACGGAGAGCACGCTCACCCGGCTCATCCGAACCATCCTTGCAGTCACAGTAGTCGTCATTAACCTGATCGAAAGGGATCGTGGCCGAGCCATCCAGGCAGGTGAAAGGCTTGGATTCGTCATAGAAGTGATGATCTGGGGACAAAGTCAAAGTGAGAAACTCCACCTGTGTCCCCAGCACCACCACCAGCTGCAAGAGACAACCACGTCCATCGCGGGCCCCTCCTCCTCCCTCTCTCCCCGACCCCCAGCCAGGACCCGCAGGACTCACTAGTGAGGGGGACCCCCCGGGGCCTCTTGACCTCCACGGCCCAGCCGAGGGGCGGCGGCGGCAGCAGCAGCAGCAGCAGCACCAACATCACGCGCGGGGCTCCCGGCCGGCACCAGCTCTGTGGGAGGAAGCAGGCTGCGGGGAGACGCGGGGATCGCCACGCCAGGGCACGAGCGGGGAGCCAGCGGAGCCGCCAGGGCCAGCTCCAGGCAATAGGATTCCTCCACCTTTTTAGGACAAATGATCGCTCTCTTCGTTTCTGATTTAAGACCGGGGAACAGAGGTCCTCCCAGTCCTGGGCAGTGCAGCAGCAAAGCCTCAATTTGCTCAAATCAATAACGGGGAACTTCAAAGTCTTCCCTCCCCGCGCTGGAGTGCAAAACTCAGTTCCCGCTCTGAGCCCATGGGGTTCGCTGTCGCCTCTAACCCTCACACACGCCCGTGAGCTGCCCCCTCTATGAAATTAAAGTGCCTTCCCACACGCTAGTTCCATCACCTACATGCGGCCGAGCCAAGGGTCAATGGTCACCGCTCCCCGCTTTTGCTCAGCAGCCACGGTTCCTGCTACAGAAAGAAAGCGGAAGTGCTTCGATACGTCACTTCCTTTCGCACGCGACGCACCAGAACGGCGAGTCCGGGACGCCATGTTGAGAGTGGCAAACGTACGGATGCCGGAACTGTGGCGGCCATCTTGGGTAGGACTGTGAAACCTTAGAGGACAGATCTGAAGACTCGCGCTTAATGGCGGCGCGATTAGTCTCCATCTTGAGTGTGGCGGCTTCCGCAGCCGGAAAAAGAAAGTTCTTGAAAATTGCCCGGGAATCTCACTCCTGGGAGGTGGGACGAGAAAGGAAAGAGAATGAACACGTGACCCTGAAGTAGCCTCCTTCACCACTTCACCATCTGCGGCGCGGCTCAGCCCCACCACCTGCTGGGACCGCCCCTTGGTCTTGCGCCAGCCAATGCGAGTGGCACGCGGGCGGTCTCTATGGGAACGCAGGAGGGAGGAGGGGGAAGCGGTTACTTAGTAACCGGGAGATGCTGAGCGGCCCCGCCAAGCGGTCGGAAAGTGCATTCCCAGAGACTGAGGAACTCGAGCTGACCGACGGATCCCAGACAGGGGCGGCCAATTTTCTGTTGCTCCCCTAAACTTTAGGCGCCTTTGGCCCCAATCCAGTCATGACGTCTCCCCTGTGCAGGGCGGCCTCTGCCAACGCCGTGCCTTCCCAAGATCAGGCTTCGACACCCTCTTCCAAAGCCAAGGGCAGTAAGGCTCAGGCCAAGCAGGACCACCTCCGGGGCAAGGGCTGGCCCCGGACACAGGCCTGGCCTGCACACCACTCCAAGACGGGACTCTACAGCCGCAGTCCGGTGAAGACCTCTGTGCACACACAGGTGGTTGAGTTACAAAGGAAGATCCAGCTGTTGGGTAAGATGGCTCCAGAGGGCACAGCAGGGTCAGGGGTCAGCGGTGGCCACCCAGGGCTTGTGACTAGACATGGGTGACCAAAGCATTTCACCTGCATGAGTCTTTTTTTAATATTTATTTATTTTTATTTATTACATTTATTGTGTGTGTGTGTGTGTGGCCAGCTCAGCCCACCAGCGGGTCTGGCTGGCATGTGGTGCTGGGGATCGAACCGCGGTCCCTGTGCTTTGCCAAGCTTATTTCAAGTAGGTGCTTTAGACCACTGAGCCATCTCTCCAGCCCCACTGCATGAGTCTTGGTGACCGGTTTTTGTGGAAAAAAAAAAAAAGGGGCTGGTGAGATGGCTCAGTGGTCTAAAGCACCTACTTAGAACAAGCTTAGCAAAGCACAGGGACTGTGGTTCAATCCCCCAGCACCACTTGCCAGCCAGCCCCGCCCCCTGGTGGGCTGAGCTGGCCACACACACACACACACACACACAAATAAAAAAATTAAAAAAAAAAAAAACCCTCATACTTTTTCATGGTTCCCCCCATGGTTTCTTTCATTGCCTGAAAACTTCTGAACTTGGAATTGCAGTGTATTTCTTTTTTTTTTTTTTGCGGAACCAGGGATTGAACTCAGATCCTTGCGTTTGCCAGTCAAGCGCTTATCCTACTGAGCCATCACCCCGGCCCCGGAATTGCAGTGTATTTCATATTTCCAAAAATTTCAGTTATTCTCTCACCCATGTGGTGGTGAAAAGAGTAAGCTCAACAGCCAGGTTTTCTGAGTTCAGAACTTGCTCTGTGTAATTAATAGTTTAACTTGAGGGAACTAAAACTAAAGTAATTGCTATCTGGTTTTTTTAATCTATGAAGCAGAGATAATGAACTCAGAGGCTGAGGCAGGAAGGTTACAATTTGGGCCTACCCTGGGTAACATAGTGAGACGCTGTCTCAAAATAAAAAATAAAAAAAGGGCTGAAGAACTGGGCATGATGGCACAAGTCTGTAATCCCAGTACGCAGGAAGCTGAGGCAGGAGGATTGAGGCCAGCCTGAGCTATGTAGCAAGTTTTCTTATTAAAAAAAAAAAAAAAAAAAAAAAAAAGGGCTGGTGAGATGGCTCAGTGGTCTAAAGCACCTACTTAGAACAAGCTTAGCAAAGCCCAGGGACCGCAGTTCAATCCCCCAGCACCACATGCCAGCCAGCTTGCCCCCTGGTGGGCTGAGCTGGCCACACACAAAATAAATAAATAAATAAATCATAAAAAAAATAAAAATAAAATGTTAAAAAAAAAAGCATTAAATTCAATAGGGCAGGGGGAGAAGAGGTGGAGGAGAAGGAGGAGGAGGAAAGAGGGGAAACAGTAACACTACAAAATTTGAAATGGGAAATGTACTTAGAACAGTGTGTCATATACTAGAGTGCTATGAAGTAAAGCCAGTGTAACTTGGCTACTTTTCTTTCTCCTTGCTAAGACAAAATACCCAGCACCCAAAATTAAGGAAGGAAAAGTTTATTTAGTTCATAGTTCATGGAGGTTTCAGTCCATACCCGGCTGGCTCCAGGGCAGACTGGCACATGGCGGAGGCTCATGGTATCAGAAAACAGCAACAGCAGCAAGAACGAAAAGGGAAGATGGAGAAAACAAGCCTTTTCCCCTCCTTTATATTGTTTTGAGGCTACCTGCCCAGGTGGGGGTGTGACACTCCTACCCCAATCCCGGCACTGGACCTTGGATCAGTCGTAAACTCTAGAAGCCCACCTCATGACTGTGTTAGGCTTTGGGGGGCCCTCTAGACACAAACCCTAACTTAGTGTGTCTCTTATCTGTGGGCAACGTTGCCCTTTCCAGGGGCCACGTGGCAGGGGCCACACAGGTTTCTGGCTCTCGCTCTATGAGGGGCATCTCTGCTGCCGCCTTCTAATGAGCAGAGCGAGGGAGCTACCCCGAACAGCTCCTCACGGCAGCCCTAGTGTTGCTCATACAGCTATTTGGGACATCCTGGTGGGTAAGTCATCATCCTCGTTGTTGTTCTTATTTTTTAATTTTTTGGCAGAACCGGGGATTGAAGTCAAGCCCTTGCGCTTGCCAGGGAAGCACTTATTCTACTGAGCCATCTCCCCGGCCCCTATTTGGGGGTTTTGAGAGGGGATCTCAGTATGTAGTTCAGGCTGGCCTTGAGCCCGGTGATCCTCTTGCCTCCGAGTGCTGGGATAAAGGGTGTATGCATCCCAGCACCCAGATGTTTTCATTAACAGATCATCTTGCTGAGCTAGTGAAGATGTGGGCACAGGAAGGAGACTGCTTGTGGCTTTGCATAGTGTAATCAGGGGCTCAGGACCTGGTAAGCAAAGGTCCTGAGTTCGATTCCTGGTACCCCCTCCCAAAAGACAACGTAATCAGTCTTCTCATCTGTAAACTGGGTATCATTTACAAAGGGAAGTGCACCTATGGGCATGTGGCATTGAGGATTTGCCATTGTCTCAGTCCGCCATGGACACACAGATGCTCCAAGGGAAGGGTTTCTGTTTCACTGTGCAGTGCTGCGCATGGAACTGTGGGTCTTACTCCTGCTAGGCAGGTGCCCCCCTGCTGAGCTCACCCCAGGCCAATGCCTTGGCTTTTAATTGACACAGTGATAATACAGAGCTTGGCCAGGCATGGTTACATAGGGCTGTACTCCCTGTAATCCCAGTACTCACTCAGGAGGCTGAAGCAGGAGGATGGTCGTGAGTTCCAGGCCAGCTTGTGCTACACAGCAAGATCCTGTCTCAAAAACACAAAACAAGAATGGGGCCGGGGAGATGGCTTGGTGGAATAAGTGCTTCCCTGGCAAGCACAAGGACCTGAGTTCAATCCCCGGTTCCACCAAAAAAAAAAAAAAAAAAAGAAAAGAAAGAAAAAAAAAAAAAACAAACACAAAACAAGGGCTGGTGAGATGGCTCAGTGGTCTAAAGCACCTACTTAGAACAAGCTTAGCAAAGCACAGGGACCGTGGTTCAATCCCCCAGCACCACATGCCAGCCAGCCCCGCCCCCTGGTGGGCTGAGCTGGCCACAAACACACATACACACACACAAATAAATTTTAAAAATTAAAAAAAAAACACAAAACAAAACTAAAAACCAACAAAAAACAAAACCAGTCAAAATATGAAGCCGCTGATTACACAGAGGCCTTCTCTCTGAGAGGTGCCACATCTAGCCAGTGACACCGGCTTGTGTCTGTCCCCTTGCCCACCCCAGAAGGTGACCGGAAGACCTTCTATGAGAGCACCCAGTGGAGCATTAAGAAGAACCAGGAAGCCATTAGCCTGCTCCGTGAGGAGATCAAAGCCCTGCAGGGGCAGCTGACGGACCTGCTGCAGGTGAGGGCGGGGGCTGGCGGGAGCTCAGCCCCGCTGGGCAGCGGGCGGCCGGCGGGTGGCGGCCGCAGGTGACCCAGTGCCTCTCCTTGCAGGGAGATGAGAAAGTGGTACAGGCAGTCATTCAGGAGTGGAAGGAAGAGAAGCCGTACCTGAAGAACAGGATGGCCCAGGTTCGCTCTCCTGTGTCGTCATTGCGCTCCTTCCTTTCCCATCCTTCTCTATCCTGGCTGTCAGTTGTTTATTCACTCAACAGCATCTTTATTCATTGAATTATTATTATTATTATTATTGTTGTTTTTTTAGACTTTGAGGCCAGATTGGGCAATGTAGGGAGACACCTTATCATATAAAAGACAGCCAGTCCCACTTCCAAGGAGCTCATAGCCCAGTGGAGAAAATTGACCACCCAGTCCTTCAGGATGATAGTCCCTTGCTAAGTTCCTGTAGTCCCAGTAGGAGGCTGAGGCAGGAAAGTTGTTTGTGCCCAGGATTTTGGAGCCAGTAGAGCCAACACAAAATTCTCAGCCAGCTCTGTTTCTGTCTGTCTCTTTCTCTCTCTCTCTCTCTGTCTCTCTCC
>NW_004524626.1:10990103-11040312 GCF_000260255.1 Octodon degus
TCTCTCTCTCTCTCTCTCTCTCTCTCTCTCTCTGCGCCAGGGTCTCACTATGCAGCTCAGGGAGGCCTTGAGCATACTCTGTAGCCCAGGCTGGTCTCAAATTCGCAACAATCCTCCCGCCTCAGCCTCCAGAATGCTGGAATTACAGGTGTGCGCCACCATGCTCGGCTCCCATCCCTTAAAAAATTAAAAGCAAACAAGCTAGGCACAGTGGTTCATGCGTGTAATCCTGGCTCTTATGGAGCTAGGGACTAGAGTGATAGCTCAGTAGTCCAAGTGTCTGCCTGGTGAGACACATGGGCCAAACGAGAAACTAAGGCAGGAGATCACAGGTTGAGGCCAGCCTGGGTAACAGAGTGAGACACTGTCTTAAAGTAAAAAACAGTAAGCCCGTGTGATGGAGCATGCCTATAATCCCAGCACTTGGAAGCCTGAGGCAAGAGGATCTCATGAATCTGAGGCTACCCTGGACTCTGTAGTGTTTTCAAGGTCAGTCTTGGGCTGCACAGCAAGACTCTAAAACTAATTTTAAATTAAAATTAAAGGGGCACAGAGATAGCTTAGTGTCTAAGTACCTGCCTAGGCAAACACAAGGACCCAGGTTTGACCCCTGGTACTGCATGCTGTGCCAGCCCTGCCCCTGGGTGTGCTGAGCTGGCCACCAACAACAGGTGTGGTGGCACATGCCTGTAATCCCAGTGCTGGGGAGGCTGAAACAGGAGGATCACTATGAGTCAGAGCTGTATGGTGAGACCCTGTACCAAATACATATTTTTTTAAATTAAAATAAATACATGTTATTGGGCACGTACCTGTAATTGGAGCACTTATGCAGGTTAAGGCAGGATGGTCACAGGCAAAAGTCTTGCTTGGGCAACCTAGTGAAACCCTGTTTTGAAATAAAAAATAAAAAGGGCTGGGGACTTAGCTCAGTGGCAGACTCTCACTAGGCTTGATCTCCAGTACCACGAAAAAGTAAATGATAAAGATCTAATATAGATCTTTATAATCTTTATAACACAGCTAATATAGAAACAAAAGACTTTGTAGCAATGACAAGAGAAATGAAAACAAGAAAGAAAGGTTGTGTCCTAGGGAGTGACAGAAGTGGGGAGCTGGTGCCTTAGGGGAGCTGGTGCCTTAGCATGGGAGGGCTTAGCTGTGACCTCTTCGTGGAGGAGGCGATGTTTGAGCCAAGAATCCAGCAGGCAGGCAGGGAATGGGAACAGCTGGCGCAAAGGCCCTGTGGCAGAGGCAACCCTGGCATGTCACAGACCTGGACGCAGGCCAGTGTGGTTGGAATAAAACTCCCTGCCCACGTTGAATGCACCACACATTTTGCTTCCAGTGTGGACTTCATACCCAGAATCGTAAGTGTAAAAGGAACTTCAAGGATTCAACGGGAGGCCAGGAGGAGGTTACCAAGGTGAAAGGTGGCTTGAGCTGTGGAGCCACCAAAGGGGCAGAGGCCGAGGGAGATGCCAGGGAGTCCAGAGAAACTGCCACCTGACGGGTGTAGGCGGGAGAGAGACAAGCTGAGGCTTGCGTGGAGGTGTGCGTCTTGTTTATGGAATGGAATCCCGGACCTCGTGCTCGCAAAGCAGAGCCCTACCTCGGAGCTCCACCGCGTGAGTGCTGGGGCTGGAGTAACTGGAAGGATGGAGCAGCAGTGACTGGTTGGCAGGTAACAGGCACTCAATTCCAGGTGCGATGGTTTTGAGGTGCCTCTGGAGACATCTAGAGGGAACCGTGAATGTGACAGGCTGCAGTTTGACCGAGTGTGGTGGCACATGCCTGAAATCCCAACACTCTAGGAGGCTGAGGCAGGAGGATTGCAAGCCTGAGCCCAACCCGGGTGACTTAAGGAGATTCTGTCTTACAATAAATAAATAAATAAATAAATAAATAAATAAATAAATGGAGGTCATGTAGCTCAGCGGGAAGGCTCTGGGTTCCATCCCCAGTACCAAAGAAAGAGATTCAAAGGAGATAGATACTAAGTTTGAAGTGAATGGCCTCTAAGCCCCTGAGATTGTGTAAGACCATCAACAGAACAGTGTGGAATCTGAGGGCCCAGGAAGCCAACAGAGGAGGTGGTAGGCTTCAGGTCAATGCTGCGAAAGGACAGGGGTGAGGGCCACCTCCCAGGAGCAGGAAGGAAGGAGGCCTGCTCTCCCTGTCCCACCCACAGCAGGCCCTGGAGCACTTGGACCACCAGCTGAGCGGGAAGGTGAAGCAGCTGAATGCCCTGCGACACCAGGTGGTGCTGCGACAGAGGCGGCTGGACGAGCTGCAGCTGCAGGAGAGCCTGCGCCAGCTGGAGGTGGCCGAAGTGCAGGACAGCAACACTGAGATGGCCAAGGTGGGGCTGCAGGGGCAGGAGGGCCCTGGGGTCCGGGTAGAGTCTCACGGGACTCAGCCTTGTGCTGCTGCCTTAGACCATGCGGAACCTGGAGAACCGGCTGGAGAAGGCCCGCATGAAGGCGGAAGAGGCCGAATACATCACTGGCGTGTATCTGCAGCTCAAGGCCTGTCTGCAGGTAGCCCAGGAAGGGGGACAGCCTGGGAGGCGGAGGCCAGGCTACTGGGGACAGCAATTACAGCCGGCACCATCCCATGCCTCAGGAGGAGGCACTCACCCTGGGGAACCAGCTGGATGCCATGGAGGCTGAAGTGGTGAAGGCTAAGCAGGAGGTGCAGGAACTGCACGTGGTGAACCAAGAGGCCCTCAACGCCAGGGACACTGCCAAGGTGCCAGGGTCTCCTGTCCTGGGGTCCTGCCCAGCTGCCATATTTCCCGGGCCCAAGTCAGACCTCAGCTGCCTCTGAGCCCCGTGCTCCCCACTCACCGCACCCTGTGGCCTGGTTTAGCTGTGCAGAGTGGGGCTTAGGGATGCAGCTCAGCGGAAAGCACTTGCTTAGCATGCACGAGACCCTGGGTGCCATTGCCAAAGAAAACAAAGCGAGCTAGGAGTGCTGGTGCACACCTGTGATCTTGGCACTCAGGAGGCTGAGGCCAGAGGACCTCTGTTCGAGGCTAGCCTGAGCTCTATAGCAGGACCCTCTCTCCAGAGCCAGCCAAATAGCTCAGCAGATTAAAGCGCCTACAAGCAGTGCAGGGGCCGGGGGTTTGATTCTCGGGCCTGCCATGCCATGCTGGCTCCGCCCCCAGGGCACCCTGACATGGCAATTGAGACTGGGCGTGGTGGCGCGCGCCTGTAATCCTACCTCTTGGGAGGCTGTAAATAGGCGGATCACGAGTCGGATCTAGTAATGAGACCCTGAACACCCTGTAGACCCTTCCCTAAAATTAAAAAAAAAAAAAACCCAAAACCTCTCTCCAAAAAAAGTTGTCACACACCAGCTCTGTAGACCTGCGCCCGTGGCTCTCTGTAGTCCCGTTAGGTACCAGCCGCCACCCACTGCCTGCCCTGCAGAACCAACTGCAGTATCTGGAGGAGAAGGTGATCCGCGAGCGCAAGAAGCGGGAGATATACATATCTGAGTGCAAGAAGCGCGCAGAGGAGAAAAAACTCCAGAACGAGCGCATGGAACGCAAGGTGGGGACAGCAGGGCACAGGCCTTCAAGCCATGCCAGCCGCGCAGCCTGGCCTGGCCTGCTCCCAGCCACGTCCCCACTTGACCCTCAACCTGGAGTCCTGGACCTTTTTTCTGTCCCTGCCACCGCGCTGCTCCTAGCCCCGCCCCTCCCTGGCGCCGCCCCGCCCACCTCCCTGCGGGGCCGCCCCTGCCCCCTCCTCTCCTCCACCTCGGGCCCTACCTTTAACCCACCCTTTCCTAAAGCCCCGCCCCTGTTCTGACTCCGCCCCCTGCCCTGGCTCTGAGGCCTTGTCCTGCCTAGTCCTGCTGACCCGCGCCTGGGTGCCCTCACCTGACCCCAAGCCTTGTCCCTACCCCCACTCCCCCTGCGTGCACCCAAGCCCTTCTCCCAGCAGCTGAGCCTGGCTTTGACCTCCCCCGGGAGCAGACCCAGCGCGATCACCTGCTGCTGCAGTCCGAAGACACGATCCAAGACCACCAGCGTGCCAAGGAGGAGGAGCTTCGGCGGCGCTGGAGCATGTACCAGATGGAGGTGACCTTCAGCAAGGTCAAGGATGCCACTGGAGCCGCTGAAACGCACGTGAGCGCCGCCCCGCCGCCCCCTCCACCCCTAGTCAAGCAGGAGTCCGGCCCAGCACATCCTCCCTGTGCGTTCAGGTCTGCATCACACAAACCGCTCTCTTGAAAGACATCCATCCCTTCCCCCTCCAACTGTTGCGAAGCCCAGGAGAGCCGCCTGCACCTGGCCGTTGTCCCCTGTCCTTCTGTACTTCATTTCTTTGTTTTAAAGACAGGGTTTCTCTGTGTAGTACAGGCTGGCCTTGAACTTGTGGCTGTCTTCCTGCCTCAGCCTGCTGCGTGCTGGGGTGACAGGCGTGTGTTACCACTCCCAGCTTCACACTTCTTTGGCCAAGGAGACCCAAGACTCTAGTCTGTCTTGTGTCCACAGCAGTGCCGGTAACATTCTAAGAACTGTGGAACCTCTAGGGCCTCCCTCAGACCCGGCAGGTGGGGCCCCTGCTATTCATACTGTGCAATAATTCTGAAAATTTCCTAGACTCTTCCTTTTCCACTGTGGTGCTGGGTATGTCTTAAGCTGATCTGTCAGCCAGGCTCTCCTCTTTGGGTCCTCTATGGCCCCTACTCCCACAGGGTCGATGCCTAGGAGATTGGGCCCCTAGGTGCATGGTTATTTCCCTGTGTGAGATTTACCTCCAGAAGTTACTGGCTGATTTTGGTGGACTCAAATTTCTTAACTATGGAGCAAGAAGGGCATTGGAAAAACGATGTCAGGGGCTGCACCACTTAAGGTAGCCCTGGGCCTGAACACACACAGATAGATCCGTCCTCTCTGTTGTGCAGAATCCACCAACTGTCAGCCCAGCACTGTGGGAGGCTGAGGCAGGAGGAGGACAAGTCCCAGGTCAGCCAGGGCAATTTAGCCACTTAGTAAAACTGTTTCTCAAAGTAAAACATAAACAAGGGCTGGAGATTCAGTTCAGCGTGAAGGCCCTGGGTTCAGTTCCTAATATTGCCAAACTAAAATGCAAATACCAGCTTAGACTCGAGTCCTGTGCACGGGATGGACGGGCGCCCGCGCCTCCCTGGCCTGGCTCTAACTGGGGCTGGCTGGCCCGCAGTCGGTGGTGCGGCGATTCCTGGCCCAGGACTACACCTTCACACAGCTGGAGAGCCTCAAGAAGGAAAACGAGGAGGCACTGGTGAAGCTCAAGGAGGAGAAGCATCGGCTGCAGCGGGAACTCGAAGACCTCAAGTACTCTGGGGAGGCCACTCGAGTGAGGTGAGGCCCGGTTGTGGGGTGCATGGGAGGCTGTGGGAGGCGTGCAGGCTCGGCAGTGCTCGAGGGTGACTTCTCTCTGCGCCCTGCAGCCAGGACAAGCTGCAAGCTGAGTTGCAGGAGAGCCTGAAGACAGAGGAGCAGCGACGCACTAAGGCCCAGGAGCAGCTGGAGCGCGCCATGCGAACGGCGCAGGTGGTTAAGGAGAGCCTGGAGCACCTGGCCAGCAAACTGAAGGTCATCACAGTTGTAAGTGCGGCTGCGGGCCCTGCCCCTGAGGGCCCAGGGCACGCCCCTCGATGGCCACGCCCTTGGGATCGCCCCGCCCCCAAGGGGACTAGGTCAGAAGACACGCCCCACGGAGGCCAGGCTCTAGGGAAACCCTTCTGCACGGAGGCTCCACCCCTAGTAAGGCCCCACCCGGTGGGCCAGGGTCTGCCAAAGGCCGGCGGCCACGAAAGAGGTTCCTGTCACGGGAGACCCCAGGAAACCCAGCCTACAGCAGGAAGCCCCTGCCCTACACCCCCAGGGAAACCCTTTCACTGCCAGAGACTGTGCCCTGCCCCAGGCCCCATTAGGAAAGGCCCAGTGTGCTCCCACCAGAAACCTTGGGGATTCTATTCCAATCCTTTGGCAGGCTGCTGGAAGTGGAAGAAGCCCTGTCCTGTCCTCAAGAGACTCATTTTTTGCCTGGTGTGGTAGTGCACACCTATCGACTCAGCGCTCTGGGAGGCTGAGGCATAGGGTCTCAAATTCGAGTCCAGCTTTGGCAACTCAGAGATTTAGGGAGACCCTGTCCCAAAAGAGGGAACTGATGATGTAACTCAGGACAAAGGCTCTGGGTTCAAATGGGTTCAGTCCCCAATACAAAAACAAACAAACAACTCTTCCGCCACCCTCAAGGTAGTACCATTGTCCGCACCCTTAGTCTGTATCTAGTGTTCAGAGGCCCCGCCACAGGCAGAGCTCCAGAGGGCTTTTTCAGAAGTGACCCCACCCCCACCTCGTCCGAAGCCCCGCCCCTCCCTGACACGGCTCCTCCCACGGCCGCAGGAGGATAGCCGCTTCTCTGGGAAGGCATTAGACCCTGCTGCAAGTAACTATTTGCCGAACCTGCTGAGCCTCGTGGAGGAGAAGCTGCTGAAACTGCAGGCTCAGCTCCAGAGCCACGACGTGCAGGAGATGCTTCGCCACATCGCCAGCCGCGAGGTGCCCAGCAGTCCACGCAGGCCGGAGGGGAAGGGGGTAACCCTTGGGGACCAGGCTGTGGCCAGCCGAGCTGGGAAGGGGCCTCAGGGTCCACGGGAGAGATTTGAGGGTGAACCTGACGCTCCAGGCAGAGAAGCTAGCAGAGCTGACCTCAGTCTCCTGAAAAGGAAAGTGACGCTGGGCTGGAGAAATACTACATTGTACACTGGGTGTGGTGGCACATGCCTGTAATCTCAGCACTGGGGAGGCTGAGGCAGAAGGATTGCCATGAGTTCAAAGCCAGCCTGGGCTACAATGCAAGCCCCTGTCTCAAAAACCAAAAACTGAATGCTAGTGGATGGTGATCTCTGCCTGGAATCAGGGCATGCAGGGAGTGAGCTCCTCCCTTGCTCACACCTCTCTCCCCATCCTCTCTCTTCTTAGTTTCTGGTCACCTTAGAAGGAAAGCTTCCCCGGTATAACACCCGCATCTCCCTTCCCCTGGCCAGCTCCAAGGACAAGTTCTTCGGTCAGTGCTGGGCTTGGGAAGGGTGGGAAGTGTTCAGACGCCAGGCACAGGGCCAAGGCGGAGGTGGGTGGAGTGGTTGAAAGCTGGGGAGGGCGCTGAACAACAGCCCAATCAGTCGGGCTCCTACAGACGAAGAGGAGAGTGAAGAGGACGACGAAGTGGTCAGCCGGGCCTCGTTCAAGATTCGTTCCCAGAAACTCATCGAAACGCGCAACAAGAAGCGAGGTCGCTTGCGGAGGTCCTAGGCCCGTGGTGCCCGCTCGGCCGAGCCCACTGATCTTCTGGGCCCAGCCAGGGCTGCATGGGGCCCCCGGAAGGGCTGGACAAGGTCTGAATGGGAAGCAGAGCAGGCCAGCCGGCCCTGAGGAGAAAAGGGGCCGGGCCAGACGTTCCCACAGTAAATCTTTCAGGTTGGGTCAGCGCTGGCCTCAGAATCGCGCAATAAAGGTCGCCCACCGGCCTCGGGGTGTTCTTCGCTCTCTGACCCTACCCCACCTGAAGGAAAGGGGGTGCCCTGCAATACCCAGGGTGCTCAGGGCCCCTGCAGCCTGGGCCTCGTAGCTCTGGTCCTCTGGTGACACCGTAGAGACACCCTTGTCCTGCCCCCTGCAGGACTTCTGGGGCTGAACAGCCCTTCCCACCTGAGGACAAACGACGCTGCCTCGGGGCGAAGCGGCCCACGGCTCAGCTCCCCCACCCCTGGGGAGAGAGGCGCCCCTCCCTGGGCACATCGGGCCAGGCCAGAGCCCAGGGTCTGCCCCGCCCCGTCCCCGCCCCTGCCCCCGCCCCTCCCCGAAGCTGCCCGCTGCCCGCCACCCGCTGTCCCTTCCGCCTCACTCTGGCGCCACCACGGTGGGGACAGGCGTGGGCCATGGAGCGGACGGTGGGCAAGGAACTCGCCCTGGTAAGGAGGCCGAGGATCCTGGGACCCGTGTCCCTGGTGACATGCGGGTCTAGAAACTGGGTGCAGACTCCCCATAAATCGGATCTGTCCCCAGGGCCTCAAGGGCAGACCCTTGGCCTTGACCCAGGGAGGTGGCTGGTTCTCTTCAGGGTGCAGAAGGGGGTATGTCTGAAGGTGAGACCAGAAACGGGTGAAACTGGACCCCAGGATGTCTCCAAATGCCGCCCATC
Source organism: Octodon degus (assembly GCF_000260255.1). NCBI lineage: Eukaryota > Metazoa > Chordata > Mammalia > Rodentia > Octodontidae > Octodon > Octodon degus. The sequence continues at coordinate 10,998,314 of NW_004524626.1, forward strand.
CTTTCAAGAGCTGAGAGGGCTCTCGTGTCTCCTCTTGGGACCTTGTCCTGACTGAGAGAAGCGTTGGTTCTCTTTGGGGATGGAGGAATGGAGCTGAGGTCTCTGGGTGCATTTGAAGGGGGGATCAGAAACAGATTCTGGCAGGGCGTGGCGGTCCCCGCCTGGCACCCCAGCACTCGGGAGGCTGAGACAGGATTCTCTGCGAGTTAGACCCTGCCTCAAAAAAGAAAATAGATTCTGTGAGACTGGACGCTAGGACGTCCCTAACGGGACTTGGGTACAGAGCACGAAGGCTTAGCCCCAGCACCCTAAGCCTTCCCTGCGCCCAGGCGCCGCTGCAGGACTGGGGCGAGGAGAGCGAGGACGGAGCGGTGTTCAGCGTGACCCTGCGGCGGCAGCGTAGCCAGCGCTCGAGCCCGGGGGCGGGGCCTGCACGTGGCCAGGTGAGCGGGGGCGGGGCCTGCGCGCGACCTAGGGGCGGGGGCGGGGCCTGCGCAAGCCAGGTGAGTGGGGCGGGGTTGAGCGCGCCCAGGAGGGCGGGGGCGGGGCACAGAGGGAAGGTGGGAAATTGGATTGGGCGACGTGATGCGCGCTCCCGAGCGGGCCTGGGGCCAGCCAGGCGAGGACAGAAAGAGGGTGGCGTGTGGGCGGCCACGGTTAGTGGGCCGGAGCCTACTTCCGGCCCGGGGGAGGGTAGGTGCGGCCCGGGCCAGGCCGGGCAAGCCGGAGGAGGTCTGAGCGAGCCCTGCGGACGGCTGCGTGAGCGAGCCAGTGGGTGTCTAGAGCGGTGGTGCACGCCTGTCCTCCTAGCAGTCTTGGAGGCTGAGGCAGGAGGATTGCCAATTCCAGGAAGGCTGCTCAATTTAACAATTTTATGAGATCCTACCTCAAAGGAAAGAAAAAGGGCTAGGGATGCAGGCTCAGTGCAAAGCTCCAATCCCCCCTTCCCAAATAATAAATTCCAGAGGAGCCCATGGGGATCGATTTTTGGACCGGACAGATAACAAACCCAAGGAGTCAGAAGAAACCGGCAAGCTTGGGTGGAAGAGTGAGGCTAGCGTTGGGCCTGACTGGAAACGGGGTGCGGAGACCCCTCTGGTTGCTCACTACCTCCTCCCCCACCCCCGCAGCCCCTGCTCCCCGTGGCCGATACCTTTCTTCACTACCGCACCAGCAAAGTGCGGTCGCTCAGGGCAGCGCGGCTGGAGCGGCTGATGCGCGAGCTGGTGTCCGGAGACCGCGAGCAGGACCCTGGCTTCGTGCCCGCCTTCCTGGCCACCCACCACGCCTTCGTGCCTACCGCCTGTGTCCTGCGCTTCCTCCTGCCGCCGCCGCCACCGCCGCTGCCGCCACTACCTCAGAGGTCAGTAGTCACAGGCACCCGCGCCCCCCACAGCCCCACCTGGGCTTTAGAACCAGCACCTGCCTCCCTGCCCCAGCCACCCGCTAACCTACCTGGGCTGACGAGGACCTCTTCCTAGGACAGAGAGTGAGAAGACAGAGGGACACGACCTGAGCCTCAACAAGAATCTGAGGTTGGTCCCCCAGCTGCCTGGGCCACTGCAGGGGTGGGGAGTGAGACAGCGTAAGTTAATCAATGCTCTTGTGCAGGCCTGCTGCAGGAGGGGCGGTGGGTCTGGAAGCCGAAGGTGGAAAGGTCCAGATCTCGGGCCTCCACCTGAGGGCACCTTTCTGGCCAGGGCCGTGGTGTCTGTGCTGGGCTCCTGGCTCCGAGATCACCCTCAGGATTTCCGAGACCCCCCTACCCACTCGGACCTGGGTCGCATCCGAGTCTTTCTGAGCTGGGCAGCCCCTGGGGGTGCCGAGGCCCAGGAAGCCAAGAAGCTCTTGGAAGATTTTTTGGAGGAGGCCGATCAAGAGCAGAAAGAGGAGCAGCCTGTGTTGTGGACAGGTGAGGCATGTTGGGCTCTAGGTGCATCCAGGGAGGTCTTTTCTGCATGATCCCTCCAACTTGCAGTCCTCCTGCCTCAACCTCCCAGAGTGCTGGGATTACGGGTGTGCACTACCTCCCGGGGTTTGAGCAAGATTTTAAATTTTGTGTGAGCCTCAATTTCTCCACCTGTGAAATAGAGATCATAGCTCTTTGTCAAACTATCAGCATTTTTCTAGTGCTCTGCTTCTGTGAAAAGATATCCAATCTCTGCCAATGATCTGAGTTCACATCCCAGTTTGACCTTCAGCTGACTGTGATCATGAATAAGTCACTTCACCTCTGTGAGCCTCAGTTTCCTTAGCCAAAACAACAATGGGGTGGGGAGAGATGGGCCAGCCAGATAGCTCAGTGGACTGAAGCGCCTGCTTAGGCAGAGCGCAGTGGCTGGAGTTCAATCCCCTGTGTGCTGTGCCAGGCCCGTCCCCAGGGTGTGCTAAAATGGCATTTGAGATTGGGCGTGGTGGTGTGCGCCTGTAATCCCAGCACCTGGGAGGCTGGAAACAGGAGGATCACTATAAGTCTGATCTACGCAGTGAGACCCTGAACACCCTGTAGACCCTATGCATAAACGCAGGTACCAGTACTTACTACGTGGGCCTCTTCATTCAATGAATGTCTGGCTACTAGCTCTCATGATATAAGACCAGAACCAGGCTCGTAATTCCCTTGAAAAAACTTTGGGTTAAGAAAATAAGTAATAAAAAGAAAGATAAGGAAGAAAAGGAAAGAAGGGGCTGGGGAGATAGCTTGGCAGTCTAAGCACCTGCCTGGCAAGCACAAGGTCCCAAGTTCGATGCCTGATACTGCATTCCATGCCGGCCTAAAACCTAGCTGGCATGGTGGTGCACACCTGTAATCCTGGCGCTGGGGAGGCTGAGACAGGAGAATCACTAGGAATCTGAACTGCTTAGTGAAACTGTATCTAAATAAATAAATAAATAAATAGACAAAAATAAAGAAGTAATCAGGCTGGGCATGGTGCTGCATTCCTGTAATCCCAGCACTTGGGAGGCTGAGGCAGGAGAATTGTTTTGAGATCAAGACAAGCCTGGGCTACAAAGTGAGCACAAGGCCAGCCTGAGCTGCATAGCAAGACCCTATCTCAAAAAGACTGAGCAGGGGCTGGGGAGATGGCTCAGTGGAATAATAAGCCCTTCCCTGGCAAGCACAAGGACTTGAGTTCAATCCCTGGTTCCGCCAAAAAAAAAAAAAAAAAGGACAGCAAATAATCAGCCAAGCATAGTAGCACACAGCTTCGATCTTAGCACTTAGGAGACTGAGGCAGGAGGATCGCCCCAAGTCTGAGGCCAGCCTGGGCTCAGAGCTGGGATTGCAGGTGTGCACCACGATGATGCGTGGCTCAGTAGCCCTCTATAAAAAAGGTCTGTGACTTCCACCATAAAGTACTTCTGGGGTGTGGACAAGTGGCTATGGATCTCACTCCAGTCTGAAGTTAAATGGCAATTCTGCAGAGCAGATTTCTGTGACTTCTTCCCAACCAAATCTCTCATCTTGTGCCCTCCCTGCCTGCCACAGTTTGTCACACCTCACTGTGACACCCCTTCCTGTTTGATTCCTGTCTCGGGAGAGCAGGATCCCACTCCCCCCCCCCCCAGCAGGAGCAGCAGGGATTAGCTGCCTGGATAATGGTATCTTCTTAAAGGGATCGGCTTTCCCCATCTGTGTTTGAGCTGATCAGTGTCACAAAGCACCTAGATCCCTAATCCTCATCCTTTAATCCTCAGATTAAAGTGGTCGCATTCCTCCCTGCTGTGCAAAGTAGCTGCTTCTGGCTTCTGTGGTCCTGGGGACAAGTCTATGTTTCTATAGTTTTAGTCTCTACCTGTTGTCCCCTCCTGGTTATGAGGGATTTCTTGTTCCTTGGCGTCAGGTTTTATCACGTGATTCCGAGTTGTTGTTAGGACTGTGTGGCCCAGCGTGGTCGCTTCCAGCCAGTGGGACTGTTTCATGAAAATGGCATTTACTTTAGTGAGGCAGTGGGGAGGCTGAGGCAGGACGATCGCTGTGAGGGCTAGGCCGGCCTAGGCTGCAGAATAGGACCCTGTCTCAAAAACACCACAGCAGCAGCAGCAACAAAACAAACAAACAAAAATTCAGAGTGATTTTAGAGCATATCTCAGATTTATGTCACACTTAATGGGTACCTCTAACTGACAAGCATTTTTTTTCTTTCTTTTCTTTTTTTTGGCAAACAGGCCTCACTGTGTGGCCTCGAACTCGTGAGTACACGTCATCCTCCTTCCTCAGCCTTCAGAATGGCTGTAGGCATGTGTCATAGCGCTTGGTTTGGCAAGGACTTTTTTTTTTTTTTTTTTTGGGCAAGGACTTTTTTGGGGGTTTTTTTGGCGGAACCCGGGATTGAACTGAGGCCCTTGTGCTTGCCAAGGCAGCGCTTATTCCGCTGAGCCATCTCCCCGGTTTGGCAAGGACTCTTAAGTATAATTTTTAGTTCTAAAACATTGCCAGAAAAAACCAGCAATACTTAATATAAAAAATACAGGGCTGGGGAGATGGTTCAGTGGAATAAGCACCTCCCTGACAAGTGCAAATGCCTGAGTTCAATGCCCGGTTCCGGGAAAAAAAAAAAGATCCTGTGTGAAGAAGAAAAAAAAAAAAAGATGCAGAGAAAATACCCAGTCTGCCAGGTGTCATGGCACGCTCCTACATCCCAGCATTCAGGAGGCTGAGGCAGGAGGATCACCATGAGTTTGAGGCTGGCATAGGCTATAGAGTGAGTTTAATGTCAGCCTGAACTATTAGCAAAACCCTGCCTCAAAAAAAAAAAAAAAAAAGAGAAAGAAAATGAAAGAACAGAGAACTATCATTTTTACAGCTCCTTGTTGTCCCTAACATGTCTCTTCTACGGTTGTTTCTTCAAATCAGAATACAAAGAAATTTCACTCAAGGAATTTCTTACTTTTTCTCAATCCGTAACAGTGTTCTCCCCTCAACTTGCCAGCTCCTTCTGGTGTCATAGAGCTTATTCCTCCCTGATTGTATGCTAGGCAGGTACTTTAGTCACGGGGGAGCTATTTCTCCGGTCCAAAATACTAAATGTTTTGATGGTACAAGATTCCACTTGGGGAGAAGGCTCAGTGGAATAAGTGCTTCCCTGGCAAGCGCAAGGGCCTGAGTTCAATCCCCAGTTCCGCAAAAAAAAAAAAAAAAAAAAAAAAGATGCTGCTCAGGAGTGCTTTACCCTGTAGTACCTATGAATTGAGACAGGGTCTCACTGTGTACCTCAGGCTGTCCTTGAATTCACCACATATCCCAGGCTGACCTCCAACTCATGGCGATCCCATGTGCTGGGATGACAGACACTTGCCACCACACCTGATGAACTTACATATGTACTTGACTTGGGGGGACATGGTGTAACCCAGGCTGGCATCTAACGTGTGATCCTCCTGCTTCAGCCTCTGAAATTGCAGGATTGAGGATGCACACTGCCGTACCTTGTTTTATTTTTTGTCCTGAGACAAGGAGCCATTAGGTTGTTCAGGCTTGCTTGGGACTGTGATCTTCCTGTCTCAGCCTCCCACATAGCTAGGATTTCAGATACTTGCCACTGAACCTGGCAACAAGCTAATATTTTATAAGGGCCATCTGTCCTAATTGGAATGAGAGGTAATTAAACAGTCTAACAAAGGTAATTTTAAAAGAACTGTGGGAAGAAGAAAAAATTTATTTATTTATTTATTTATTTGTATTTTTTAGGGAAGGGTCTACAAGGTGTTCAGGGTCTCACTGCTAGATTGGACTTGGAGTGATCTTGTTTACAGCCTCCCAAGAGCTGGGATTACAGTCTCAATTGTCCTCTCAGTGCGCCCTGGGGACGGGGCCGACACAGCAGGCCCGCTTTAATCCACTGAGCCATTTGGCCGGCCCCCATATCCAGCAGTCATCTAACCCGTGTCTTTGGGGACTCAGATGTTCTGACCTGTCTCACTTGGGCTCCTGATGAGAGTGGGCCTCTACTTGTAGGAGGGCTGCAGGGGAGGTACCAGTGACTTCAAGGCGAGGTGACAGCCACGCATGCCAGCTGATGCAGACAGTACACTGGCCGTGCAACGACAGAAACAGAGATGTTGGCGACAGCGCTTGCCAGAGTGAATGACCTTTGCAATTTCCAAGCAAACCCAAGTCCAGACTTCCATGGTCCTCCCATTCAGGGGGCTAGAAAAATTTATGAGCAAAATAGATGCGAGGAGCAGAGCAGAGTAGATAGGTTCTTCCATGGTACAATGGTCAAGGGACATTTGGAGGCTGTGTGGCCCCACCTTGAGCGTGCACACAGTCCTCCCTACCCTTAAGGCGAGAGCCAAGTTTTCAAAACCTCTAGGCGGCGCCACCAGTAAAACCCACTATGGAAAACCACTCCTGTTTATTGAACACTTGGTCGGCCTGTCTTCTGTCTCGCTATGTAGTTCAGACTGGCCTTGAAGTCACTATGTAGCCCAGGCTGGTTTAGAACTCACGGCGATACTCTTGCCTTACTCTCCTGAGTGTGCTAGAATTTAGAATTACAGGTGTGCATTGTCACACCCAGCTTCATATTTTACTTTTGTAGCAGTGAAAATTGAACTCAAGACCTTTGCACTGAGCTACAACTGCAGCGCTTCCTTCCTTTATTTATTTATTATGTATTTATTTCTGAGATAGTCTTGTCAAATAGCTAAGTTTGGGCACAACTTTCGATCCTGCTGCCACAGCCGCCCAGACTGCAAAGATTACAGGCATGAGCCACACAATACTGGGCTCCAGTGTAAGATTTTTAACTCTGTCCAACCCTCAGGACCTCCCAGGGCTGCCCAGCCCCCCCGACCGGATTCCCCTAAAGGTTTCCCAGAGGAAGAGGAAGGTCCCCAGCGGGAAGGTCCAGAGCTCCTGGACTTTAGCGTGGACGAAGTGGCGGAGCAGCTGACCCTCATGGATGCGGTGGGGACCCCCACAGTGGCAGGTTGGGGTGGCGTGGGTGGGGGTTCAGGTTACACTGAGTCCACCCCCCACCCTATCCCCAGAAGCTCTTCTCGAAGGTGCGGTCCTGCGAGTGTCTGGGCTCCGTGTGGTCGCAGCGGGACCGTCCAGGGGCCTCGGGCGTCGCCCCCACCGTGCGCGCCACCGTGGCCCAGTTCAACGCAGTGACCGGCTGCGTGCTTGGCTCGGTGCTAGGGGCACCCGGCCTGGCAGCCTCGCAAAGGGCGCAGCGCATCGAGAAGTGGATCAGGATCGCGCAGGTAGGCACAGTGGGGTGGGGCGGGTAGGGGCGTGGCAGAAGCAGCGTTCCACCAATGAGAGTCCTCGGTGGGAGGAGCCAGAGAGCAGTGGGGGAGAGCCCAGGAAGTGGGCGTGGCTGAAGGTCGGGCTAAGGTCTGAAGTCACAGGATAGAAACGCTATCATCTCCGGCCTGGGAAGGCTGAGGCAGAAGGACTGCTGAGTTTAAGGGCAGCCTGGACTATATAGCGAGACCCTGTCTCAAGGAACAAAAGGCGCAGAATCTAAGGTGGCCGGGGTTAAGATATGAGACATGATGAGCAATTCCACCTCACCCCAGCGCTGCCGCGAACTGCGAAACTTCTCTTCCCTGCGCGCCGTCCTGTCTGCCCTGCAGTCGAACCCCATCTACAGGCTGAAGCGCAGCTGGGGGGCCGTGAGCAGGTGAGCTGGGCGGGGCACAGTGGGGGCGGCCCCATCTCCGCTCTGACACAGCCCACCACCGAGCCCCTGACTCCCCTCTCTCCTACCCGCAGAGAACCACTTTCCACTTTCAGGAAGCTTTCGCAGATTTTCTCCGATGAGAACAACCACCTCAGTAGCCGAGAGATTCTGTCCCAGGTACCGAGGCAGGCACCGGGGAGCATTCATTTGCCCAGGCTGGGCTCAGAGCCTCCAGTCCTCCCTCCTCACCTTCCCGGAGTGCTGGGGATACCACCCGGGCCACTATGCCTGTCTCCAACAATTGTATTGTTTCTCTTGTTTCCATTATAATGCAATAGCCTTATTTATTCATTCAACAAAACACAAGGAGTCACAAGGAAAAGGTTACTTCAGGCCAAAGTTAGAGCCAAGTGGGAATTTTTTTAAAATTTTGTCCTGGGAGGACTGGGGAGATGGATCAGTAGAATAAGCACTTGCCTGGCAAGTGCAAGGGCCAGAGTTCAATCCCTGGTTCCGCAAAAAAAAAAAAAAAAAAAAAAAAAAAAAAATTGTCCTGGAAATATACGTTTTTAATTTAATTTTTTTTTCAGGCTGGCCTTGAGCTCACTTTGTATTCTAGGCTGGTCTTTATTTTTTTATTTTATTTTATTTTTAATAATGTATTTGGTACAGGGTTTCACCACGTAGCTCACACAGTAGAGATTCTCCTGTTTCAGCCTCCCCAGCGCCAGCCCCGAGGCTGGTCTTGAACTTGCTGTGATCCTCCTGCCTCAGCCTCCCGAGTGCTGGGATTATGGAGTGTGCCACCACACCTGATTTTTTTGTTTTGTTTTTATTTATTTATTTATTTTTTAAATTTTATTTATTTATTTATTTATTTATTTGAGAGAGAGAGAGAGAGAGAGAGAGAGAGAGAGAGAGAGAGAGAGAGAGAGAGAGAGAGAGAGAGAGGCCAGCTCAGCCCACCAGGGGGCGGGCTGGCTGGCATGTGGTGCTGGGGGATTGAACCGCGGTCCCTGATGCTTTTCCAAGCTAGTTCTAAGTAGGTGCTTTAGACCACTCAGCCATCTCTCCAGCCCTTTTTGTTTTGTTTTTATTTTTGTTTTTTTGTGGCTGGTTCAACCTGCCCTGGGGGTGGGGCTGGAGCAGCTGGGGATGGCACTGCCCAAGCAGGCATTGAGCTATCTCCCTGGCCCCTGAAGATTTTAGAATGTGGCCCAACCCATCTGACTTATTGTGGCAAGAGTTGACTTCAAATGGCAATCACGTACAGTTTCTGCAGTGACCCTAGAAGAGAGGGGGTGTGAGAGGAGCCTGTTCCCCACTCAGAATATTCCGTGTTCCTCTGCATAGGTGAATGACTTTTGCTCCCTGTCACCTCATGCAGGTCTTGGCCCGAGTGTCCCTGCGCCTCACAGGCCCTCCTTTCCATGCCACCTGTCTGCATTTTCTTTCTTCTTTCTTCCTTTTATACTAGAGATCAAACCCAGGACCTTCACACTGAGGTATATCCTCAGCCCTTTTAATTTTTTTTTTTTTTTTTTTAATTTTGAGACAAGGTCTCACTAAGTAGTTACTTAAACTAGACTTGAACTTGTGGGTCTCCTGCCTCAGCCTCCCAGAATGCCAGGATAACAGGTGTGGACCTCCAGGACTAGTACAGCTTGTGATTATTGGAAGTGAGATGGGGTTATGTGGGTGGGTCTCAGGCACCACTGGGAAAGGTCAGAGGACACTGCAGGACTACTTAGTCCTTCTCTTCCTCCCAGGAGGAGGCCACAGAGGGACCCCAAGAGGAGGACAGCAGCCCAGGATGCCTCTCCTCAGTGAGTGGTGGGGTTGGGATGGAAGCCCAAGTTATCTGGGGTGGGGCATGTTGGGTGACAGGGTCAGTTATTGCCAGAAGTGACCAGAGCTCTGGGGGCTGCAGAAACTGCCCTCAGGCCCTGTCCCCTACCTCGGCACCTTCCTCACGGACCTGGTTATGCTGGACACAGCCCTGCCGGATGTATTGGAGGTGTGCCCCCAACCCCTGACCCCAGATGACCTCCACCTTGCTTCTGCCTCCCCCTGCCACCCCCAGTCCCTCAGCACAACCCACTCCTCACAAACCAGCTCTTGACCTTGACCCTTGATGGGGGGGCTCCAGTTCAGACAAGCTTTGCCCCCAGGGTGATCTCATCAACTTTGAGAAACGGAGAAAGGTCAGTGGGCAGTGGGGTGGGCATGGGGGTCCCCAGGGGTGGGGATGGGATGAGGCAGGGTCTCAGAGGCTACCCCCACAGGAGTGGGAGATCCTGGCCCGAATCCAGCAGCTTCAGCGGCGCTGTCGGAGCTACAGCCTGCGCCCCCATCCACCCGTCCTGGCTGCCCTGCGTGCCCAGCGCCAGCTCAGTGAGGAGCAGAGGTGACGCCCTGCCCCAGCCCGCACCCTGCCCCAGCCCACCTGAGACGGCTGACAATGCACCAGCTCCTCCAGGGGGCCCTCTTCCACCTGCGCCCTAACCTGACCTGGCTGACATGGTCCAGGCTGGCAATTCCTGATGCTCCTCCTGCCTCGGCCTCCCCTGGGCTTGGATTACTGGTTACCATGCCTGACACTCTGACTTCAACCTGTAACATTCAGTTTAACTCTCCCAACAGTTCTTTTTCCCAGCTTCTCATCCGATCTGCCCAGTGATCACTCCTGAGGCCTCCCTTATCCAAATCAATCTCTCTGCCTCTCAATTTTCTGTTTTTGTGATGCTGGGATTGAACCCAGGGCCTTGGATTGAACTACTTCCCAAGCCTCTTTTTTTTAATTTTTTTTTTTTTGGTGGAACTGGGGATTGAACTCAGGCCCTTGCGCTTGCCAGGCAAGTGCTTATTCCATTGAGCCATCTCCCCGGCCCCTCTTTTTTTAAATTTTGAGACAGGTGCTCACTAAGTTGCCCAGGCTGGGCTCAAATTTGCAGTCCTCCTGCCTCAGCTTCCTTTACGGGCATATTCCACCATGCCTGGTCCCATTGAATCTCTGAGCCCCACTTTGGAATAATTGACTGTAACTTCACTGTTCAACCATCCAACCCAGCTATCCCCTGTACTTGCTTTCATTCTGTGGAGTCCATGACCTTCATCACTGAGTCCATTAATCACCTAGCTCTGAAATGCTATTGTTTTGAGACAGGGTTTCCCTGTGTAGCTCAAGTTGGCCTTCAGATGATCCTACTGCCTTGGCCTTTCCAAGGTACTGGGATTATGTATGTGTGCCGCCATGCCTGGCCTTGAGCTTTGTTTGGTTTGAGACAGGCTCTCACTATGCAATTTAGCTGGCCTTGAACTGACCATGTAGCCTGGACTGGTCTTGAACTCATGGCGATCCTCCTGCCTCAGCCTCCTGAGTGCTGGGATGACAGGCCTGAGCCACCACATCCCACCTTTAATTTTGGCCCCATTGGGAAGCTCCTGGTGAGAGTTGCCAAGCTTGCTGGCCCCCTTAGTCCTAAGGCACCAGATGCCCTGTGGGTTCCAGGCCTGCAGCACCTGACTCCTGGTTCTCCCCCACGCCTCTGCTCACTTCCTGACCCACCCCCTCTGACACCCCAGTTACCGAGTCTCCAGAGTCATCGAGCCCCCAGCTGCCTCCTGCCCCAGCTCCCCGCGCATCCGGCGCCGCATCAGCCTTACCAAGCGGCTCAGTGCGTGAGTCTAGGGGGGGATGTCTGTGGGGGTGCGGGAGTGCTGCTCCTAGGTAGATCTGAGCCCCGCCTCCCCAACTTCAGGAAGCTGTCTCGGGAGAAGAGCACACCCCCAGGCGGGAGTCCCGGGGACCCCTCATCACCCACCTCCAGGTGAGCACCTGGATGGGGCATGGATATAGGGAGGACATAGGGAGGGCAGGGCCCAGAGCAGGGCAGCCACCCCACCTTGGCTCTGTGTCTCCCCAGTCTGTCTCCAGGGTCCCCTCCATCCAGTCCCAGAGCCAAGGTCCCTCCTGCTGGAAGTCCCCCAGGTTCTCCAGGTCCTCAGAGCTCAGGCACCAAGGTATCCAGGCCCTGTGCATAGTGTGGGAGAGGGGGCAGATACAGGATGGCAGGCTCAGGTATGAGAGGAGGCTGCCACCTACCAGGGTAAGGGCTTCTCACCTGGGACCACAGGGCATTTCTGGGTGCTGTTGTTCTTTGTTCTTTTTTATTCATTTAGTTACTTATGTATTTGTGGTGCTACGGACTGAAGCTAGAGCCCCTTCATACACTGAGTCCACCCCAGTCCTCCATATTTTTTTTTTTTTTTTTTTTTTTTAAGGACAGGGTCTGCAGAGTCTCACTGCATAGATTGGACTTGTAGTGATCCTCCTGTTTTTCAGCCTCTCAAGTGCTGGGATTATAGACACGCACCACCACGCCCAGTCTCAGTCACCATCATATCACGCCCTGGGGGCAGGACCAGCAAGGCAGACCCAGGGATCAAACTCCTGGCCCCTGTGCTTGCTTGCAGGTGCTTTAATCTGCTGAGCTATTTGGCCTGCCCTCAGTCCTTGTTTTTAACTTTTATTTTGAAACTCAGTCTAAGTTGCTTTGTTGCCCAGGCTGAGCTCAGACTTGACTTGCGATCCTCCTGCCCCAGCCTCCCAGAGTGCTGGGATGACGGGCTTGCGGCACCCACCTTGTATGTTGCTCACTTTCAAGGATACCCAAACCTGCTCACTGCAGGGCAAGCAGGGAGCTAAGTCTTCCCAGGGCAGGGGTGCAGTGGGTGGAGTTTCCCCTGATGCTGGCTGCAAGAGCAGGATTTCTCCTGCTAAATGTGGGTTTGTATATATGTATGTCAGTGTGTGTGTGTGTGTACATGGACCAGGCATACATCTGCCTCTGTAATCTCACAACTGGGGTATAAATGGGTGTCTCTGGGTGCCCCTGAACTGCATGCAGTGGGTACTGGGTGTGGGGGCACACATGGCCTTATGGTCACAGGACTGTGAACACAGCACTGTGCATAGGCCAGTGTGGGCATGTGGGCTTGGTGACATGTGCCTCTACCCCTAGCACTCTGGGAGGCTGAGGCAGGAGGATTGCAAGTCAACCTCATGACGTAGCAAGACCCTTTCTCGAAGTAAAAAATAAAAAAAGGCTGGGATGGAGCTCAGTACAAAGGCCCTGGCTTCCATCCCCAGCAGCACCACTAGGTAAAATAAAATTGCAGGGGTGGGCCAAATAGCTCAGTGAATTAAAGCACCTGCAAGCAGGCACAGGGGTCAGGGGTTCAATCCCTGGGCCTGGTGTATCAGCCCCACCCCTGAGTCACAAGAGATGGCAATTGAGACTGGGTATGGTGCCTGTAATCTCAGCTCTTAGATTGCTGTAAACAGGCAGATCATTATGAGTCTGATCTAGTAGTGAGATCCAGAAAACCCTGTAGACCCTCACCTAAAATACAAAAAAAAAAAAAAAAAAAAAAAACCAGCAATAAAAATGATTAAATAAAAAACACAGGAACACATAAATTTGCTGGGGATATACTCAGCAGCCTGAGTGCCTGCCTGGCAAGCCCGTGGTCCTGTATTCCATCCCAAGTACCCCCGCAAAAACAAAAAACAAAAAAATCAGTGGGCTGGGGCCTGTGGTCCCCACGCCTGAGCACTGAGCCCTCGCCTGCGCCACCTACAGCGGCCCCTGAGCCTGGAACTGCCTGGTCTCCGGGCTCCCACGTTGCCTCTGAGCAGCTCCTGCGCCCCCGTCCCTGGAGAGCAGAGCTCGGAAGCCCGTGTCATCCGCGTGAGCATCCAGAACGACCACGGGAACCTGTACCGGAGCATCCTGGTGAGGGCTGGGAGCCGGGGAGCCCCACCCTGGGTCCCGACGCCCCTCACCTCCCACCTACCCTGCCTCCAGCTCACCAGCCAGGACAAAGCCCCCAGTGTGGTCCAGCGTGCCCTGGAGAAGCACCATGTGCCGTGGCCCCGGGCCCACGCCTATCAGCTCTTCCAGGTCCTCCCTGGGGACAAGGGTGAGCAGGATGGCTTGGGACAGGCATTGGGAGGTGCAGGCACAGTCTGTGAGTTCAAAGAAGGAGCCCAGTGTCAGCTGGGTTTAAGGGCTGCCAGGTAACTCCTGCACAGACTTGTGGGTAAGAAGGAGAGGGCAGATCCCAAGGCGTGAGAATGTGGGGTCACCTCGTTGTACTCACCAGCTCTCTTTGAGGATGGGGAGCATTAGAGGGCATCTTCCTGAGGTTTATAGGGTACAGAGATTGTCTAGAATCAAATGAGAGAAGATGTGGGTGTGGTTGCTCAGGCCTGTGTTCCCAGCTCCTGGGAGGCTGAGGCAAGAGGACTCCTGCAGGACTCGGTATGATAGGAATGGTCAGGGCTCCCCCAGGCCTTCAGCTGGAAGACTCACGAGGCATTACAGGCTGGAGCTTGAAGTTGTCCCAGTCTGCAGAGACCAGGGAGTGACGCTGACTCTGCATGCAGAGGCTGGAGGGACCCGAGGTTGTGCAGGCCGGGGCTGCCCGCTAGAAGGTTCCCAGGCCTTGCATGGAGCAGACGATTGTGTGGCTCTAACTGCCGTGGTCTCTGCTTCTGACCAGAGCTCCTGATTCCCGACAACGCCAACGTGTTCTACGCCATGAGCCCAGCCGCCCCCGGGGACTTCGTGCTGCGGCGGAAGGAGGGGGCTCGGCCCACAGGCTCTGCCTCCCAATCCTGAGGGAGCCCTCTCCTCCCTCAGCTCCAGAGCACAGTGCCTTGTGTCACCCTGTGTGTGTGGGAAGTGGGGGGAGAGGCTCTCCTGGAACGCCACACCGCCACACGAGGCCATCGTCTGTGGCACTGCGGCACACCTGCCCCAGTTTAGCCCGTTGGAAGCCATCACTCTGACACCCTGGGCAGGCACAGGATCTCTTTCAGAGACCTTAGTCCTCACCCTGGCTGCCATGACAACAAGAGGGAAAAGCAAACTGAGGGCCTTAAGAGGGGATGAACCCTGCTGTGATGGTGCAGGCCTGTGATCCAGCACTCAGGAGGCTGGGTCAGGAGGATCCTGAGACTTAGAGTCTATCCCGCGCTACAAACCCGAGTGCTGGCCAGTAAGATGTCAAAGGGAGAAGGGTCTGCCCTGGTCTGTCCTCCCCTTGGCCCTTTCTGTCCTTGGCTGCTGCAATGAAGATGAGGAGTGGATCATGTTGGCCTGGGTGGTTCGCATCCTCTGAGCTAAGCTGGAAGGCCTGGGGCTCTGAGTTCAGGGAGCTTGCTGCTACTTGAAGCGGTGGCTGACAGAAATAAACTCTTACCTCCCTGCAGACACAAGTATTCGGTTCTCTGTGACAGTAACCGAGGGAACTTCGTTTGAGACAGAGACTACACAGCTGCTGTGTAGTCCAGAGTGGTCTTAAGGCTGAGATCCTCCTGCTTCAGCCTCCAGAGTGCTGGGATTAACAGGCCTGTGCCACCACACAGTTTATGATGTTTTAATTTATATGGCCCCACCTCACCAGCTGGATTGGCATCTCAGCACCTCCACTTCATACAGAGCCCTTCCCACCAGCTCCCAAAGGCTCCCATTGGGTGAGCCTGGACCACGTGTCCCTCCCTGAGCCAATCATTGTGCTTGGAAGAATGTATAGTGCGGGTGGGGTGGGGGCCGTGCTCACCCTGGGGTGGCAGATTTCACACTGGGATTATCACAGCGCAGGTTCCTCCTGGGAAAATTTAGGCCTGCTGTCCACCCTGGAACCAATGCCTGTGTTTGGAGGAATTAATATGCAAATTGGAGGCCCTATGCTTTCCTCTGGCAAGTGGACCCCACATCACAGAAGGGGGTGGTCTGGAGAGTCCTAGGAGGAAATTTTATTTTATTTTATGTGTTTAGTACAGGATCTAAAGAATCTCGTTAGGTAGATCGAGACCTTGCACTTGAATGTCCCGAGTTGATCCCTGGTACAATAAAAGTAACAAAATAGGAAGCGCAAGGGCCCGAGTTCAATCCCTGGTTCCCAAAAAAAAGAGGCTAGTACCAGTATTCACTTCACAGGACTGTTGTGAAAACTAAGTGAAGTGGACTAACCCCATCACAGCAATGTACCTCTATCGTCCCAGCTACTCAGGAAACTAAAGGAGGAGGAGGAGGATCACAAGCTTAAGCCCAGCCTGGGCAACAGCAGCAAGACCTTGTCTCAAAGTAAAACAGTAACAAGGGCGGGAGGTAGCTCGGTGCTTCCCGGGTCCCCCGAGCCGGGTGTGGGAAGGTGGATGAAGTCGAGGTGTAGAATTAAACCAGCACGCAGTAAGTGCCCGGCAGGAACAGGAGCCGCTGCCCCTGCCCAGGGTAGTCCTGTAGCTGCCACGGGCTTTCCCGCCCAAGACCCTGCAGAACGCTTCCACTGCCGTCTGCTCTTCTCCACCATACAGTGCCTGGGCAGACTGTGTTACTTTTTCATGGACAATATTACAAACTTTAGAACCACTTGTTGTGTGTGCACATATGTCCCCCTCCTAGGAACCACAACTTGTTTGTTGTTTTTTGAGATAGGGTCTCTCTATTTTGGTCAGGCTGGCCTTCACTTGGAGGCAATCTTCTGCCTCGGCCTCCCAAGTGCTGGGATTATAGTCGTGTACCACCATTCCCGGGTAGGCCCGTCATTTAAGTTTCCTTCTACAGGGCCAGCCACATAGCTCATAGATTTTTAATTTTTTTTTCTTTTGGCGGAACCGAGGATTGAACTCAGGGCTTTGCGCTTGCCAGGGAAGTGCTTATTCTACTGAGCCATCTCTCCGGCCCCCAGCTCAGCAGATTAAATTGCCTGCTTAGGCCGAGGGCAGAAGTTGGGGTTTGATTCCAGGCTTGCAGTGCCAGCCCGCTCCCAGGGCGCGCTGAGACAGTGACTGAGACTGGGTATGTATGCGCTCGCCTGTTAGCCCAGCATTTGGGAGACTGAAAAATGGAGGATTACCACGAGTTGGATCTACACAGTGAGGCCCTGTAGACCGTTTGCTAAATACATTAAAAAAAATAAAAATAAAAAATAAAAAAAAAAACCTTTTAAATACATTGTTTCTCTGGTGAGAGAACTGAAAATGTAAATAAGGACCAAAATGTATAATAGGTGGAAGAAATGTTGAAATGGGAAAGGGAATGAGAGATGGTGAGGGGAAAAGGAAGAAAGGGAACAGGGAAAAGTGAGAATATGCCAGGGAAATGGCTCAGTAGAATAAGTGCTTGCCTGGCAAGTGCAAGGGCCTGAGTTCAATCCCCCGTTCTGCCAAAAAAAAAAAAAAAAAAGAGAATAGTAGGCAAAATGGAAACAAAGGTTTTGCAAATAAGGGGAAGAGGATTTGAAGGGAGAGGAAAAGGAAGAAAAATCAAATTATGCACATGTACAAATTCTTTATGATGTGATCATTACGTCTACCTAAAATTACCAATAAATTTAATTTAGGAACAACAGCAACCTGCATTGGCAGGTACCTGTTATAGCAGCCACTTCAATAGTCTAGGGCACGAAGATCCCCTGAGACCACAAGTTCAAGGCCAGGCTGGACAGCATAGCGAAACCCTATCTCCAAAGCACAAAATACTACGCACATACACACGTAGGCAAGAGGGCTAGAGATACAGCTCAGTGGTTTAGGCACGTGCCTAGCAATAAAGGTCCTGAGTTCAATCCGTGGTAGTGCAATAAATAAAGAAATAAAAATGTAGGCAAGGTGGCTGGGCATAGTGGTGTATGACCATAAACCTACCACTCAGAAGGCTGAGGCAGGAGGATCCTTGAGAGTCCCATACCAGCCTGGGCTGCAAAGTAAGCTCAAGGCCAGCCTGAACCGCACAGTGAGACCCTGTCTCAACAAGACAAGACAAAACAAAACAAAAGTCTCCCCTTCGTGATCTTTTTTATGTTGGGACAGAACCAGAAGCCAAATGAGCCAGATCTGGTGAATAAGGTGGATAAGGACACGTGTTTATGTTTGTTTTTTTTTTTTTGGGGGGGGGGTTTCTGGTACCAGGGATCAAACTCAGGCAGACGTTTATGCCACTGAGTTATCTCCCAGGCCCTCATGTTTTTGTTTGACAGAAACTGCCATAAAGATTTGATCAAAAACATGGGGATACTTAAATTTCAAAATTTGGAAAAAAAAAATTTGGTACAGTAAAATACACATTGCTGTTAACCTCCCTCAAAATACTCTCCTACCTGCCTGGCTTTGAAAACAGGCCTCTGATTGTTTCTGACAACGAGGCTTTCACAGTAATCCCCTTATTTTTTTGTAATCTCATTTAAAAAAAAAAAAACTTTTATTTGCATTTATGTTATGCTTCATTTATTCCCACTCTTAAGTTTTTGTTTCTTCAGTTTCTTCTGGAGTATCTTTTTGTTGTTGTTGTTGTTGTTGTTGTTTTTTTCTTCTGTGCAACTTCCTGCTCTGGTTTAGGGACAGTATGTTCCCTTTCAGTGAGGATCCCTCAGCGTGGTGGGACAGCTCACGCATGGGCTGTTCTGGCCGTGAGCTCCGGAAGTGCCTCGGTGCGTCCTGAGGGCACTGTGCACGGGACTCTGTTCAGTGACCCACGAATCTCACCCAAACCATTCAATTCGGCACTTCTCTACTCTGCATTTTTAAGCACATGCAGTGAAAACCAGCATTCTTTGGGGTCCAGGACACACCCACCGCTCCAACGCTGGAGCCCGACTGGTACACTTGGCTTCCTTTCTGTGACATCCTTCAGATATTCGTGGCCTTTTGGATCCACACACCTTTGGTGGCCTGGGCAGTTCTGCCCGTGTTCTTAAAGTGAACACAAAGATTTGAGTCTCTTCATTTGCATGATTTTGTGGGGTTTTCTGAGTCAAGAGAGTAGGGAATGATTTTCACAGGTCACCTCAGGCCGCTCACAGGAAGAGGAAGAACCTGTAATGCATTTCTTTATTTTCAAGACAGGATCTCACTGTGCAGTTCAGGCTGGCCTTGCCCTCACTGAGTAGCTCAGGCTGGCCTCAAATTCGCTGTTTTTCCTGCCTCAGCCCCCCAAGTGCTGGGATTATTGGCATGCAACACCACACGTGGCCATCCATTTCTTTCTTTCTTTCCTTTTTTTTTTTTTTTTTTCAGAACTGGGGATTGAACTCAGGCCCTTGCTCTTGCCAAGGAAGCGCTTATTCTACTGAGCCATCTCCCTGGCCCCTCTTTCTTTTTTAGAATGGTTAAAAATTCTTTATTTGGTATTATACATACATCACACTAAAATGCTTTTCAGTAAATAAAAGGCAGCATTTTTATTTATTTTTAATTTTTTATTTATTTTTAATTTTTGTGTGGCCAGCTCAGCCCAGGCAGGGCTGGTACAGCATGTGGTGCCAGGGATCGAACCCCAGTCCCTATACTTTGCCTAAGCTAGCCTAAGAGGGTGCTTTAGACCCCTGAGCCATCTCACTGGGCCAAGGCAGCACTTTTTAGATACAGGAAATTCTAATTAAATTGGCATAGTCAAGACCAAAAGTATAGACATAGTTTTCTTGTCTTCAACCACTCCCTTCAACAGGCTAATAAACACAAATTGAAACAGGGGAGTCTTGCTTGGTTTTGAGACAATGAAGGATTCTCCCAGTATTTAAAGAGATTCACATAACCAGTGATATAAATCTAAATATAAAATCAACCTTTAGTAGTGTTTTTGTTTTTGTTTTTTTAACCAGAGATTGAACTCAGGCTCTTGCACTTGCCAGGTAGGTGCTTATTCTATTGAGCCATCTTCCAGGCTTCTAACCTTCAGTAGTTTTGAGATGACACTCTCGTTTGTTTTTTTTTTTTTTTTGAACCGGGGATTGAACTCAGGCCCTTGCACTTGCCAGAGAAGTGCTTATTCCACTGAGCCATCTCCCCGGCCCGGAGATGACATTCTTGATCTTTGTACAAAGTCAACATCACTCATCAAGCCCAACCATATATATATTTTTTTAATATTTATTTATTTTTATTTATTACATTTATTTATTGTGTGTGTGTGTGTGGCCAGCTCAGCCCACCAGGGGGCGGGGCTGGCTGGCATGTGGTGCTGGGGATCGAACCGTCGTCCCTGTGCTTCACCAAGCTTGATTCAAGTAGGTGCTTTAGACCACTGAGCCATCTCTCCAGCCCCCCAACCATATATTTAGAAAGGGAAAACAGTGATAGTATTTATTGAACTGGAATTACTATCAAAGCTTGAAAACAAGAAAAAGATATACATTTAGCTATAAGCCAATTTTATTTACATCAGGACTGTCCAACAAAAATATTCTGTGAGCCACTCATGATCTGAATTTTGATGTATGAGACCTATTAAATTTATGGTATAAGGGCTGGGGAGGTAGCTTGATGGTCTAAGCGCCTGCCGGGCAAGGGCAAGACCCAGATTTGATCCCGGGTACTGCATGCTGTGTTGGCCCTAGAACCCCAGGTAAACCGTGCCAGCCACCAGAACCAGGCACGGTGTCGCACGCCTGTAATCCCAGCGCTGGGGAGGCTGAGACAGGAGGATCACCACGAGTCTGAACTGCATAGCAAGACCCTGTACCAAATAAATAAATAAAACTTTAAAAAAATTATGGTACATATAAAAAAGCCATGAGACAATTCTGTTCTGTAATAAATAAGACAGTGACTATTATTAATTAGTAGCCTTTTTCAAGTAAGCTATTAAGTCTGCCCTTTCTCCTTTTTTCTCTCTCTTTTTTTTTTTTTTTTTTTTTTTGTGGTATTGGGGATAGAACTCAGGACCTTATTATGCTTGCCAGGCAGGCGCTTATGCCACTGAGCTATCGCCCCAGCCCTCCCTCCTTCTTCTTCTTGATGCCAGCAAAGATGATTTCTGTTCTGGGCATGTACTTCTTGGGATTCTCCAAATGCTCCATGAGTGTATCCTCTCCCCAGTACAAAAAAGAACGTACTGGTTAAGTATCTTACACTCTTGGGAAAGTCTGCCGTAGGTTACATCCATCCAGTTTGTGCTGTTGTTTAACAGCAGTGCTTGTCAGTATCTCTGTAAGAGAATCCAGCAGCCTGACCTGTCTTCCACCCAAAGAGACCACGGGGCTCGCGGGTCCTGCGCGGGCCTCCCTTCTCAGCAGTGGGCCCGCGCACCCCTCTGTACAAACTCTTCTCGCCTTTCTCAACATCACCCACTTTTACACCTGCCGCAGCGTCTGCGCCCGCTGACCAACGCTCTTTCCTGCTTACCACGAGGAGGGTTCCAGTTCAAAGCCCGAGGTCCATGCTCTCTCCCATTTCTTTCTTTTCTTTTTTTCCCCCATTTCTTTCTTAACGAAAGCTTTTTCTCTATCTTTCCATCACCCCTTGCATATTGTGCATTTCCCGTAGCTCGGCTGGGTTTAGTTAACATCTTCTGTGACTTGGAAACAGTCATGTTTATTATTTTATTTCCTGACTGGGGAGAGATGCTGATTAGCAGGATATTATCACTAACTTACATTTTTGAAATGCTTGCTATGCACCGGGCTCGATTTTACAGATGAGAAGACTGATAAAGCTGGAGGACACATCCAGGGTCAAATAGGGGGGGGGGGAGAAAAAAAAAGTGTTGCTTCAGAAGCTGCGAGAGGTTCAGTTTCCACCCACCTGGGGGCCGCCGGGCCAGGAGCGCCCCTGCCCCCTCCCTGGGGCGCTTATCGCGGTCACGCTGCCTCAGGCCACGCCCCCTAGGGAGGGGCCTCGGGAGGCTCCTGACCGGGAAGGCCCTGGTCAGCTGTGTCCGGCCGCGGCAGCTGCTGACCCAGCTGTGCCCTTTACCAGGGACCGGGGACCGAGGCGCAAGAGCCCTGGGTTCTCCCGGTGCGGGCACAGCAATGATGGACCACCTCGGGGCGCCCCTTTGGCCGCGAGTTGGCCCCCTGTGTTTCCTGCTGGCTGGGGCAGCTTGGGCGCCCCCACCTAACTCCCCCGACCCCAAATTTGAGCTCAAAGGTAAGGATCGATGTGTGTTGCAGATCCCCACACTCTACACTGAGTCCCCCCTAGAGGGCAATGCTCGGGCTTGGACGCCCAGTCTAGGTCTACGCCGGCTTGCGTGTGTGTGTGTGTGTGTGTGTGCGCGCGCGCGTGTGTTTGCAGCACTGGGGATCGAACTCGGGACCTTGAGCATGCAAGTCAGGCGCTTATACAACTGAGCTGTCTCCCCAGCCCTCATGCCGGCTTTTAAACCGGCACACTGGGTTCTGGCGGCCCGAGCATCTGAACCCCTAAGCACGGCACTAGTGCAACAAACCGGTGTCTGAGTCCCCGCAAAGGGCTCCGGGGAGAAGGAAGAAGGCGCCTAAGATCCTTACTGCATCTTTTCAGAGAGTCTCGGACTTGCTACCTGGCAATGGGACGGGGTACTAGTGGGTCGCCTCCCCGGAGTCTGAGTCCTCGGAGGGAGGAGACCCAGAGGACCGTCCAGTGGGGGAGAGGATAGAGCCAGAGTCTGTGCCTGAGGGGTTTGGTTGGTTGGTGTCCGGGCGCCTGTAAACACGGTTTGTGGCTGGCACTCGGCCCCTGCTCCCGCCGGGTGGAGGAAGGGGGCGGGGGACACGGTTGGAGCTATCAGGCCGCCGGGAGCCTGCGGAGGCCGATATGGGCCTCGTCCACACCCACCCGTGGGCGCGCGTCCTGGGCGGTCTGAGGCGGAGCGCGCAGCGGGGCCCCAGGTCTCCAAGGCTGCGCGCATCTCAGCCCGCATGGGGCGGGCGTGAGCGGAACGCGGGGGAATACTGAGGCAAGCAACCTGAGTTGTTAATTTGAAGGGTGCCCCCTCCGCATACCCTCGGCGCTGCGGGGGGGGGGGGAAAGAGGGCGTGGTGGGGCTTTTTTCTTATCGGGTCCCTACAGGCAGAGAGAGGGAAGGAGGGAGGGGAAGGGGGCTAGAGGCAGAGCACAGGGCCGGCCGCTCTGACTCCCTCCTGCCACGGCGACCTCCCTAGCGGCTCTGCTGGTGGCCCGCGGGCCCCAAGAGCTTCTCTGCTTCACCGAACGTCTGGAGGACTTGGTGTGTTTCTGGGAGGAAGCGGCAAGCCCCAGGGTCACCTCCAGCAACTATAGCTTCTCCTACCAGCTAGAGTGAGTAGCACGGAAGCTGGCGTCCTAAGGGGTGGGTGGGGGTCCTTGATGCTCGCAGCCTGCCGGATCTGAGTGGCTCTTCCAGCAGTAGGAAGCCCCTAGGGTCAGGACTGGCGTGCCCCCTAGTGGTTGGAATACTTTTTGATCACTTCTGGAGGCGAACCCAAACATCAAGGCTCTGACAACTCCTCTGCAGCCTCAGGCAGTTTCCTCGTTACTAATTGGAGCTGGGTCGCCCCCTCGTGGTAGAAATCAAAATGCTCCCGAGGCAGGGCGTGACAGTGCACGCCTGTAATCTCAGAACTGAGTAGGCCGAAGCGGAGGCCCAAGGAGTTCGAGGCCAGCCTGGGCTACATAGTGAGCTCAAGGCCCACCTGGACTACATAGTGAGACCTTGTGCCACAGTCTGGGTAGCACAAATTCCTTAGCCCACCTCCTACCCCTCCCCCAATGCACCCCCTTCCCTTTCCGGTCGCTGTGCGCCCAGGGGTGAGCCTTGGAAGTCCTGTGTCCTGCACCAGGCGCCCACCGCCCTGGGCACCATGCGCTTCTGGTGCTCGCTGCCCACGGCCGACACATCGAGCTTTATACCCCTGGAGCTGCGCGTCACGGAGGCCTCCTCCCGCTCCCCACGTTATCACCGGGTCATCCACATCAACGAAGTGGGTGAGTCCCCAGTGCTCGCAGAAGTGGTGTGGGAAAGGATCCCGATCTCCAAGCGCCTGACCTGTCCCTATCTGCAGTGCTCCTGGATGCCCCCACGGGGCTGCAGGCTCGGCGGGGAAAGGAGGGCGGCCAAGTGACGCTTCAATGGCTCCCGCCGCCTGGGGCACCCATGGCGAGCCACATTCGCTATGAGGTGGACGTCTCTACTGGCAGCAGTGCAGAAGGAGCACAGAGAGTAAGGACCACCCCTGCAGTCCTTCCCCCAAAGCCCACATCCCATTTCCTTCCGGCCAGAGACAGCGCCACACCACCTGGCAAGTCGGCTTTGTCGGTGTGAACGCCCACCTGCCTTTACCCGAAGTCGCAGATTCCAGGACAAAACTACCGCCCACACCTAGACCCACCCTTATATAGCCCAGGTCCCGCCCTCTGCTAATGAAGCTCTTGCTCTGATTGGCCTTGAGCTTTCTTGGGCCCCGCTCCCTACTCTTACTGGGCCCTGAGTGCTGTCCTTCCTCTCCCTGATTGGCTGGATCCCTGACCGTCCCGCCCTTTGCATGGACCCCGCCCCCAGGTGGAGATCCTGGCTGGCCGCACAGAATGCACACTCAGCAACCTGCGAGGTGCCACGCTTTACACCTTCGTGGTTCGCGCGCGTATGGCTGAGCCCAGCTTCAGTGGCTTCTGGAGCGTCTGGTCTGAGCCTGTGTCGCTGCTGACGGCTAGCGGTGAGGCCCTAGTTGGGGTGTAGAAGGAGCTGGGGCGAGACACCTGCCAAACCTCCCCCAGCTGACCTCCTACCCGCCCCCCCAGACCTGGACCCCCTCATCCTGACGCTGTCCCTCGTCCTCGTGCTCATCCTGATGCTGCTGGCCGCGCTCGCCCTGCTGTCCCACCGCCGGTGAGGCTCCCCTGCGGGCGCCTGGTCCAGGCTTACCCAGGAACACCCACCCCAGTTTGCTATGATCTAAGCTTTTCCAAGATATTTGTAATTCCAAGCTTCCGCAGGGTGACCCACCCCGGCCTTCTCACGCAGTTTCTTCTGCCTGGAATACCCTTCCTGCCTCGTTCACGAGGGAGGCCCATCTCTCAAGGCCCTGTCCATTTACTTGGTTGGAGAATGCTGAATGCTGGCTATGGCTGAAGCACAGGGAGGAGAGTGGAGAACAAGCTAGACTCCTCGGGGCCCTGACTTGGAGGATCTCAGAGTGAAGTCAGGAAGACAGACGAGCCAAACAAAGAAGAAGACCGAGGGCCAGTAGATGATACGTCACAATGAGCGCTGTCGTAGAAACAAACACATGAGAAATGAGGGGATAGTCAGGGCAACCCTGGAGCAAAAGCCTGGAGGTGGGAAGGAGGCAGCTGTGTGAAAATCAGGGAACAGAAACAGCAAGTGCAAAGGTCCTGGGGTGGAAGTGAATTTGGGACATCAAGCAGCTCCAAGAAAAGATATGCGAGGGGCTGGGGAGATGGCTCAGTGGAATAAGCGCTTCCCCGGCAAGTACAAGGGCCTGAGTTCAATTCCAGGTTCCACCAAAACAAACAAAAAAAGCCATGTGGCTGGAACACTGTATAAGGAGAAAGTGGTGAATGATGACACCGAGGAGACAGAGATTGGGGAGGGATTTGAATTTTGTTTCCTTGTTTTGTGCTGGGGCTCAAACACATGACCTTGAGCGTGCTAAAGCGTGTGCGTTACCTGTGAGCTACACCCTCAGCCCTAGATTTCATTCTGAATACGTTGGGAACCATGGGAAGGAGTGATGAGGGCACTGACTAGTGGACCCCTGGGCAAAACCCAGGCCAGTATTAGATTGGGAATGAATCAGTGGATCTTGAACTCCTATGTATCCTTCAAAACCCTGTTCTAGGGGCTGGGGATTTAGCTTACTGGTGCAGTGCCTGCCTGGCAAGCATGAGGTCCTGAGTTCAGTTCCTGGTACCTCCAGAAAAAAACTCCCACTCCAGTTACCCCTCTGGAGGGCCTTGATGTTCTTCAGGCAAAGCCCCTGCTCCCCAAACATGATGGGCTTCTCTACCTTCAGGATGATCATATTTGTGCTCTCACCAGGCGCTGGTGAATGTTCAGCAGGCTGTGTCTATGAACTGGTTTCTATCAACAGGAGTCTGAAGCAGAAGATCTGGCCTGGCATCCCGAGCCCTGAGAGTGAGTTTGAGGGCCTCTTCACCACCCACAAGGGTAACTTCCAGGTAGGTGGCTTAGGTGTGCTCTGGAGGCTGGGACTGCCTTGATCCTGGTGGCTGAAGCCCAGGGCTATGAGCAGACTGTTGCGCTTCCCCCAGCTCTGGCTGTCGCAGCATGACGGTTGCCCGTGGTGGAGCCCCAGCGCCCCCTTTCCGGAGGACCCACCTGCCC
The DNA here is from genome assembly GCF_000260255.1 of Octodon degus. Lineage (NCBI taxonomy): Eukaryota > Metazoa > Chordata > Mammalia > Rodentia > Octodontidae > Octodon > Octodon degus. Next base: position 11,024,061 of record NW_004524626.1, read on the forward strand.
GCCTGGAAGTCCTCTCGGAGCGCAGCTGGGGGTTGACCCAGGCAGTCGAGCCGGGGGCAGAGGACAAGGGGCCCATGCTGCAGCTGGTGGGCAAAGAGCACGCCCAGGACTCGTATCTGGTGCTGGACAAGTGGCTGCTGCCCCACAGCCCACCCTGTGAGGAGCTCCCAGGGCCTGGTGGCCACGCAGACATTGTGGCTGTGGATGAGTGCTCAGAAGCATCCTCCTGCTCATCTGCTTCGGCCTTGAAGCCTGGGCCGGAGGCGGCCCTGGCCACCAGCTTCGAGTACACCATCCTGGATGCCGGCTCCCAGCTCCTGCACCCGCGGGCACTGCACCCTGAGCCGCCCCCCACCCCACCCCACCTGAAGTACTTGTACCTCGTGGTGTCCGACTCTGGCATCTCAACTGATTACAGCTCAGGGGGCTCCCAGGAAGCTCAGGGGGGCTCATGCGATGATACCTATTCCAACCCCTATGAGAATAGCCTGGTCCCCAGCCCTGAGCCTCTCACCCCCAGCTATGTGGCCTGCTCTTAGGACTGTAGCCTGAAACTGATGGACAGGGACTGGGAGGCTGAGGCAGCACTCAGGGCTAGGGTCAACGATGACGTAGGCCATCAACAGAGCCATCCTGCTCAGGAAGCCACAGCCTGCTATATTTTAAACTATGTATGGCATATATATATATATATATATATATATATATATATATATATATATATATATATATATATATGTATAATGATTTGTATGTAAGTTTTTCTATCATGACTTTTGCAAACACCCCAAAAGCCCCATCTTTCCTAGGCCATAGGGACAACAGTTAGAACTTGTGAGTTCAGTCTGAAATTCTGGACCCAGAAATCTGAATACTAATCCTAATCAAATAAACCAGTCAGCACAAGTTGTGTGAGCTGCCTCACCAAGTAGCCCTTCCAGATCTCGCTGCCTGAGCCCGTAGGAAGTGGTTTCTCTCCCACGTCTCAATGTAAGCAGTGGGCAGACATCCTGGGATGACTCTGAGGCCCAGGTTCTCCTGATGTGTGGCGTTTTCCTCCTTTAGGGTCACCTTGAGGTTCTGAGCTAATCAGCATCCTAGTAGCTATTCAATGAAGAGCACAGCAAGAGACTCCATGGACCACTTGTGGGATCTGGCCTGACAACCACCTGGGTTTTTTTTACTGCACATTTGATTGGCCCAAACCAGTCATGTGACCTCAACTAGACCTAAGAGATGCTGGGAAATGTACTTTACTTGAATACTTGGAAAAGAAAGCAATTTAATGAACGTCTCCTGGTTTGCCCCAATGAGGAGAGTAACTCACAGGGCTTTATCATGGAGGCCATGTTTCAAGAAAGTTAGTGGGACAAGATGACGCACACCTATAATCCCAGCACTCAAGGGGCTGAGGCAGGAGGATCACTGAAATTTGAGGCCAGCCTGCGCTACCTAGTAAGTTTAAGGCCAGCCTGAACTGCATAGAGAGGCTCAGTCTCAAAAAGGGAAGCACCATGTTGACACCAAGTATTATCATGTGACCCGGTGGTGGTTCTAGTTGAAGTACTTTGCAAAAATCTGGCCTAAGCTCAGAAAGCTGCACACACGCACGCCTCAGATGACAGCAGTTCCACTTCTACGTACACGTCCTAAGAGGCAGTGTGCAGCAGCGTGGATGCCACGTTGCCCTCCCCAGCCCCAAGCGTGACTGCGCTTGCTTCGTGCAGTGCCACTGCATGGAGGCAGCCCTCCTCTGCTGCCTTTCAGTCCGGTTTGCGAGGCTGGCTGTGTCCGCATCTTTTCCACAGCAAGTGGCTGGTGTCGGACGAGCACCGCTCGTCACCAGCGGCTATGGCTGGGCTCACGCTGCTGAGCTGTGATACCATGGGGCTAACAGGTAACATCTCTGCTGGGGCCCGCATGACTCCAGAGGAAAACTCCTTCCCAGGACTGCCTAGACTGCAGGTTACTCCTGGGCCACACCCTCAATCTGGCTACTCGGGCCGTCCCTTTCCCAAGAATGCTTTGTGCCCATCTGTCACAAGCCTGGCCTGCAGAGCCACCTGTCTAGTGTAGCCAGCAGCCACGATTCATTATGCAAGCATGACCAGTAATTATCCAGGTTCTGGCCGCCTTGTGGCCTTTGGCTCCCTGAACAGCTGGGCACCCCGATCCTTGTAGCAGTGTGATTCTGTCTCTTGCTGTTTGTTTTCACCGTGCACCCTAAGGTCTGGCAGGAGACCGGAGCCCACTGCAGGGTCCCCAATACAGCAGGACACAGCACCAGACTTTATAGCAGTAAACCAATCCATGAATAAACTGAGGTACAGACATCCATGGAGCAATATGTAACAGGGAAAAGGCAATAAAGTAGGAACTGCCTGAATCTTGGTAGCAATGCAAAGTAGACAAAAAGGAAGGAGGAAACCTCAGAAGATTTTATCTGTAAGGAAACTTTATATTGTTCAAACAATTTTTTTTAAAAAAGTTGTCTGGTCATAATATATACATAATAGTGTAGTTTTGGTTGTGCTGGGGATGTAACCCAAGGCCTTACACGTTCTAGGCAAGCACTTTCCACAGAGCTACATCCCCAACTCCTATAATGCTAGCTTTTAAGGAGAAAAGCACTCTGCGTCCCTTAGGTCTTGGTTCTGCAGCTGTCCCTGGGAGAAATATTCCAGCCCAGGGAAAATTGAGGTAGAGAGAGGTTGTCACCCTGCAAAGTTTAGAGCTGACCCCTAGAACCTGAACTCGTGTGGAGGCTGGGCTCCCTTGTCTGGTTAGGCCCTGGAGTGACGGTCATCTCTCCATCAGGTCTGAAAGTCACTCGCCACTCTGCCCTGGGCCCGGACTCACCTGGCTCCAGGAAGACCTGGAAGCCACGCCATCCCAGGCCCGCTTCGTAGGCCTGTAGCCAGCACTGAGCAGGGAAGTAGCGCTGGACCAGCGCCCGCTGCAGCGTGTCCCCGCCGTCTGCTTCCTCCTGCGTCTGCAGAGCCACCATGAGCCCACACTGCCGGTTGGGGCCAGCTCGGTGGCCGAAGTGGGCAGCTGTATCCAGCAGCAAGGCGGCCAGGTAGGCGGCCTCCTGGCACCCTGGATCTCCTGTCAGGTACTCTTCCAGGCCGTCGAGCAGCAGAAGGGAGGGCACTGGGCCCGTGGCCTCATGGGCGGAGCACAGGAACCGGAGCAGCTCTTGCGTTGAGGGTGGGTACTGGAAGTGAATCTTCTAGAATATTCAGAAACAAAAGGCCAGATTCAACACAGGAGCCAGAGTCCCCACAGTGGCAGCTCTGCTTCTGTTTACCTCTCCCCCCATCCCCCCACCCCACCGCTGCCACTAGGGCTCGAACCCAGGTCTTTACACTGAGTTCCATCCCTAGCCTTTCTTGTGTGTGTGTGTGTGTGTGTGTGTGTGTGTGTGTTTTAGTTACGGTCTTCCTGAGTCACTAAATTGCCCAGGCTGGCCTTGACTCAGCCTCCCTGAGTGCTGGGATTGCAAACCCGGGCCACCGGACCCTGCTCGAGTCCTGCTTCTTTGTTCCATTTTCCGGTCTAAGCTCTGACTCTTGGTACACTGCTGGCTCCAGGCTAAATAACGGCTCAGATCAGTAAATATTTTACTCACACCTTTCCCCACACACACACACACACACACACACACCTCTTGCCACAGTGGAGTACTGTAGGTCAAGTCAACCTTTTTTTTTGGTGGAACCGGGGGCTGAACTCATCCTACTGAGCTATCTCCCCAGCCTAAAGGTAACCTATTTCACAGAAAACCTGCCCCACCTTGACTACTTGGCTCCACCGAACCCTTACTTTGAGCCCGCCCTCTGCGCAACGCCGCTCCCTAGTGCCGCCCCGTGATTGGGTAGTCCTTCAGTCAATCTTAACTAAATTCCGCACGGTCCAGTCCCTCGCGTATTTCCGACCTACTCCTTCACTCTGCTCAAACTTGCCCTCCCATTGTCCCCCACCATTGGCTTACTGTCCTGCCACTCAAAGGCACATCCGCCCCTCCACGGGCTGATATATTTCTAGTCCCACCCCACAAGTATACCTGGAGACGCAAAGGTTCGAGCGTTCTTGCAGTACCGTGGGGCAGGCTTTGGAGAGGCCTCCGAGTCAGGAAGAGGACAGGACCTCGACCCTCCCCCGCCGCTTCCAAGGCCGCCGCAAATAGCAGCGCTGTTTTTCCACATCCTGGAGCCCCGAGCAGCAACAAAGGTGGTCCGGACTCAGCCGTGTTCTCCCCAGTCCCGGCCGCGCTGCCCCGGTTTAGCACTCGCCTCAGCGTCTCCGCCATTCGCCGCAAATCTCTGTCCAATCGGTGGCGCGTTCCCAGCCTTAGTCCCGCCCAACACGAGACCTCATTGGTTACCATTGGCTTAGCTTATTTATTGGTCATTAGAGCTGTCCATCAAAATTAGAGCTCACCAGCCCCTCCCCTGGTAAATAAGTGAAGAACCTCCATTCTGAGCGTGCAAAAATGGGGATGGTTGAGCGAGAGAAGAACTTTTTGAGTTTTGCTTGCAGAAGCAATATGAATACTTTTTTTTGTCAGTCGGCTAACCGAATAAATGTAAAGGTTGAGAGTTGGAGGCAGTAAGCCCAAAGCATTGACTGGTAAAGTCCCCTAGCCTTAGTTTGCTCATGTAAGGTGGGATTCATGATAGCTGAGAAGAGTATTGCGAGGGTCATGTGGCTAGGTGTGGTGCTACTGGTGTCCCCCAGAAAGACATTTGGGAGGTGGATGAGCTCTACACATGTGAATATCACATAAGTGTTCAGGGCCACAGGCCTGGGTATGCGTGTGAAGAAAAAAAAAGTCCTTCCTCACTGGCCTGAGAGGGTGGTGTTTATATGTTTGTTTAGTTAGTTGGGTTTTTTGTATTTCTTTTTTTATTTTTTTTAACATTTATTTTGTGTGTGTGTGTGTGTGTGTGTGGCCAGCTCAGCCCACCAGGGGGCGCGGCTGGCTGGCATGTGGTGCTGGGGGATCGAACCGCGTTCCCTGTGCTTTGCCAAGCTTGTTCCAAGTAGGTGCTTTAGACCACTGAGCCATCTCTCCAGCCCCTAGTTGGTTTTTTAAGACAGGATCTCACTAGCCCAGGCTGGCCTTGAACTTATGGCAATCCTTCTGTCTCAACTTCCCCGAGGCTGGAATTACAAGCGAAGGCCACCACGCTGGCAGCCTGGGTTCTTCTTGAGCCTCACTTGGGCTAAAAGGAGGGTAACAAATGCCGAGAAGGGGGCAGGAGAGGAAAAGGGGCTGGGAGTCTGAGATTCAAACACAATATGCACCTTGTTTGCCTTGTTTGTCTCCCCAGGGCTCCAAACAGCGCTTAGTGAAGTTTCTAAAACACATTTTAATGAAATCAATAAAGGAAAGAAGGAAGTGTTGATGAGAAACTGCCAGAAAAGGAGAAAAAAGGTGAGTAACCCTGATCACTAGCTGTGCGTCCTCACCCAGACTTCTCCTGAGCTGCCACTCAGGCCTGCGTCGCCCTGGCAACCTGTCTCCTGGTAACTTCCAAGTGGTGCTGTTGCTTGGAGACCCGGGGGGTAGGGCGGAATTGTGATTTCCTGGGCTTTCTCTCTCCCTCTGGGGCCAGAAAACTGTTCCACAGCTTACCCCAGTGCACCCACTCACACAGCTGGGCATCCCTACACACACACACACACACACACGAAGTCACAGCATCTCTCTATTCCATTTCCAGAATTCCCATCATCCGCATACAGCCCTACCCTACACTGACACAAAGCATCCTCTGCAACACTGTCCTACATTTTTCTTTGCACACACACACACACTAGAACACGCTGTGACATGACCATGTGATCACCACTATAGACTCACAATGTGAGACACTCATACATCACACACATCCTCACTCCAACAGATCCTTGGTGTACACTGAAGCTCCCCAAGTGCACAGGCACTGAGCAGGGACACACAGCACACAGTAATTCATGCAGGACAGTGCCATGCACAGCCCCAGCGCAGGTCCTTTGCACTTGCTGTTCCCTGGCTAAGAGCAGACAGCTTGCAGGTAACTCCTCCCCCTTTTTCTGAGCCAGGATCTTGCTATGTAGCCCTGGGTGACCTCAGCCCACTGTGGTCCTCTTCACCTCCCAGGTGCTGGAATTACAGGCCTGTGCCATCACACCTGGGCACTGTGAGTTTTGTTTTTAAACCCTACTAGGTCTTTGTTGGACATCACCTACTTTGAGACTCTCTCTGACCCTGTATCCAGAATTGTGCACTGTTTTGGTTTTTTTTTTTTGTTTTGTTTTTTGTTTTTTTTTTTAATTTTATTTATTTATTTATGTGTGTGTGTGGCCAGCTCAGCCCACCAGGGGGCGGCGCTGGCTGGCATGTGGTGCTGGGGGATTGAACCGTGGTCCCTGTGCTTTGATAAGCTTGTTCTAAGTAGGTGCTTTACACCACTGAGCCATCTCACCAGCCCCATTTTTTTTTTAAATGTTTTGGTTTTTGTTTTTGCCACATGGAGTGTCACCATGTTGCCTGGACTGGTGCTGAACGCCTGGGCTCAAGCAGTTCTTCTGCCTCCCAAGTAGCAGGAGCCACAGATGTGAGCCGCAGCGCCCAGCTCAGCCTGTACTGTTTAGCTACTCCTTTGTATTTTCTCTTCAGATGTCAGACTTTATGTTGTGCATGTATTTGGCTGCATTTCTCCATGCAACACAGGCTGCGCAGGAGTGCGGTCTTCACTTTGTTTCCCGCCTCGTCCCTAGCTGCTGGCACAGCACCTGCCATCCAGCAGGTGCTCCAACTGGAGGCTGAGTGAGAACGTTCAGCAGCGTTGCCGACGTGTGGCGCATCTCTCGAGAAGAGAGTCCTTCCTGTCATTTCTCAGAATTCTGTCTTCATAGGAGTGTATGTGAGGCAGAGAGGCTCAGCCGGGTGTGGTGGCGCACACCTCGCAGCCCAGCACTCTGGGAAGCGGAGACAGGAGGATGGAGAGTTTGGCTACAATCTGGGGAACTTAGTCTTTTATGAAGACCTGTCTCTACACATACATTCATACATACATATGGGCTGAGGATGTAGCTCAGTGAAAAAGCCCTGGGTTTGATCCCTGGAAGTCCTGAGATCCAGTCCCAGTGTTACTAGTCCTTAAAGGATCCGTAGAGGACAATAGCTGCTGTAAGTGGGGCTGCACCCAGGGCCAGGGTGTAGGGAAGCTCAGGGTGAGTCCACACCTCGCCTTGGTATATTGGCATGCTCAGGAGATTAGGTCATTTGGCAGATGTTTGGTTTTTTTCTTTGATTTTTGAATGTTTTATTTTGTAGTGCTAGGGATCAAACCATGGGGCCTTGCACATTCAGAGCATGTGCGCTACTACTGAGCTGCACCTCCAGCCCACGAAGCATTTTTTGAGCACCTACTTTGTATCAGAACTTGTTCTAGGCACTGAAGATCCAGCCGGCGGTGAACAAATGATAAAGTCTTCTAGTGAAACTGACATCCTAGTGAGTGGGGGAGAAAGCTTTAAACCTAGTAAGTGGGAGAGAAAATGACCACTTAATGAGAAACTTCCGGGCTGGGGGCTGCAGCTCAGCAGCGCAGTACCTGCCCGGCGAGAGCAAGGCCCTGAGTTCACTTCCCGGTACCCCCCCTCAAAAAGAGAAACATCAACAGTAGGAGTGGATGGCAAGTATGTACAATTCGAGGTGTTCTGTTTACGTGGCTTTGGACAGGATGGCCAGTGTTGGCTTCACTAGGAAGGTGACATTTGGAAAAGTGCTTGGGGAAGGCAAGGTACATGCCCAGGGGACACACCTTCAAATGCTAAGGCCACCAGAGCACTGGGAGACAGCTGGCTTCTACTTATGGTACCATGGAAATCCATGAGAAGGGTTTAAGTAGAAGATGACTATGTTCTGACTTCTAAACCAGTGCCCTATTTTGCTTGACTTGAGTTTATGATTTTTCATTGTTGTCGTCTTGGTTTTTGTGGATTTTTTGTTTGTTCTTGATTTTTTTATACAGGGCCTCACTAAATAATTTAGGCTGGCCATAAACGCCCCATGTAGCCTAGGTTGATTTCAAACTTCCTGGAATCCTCCTGCCTCAGCCTCCTACGTGCTGGGGTTAGAGGTGTGCACCACCAACATCTGGTGCGTTTACAGTCTTGAGATGCACAGTGTAAAGAAGGCTTCTACGTATTTTTACTTTTGTATTTCTGCTTCGCAAACCCATCTTGGGTTGGCAGACAATGCAAGACTATAGTGACTGTCACCCTCCTTACTGGAACCAAGCCCAAGTTTACCTTTTGTCGAACAGATTGTAAAACAGAACCACGGACAGCGACAGCGGGGTGTGTGTGCAAAGGCTCTGTCCGCAGTGCTGAAGTTGAGCTTCTTACCTGACCTAAGTGGAAGCAGCTTCAAATTCAAGAGGTACCACCGTTCTCCCGTGTGTGAAACAGCCTTGGCAGGTCAAGCAGGGTGCTCCATGTTCCTGTTTATCCTCTGTCCCTTGCCTGGACAGCAGACCCCACTCCCACAAGATGTTCACGCAACTCCCTCCCTCTCTCCACTGCTTACCTCCAGTCCCATCTCTTCATGGGAAACTCCCGATACCACCTTCTTTAAAGTGTAACCATGTGCACAGCCCACACCTTCAGGTCTACAGTTTGGTATTCAGAATTTTTCAGATTTTTGAAAGGTAATAGGGTATAAAATACATCTTATAGATGGATGTGGTGGCACATGCCTGTAATCTCAGCGTTCAGGAGGCTGAAGCAGTAGGATCATCATTATCCTCAAAGCCAGCCTGGGCTATATAAGCAAATCCCAGGATAACTGTCTCTACATACTGAGACCCTCTCAAAACAAAACAAAACAAAAAAACAACCTCCTGAAACATGACTTCCATAACATTTCATAACATCCCTACAGGTGTCTGGGGTAACAGCCCAGATTTGAATGTGACATCTGTGGTAGAAAAATACATTTACATCAAGCAAAATAAATAAAATCTCTACATAACCTCTTAATCATTTCAGATCATGTTTTGCCATAGGGATTATGAGGATAGTTTGGGGCCAAGGATATAGGTCAGTGGCACAGCACCTGCCTGGCAATCTCAAGGTCGTGAGTTCAATTCCCAGTACCACAAAAATAAAATAAAATAACATTTGTGAGTGTGGTTCTGTATATAAGATATTTATCTTTGTCATAGTTTCTTACTGTTGTTGTTAAGATAAAGTCTTGTGGATCCAGGGATATAGTTCAGTGGCATAAGCACCTTCTTGGCAAGTGAAAGGTCCTGAATTTGATCTGTGATACCACAAGAAAGAAAGAAAGAAAGAAAGAAAGAAAGAAAGAAAGAAAGAAAGAAAAAAATAAAGTCTTGCTTTGCAGTTCAGGCTGATCTTGCACTCACTCTGTACCCCAGGCTAACCTTGAACTCACAGAGATCCTCCCAGCTCAGCCTCTTTAAGTGCTGGGATTACAGGTTTGCACCACTCTGCCTGGCTGTATAAGGTATGAAAATGTGAACTAGAAGATGGTGGAGTGCTGAACAGCAGAGGAACAGCCAGAGATTTTGTGTAGAGACACTGGCATAGAGCAGAGTGAAGAAGAAAAGAAGGAAGCAAGGATCTGAAGCAAGAATTGAAGCCCCCCCCAAATTGAATTGAATTGAAGCCCACAGGGAAAAGAAAGAGCAATCTTGGTGCAGGAGACGGAGGTGGCAGGGGGCACTTTCTCCCTGAGCCCTGCCTTACTGCCTGCAAGGGGAAGCCCAATATGCAGATGCACAGGGGCTACTGGTGACCCTAAAGTCCTCCACGGAGGAATGCGCCAGTGGAGCAGAGCAATGGATGTGGCAGACTGCAATGGCTGTGACTTCAGATGTCTCCCAGGAGAGGGCAATAACGGCACCATCTTGGAGTGGGGGCAATTAAGCTCAGAACTCAGAGCAGCTGCTGGCTCCCTCTAGTGGCTCCTAGTGTCAGAGTAAGGCCGAACCGACGTTAAGTCAGCAGGAGGTCAAGGAGCTGGGTTCAAGCTGGTAGGAGACACTTGGGCTGCTGCAGGCTGAACAAATCAGTTCCCAGCCTCACAACCAGAAACCAGGCTGAACTTCAGTGGAACCAAAGGCACACACTTGTAGGATTGGCCACCATCCTGCTGTAGAGCTGTAGCTGGCTTGTTGGGGTCAATCCACTTGGATCTGGATTCTGTCTGCCCATGTTATCACGAGTAACAGCAGAGACACGCCTTTATTTTTGTCTTTTTGAGACTGGGTCTCACTGTACAGCTCAGACTGGCTTTGAGCTCACTTTGTAGCCCAGGCTGGTCTCCAACTTGCAACAATCCTCCTGCCTCAGCCTCCCATGTGATGGGATTACAGGCATGCACCACCACGCCTGGCTGACACACCTCAAAGTAGATGTTTTCTTTTTTTTTTTTCTTTTTCTTTTTTTGTGGAACCAGGGATTGAACTCAGGCCCTTGGGCTTGCCAGGCCCTTGGCTCACTTATTCTACTGAGCCATCTCCCCGACCTCTCTTTTTCTTCTTCTTTCCTAAGTATTGTTTGTATATGAGAGTGAACATTGTAATGGGGGAAATGAACTTGAGTTTTAAACTTGAAAAAAAAAAGAGAATGAACATTGTAGATTTCATTGTTCTGCTCTTTTAATTTCTTCTCTCTCTCTCTCTTCCTGACTTCTTCACCAGTTTCCAAAAGTTTGCATAATCTTTTTTTTTTTTTTTTTTTTTCTTCTAATTTTTTTTTCGGAACCGGGGATTGAACTCAGGCCCTTGCGCTTGCCAGGGAAGCGCTTATTCCACTGAGCCATCTCCCCGGCCCCGTGCATAATCTTTTGACCTTGAGCTCTGCTACTAATTTCTTATCTTTCTCTTCCTTTTCCTCCTCTTCTTCTTCCTCTTTCTCCTCCTTTTCTTTCTCTTCTTCTTTCTTCCTGTTCCTCTTCCTCTTCTCCTCCTCTGTCTTCTCTATTCCCCCCAACCCTTTAAAAATTTTTTCCCTGGGGGCTGGCGAGATGGCTCAGTGGTCTAAAGCACCTACATGGAACAAGCTTGGCAAAGCACAGGGACCACGGTTCGATCCCCCAGCACCACATGCCAGCCAGCCGCGCCCCCTGGTGGGCTGAGCTGGCCACACGCACACACACATACACACACACACACACACACACACACACACACACACAATAAATAAATAAATGTTTAAAAAAAATTTTTTTTTCCCTGAGGGTAAAATTGCCACACTGAAGGCATATTTACTGTACACAACTTTCCAATTTCTTTTATTTCTTTTTTTTATTTTTATTTTTTTGTGGAACCGGGGATTGAACTCAGATCCTTGCGTTTGCCAGTCAAGCATTTATCCTACTGAGCCATCTCCCCGGCCCCATTTTCAATTTCTTTTAGATTTTGCTGTGTAACCACAACTTTCAAGATAAAGGTGGCAAAGTAATACTTACTGGGGCTGGAGAGATGGCTCAGTGGTCTAAGGCACCCACTTAGAACAAGCTTGGCAAAGCATCAGGGACCGCGGTTCAATCCCCCAGCACCACATGCCAGCCAGCCCCGCCCCCTGGTGGGCTGAGCTGGCCACACACACACACACCACACTCTCTCTCTCTCTTTCTCAAATAAATAAAAAATAATAATAATAATAATACTTACTATGGTTTGTCATTTTCTAGGCTGTTTGATGTCATTGTTCTTGCTGATTGTAACATTCTACCTAAGCTGACATAAATGTTCTACTCAGTTGCTTTTTTTTTTTTTTTTTCGTTGAGATAGGGTCTCACTATGTATTTCAGGTTGGCCTGGACTGACTATGTAGGCCAGGCCAGCCTTGAACTCGGGGAAATCCTCATGCCTCAGCCTCCCAACTGTTGTGATTATAGGTGTCTGCCATTATGCCCAGCTATTAATCAGTTATTCTTCCTGGTATTTCTAGATTTCCTAAAGGTCATGAAAATACTATAGGAAGTGCAGAGAACCAACAGCTAGTCCACATATGCATGACTTCTCAACCTCAGTAAATTAAGGAGGTAGAGGATTTTTCAACAGACTCAAAACCTAAAAGCCAGCTACACCTGGAAGACATCTCTTAGAAGTACTCATTTCTTTCTTTTTTTTTTTTTTTCCCAATGTATTTAGTACAGCGTCTGTAGGGTCTCACTACACAGATTGGACTCCTAGTGATTCTCCTGTTGTCAGCCTCCCAAGCACTGGGATTACAGGTGCACACTACCATACCCAGTCTCATTCACTGTCTCTGCGCACTGCAAGGGTGGGGCAGGCACAGCACACCAGGCATCAAACCCCAGTCCCTGCATCTGCTTAAGGAGGTGCTTTATTCTGCTGAGCTATCTGGCCAGTCCCAGAAGTACTTATTAAAGATTCTAAATACTATCAATAAAGCTACCTGCCATAAACAATTTACATGAATCAACCCAAGAATTTAAAAAAAATGAGAAGACAGCTAAGCAAGATGCAACCACAGACCTTCAGCTCACCAAAGACAAGTAATCTCTCACTGGGCATGATGGTACACACCAGTAGTCCCAGCACTTGGGAGGCTGGACACAGGTGGATCACTACAAGTCCAATCTATGTAGTGAGACCCTGTACTAAATACAAAAGAAGGAGAAGAAGAAGGAAGAAGGAAGAAGAGGAGAAGAAGGAGAGGGAGGGGGAGGGGAGGGGGAAGGGAGGAGGAAGAGGAGGAGGAGGAGGAGGAGGAGAAGAAGGAGGAGAAGGAGAAGGAGAAGAAGAAGAAGAAGATGATGATGATGATATCAGAATGAGCCAGTGTGAGCAAAGGATCTCAGATACACAAGGCAGGATTGTGGTTAGTGATCATTAAAAGATCTTTCCCAAATGGAAAAAAAGAATTCAACTTCTATATGAGGCATATAGAAATCCAGTTAGCCATAATCAAAAAAAGATTACACCAAGATATGTAATAGTCAAGATTCCAGGAATTCAACATAAGAATGGAGTATTAAAAGTTATTAAAGAAAAGCAAATTACCTATAAAGGAGAATCACAACAGACTTCTCAACATAAAGCCTCAAGTCAAGAACTTGGGAGTATTTCAAGCCCTAAGAGAAAAACCTCCAGACTGGACTGATGTACCTCATAAAACATTTTCAAAATTGATAGAGAAATAAAAAACTGCCATGACGAAGAACACCTAAAGAAATTCATAAACTAGCACACCAAAATATTGTCAAGGCTATTCTCGAAAGAAATAACAATGAATACAACTTCATGAACCCCAACAGAATGAATGCATCAGGCAAAACAAGTAAAAATAAACATAGTGGAAAAAGGCAGGACCAACAAGAAGAACATGACACGACAAGAATAAGTCTGTACACATCAATTTTAACTTTTTTAAATGTATTTAGTACAGGGTCTCACTACACAGATCAGACTGGTAGTGATCCTCCGGTTTTCAGCCTCCCAAGTGCTGGGATTACAGACACACACCACCATGTCCAGTCTCAATCACCTTCTCTGTGAGCCCCCGGGGTGGGGCCAGTATGACACACCAGGGATTGAACCCCCAGCCCTTGCATCTGCCTAAGCAGGCAGTTTAATCCACTGAGCTATCTGACCAGCCCTAATTTTAACTATTGATGTAACTGGTCTCCCTGTAAATTGAAACATCAAGAGAGACTGGCAGAATGGATCAAGAAGCAAGATCCAACAATATGCTGCTTACAAGAAACACATTTACCCGGAACCAGGCATGGTGACACATCCCTGTAATCCCAGCACTCTGATGGGTGAGACAGGAGGATCACTACAAGTTCGAGATCAGCCTGGGGGCTACAAAAGTGAGCATAAGGCCAGCCTTACCTGCATAGCAAGACCCTGCCTTAAAAAATAATTAAAATAATATATAGGGCTGGAGAAATGGCTCAGCAGTCTAAGTGGCTGCCTGGGAGGCACAAGGACCTGGGTTCGATCCCCAGTACTACAGGCTGTGCTGGCCCCAGAACCCTGGGCATGCCATGCCACCTAAACCAGGTGAAGTGGTGCACACCTGTAATCCCAGTGCTGGGGAGGCTGAGACAGGAGGATCACTGTTAGCCTGAGCTGTGTAATGAAACTCTGTACCAAATAAAGGATTAAAAATAAAATAAAATAAAATAATTTATATGGGGCCAGGGAGATGGCTCAGTGGAATAAGCACTTCCCTGGCAAGTGCAAGGGCCTGAGTTCAAACCCCGGTTCCGAAAAAAATAAATAAATAAATAAAAATAAATTTATAGACTGAAAGTCAAAGGATGGAAAACAATACTCCACACAACAGAACCTGGAAAAAAGCAAGGGTAGCTATTCTATTTGCAGACAAAGTGGATTTAAAGCCAAGACTGATTAAGAGAGGCAAAGAAGGTCACTGCATCCTTGTAAAGGGAACAATCTAAGAGGAAGAAGTAACAATCATAAATATATGCAACAACTATCAATATAGCCAAAATATAAAACAAATATTAATGGACATGGAAAATCAAATAAGCACTAATACAACTATAATGGGGGACCTCAATACCCCATTGTCACAAACAGAAAGATTTCATGGACAAAAAATCAAAAAAGAAATGTCAGAACCGAACCAAACTTTTGAACAAGTGGACTTAGTAGATGTCTACAGGGTGTGTTTTTTTTTTATTTGTGGCCAGCTCAGCCCACCAGGGGGCGGGGCTGGCTGGCATGTGGTGCCGGGGGATCGAACTGCGGTCCCTGTGCTTTGCTAAGCTTGTTCCAAGTAGGCACTCCAGACCACTGAGCCATCTCACCAGCCCCATCTACAGGGTGTTTTACACCACATCAGAACACACATTCTTCTCAGCAGCATGGAACATTCTTCAAAATAAAACACACGCTCGCTCATAGAACATGCTTTTACGTATGCATTTTCTTGTGCAAAGGAACTGAGATTATTATGTCAGGCCATAGTGCAATGAAATTGAAAATCAGTGGCAAAAGAAAGCACAAAATGCCATAAATGCATGGAAATTAAGTAACAATACCCTCCTGGACAACCGAAGGCCTACAAATGAGATTACAGAAGAAATTAGATAGTTTCTACAATTAAAAAATAATGCCAATACAACATACTGAAGCCTGTGGGACATAATGAAAGCAGTGCTAGGAGGGAAAATTATAGCATGGAATTCTCGTATCAGAAAAACAGAACGAAGGGCCAGCCAAATAGCTCAGCGGATTAAAGCGCCTGCAGGCAGGCACAGGGCTGGGGTCCGATCCCCAGGTCTGCCTTTCTGGCCCTGCCCCCAGGGCGTGCTGAGATGGCATTTGAGACTGGTCATGGTGGTGCGAAGTCAATAGACAGACTCACTGAGAAAGAATTTAGAGAAGCAACACCTTTATAACAGCATCCTAAAAACCAAAATCCCTAGGAATCATCTAACGAAGGAAGTAAATGGCCTTTACATTGAAAGCTATATTACTTTAAAACAGGAGATGAAAGAGGATATTAGAAAATGGAAAGCTAAGGGCCAGAGAGATGGCTCAGTGGAATAAGTGCTTCCCTGGCAAGTGCAAGGGCCTGAGTTCGATCCCTGGTTCTGCAAAAAAAGAAAAAGAAAATGGAAAGCTACCCCTTGTTCTTGGGTAGGAATCAATATAGTGACAATGCCTATACTTCCTAAAGTGTTACACAGATTAACGCAGGCCTGATCAAGATACCAGTACTATAGTTCACAGAATTAGAGAAAATAGTCCTCGAACTCATTTGGAACCAGAAGAGACCTAGAAGAGCAAAGGCAAGCCTGGGCAACAAAGGCAAGGTGCGGGGGGGGGGGGCGCATCACAGTCCCTGACTTGATACTACACTTCAAAAGCTACTGCAATAAAAACAGCATGCTTCGGCCAAAAAATCCAGACCTGCGGATCAATGGAACAGATCAGAAGATGCACAAACAACTCCAGACACATTCAACCAAACAAAAGAGACAAACACCTTCACTAGAAAAATAAGTTTTTGAACAAATAGTATTGGAAAAACTGCCATTCCACATGCCAAAGATTAAAACTGAACCCGTATCTTTCTCCACACACTAAACTTAATTTAAAATGGATCAAAGGGGCTGGGGATATAGCTTAGTGGCATAAGCACTTGTCTGGCAAGCGCAAGGTCCTGAGTTCAATCCCTAGTACTGCCAGAGAGAGAGAGAGACAAACAGACACATAGA
>NW_004524626.1:11040412-11082902 GCF_000260255.1 Octodon degus
AGAGAGAGAGAGAGAGAGAGAGAGAGAGAGAGAGAGAGAGAGAGAAAATCAAAGACCTAAATATCAAAACAGAAACAGTCACTTTGTTGGGAAGTAGAATAGTTAGAACTGTTGAGGACAGGGTTTTATGAACAAAACCCAGACTGCACAGAAGCTGTCACGAAGACCCAGCAGCTGGGTCTCCTCTTACTGAAGAAGCTTTTGCCCAGCTGAAGAAATCACCAACAGAGTGAAGAGACAACCCCCCGTGTGGGAAAAAGATTTGCCAGCTGTTCTTCAGACGAAGGACTAATATCTAGAATATATAAAGAACTCAAAAAGCCCAGATGTCCCCCTTGTTCAAAACCCAATCCTGGGAGGGTCCCAGGGAAGATAACTCAGTGGAATAAGTGCTTGCCTGGCAAGTGCAAGGGCCTGAATTCGATCCCTGGTACCACCAAAAAAATAAAATTAAATTTAAAAAAAATCCAAAAATGGGCTCCTGCAATGAACAGACACTTCTCAGGTGAAGCACAATCAGGAAATAAATATATGAAAAAATGCTCAATATTACTGGTCATTTGAAAGATCCAAATTATTGCTGAGATTCCACCTGAGAACCCTTCTCCTGTGTTGGTGGGAGTGTAGACAGGCACAACCCCTGGGGAAATCCGTGTGCAGAGGCCTCAGAAAACTGAAATTAGCAGGTCCCTTTAATCTAGATATTTCCTTTTTTTTTTTTTTTTTTTTTTTTTTGGCATACGAGATGTTGCGGCGTGACTGGAGTTCAGACGTGTGCTCTTCCGATCTTTCCAAAAGAATTAAAAACACTGGGGGCTGGGGATTTGGCTCAGTGGTAGAATGCTTGCCTAGCAAGCTGGAAGCCCTGGGTTCAGTCCTTGGCACCAAAAACAAAAAATAAACCTCCCCTAAAAACAATTCAACCAAAAAAAAATACAGTAAAATCAAAAAAGACCAAAAACAAAGAATTAAAAACACTGTACCACAGCGATATATGTGCACCATGTTTATAGCAGCACAGTTTGTGACAGGCAGATCTTGGAAACCCAGATGCCCACCAACTGATGAACAGATAAATCTGTGTATTTTTTAAACATAAAATGGAGTACTATTCTGCCATAAGGAAGCTTAAGACATTTCTAGCTAAGTAGATCCAACTTGAGACCATATTCTTTTTTTTTTTTTTTTGCAAAACTGGGGATTGAACTCAGGCCCTTTCGCTTGCCAGGGAAGCGCTTATTCTACTGAGCTACCTCCCCGGCCCCAAGACCATATTCTTATTTTTTTTTTTTTATTTATTTTTGGTGGAACCAGGGATTGAACTCAGGTCCTTGCACTTGCCAGGCAAGCGCTTATTCTACTGAGCTACCTCCCCAGGCCCAAGACCATCTTCTTAAGTAAAATAAATCATACACACACGTGTACATACCACAGTATTTCTCTGGTGTGAGAAAGTGGAAGTGTACCTAAGGACCAAAATAGGAAACAGGTATTGAGAAATAAGAAAACATTCAAATGGGAAGGGGAGTTAGGGATAAGGGAAGGGAAGGGGCAAGAAAAAGAAGTGGAAGCAAAAAGTGGAGATAAAACTTTTGTAGATTAGGAGGGGATGATGGGTGGGAAGAGGAAGGGCTAAAAGAACCAAGATATATTATGCAGGGGCACAATTCCCTAGGAAGGATGAGAGCATTAGGGAGATCTAGAAGGTAGCAATTAAAAACTACAGTATGGGGCTGGCCAAATAGCTCAGTAGATTAAAGTTCCTGCAGGCAGGCCCAGGTATTCCCTGGGCCTGCCTCCGGGTGCACTGAGACGGCCTTTTTTTGTTGTTGTTTTTGCAGAACTGGGGATTGAACTCAGGCCCTTGCACTTGCCAGGCAAGTGCTTATTCTACTGAGCCATCTCCCCGGCCCCTGAGACAGTCATTGATTACAGGTGCATGCCTGTAATCCCAGCACTTGGGAGGCTGTAAACAAGAGAATCACTGAGTCCGATCTAGTAGTGAGACCCTGAACACCCTGTAGACCCTTCCCTAAAAATACAAAAAACAAAAATGAGAAAAACACCCACAGAACTACAGTATGGTAGGGGTTGATCAACTACTGTGTAGCATAGTCAAAACCAAAGCTATCTCTGGGGAGATAGCTCTGCGGACTAAGTACCCGTCTGGCAAGCACAAGGACCTGAGTTTGATCCCCAGTACCACATGCTGTGCTGGCCCTGGGCGTGGTGGTACACAATTGTAATCCCAGCGCTGGGGAGGCTGAGACAGGAGGATCACTATGAGTCAGTCCTAGGCTGTAGTGAGACGCTGTACCAAATAAATAAATAATTTTAAAAAATGAAAATAAAGTTTTATTGAAAAAAATATAACCCCCCCCCCCCCGGTTCTGTCAAAAAAAGAAAAAAGAAAAAGAAAAAAATTAAACAAATGTGGGCAGGAATTTGTGTCTGGTCACGGCTATGGCCTCTGTGCTGAGGAGTGAGTATTTGTTTCCCACCCTCTACAAAATGTATCTCCTGAGATTTAATCTCACAGGCGATGGTACTGAGAGGTGGGTCTCTGGTAGGTGATGAGGTGGTCATGAGGGTGGAGCCCTTTAGAATTCGATTAATGACCATATAAGAGCCCCCCCCCCAGCTCCTCCACTCTTCTGCCGAGAAGGCTGTCCACCAGGAATGTGTCCCCGCCAGACGCTGAGTCTGCTACTGTCCTGATGGTGGGCTTCCCAGCCTCCCAACCTGCAAGAAGCTTCATTGGGTGTGAACCACCGAAGCTGTGGAATTCTGCTATGCACAGCCAGAAAGGGACAAGACAACCTGAGAAATGGTAGGCAAGGTGGGGGAGAGCAGCACATTCCCCCTTTCTGGTTCCTAGGTGACTCTGGGCCCCAAAGGGTCCGTGTGAGGCCCCTCCGGCCCTCAGTGTCTGTAGTTCCCTGCCCCTCAACCCTCCCCAGCCCCTGCGGAGTCCTCAGCAGCTAGGATCTGGGCCGAGCCCACAACCGCTCCTCTATTCTCACTCCCGCAGCCAGGCATTCAGGGTGGGGCTCTCTAGTGCCTTAGTACCCCCTGCATGTCGGGTCTCCTCAGTCTGTCCCTTCTGCCCTCTGAACACTAGCTGTTGTCACCAACAGACCAGCTTCTTTGGAAACACAGATCCGTGAGGTCTGTCACTGTGGATTGGGTGTCTTAGGGGATTCTTATGCCAGAAGAAACAGGAGCTCAGAGAGGTTGACCTTCCTGAGGCCCCCAACCAAGAGAAGCGGGGCGGGATTCTGACCCCAATCTGGCTCCCGTGGCCCCACGACGCCTCTCCATAGCTGTCCTCACACAGACGGCGCCAGCGCACCCGCAGCACGGAGAGCCAAGGCTGCAGTCCCTACCCACGCCCTGCCCACGCCCACAGGAGGCAGGCAATCGGTCAGCCTTCTGCTACAAACAGGTTTTTATTAAAGAGGAGTAGCCAGGTCTTTATTAAACTTGAGGAGTGGGCAGAAAGGGGGACAGTGTCTCCTCTGCCCACTGCCTTTGGCTGCTTAGGGGAGGGAGCCCCCTCTGACCCCCAAGATGGCACATCTGAGTAAGGCCCGGGCAGGTGGGCAAGGTGAAGAGGGACAGGTTTCAAGAAAAAAAAAGTCCTTCCCCGCAGCCCTATTAAGTAAAAGGAGGGGTTTGGGGGAGTGCCCTGGGCACAGGCAAGTGAAGACACAGCACCCTGAACCCCAAAACCTCAACTGGGGCAAGCCCTGTTTAGGTAGGGAATTGGGAGGGACTGGATGTGAGTACACGGTGGAAGGGAATGGGTACCCCTAGGACCTTGCTATTGGGGAGCCTTCTTCCAGCCCCTAACTGGACTCGGAGAGTCTGAGTGAGGACCTGGTGACAAAGGGCGACCCCTCCCCGTTCCCCTGTGTGCGCACGTGCCTAGATTCGGGCGGTCCCCCATTGACTGGAATCATACCCACCCATTCTAGACTTTCCGAAAGCCAGACCTCCTATTTGCGGGTCAGACACCGAACACTGGCTCGAGTTGCCCAATTGCCTGAAGACGCCAAGAAGTGAGAGGGAGGCTCCGGTTGGTTGGAATAAACTCCTTTTGAGGGAGAATTCTGGGAACTGGAGACTCTCACTGGCTGGGCATTGCCCAATAGGGTCAAGTTGTAGCCCTTAAAAGGCCAATCCCAGGGGCACGGTCCCACCTGCAGTTCTAGCCCTGAAGGTCCCGGAGGGCGCGGCTCTGCGGTTCTCGCAGCCGTCCTTCCAGCCACCTCCTGCTGTCCGGACCTGGCAGGTTTAGGGGCAGGGGGCTTTGGCACTCACATGGCACACGCGCGCGCGGCAGGGGAGTAACGGGGACAAGGGCCGATTCCGGGTGGGTGGGGGTCTCACAGCAGGTGGTCGCGGCTGGCGAACAGGTAAGGGCTGAAGTTGTCCCGGTGGAAGGGGGAGGGATAGAGTCCGCTGAGGGTGTACAGGTCCCGCAGCAGGGGCGTGGGCAGCAGCAGCTTCCGGCCACGCCCGCCGCCGCCCCCCGGACCCCCAGGCCCAGGGGAGGAGGGCGAGGGGCCCTGGCTGGGGGTGGGCGCGGGCAGGGGCAGGGGCAGGGGCAGGGGCGTCGGCTCAGACCTCAACCGAGGGCGGGGCACACGGGGCGACGAACACATGGCCGGGGCCCTGGAGGACACGCAGCTGGGCATCAGGTGGCCACGGCGGGCGCAGTTCTGCGGCTCTGGGGGTCAGGAGTCACAGCGGGCGATCAGAGCACAGGGCGGGCGGCCGCGGAAGCGCGGGGAGGCCGCCCTTGCCGGCGACTGCCCACAGGAAAGTCCCCCCGGTTATCCCCCCAGTCCCCACCACTCACTGGATGGGGTGAGCCGTGCCGGTGTCGAATGCGGCCTGCAGGCCTCGGGTTCCTGAGACAGAGAGGCAGAGGGAAGGGGCTAGAGGACCCCCGGACCCCGCCTTCCCAGGTAAGCGAGGCTCATCCCGACGAAAGCCCCGTGCAAAAGACAAAGCAGAGTTTCTGGGCTAAGTGCTATCCCTCTGGGACAGGAGGGATGGGAGGGAGGACACACTCTTCCGGCCTGTTCCTGTCTAGGACCTGGTCCACACACAGGCACTCCCCACCTCCTGAGGCCCCGACATCCCCGGGTCCTGCCTGACTTCCTGCCTCTTGGGCCCCCTCCACCCACCACCCCTCCAGCCCCCTTACCTGGGGCACACTTAACTTTTCGAGGGGGCTCTCCATGGTGGGCGCCGGGCCCATGTCCTCCCAGGGGGAGAGCCTTCGGCCAGAGGGGGGCCGGCTCTGGAAATTGTGCACCACACACGTGACCTTGGACAGAGGGAGAGCAGTGTGTTGAGGCCCATGACCAGAAACACAGGAGTGACATAAACATCATGCCCATTTTTTAGATAAAGACACTGAAGCTCTGGTTTTCAAAAAGAGGCCACGTTTTTATGGCCACTTACTAAGTAGGGGTCAAAGACCACTCTTTCCACCTAAAAAGCAGGGAGTGTTATTATTTACCCCTCAGGGCTAGCATTAGTAAGGCTGAGTCCTGCAAGGTCAGGTGTTCATTTAAGGTTTTGTTTTCTTTTAAGTTTTTGTGGAGTCTCAGGGCTTCACGGCATACAAAACACTTTACTTTTCTTTTTTTGTACAGGGGATCAAACTCAGGACCTTGCACCTGCCAGTCAGGCGCTCATGCCACTGAACTATATACCCCACCTTCAATTTATTATTATTATTAATTTATTTATTTTTGCGGAACCAGGGATTGAACTCAAGCCCTTGTGCTTGCCAGGGAAGCGCTTATTCCACTGAGCCGTCTTCCCAGCCCCTCAATTTACTGTTTAATTACAACTCAAATTCATTTATTTTGCTTTTGGGGGGAATTTTTATTATTTTTATTTTTTATTTTATTTTTTATGACTTTAGGACAGGGTCTACAGTCTCACTCTGTAGATCCAACTTGTAGTGATTCTCCTGTTTTCAGCCTCCCAAGCACTGGGATTACAGGTGCACAACACCATGGCCAGTCTCAATGTCTCAGTGGGTCCTGGGGGCGGGGCTGGCACGGCATGCAGGGGATCAAACCTGGACACTGCACTCTGCCTAAGCAGGGGCTGTCTGCTGAGCTATCAGGCCAGCCCCTTTTCGAGAGGTTTTTTGTTGTTGTTGTTTGTTTGTTTTTGTTTTTTTTTACAGGGATTTCCTATGTAGTTTAAGCTGGTCTTAAACCCACAGAGATCTTCCTGCCTCAGCTCCAGTGTTGGGATGACAGGTGTGTACTACCATGCCAGGTTTAGCTTCATTTAAATGATACTTTGGCACCAGGGAAATAACTCACTGGCATAAACACCTGTCTGGCAAACATAAGGTCCTGAATTTGATCTCTGGTACCAAAAAAATAAATAAATGCTATTTCAGCAGAGCATGGTAGCACATGCCTATCATCCTAGCATTCAGGAAGCTGAGGCAGGAGGATCACCAAAATTTGAGGCTGAGTTTAAGGCCAGTCTGGACTATGTAATGAGACTCTTAAAAATAACAACAAAAATTTTGATATTTCACACATTGTAAATGCATTGCATGAACTTTGAGCTCCGTCCCACATGGAGTTTGAACCCAAGGAACACTAAACCACATCACCAGTCCTTTTTATTGTTTAAAATTTGGGATAGGAAGCTGGGCATGCTGTTGTACACCTCTAATCCCAACACTGGAGAGGCTGAGGCAGGAGGATCACTGTGAGTTTGACACCATCTAGACTACATAAAGAGTTTAGCGAAAGCCTGAACTACAAAGCAAAACCTTGTCCTCAAAAACAAAACCAAGCTGACATGGTGGCACACTCTTGTAATCCCAGCACTCAGGAGACTAAAGCAGTAGGGTTGTGAGTTCAAGACCAGCCTGCGCTACAAAGTGAGTTCAAGGCCAGCCTGAAGTACACAGTGAAACCCTGTCTCAAAAAGATGCCACCCCCCCAAAAAAAAAAAACTTAGGGGTTCTCATTAAGTTGTCCAGGCTGGCCTTGAACTTGTTGGGTTTACAGACACACTCCACCAAACCCACCATGAATTTTTATTTATTTTTGGAACCAGAAATCAAATTTAGGACCTTGCACTTGTGAGGCAGGTGCTATGCTGCTGATTTACAACCCTAATCCTCTCCATAGATTTTTAAAATTTTCTTCAGGCAAAGTTATTTTTTGGAGGGCGGGGGAGATAACTCAGTAGCATAAGCGCTTCCCTGGAAAGCACAAGGGCCTGAGTTCAATCCCCGGTTCTGCAAAAAAAAAAAAAAAAAAAAAAACCCCAAATTTTTTTTTTTTTTTTCCCTTTTTTTTTTTTTTTTTTTTTTTTGCGGAACTGGGGATTGAACTCAGGCCCTTGCACTTGCCAGGGAAGCGCTTATTCCACTGAGCCATCTCCCTGGCCCCAGTTATTTTTTTGAGACAGTCTCTCACTATGTAATTCAGGCCAGCTTTGAACTTGTAATGGGTCAACTCACATTTTAGACTGTAAATGTAAATCTTGTGTTTGCTGTTGTGTAAAAATGTTATTCTTTTTTTTTTTTTTTTTTCAGAACCAGGGATTGAACTCAGGCCCTTGAGCTTGCCAGAGTGTAATGTAAAAATGTATACTCACTATTGTTCTAAGTTGTTTAGTAACTAGTGGCTGTTTCTTGCTGTTTGCTAGATAAAATTCCTACCTCACCAATTCCTGTTAATAAACTTAGCTTACAGAGATGACTTCAAAAGGAAATTAAATGGGCTTGTTTTTGCGAAACCAGGGATTTGAACTCAGACCTTTGCGCTTGCCAGGCAAGCACTTATTCTACTGAGCATTCTCCCCAGCTAAATGGTCTTTAATTTCTTGTAAGTGCAGGCTATGCAAGGCTGCATGCAAGTACTCAGGGGCAAGATAACCAGAAACTAAAGACAGCCCCAGGAAATTTAATTTGAGTAGTGGTCAGGATGATCCTGAAACCATTGTTTTGTTAGACAATGAATTTGTTTTACCAAACTGAATGTGGTTCCAGGTTTTAAAAAACCCCTGCTTCCTGGGCTAGCTGCCTTTTGTCCTCTCCTGCGTGAAAGCTGACCCAGGGGCCCTGAGCTCAGTAATAAATGGCTTTCCAAATTCCAATCTGGCTGATCTGGTTCCTATTCTGAGCAACCCCTAACAGAACTCACTGTGTAACTTAGAACAGTATCACTACGAGTCTGAGCTCCATAGTGAGATCCTGTACCAAATACATAAAAATAAAACAGGGACAACCCGCTCGCCCCCAACCCCCCACCCCCATTCCTCTCTAGGACAGGAGCTTTCTTTCCTCCAGTAAATATATTCTGCTTATAAAAAAGTCATTAAAACAATATTTAATCTTGATTGCTGAGTGATTGGGCACTCACCTCTTTAAATCTGACATTGGAGGAGCGCCTCAGCCTGACCTTGGTGCTAGTATTATTCCATTTCATGACCTTGCTGGGCCCACAGAGTCTACACTACCCACCATGAGGAAGGCCTGCCTTGGGCTAAGAGGGACACGGGTGGGGCGGTCTCCCATGTTTGGGTGGGCAGGGACTCACCAGAAAGGTGGCGATGGCCGCCCCAGTCAGGAAGCCAGCCAGCACATCGGACCAGTGGTTGCGGTACTCGGCCACACGCACCACGCCCACTAGGAATGCGGGGCACAGCAGAGCCAGGCAGAGGGAGGGCTTAACCAGGCGGGAGCCCTTCACGCGGAACACCAGGGTTACGTACATCTGCGGGGGCCACACATAGTTAGGGACAGGCAGAGCTGGGGACGCCAACCCTGAGGGGACCCTGCCTTTCTGTTTGCAGGCGTAGCCAGAACCTGGGGCTGTAAGGACGGGGTAGGGGCTCTTGCAGGGGGGTCAGGATCTGCGGCGTCTGTGCTCCCCAAGATGGAATCACAGAGGAGGAAAGATGCTTCTTGAGTTAGGGCATGGTCACAGAACCAGGGGAGGAGTCAGGGCCAAAGGGGCAGGCCCAGGAGCCCCAAAAGGTGGCTTCCTCAATCCCATGGGATCACTGGCAGGGTTAGAAACGTTAGAGGCCAGAAAAAGGAGTCAAAGCAAAAGCAGGGCAGGGAGTAGTCCTGTCAAGAGTCAGGGACCTAGGGGCTAGGGAGATGGTTCAGTGGAATAAGCTCTTCCCTGGCAAGCGCAAGTTCAATCCCCGGTTCCGGAAAAAAAAAAAAAAAAAAAGTCAGGGACCAGACGGATCCAGGAGGCGGAGTCAAACCCACCTCCCCAGCCATTCAGTCCCTACTGAGGACCTGGAGCCCCCGTGGGGTGGAGTCAAATCTCTTGGGCGAGGCGTTACTGAAGAAAGGGGCGTGGTTAGTCGCCAAGAGGCGAGATCATTGGACACAGCAACAGGTGGGTCGAATCAGGGGCGGGTTAGAGCCCCCACAAGGTAAGCTCCACCCCAGGGCTGGGACAGCACAGGGCTGGTTTCACGGAGGCCGGGAAGGACCCCACCGTCCTGCAGGGTGCTCACCGCCGTGTAGGTGACCGCATAGGCGCAGAGGGCCGCATCCTTGCAGGGGAAGGCGCGGCGTGCTGCGGCCACCAGGCTGGGGCTCCCTGCACAGGCTCCCTGGTCGGTGACAAAGCGGTCAGACCCTGGCCGGTCAGGAGAGGGCGGGGGGCAGCCCAGGGCCGTGTAGTTGGGACGGCACACGGACAAGAAGTGCGGCGTAGGGTTGCCAGTCACCACCTGCCCCGCGTTGGCAAAGATGGTCGTGGTGAACAGGCCAAAGGCGTACACTCCTGGTGGAGAGGGGCAGAAGGGGTTACTCGGAGTACCCTGATGCCCCTCTAGCCCTCCTCCTGAAAACCTAATGGCTCCATCGGGCCACTTGTTTCCTTGACCACCATGAAAGCACACTCGAAGCCACTCTGTCACTGGCCTGTGGTGTCTCTTTTCTTTGATGACACTTTCTTTGATGACACACCACTATGATGACACTTGCACCCCCTGGAGCCCTCACTTTGGTACATCTGGCCACTGTCCCTCTGGAGTTACCTCCTATAGGGAACAGGACTTCCTTTGGAACCCCACTGTAGCTGAGCTGGGACCCCCACACACCAACCAACACCACAAGCCCAGGCCCATGTCTGGGACTTCTAGGGAAGCCCCTAATGACATTTCTGGGCCTGCTGGTACTCACTCCTGCACCAGTTCTTACTGAGTTGATCCCTGTCTCCCTGAGGCTACACATGAGCCACAAGCTGGGTCACCAGAAGCCCTCTTTCCCGGGATAACCACTGGGGATTAACTTTGCTGTCCATGCTGTGACTGTGACAAGGGCTCCACTGAATGTGACTGCCAGTCTCATCTGCTTGCCCCATGGCACCATTATGTTTGCTCACCAACATATCCCTCCTTTTCCACTTGAGGGTGCCCTGGGCCCATTTTGGGGTTCTCTTCTCTCTTCATCATGCATGGGGTGGATGCCACTGATGTCCCTGGAATCTCCACTACATTGGGCCTAAGCCCAAGTCCCCCTTGGTCCCCGGAAGCTCCCACCACAGCAACTTTGGGACTTCTTCCTTCCCACCTGGCTCAGGGCCCTTCACCTCTGCCCCTCCCCCCTTCCCAGGACCACAGAGCCAGCCCCAGGTCCCTCCCTACTCACCCAGGAAGCGGACCAGCCTCCGCAGTGGGGGGCTGAAACGGCAGCAGGCCCCCGAAATGATGGTGCTCTCCCCAAGGACGGGGCTGGATGAGGGTGGTGTGGGAAAGAAGGCCCGCGCCAACTCCCCCAGCAGGATCTGTGGATGACACGAAGGTGGGGACTTCCTGGCCTGCAAACTCGGGTCACCATCAGCCCCCACCAAGCCTTCCTGCCTCCTGGGAGGCTCCCTGTGTCTCACCGTGAGGGTGGGCCCAGCAGTGACCAGGGCATAGATGAGGGCGGGAGGTGCTCGGCTGGTGGCCTCGGGCCCTGGGTAGGGCTTGGCATAGGTGCTGTCATAGCAGAAGAAGCCCTGCGTGTGTACTGGGAAGGTGTCCGTGAACTCCAGGCGGTAAGCGAGCAGGACCACGATGCCCAGCAGGACTGACTGTGCCCGGCCAGGGCAGGAAGAGGCAGACAGGGAGAGAGGTCAGAGGTGTGGAAGCCAAGGAGACAGAGACACAGAGACGGAGGGAGAGAGACAGATCCTGGACAGGAGAGGTCAGTTGGGCATGGGGATGCACGCCTGTCATGTCAGTACTCAGGATGCTGAGGCAGGAGGGTCGCTGTGAGTTCATGGCCAGCCTGGGTGACATAGTGAATTTAAGGCTAGTGTGAACTACATTATGAGACTCTGTCTCAAAAAACAAAACACTGGACAGAGACCAAGACAAAGAGGAGGGAGAAAGGGGAGGAGAGCGGTAGGAAGGAAAATGAAGGACTTGGAAGAGTTGGAGATAGAAATAGAAGACAGAAGGGCAAGAAAGGCAGAAAAAAGAGGACAGGAGAGAAGGGAAGGGAAGGGAATAATAGGGGCCCGGGGAAAGAACAGAGACATAAGGACAGACATACAATGGGGAAGGCAGCTAATAAGAAGTGACGGAAGTACTCTCAGCCACTGCAAGTGCAACCCCTCCTGTGGGTACAGCGTCCTAAGCCCCTTCCTTGCATGAAGTCATTTTACTTTCCTTATATAGCTCTAGGACACAGGACTCAAGTTGTGCCCATTTTATGGATGAAAAAACTGAGGCCCAAGTGCTTAGAGTCCTGCAGTATGGATGGATGAGACAAAGGACACTTCTGAACCTAAGCCACTTTTCCAGCAAGGGGGCACCAGCATTGAAGATCCCAGGGTGAAAGAGTGAGGTGGAAAAATGGATGCATGCAGAGTGACAAGGTGAGGAAGAGGACGGGCTGGGCAGAATCAGGAAGACAGGTGTGTCCCCTCAGGGAAAGGTCCTGAGGCCCTCACCTCCACAAAGACAAAGCAGGGGATTATGGAGAAGCTCCTTTTCAGGTGTGGTCTCCCTCCCGCCATGGCTGGGCCTGTGAAGATGAAGAGGGGTGGGTGCTCCAGGTGGACCACGGGATGCCTGAGCCTTGCAGTCACACCTCTGCAACCCAGGGCCTGCCCCCCCACCCCCGCCCATCCTGACACCACCTGCCCAGCCTCCTCAGGGCCAGAGATGGTCCCCTTCCTCCCTAGCCTAGGAGGAGACTGTCACCGACCCTTTGGGGAGGACCCCTCCCCCTCAGCTTTTATAAAAGATCCCAGGAGCTGTGTGGAGACCCCTCCCCCACCCCACCCCGGCCTCCTTGGTCCTCTCAGGCTCCATGTCTGCTGCCGTGGGCTGACAGCCAGGCCCCCTCCCACTTTCTGCTCTCTCCTCCCCCTCCTCCTGAGCCGCTCGTCCCACCCCCCAGCCATTCTCAGGGCCAGCACTTCAGGAGCAATACAGTCACACCTAGCCCCACCGTCCCTTGGGCCTCACCTGTGAAAGCACCCTAGGGCTTCCTACAGGCCGCCTCCACCACCACACTCACAGCCACTGCTGGTAGCCAGCAGGGCAGCGATGGTCACCTCCATTGTGCAAGGGGGGAAGTTGAGGCCCAGGCAGGTGAGGGCAGGCACTCTGGGGCTCCATTCACAGGTTACTCTGCAGCGTGACATGGAGGGTGAGGGTCACCAAAGGTCCCAGATGCCCAGAGCCAACGATACTGGGACTGCCAGTCTACAGCCTAATTACAGCCATCATACCGGATACCACACAACACACACACACACACACACACACTTACCTCACAACATGGCATCCATCACAATGACGACCAGGCATCTTGCATTGGGTACTGCCTCATGGTGCACAAGACAGGCCGATCTCATTCACACAGATCCCCAACACCCACAACAGTCATCACACACACACACACACACCACAGTGCACATGGCCTGTCATAGACACCTACACATATTAAGCACATCCCCCACACACAAACACAGTCAAACGGGCCCTATCTAAAGCGCAGCCCCAAGCCAGCACCCCGCCACGGATTCAAGGCTGCCAACACAACTGAGTTGCAGCAGCCACCTCACACAATGGGAGTCGCCTAACCGGTCACAGAGTCACACCCCCAGCTACCAGGCAATCAATGACAGCCACACACATTCTCATCCACCAAGACAGTCATGAGAGACACACGCACCATCCACAGTCACAGCCACGTGGTTATACAAGGGCACATACATGCAGTGTCTCTCACACACACACACACACACAGGCAAGGCACACATGCCATTGCGCGGAAATAGGCACCATCACAATGAACATACCACAGCAACACAATGCCAGCGACATGCACACAACCATCCTGACACCACATCACACCAGCCACACGGTGAAAGAGTCACACGGCCAACCACAGGAAGCCACAATGTTACAACCAAACACACAAGCAGACTGACACCACCCCAGCAGCTACACAACTACAGCCACTGAAGACAGCCATAGGCTCATGGACACACCCGAAGCCAAAGATGACAGCCACAGGACCACAGTTACACAACCACAGAATGACAACCACACAACCACAGCCACCCACAGTCACCCTCACCATCGTTGCTTGGCTCCCCAGGGACAGGGTCCTCCGCAGGCTCCCCTCCCCCAGCTCCACCCGAAGCCCCAGCTCACCGCCTCCCTTCCCCCTCCTCGCGCCGTACCGAAAAATCCCGATCGCTGGAACCGATGTCCCCACCTGAACTGTCAGATCGAGGGTAGGAAGCCCCCAGGATGGGGAGGGGGCGCCCCAATCCCCTCCCTGACCCCCGTCTCGGCCGTCCCCGCCACTGCCTGAATCCGCTCCGCCTAGACGACCTGGCGCGGGAGGACCGACGGACGGACGGACGGACGGACGAGTGGCCCAGCTGGCGGACGCCGGGATGGGGACACGATCCTCCGGGCCGCCAGCGCCGCGCAGACTCCGCGGCGGGGGCGGGGCCTCTGGTCGCCTTATTTGCATAAAAAGTAGGGCGGGGACTTGCAGCCTTCATTAATATGTAGGGGCGGGACCGTTTCTTGGAGGCGGGGTGAGCTAGCATAGATTGTGTGCGAACGGAGAGCAGAGGAGGGGGATGACCCTAGGGTTCGGGGAATCTTGGGGAGGGAGGTTTCTGAGCTTGACGCAGCACCACCTGCTCTCCTCCCTCTCTGGGCCGCGTTTCCCTATGGGGGTATTGTAGCAGAGGATTGGATCCCCCAGGGCACCCTCCCCTCACCAGACAGAAAACTGACCAGTGTGGAAAAGCCTGTCTGGCCGCTCCTGTCTTGACTCGACCTTGTCATTACTGAACCTGGCCTCATGGGGTCCCTTGACCCAGTCTCTGGGGTCTCCGCCCATGGCCTGACCCTTGGGGGTGCGGCGGGGGCCTCCTAGTGCAGGAAGCAGCAGGAGCAGGAGCAGGGGTGAAGAAGATCTGAGTAATTTATTTTCTCTCCGGAGGAGTCTTCAGGATGAGCAGTCCCCGACTGCTCAAGCTGTGGAGAGAGAAGGTGGCTCAGGGCCTGGGGGCCCCGGGGGCCCCAAGCTAGCAAGTGAGGCCCGCCAGGAGCGAAGGGGAAGCGAGGGGCGGGGAGGATCCCCACCGGAAGGGAAGGATCTGCTCTTGCTGAAAGGTGGTGGCTCCCAGTGGGGTTCTGAGTCCCAGGAAGGGAGCCCCGGGCTCAGGCATCGGTGTCCCCTGTTGCCTGTGGGAGAGACAGGTGTGATTCTGGACGTTCACGCAGGAACTCTGAATGGGACCCCCTTAGTAAGCTCCGAACGTAGCCCAGGGTCACTTGAGATTATCCAGCTATAACCTCCTCTAGGGCTTTTCCTGAAAAAGCTAAAGACACTGTATCACAGTGGCCCATGCACACCCCCGTTCATAGCATAATTCATACTGGCTAGATCTTGGAAGTGGCCTATGTGCGCTCAACAGATGAGCGGACAGAGTGTGGTATTCCCGCACCGAGGAGTACCACTCTGCCACGAAGAAGGATACCTTTAAGGCATTCCTAGGAAGAGAGATGGGCCTTGTGACCATATAATGTGAGGTGAAGTGAAGCAGATACGCAAGAGTAACGATTGCATGCTCTCTCTTCTACAGGAAACCCAAAATATAACGAACACAAGAAAGGACAGGTATCAGGAAGCAAGAGCTCTTTCTCAAAGGGGAAGAACACTAAGAGGTGGAGGGAGGGGAGAACGGGATTAGAAAAGAACTCAGATGTGTTACACGCATATGCCAGTGCCACACAGGAGTGCAATCGCTGTGCATTGCAGACACATGCTAATAAAAATAAAACTGAAGAAAAGAGCACAGTGAACTTGACCCCTACATATCCCTAGATGACCTAAGGTGACCCCAAATGATGACCCTGATGTACCTCCGTTGACTTTTTTCTTTCTTTTTCTTTTTGAGACAGGGTTTCACCAGCCTGTAGGTTCAGGCTAGCCTTGAACTCAATCACTGTGTTGCCCAGGCTGGCCTTGAACTCACAGTGATTTTCCTGCCTCAGCCTCCCAATTGTTGGAATTAAAGGCCTGCACCACCATACCTAGCTACATCCATTCTAAAAAGATCCAGGGCCGGCGAGATAGCCCAGTGGAACTAAGCACCTGCTTTGGCAAGTGTAGGGATCAGGGTTCGAACCTCTGGTCCCACATGTTGCACAGGCCCCGCCCCAGGGCATGCTATGCTGAGCTGGACACTGAGTCTGGGCATGGTGGCGCACACCTGTAATCCCAGCGCTGGGAGGCTGAAAACAGGAGGATCACTATGAGTCTGACCTGCGTAGTGAGAGCCTGTACCAAATACATGAAATGAAATAAATAAATAAATAAATAAATCCAAAGGCCCCCGGATACGACTTTCAAAGACCTCTGGGTGAAACCTATAATACTTTTTTTTTCTTTTCCTACAGTACTTTTTTTTTTTAAATTAGTGTTTCTTTTTGTTATTTTATTTTTATTTATTTATGTATGTGTATGTGTGTGTGTGTGTGTGTGTGTGTGTGGCCAGCTCAACCCACCAGGGGGCGGGGCTGGCTGGCATGTGGTGCTGGGGGATTGAACTGAGGTCCCCGTGCTTTGCTAAGCTTGTTCTAAGTAGGTGCTTTAGACCACTGAGCCATCTCACCAGCCCCCCTACAGTACTTCTTATTGCAACCCCAGAACATTACTTAATATGACCAGAAAGTTGGAACCCCCCCAACAGAGCCTCTGGCCCCAAGCCCCCACAAGTGACTCTGACATTCAGTCTCTCACCCCTGAGGCTAGGCGCCCTGCGTTTGGTTTCTGAGGACATGGCGAGGCCATCAATGGAATTCTGCAGCCCATGGACTGCAGACCTGCAGGGAGAGGGAGAGATGGGGCCACCCAGGGGACCCTGACTGCCCAGGGTAGGGACAGCAGCAGGGCTGAGGCCAGGGGGCCATGGTGGGATAAATTCTGGGAGGAGATGGAAAGGGTGGGAAAGGAGCAGATGAGATGGGCGTCTGAGGTCAGAGGTCAGACTGAGGGCTGGGCATCACCATATGTCACTCAGCTCTTTCTGGAGGTCATCCTTCCAGCCACTGCTCCCTGACAGTGCCTCCTCAGCCTCAGGACAGGAAGATGGCTCATATCCCTGCTGCTGCTTCATCTTTGTCAGGACCTAGGTTCCCAGGAGGAAGAAAAATCCGCCACATTAATGAGGAGGGTAAATGGTGACCATTGCATGCTATCGCTTATTGTACACCAGGCCACATTCAAGCGCTAAGTTGAGCAAGCTGCCCAATCAAGCAGGGAGCGAGTGTAACTGCTATACCCATTACACAGAGGAACACACTGAAGCCCAGAGAGGCACGCTGATCCACCCATGGTCACACAGCCATAAATGGCAGAGATGGAGTTGAACCTGGTCTCCAGTCTGATGGTGGAGGCTGGCTGAGCCGCTCACCCACTACCTTCCACAGGGTCCCCCTTATCCGATCACCCCAAATTTGCCGCTCACCTTGCGGCACTTCACCTGTGTCCTCTGCACCTTCTGGATGTTGGAGAGGTTCTCTGCGATCTCGTTCTCCTGCGCCTCTGTGGGAGGATGGGGCTCAGGGGGACAGGGGCGACAGAAAAACCCCCCGCCCCCGCGGGCGGGTCGTGGGCCCAGGCACTCACGGAGCTTCTGGTAGACGAAGGCCACCTCCTCCCGCACTAACTCCAGCTCCTCCCACAGGAACTTCTTGCTGAGGGGACAGGCTGGTGAGACCACCCCTGCCATGCTCGAACCTCCTCCGCCTCCCATGTCCCCATCTGTGCAACCGCCCATCGCCGGCTCTGTCCCCACCCCTCCCCCAGCCTCCAGCGCCCCTCCCGCCCCTCCCCCAGCCGGGCACCCCCCAGCCTCCTGCTCCCCTGGCCTTCTTCCCGTCCCACCCCCAGCCTCCGTTCTTCCCCGCCGTCTGTCCCAGCCTCCTGTCCCTCCCCCCACCTCCCACCCCTTCCTGTTGCCCCATGCCTTCCCTGCCCCCCCCACCCGACAGTGCCCCTTGCCGGGGTCTCTGAGCGCCCAACCCCCCTTGGCCTCAGGCCGCGCCCACCTGTCCCGGATCTCCTGGGCCAGCAGCTGCAGGCAGCGGGTGGTGCGCGACCGCTGCAGCTCCTCGCTCTCGCGCAGGGTCCTCTGCAGTCCCCGAAGGCCTTGGGCCAGCGCCCCATACAGCTCCTGCCGACCTCGCTCTGTGCCCCATTTGCACCCGTCCTTCTCCCCCTGGCGGCCCATGGGGTTCAACACCTCTGCAGAGAAGAGGGGTACCCTGAGGGAATCCTGGGCAACTTTTCGTGATTTTTCTTGAGACAGACTCCCCTATGTAGTAGCCCAGGCTGGCCTCAAACTCTCGCTGATCCTCCTGCCTCAGCCTCCTGAGTGCTGGGATGACAGGCGTGCATCCCCAGCTTGCCTTAGCTTGCCTACCTAAGGAGGCTTTGAACTCAGCTTGCCCTAACCTTGGCCTGACCTTGACCTAGAACTCAGATTCCCCCAGCATTTGCCTGGCCTGGCACAGATGAGCTCTGCAGTATCAGCTCCCTGTCTGCCCTTGACCGGAAACCCAGGCCTGCTCCACAGGGCGCCTTCCAGCCGGACCTTGCCTTCCATGGCCAATGCTCACCTTCCAGCTGCTGGATCTTGATCTGCTGCAGGCAGCTCTCCTTCTCCAGCATGGTCACCGAGTGGTTCAGGAACTCGAAGGCCTGGGTGGGAGAGGTCAGGCCTGGGTTGGGGAGGAAGGAGGGAGCGGGCAGAGCCGGCCACAGGCCTGGGGACAGAGTACCGTGCTTCACCTTGGTCTGGGCTTGGAGCTGGCTCTTGAGTGACTCCAGCTCACACTGCAGAAGCTTCTGGGAGTCGGGAATCATCGTGGCAGACTTGGCTGAGGACAGAGGGCCAGGTGACCCAGGGCAGGGTCAGCAGAGCACAGAGGTGGCCCAGGGGCTATGTGCCACTAAGCCAGGGCAAGGACAAGTGGGCAGTGATGGGGGTCATGGAGGCTGGGGTGGGGGTGGAGGTAGGAACAGGAGCTCTCCATGAAGCCTCGTGGCTCTCCCTACCTTTGACAGAGGGACAGCTGGTCTCCGAGCGTTTCTAGGGAGGGAGGACAAGACGGGAGGGAAAATTTGCCCCTGCGATGGCCCACCTCACCCTGGATCGGAGAGTTTGGGACAAAAGTTGAGCTTCCTGAGTTCCATGTGACTCTAGCCATGAGCAGGGTCAAAACCGCTTCCGGGTCCATTCTTGCAGCCCAAGCCTCACACAGCCTGCACATGCTCAGAAGTGCGCCACTGTACACACCCCAGGTGTGTGGGCCCATGGCTTGGTCCCATGGGAGGTGCCAGCCGTATCTCTGGCTTCAGGGACAAACAATATCGACCATGTCCACAGTGGGTGCTAATTGGCACTGGACCCAGGGTGTCCGGAACATGGAACCTTTAGCTTTGAGCACACAGCCAGGCACACTGACCCATATGACCACATGCACCTCAGACATAAGCACAGCCACTCCTGCACAAAGCTGCACCACAATCAGAGGCCATCAGGGACGAGACCCACTGAAGCTGGGTGTGCCCTTGAATTGGCCTTTAACTCAATACATAGTCCAGATCAGTCTCCTATATCCTGGGACTTAATTCTTTTTTTTTTTTGCAGAACCGGGGATTGAACTGAGACCCTTGCACTTGCCAGGCAAGCACTTCATCTACTGAGCCACCTCCCCGGCTCCGACTTAATTCTTTTTAAGACTCATATTTCCTGAGTGCTGGGGGGATTCTCGTGCCTACTCTGTGATGTCTCAGCACCCAGGAGGCTGAGACAGGAGGGTCACTGCAGGCTCAGGACCAGCCTGGGCTACACAGTGAGACCCTGTCTCAAAACAAAACAAAAGACACACAACTGCGTGTTTCCTCCATTCCTTCCCTCCACAATGAAGAGCCCAAGGGGAGCTGTTCTAGGTACTGAAGACATAGTGTGACACTGGTTGACAGTCGCCCCGCCTTGCTGTCTCTTTCCTAAGCCCCTCACTGATGGACAGCAGTGGTTGTCTGGATTGAAGGGGTTTCCTAGGCAGGGGTGACCTTGGCAATGTCGCAGTCCCTCTTCAGGAGGTCGTGGTCCTGACAGGCCTCCTCCCGTAGTTCCAGGTCAGCAAAGGGGGCAGCCTCATGAGCCTGCAGCTCGGCGCCCTGCTCCAGCTTCAGGTCCCGGCTGTTCACACTGCGCTTGGAATAGGTGGCCGCCTCAGTCTCCAGCTCTGGAGTCCTGGACCAGCGAGTCTTGCAGTCCAAAGCCTTGTCTGAGGAAGACCCTAGGGGTGAGCCCAGAGCATGGCATGCATCCCAGCCCCTCCCTGCTCTCCAGCCCCAGGGTAGCCCCGCAGCGAACCCCAGTACTTGTCACATGTCCTGTTATGAGTGGAGCATGCAGTGGTGGTGGAGGGAGGGCAGGAGCGACAGGGCAGCAAGCAGTAAGGGTCCCGGGGCAGGCCGGCCAAAAGGGGATCGCTGCAAAGAGGGTGGACCAGAGCTGCTTTGAGACCAGCCCTCCCTCATGTCCTAGAAGCCCAGATTCTCCCTCCACCTTGGAGTCTCAGGTTCCCCGTAGTGGCAGGAGTTGAGGCTGGGTGAAGGATGACACCGGGCCCCCAGGGTGAGCCGGCCAATGAGAAGGACCCAGAAGAGGCCACAGAAAGAAATGAGGCCCTTGCAGAGTACTGGGAGGCTGAGGCAGGAGGATTGTAAGTTTGAACCCCGGTTGGGCAACTTAGCAAGACCCTGTCTCAGAGTAGGTCTGCCAGAAAAACTTCTAGGCGAAGGGATCCTTGCACTAGGTCACATTCACCTGGCCCTCCAAACCTTCTAGACATTTCTGTTGGTGGTGGTAGGTCCCCTGCCTGCTGTCCTTCCTCTTGGTCAGTTTACCTGGAAGACTCTTATACACCCCTTCAAAATCCTACCCAGCAAGTTCTCTGTGAAATCCTTCTTGCTCTTCTTTCTTTCTTTCTTTCTTTCTTTCTTTCTTTCTTTTTTTAATCATTTATGTATTTACTTATTTATTTGGTACAAGGTCTCACTACGCAGTTCGGACTCATAGTGATTCTCCTGTCTCAGCCTCCTCAGCGTTAGAATTACAGGTATGCACCATCACACCCGGTTTCAGTAGCTGGCCAGGCACGCCCAGGGTTCTGGGGCTGGCATGGCACACAGTACCAGGGATTGAATCCCGGTCCTTGTGCTTTGCCAGGCAGGTGCTTAGACTGCTGAGCTAGCTCCCCAGTCCTCAAGTTACTCTTCTACTGTGATTAATTAATCTATGTTAGTGTCTGGCATCAGAGCAATGGGCAGTTGAGGTTTTGTTTTGTTTTTGAAATAGGGTCTCGCGGTTCAGGCAGGTCTTGATCTTCTCATGTAGCGCAGGATGGCCTCAAACTCCCGGCTATCCCCCTGCCTCAGACTCCCCAGTGCTAGAATTACAGGTGTGCACCACATGCCTCGGCCAGTGTTTGTTCTTGAATGTCATGCAGATGACCTGAATACCATGGGGACGCTTAGAAGGTTGGAGCAGGGAAAGGAAGAAGCGTCTTGGGGAGTCAACTGAAGCCAGGTCGCCCACCCCGTATCCCGCCCCCTACCCCCACCCCACTTGGGTCTTGGTCATTGATTCTCCGGCCATCTCTCCCGGGAGAATTCTTTCTGAAGGGGCGGGGTCATCATATTAAGCCCCGCCTCCGGCGCGTGAACCTTGCAACCCCCAAGTTTCCGATCCCTTTCCACTCTCACCTACCACATATCACCTGTTCACACTCTCCTCTGAGGGACTGCGAAGCCAATCCCCAGCAGAGACGCTGAAATTTGATCTCGCTGGGACACCATCGCATTAAAGCACGCAGAGACTGACCTAAGGCGGTCACAGAGAGGGGTGTGGCCGACATTTTAGCCCCGCCCCCTTGTCGGCCGCTGAAGGCCTTAGTGCCTTGGAAGTGGCTGTTTAATTGGATATAGCCTTGATGAAGAGGCGGGATTTCGGTCAGGTTTCTCCTAGCCTATTGGTCAATACCTAAGAAGGCGGGACAAGAGGTGGCAGACGTCTATCCGATTGGTTCCGGCCTCCAAGGGGAACCAGCTGTTGGTTCTGGAAGACCAGGGCTAAAGGCCTCCCGGAGGTTCAAGGTCCACTCACCAGCGCGGGAGAGAGGTACAGCGCTCAGCCGTTCTGCCGCTTGAGATCTGGTCCGAGTGCCTCTAGTCATTGACTCTGGGCGTTCCAGACTGACTTCTGGGTTCCCAGCTGGGCTCCGGGCCCTAAGGATGAGATTCGGGGTTTCCCATGATTATAGGGAGTTGTGGGGGGTTTGTGGGTCCTTTGGTGATAAATGAGGCCTCGGGTGTTGGCACTTGATCCCTGGGGCGATATTTGGGGATCACTGATGTAAGCAGTCTCTGAAGATCACTCAGGCTGCAGACTCAAGCTGTCGGGGCGGAAATTTAGGGGTCTAAGAGGTGGCTTGGATTTTGGAGTTCCAGAGCCCCGAAATCTTGGGAGCTGACGCTGGGTGGGTTGAGGCTGGGGATGTCTCCCCCGCCCCCAGCCCTGGGCTGCTTTTCTTGGGTCTCTGCTGGATCGATCGTGACCCTGTCCCTGTCCCTGGGCGGAGCGGCCTCGCAGGGCAAAGATAGAGCTGAGATCGCCTGGCCCCTTTGCTTGACGCAGCATGGACGAGAGTGGAGACCCGGGAGGCTTGGTGAAGGTGGTCCATCTGCTGCTCCTGTCGGGTGCCTGGGGCATGCAGATGTGGGTGACCTTCGCCTCAGGTAGGGACCTTTGGCCTGGCCACCCAGGGTGGGGACAGAAATGGGAGGGGGGCCTGGACGTGTCCTAACAGTTGTGTGGTCCCCCGTGTCATAGGCTTCCTGCTTTTCCGAAACCTTCCCCGGCACACCTTCGGCCTGGTACAAAGCAAACTCTTCCCTTTCTACTTCCACATCTCCATGGGCTGTGCCTTTATCAACCTCTGCACTGCAGCTTCCCAACGCGCCTGGGTTCAGTTTACGTTCTGGGAGGCCAGCCAGGTATGTGAACTACAGTGCCACTCACTCCTGGAGACTTGTTACCAAGACCCCAGTGGGCACCAGCGGTGAAATCTTTGTGATTAAAAAAAGAAAATGGAGTGTCTCTTTTCATATGGAGACAAAGCTGGGCACTGCATATTCTTGAGCAGTACACAGCCTGTGCAACTATCCCCAGTAGCCCTGTTTATCCCTCATATCTCTTCATTGGCTGCTGGTCCCTCTCCTTCCTGTGGCCGGGCCTGCTGCCAGGCTGCAGTGACTCAGCTATGCTGGGGCTTACCCCAGCTCACTGTTTAAAAACCAGCCTGATTGGGAATTTAGAGTTCCCTGTCCTATCCACAAGACACAAAACCATCTCTGTAACTGAGATTTCCCTACTTTGCTGTTCCTCTGCCCCCTGTATGCCTCAGATGTGGGCATTGAGATCTGATAGGTGTTTCAGGAATAATCTCTAACCAGGTGTGGTAACCCATGCCTGTCATCCCAGCACTTGGGAAGCTGAGGCAGGAGGATCTCTGCAAGTTTGAGGCCAGCCTGGGCTCCATTGTGAGTTCAAGGCCAGCCTGAGTTCCCCTCTGCCACCCCGCAGTGCTGCCTCCTGCTTCTGAGCCTTGTGCTGGCTGCCGTCAACGCCCGCTGGCTGGAGCCTCGCACCACCGCTGCCATGTGGGCTCTGCAGAGTGTGGAGAAGGAGCATGGCCTGGGTGGGGAGGTGCCGGGCAGCCTGCAGGGCCCTGACCCCTACCGCCAGCTGCGGGACAAGGACCCCAAGTACAGTGCTCTCCGCCAGAACTTCTTCCGCTACCATGGCCTTTCCTCGCTATGCAACCTAGGCTGCGTCCTGACCAACGGACTCTGCCTGGCCAACCTGGCCCTGGGTCTCCGGAGCCTCTAGTGTGGGGCTGCATGCCAATAAATGCTTCCTCGGAAATGGCTGCCCGTGTCTTTCCCGCCTGAGAAGCTGGGCCAGCTGCGCACGGGCACGCAAGGGCAATACAGAGTGCTTCAGTGGGGGGCATTTCTGTGGCATCATGATTCGAAGTTAACATCTCTAATGGTGCCCGAAACTTCTCGAATCGTGTTCATTCATGCACCTTCTACATGCCGGGCCTGGTGTCCACGTGGGGAACACTGTGTACTTACTCTCTTTTCTGTCATCAATATTATTGTTGTTACCAGGAATCAAACTCATGACCTCACGCTTGCCAGGCAGGTGCTGTGCCACTGAGCTGTATCCCTGGTCCTATCTCATTGTTATTACTGGTTTTCAGAGAGAGGGTCTTGCTGTGTCGTTCAGGCTGGCTTTGAGCTCATGGTGAGCCTCCTGCCTCAGCCTCCTGAGTGCTGAGATTACAGACATACATTATGCCCAGCTCTGTTATTTCATTGTTGTGGTACTGGGGTTTAAATGCGGGGCCTAATACATGCTGGCCAGTGCTGTACGATTTAGCTATACTCCAGCCCTTACTTACTTTTTTTAATTTTTATTTTACTTTTGGGACAAGGTCTCACTGTGTAATACAGGCTGGCCTTGAACTTGTGGCCCTCCTCCCTCAGGCTTCCGAGTCCTGGGATTACAGTGGTGTGCACACTCAACTTATTTTTTAAAAAATTTGAAACAGGGTATCACTAAGTCTCTTGGCCTTGGACTCGGAGTCCTCCTGCCGCAGGCTTCCAAATAGCTGGGAGTCCAGCTGTGCACCACACCTGGTCCCGCCATGTGCTACTGCAACCACACTGGCTGTCAGCCCTAAAGCACAATCGTCTCCTTCCCCACTGTCAGTGCCTCTTTTTTGGCTGATGACCCAAAGCCCTATGTGTTACCTCTTCCAGGGTCCTGAAAGCTAACAGGGCTTTCTGCATAGTCCCTTCACCGAAGCAACCATCCATGCAAGCCACACCTTGCTACTGGATGCCACAGGGCCTTGGAGGATGCCTGTTACTGAGCACGCTGGCCCTTCCTCGCTCATGCGCTCCAGCTCAGGTTATCCACGCGGCAGCCCACAGGGGCAGCTGCTGCTACTCCCATGAGGCACTAGGACCGCAGAGAAGCTGCTCGAGGCGGCACTGCTGGGAGCCAGACACCAGCAAAGCCCGGACTGTTCTGAGTACAGACCCCCACCTGCCAGCTTCAAGAAAAAGTGGGCACTTAAGCATGGCCTGGGTGCCAAACTTTATTATTATTAATTATTATTATTATTATTATTATTATTATTATTATTTTACAGTACTGTGGATTGAACCCAGGGCCTTAACGCTGAGCTACATTCCCAGTCCCTTTAAACATTTTGTTTTGCTATGTAACCCAGGCTGGCTTTGCACTCACTGTGTAGCCCAGGATGGCGTTGATCTCCTAGTGATCCTCCTGCCTCAACTTCCCCACTTCGGGGTGTGGAAGTAGAGGTCACAGGCTTGCACCTGTACTCCCAC
The DNA here is from genome assembly GCF_000260255.1 of Octodon degus. NCBI lineage: Eukaryota > Metazoa > Chordata > Mammalia > Rodentia > Octodontidae > Octodon > Octodon degus. The sequence continues at coordinate 11,065,473 of NW_004524626.1, forward strand.
CTCCACCCCTATATCTTACTGAGTCCCTTCAGGCAAAGAACGCCACTCCCTGAGCCTTAGTCCGCTCATCTGGGAAAGGAGCTTTTCATTTAAGATCCCCTAAGTGTACTGAGCAATGGTGTTCAGCCCCCTTTGGAGCTGGGTCTCGCGCAGTAGGGGGCGCTGTTGCTTTCAGACAGATGAAATCGAGGCCTACAGCCGCTAAGTAATATGTTCAAGATCACAGGACTAGAAAGTGATAGATCGATCTAAGATTCAAAACCGGCTCCCTTTTTAAAAATTTTGAATCGAGCCTTTTTTTTTTTTAATGAGACATAGGCTCACTGTATAGTTCAGGCCAGCCTTGTACGTGTGGCGATCCTCCTGCCTCAGCCTCCCAAAGTGCACTACAGGCATGCACTGCCACTGCCAAACTAGAATCCATGGTCTCAACTGCTGGGCACAGACAATAACAGGAACTCTCGCTGGGGCCGAAGTTCCCAAGCACCACAAAAAAAGAAACAAAGGAAAGAAGGTAACAATGAAAGAAAGAAAAGAGAAAGGAAAGGAGGGAAGGAGAGAAAGCGCTCTCTACCTATAATTAGGAAAAGCTTTTGCACCGAGAAGAGAGTTGGCGCTGGGCGTCGGGACAGCTTCCCGCCCCGCCCCCAGTTATCGACAGGCCCCGCCCCATGGAGGCCCCGCCCCGCAGCCTGGGCGGAGCCCGCGCGGGATCCGGGTGGCTGCAGAAGGCCGCGTCGATTGCGGGGCTGGGGGTCGCGGCCGAGGCAGCGGGTTCGGAACTGGATCCCCAGCGAGCAGCGCCCTTTCGCCGCGTGACCTGTCGGCGGGAGCGCACCTCGCTCCGCGCCTGCGCGTTCCAGCAGGTCCGTCCACTGGGGAGGGGGTTGCCGGAGAAGGAAATCGGGGTGCGGAAGGGTGGTCTGGGCGAACGGTGGGGTCTGTGCGGCCGCCCTTCCTCGGCCGCACCCAGCTGGGCTCCTTAGATAGCGGGAGTGGGGCGTGTCGGGCAGAGCGCCCAGCCGGGTCTCCGCGCTGGACCATATGGTGATGGGGGAGGCGTCTGAGCGCCCCTGCACCGGCTGGCGCGCAAAACAGTGAAGGGGAGAGATCGAGCCCGCGGGGAACCAGGCGCGGTCGCCTGTGTGAAGAGGGTCAGCGGAAAGACAGGAAGAGGGGACACCGGCAACCCGCAGAGGTGGCAGCGTGGGGTGGGGCGGGGACCCCAGCCTAGTTGCCCTGCCCAGAGGGCGTCATGGCTGCCCCTCCTCAAACTTGTTCTCCCGGAACACGGGTGGGGCCCATTGGCCCTTGTTAAAAAAAAAAAAGAAAGAAAGAAAAGCCTTACAAGCGGTTGAGAAATAGCTTTGCCTGGGCTTCCTTTGCGTCTGTGCAGGCCATCTGCGGCCTTCCTGTGCTGTCCAGGTAGCGATCACTGGGGAAACTGAGGCCTTCATAGGGAAGGAGGGTGAAGGTAGCCGCACAGATGCCTGGAGAAGTCCGGGAGCAGGAAGCTGTGATCCAGGTGGGGGTTAAGTGGCAAGGATGGTTGTGGCCCCTTCCTCGGTTCCAAGGGCTCGGCTGGGCCTCTTTAACTAACAAACCGAGGACCCTCACTTGGGAACAGCGTGGTGGGCTTTAAACCTGGGCAGTGTCCAACCACTCCCTGGCCCTGGGGGTTCAGAAAAGGGTTAAACCTAGCTGGGATGGGGGCAGGGCAGGCACCTGCCAAAGTCAACACCCAGGCCTGGGGTGCTCTGCGAAGCTGGCAGGGTCCCCCTGCGCCAGCTCATGCTGGGCTGTGCCAGCTGCTCACCCTGGGGTAAAGTCCACCTGGGCTCTGCAGACTTCCTTGGTGGCCGATGGAGGCACCTGTCCCCCACCGCCACCACCCAGGGCCCTAAATTTGAACCCTTTGCCAGAGCCCGGGCTTCAGAACAGGAGCCCCCAAGCTGGACAGTGGCGCATGGTTGTCATCCTAGGCCTTGCAGGGCTGAGGCAAGGGATCACTGAGTCTGAGGCCAGCCTGAGTTACATAGTGAGTTCAAGGCCAGCCTTCACTGCACAGCAAGACCCAGTGTCAAGACAAAAATAGACATCAGTTTCGCCTTTGTGTAAAGATTAAATAGGAATTGCATATATTGAGTGTTAAATATATGTCTGGCACTATTTTATGCCCATTAAGTGAATTAAAATCCTCCCATTAGAAGGCTCATGAATGCCCCCAGGGCGGGTTTTGTCCTGTCTTATTTGTATCTATGTCACTGTGGTGAACTGGGCCTGGCACAGAGCTGCGCTCAGTATGTGTTTGTTGAGTGACTAAAGAAACTCATGTGAGCAAACTCCCAACTGTTTGCTCTTTCAGGCCAGGATTATGACAAATATCCCCTTTTCCAAAACGAGGACAGCAGCCGGGGTTCCTCAGCCTCCAGCCAGCGAAGCTGGGATAGAACCTAGGCCAGGTGGATCCACTGGGGCTCTTAGCCATGCTTGATTCACCCTGCAGGGCTCCCGTCTTCCCCAGCTCCAAGGCCCCTGCCCAGATGGCATTAGCAGGAGACCCCACTGCGGGCCCTCGGGATGCTGCCGACCAGAACTTCGACTATATGTTCAAGCTGCTGCTGATCGGCAACAGCAGCGTGGGGAAGACTTCCTTCCTCTTCCGCTACGCGGATGACTCCTTCACACCCGCCTTCGTCAGCACCGTGGGCATCGACTTCAAAGTCAAGACGGTCTACCGCCATGACAAGAGGATCAAGCTGCAGATCTGGGTGGGGCAGGGCTGCTGGCCAGGGCTCAGGGTGGTGGGTGGGCTCCGAAGCTGAAGGTGTTTGTATTGTCTGTATCGCTGCTTGATCCCCGGGGGAGAGGCTTGGGAGCCACACTCCACCCCTAGCCCTGCTTCCCTGCTTGAGGAAAGAGGAGGTGGTGAGGAGGCACTGAGGGGTCCTACCCAGGTGCCCCTGTAGCCCAGGTGGCTCTTGTGTGTGACAGTCAAGGAGGAGAGAGGGGTGTGTAAGTCTAGGAGGATGCAGCCCCCCAAGACCAGGACCACCCCCTTACCCCCACCAGGGCTCTGCCTCTGCCCCCAGGCTAGAGAGCCCTTGGAGTATGGGTCTGAGCCTCCTCTGTCAGACTGGGCTGAGGACAGCGTGCCGTGTCATTGTTCTGGGCCAGGGCTCCGAGGGGTTGGATCAGCCACGGCAGAGCTTCTAGCTGCCTGACAACTGCTGTTTGCAGGACACGGCGGGCCAGGAGCGCTACCGGACCATTACCACAGCCTACTACCGCGGAGCCATGGGCTTCCTGCTCATGTATGACATCGCCAACCAGGAGTCCTTCACCGCAGTGCAGGACTGGTGAGTCTTTTTGACCCCTGACCCTTGACCCTTGACCTTCACCCCCTCCTCAACCCACTACCCCCCTGCTCATGACCTTCAACTCCACAGGGCTACACAGATCAAGACCTACTCCTGGGACAACGCCCAGGTCATCCTGGTGGGGAACAAGTGCGATCTAGAGGATGAGCGGGTTGTGCCCACCGAGGACGGTCGGAGACTCGCTGATGATCTTGGTCAGTGTGCAGTCGGGGCTGCAGGACCTCAGTCGCCCACCACCACACCTCGTTCCTACCCTCAGGTTTCAGGTCCAACAATCGTCTCAGCCCTTTGAGGATCTGTCTAGAAATACACTCCCGGGTGTGCCAACTTCTCCATTCTGGAGGAAGTTTTTGTTTTGTTTTTAAATTTGAGACAGGGTCTCTCTATGTAATTGAGGCTGGCCTCAAACTTGTGGTGATCCTCCTGCCTCAGCCTCCCAAGTTTGTATGCTTCTAATGAAATTTTCCAGGGACACAGCCACGCATGAACCCACTTACATGCTGCCTGTGGCAACTTCTGCCATTAGGGGGCTCTGTAACTAAAACAGAGACAACAGGGGCCACAGAGATGACAGAAGCCAAAGTGACTATAGGGGCCACAGAGTCTACAGGGGCCAGAGTCGTAAGTCTTCATTATCTGGCCATTCAAGAAGAAAATTTGCTAACCTTTGAGCTAAAATCTACAATCATCCTTTTTCACTTTTCCTTTTTTTTTTTTTTGGTTATATTTTATTTTTGAGATGGGCTCTTGCTCTGTCACCCAAGCATAACTGGAATGCCTGGGCTCTAGCAGTTCTCCTGCTTCAGCCTCCTGAGTAGCTGCAGCTCCAGGCTGGTGCCTTCACACCTGGCTACAGACTAGCACTACGTGGACACCTGTAGCCACTTCCTGTGACAGAGATTCTTACGGTTCTCCAGGCCAGGGCTGCCACTGCAGATCTGTATTGGCACACCCACAGCAACATCATTGTTCCTATTTTACAGATGAGCAGACTGAAGTTCAGAGAGGCTAAGGCGCTCAGCCAAGGTTGCACAGCATATACAGGGCCAGACTGGGTTTGGAATCCAAGTGCGAGGAACGCCACCACCCAGGTCCTGGCCCAGCGGCCTCACGTGTATCCCTGCTCCGTCTCCCTGCAGGGTTCGAGTTCTTTGAGGCCAGCGCCAAGGAGAACATCAACGTGAAGCAGGTGTTTGAACGCCTGGTGGATATCATCTGCGAGAAGATGAATGAGTCCTTGGAGCCCAGCGCCAGCCCTGGCAGCAACGGGAAAGGCCCAGTCCTGGGGGACCCTGCGCCACCCCAGCCCAGCAGCTGTAGCTGTTAGGGGGACCCTCGACTGTCACCTGCCTCCTCAGGGACTGTGACCCAGACATGAGCCACAAGGGCTCTTCCCAAGCTCAGGGCCCCTTCTTCTCTCCTGTCTACTACTCCCCTCCCCGGCATGGCTCACTCCTTCTCCATGTTACCACCATGCTCAACCCCAGAGGCTCAGCTCAGCATTGCAGGCAGCAACCTGGGGATGTCACTGTGTTCAGGCTTGCTGCTCTCCAAGGCTTTTTGGCAGGGTGACCATCGGCAGCACATCCCACCATGCCTGAGGAAGAAGCCTCGGCAGTGCCTTTTACGACAGAACCATTTTCAGGGGTCACTCTGCACTGGGCATTGCCTGGTGTGTAGGAGCCCGGGGAGGGTGTCATGGTGCAAGTTCTCCCTGGAGAGGTGGAGGCAGCCCGTCTGTCTCAGGTGTCCCTCCTTAGCCTCGAGCCTTCCATGTGAACTTCCTAACTGCCAAAGCTCTAAGATAATATCACTATTCAGGGCCGCACAGACCCCTGCCTCTGGCTGGCAGACTGAATACTAAAGCCCATCTTCCTGTTACAGAAGGGATAGGGAGCTGGCGTGGCGTACGCCTGTCATTCCAGCACTCAGGAAACTGAGGCAGGAGGATTTCTGAGCGTTCAAGACCAGCCTGAACTACATAGCAAGACCCTGTCTCAGAAAGAAGGGACAGAAAGTCCAGCTGGCCCTGGCCGCAGAGACTCCAAAAGTGCCTCCCTGCTTCCCTCTGGTACCCATAGTGCTCAGGGCCCTGTAACTGTTTGGGTTGGTCCTGGGTTGAATTCTGGAATTGGGACTCGGCCACACCTTAGTGTCTGTCTTTCTCTCTCTCTCTCTCTCTCTCTCTCTCTCTCTCTCTCTCTCTCTCTCTCATACAGAGTCTCCCAGTGTACATCAGACCCACAGTGATTCTCCTGTGTTCAGCCTCCCAAGAGCTGGGATTACAGGTGCATGCCACCAAGCCCAGTCTCAATCACGGTATCAAGGTCCCCCCCCCGGGGGGGGGGCAGGGCAGGCCGGGGATTGAACCCATGTTTTCCTTTCTGCCAGGCGTTAGCCTCGGAGCCTCCCACGCCCAGGTCCTCCTGCCCAGGCTCCATCTGGCTGATTGTATTTTAAGCAAGGTCTTTCCAAATCTCACATCCTGCTAGAGCAGGAACTTGAGCAACATTCCCACAGCCTGAGCTGCCCCACAACTTTCTTCTTTCCTTTCCTTCCTTCCGTGTGCGGTGCCAGCGATGGAACCCACGGCCTGGCCCAGGCGAAGCTAGTCCTCCTACCCCTGAGCTGAATCCCCAGCTCCTCTCTAATTTTGACACAAGGTCTTACCAAGTTTTCAGGCAGGCTTCAAGCTTGCAGTCGTCCCGCCTCAGCTTCCCGAGTGGCTGGAATTCCGGGCGAGCGCCCCCACGCGGGCTGCCTGTGACCTGGGGCGAAGACTTTGGCTTCTCCAGGTTGAAGCTCCTGTGTATTTCCAGCGCCCTGGCGTCCGTGGGCCCAGGGATGTGATGTGCGCACGTGGAGAAGTCCCTTCTGAGGGGCTGCACGGCTTGCTTTGTCACTTGCGCTTTGTGGACACAGCCTCAGAGGGGTGCCAGTGGGCGACAGGCTAGCATCCGTGTCAAGGGGTCCTCAAAGCTGGAACCTAGCTGCTGGGGACCCTCACCCACTTCTGGTGGACTTCTGCCCCTCAACACCAACTGGAACCCCGGAACGGGACCAGAACAGTGCGGATGGCCGGAGGAGACAGCTTGCGTCCTCAGCTCCCCGATTCTATGTCAGGGGTGTCATCAGTTCCCCAAGTTCTTGTAGCCAAAGTGGCTTCCTGCAGCCTTCATGACTCCCCCCTACTCTGGGGAGTATCAGAGAAGTAACACCTCCTTTAAGTTCACATTTATTTCTAGGCCACTCCACGTAACCGTACCAGGGGCTGACTGTAGAACTCTATACTGGAGACACTTTTGTACACCAAGAAACCAAATGACTTCTAGGTGTGGCAGTGCACGCCTGTCATCCCGGCACTGGGGAGGCTGAGGCAGGAGGATCACTGTGAGTTCAAGGCCTGCCTGGGCTACAGCCCAAGACCCTGTCTCAAAAAAAATGGAAGTCTTGGGCCGGCGAGATAGCTCACTGGCCTAATGCGCCTGCTTGGGCAAGTTTACGCAAACCGCATGGACCACGGTTCCATCCCCAGCCCCACATGCCGCGCTAGCCCCACCCCCTAGGGCAGGCTGAGCTGGCAAAAAAAACAAAAAGGAAGTCTTCAAGAGTTCAGCTTCAGGTAGCAACAGAGACCTACTTTGGGGGTTCTCTCCAAGACTGGAAATAATGTGCGAAAATGGTCACTGGGAACGGAGTGGATGTCCTCGGGGATCACAGGGCCGGGGTGGGGGGGGGAACAGCTCTTTGCTGAGTTTACAGACAGCAATTACCAGGGGGCCGTGGGAAAAGTACTTCCGAGCTGGGGCGCTGCAGAGGCCCGGAGCTGCCGTCTGCGCGTGCGCCGTAGCGCAGCTCCCAGCCGCAGAGCGCGCGTGCGCGGTGCCGTGGGAACGCCCGCCCGGGCGGCTGGCGGCGTGGCGCTCCTTCTATTCTTTTCTCTCTTTTCGCCTTCCGCCTTCCCTCTGTCTCCTCCTTCATTTCTCTCCTCCCCGCCTGTGTCTCTTTCTTCTCCCAGGACCATTTCTGCAGGGTCTTGAAGTGCCGATTCTGCTGCTTAGCGTCCCCTCCCCGCCACTCTGGGACGCGATGCCGACAGCCCCTGGCCCTCTTCTCCTCGGTGAGGTTCTCGGCATATGCGATGCTTGATGTCCGGTTGGGAAAAGGGGGCCTTTTCTCCGTGGAATAAGCGCTTCCCTGGCAAACGCAAGGGTCTGAGTTCAATCCCCGGTTCCGCAAAAAAACATAAGAAAAAATAAAGCAGTTATGCCAAAGCGCAGCTGTTCTTTTATTTCCTGCAGGGCAAGGCGACGTCTAGGAAAAGGGTGTAGGGAAGCCCGAGGCCGTCCGGAGCTGTACCTGGGCTCTGCCTCTGTCCTCTGGCCCACGCAGGAGGCTGCGGCAGGAGGGTCGAGGGTTTGGGCAGCCTGGGCAACCTAGCAAGGCTGTCTCAAAATAACCTTGAAAGGCCCGGGGTGGGGCTCAGTACCAGAGCGCTTGCCGGGCCTGTGAGATAGTGGTTTAATTCTAGGCACCACAAAGAAAAAATTTCAGCCTTGTGGGAGGCAGGAAGGGCGGCGTCACTCCAAATAATCCGGGTAAGAAGGTCTGACCCTGCCCAGCAGCCGCAGGCGCCAGTGGACCCGAGTCACAACAAGCCGCTCCCGTGCACTGTCCGCTGCGCCTGGAGTGGCCCAGTCTCCGCCCTGCTGTCCCCTCCCTCGCCTTCTCGCGCATTCCAGCACACCCTCCTGTTCCCTGCTGTGTGAGATCCGGGCCTGTGCCGCGGGCCTTTGCACCTGCGCTCCCAGCCCGGCAGCCTATTCCTGGTGTTCACACCGTTCGCACCCCTCAGCTGTCAGGTCTCTGCGCCCGTTCTCTCTTTTGTTTCTTTCTTTCTTTTGTTTTTGCTTTTTTTGAGACATGCTTACTATGCAGTCCAGGCTGACCTTAGACTCACCATGTAGCGCAGGCTGACCTCGAACTCATGGCAGTTATCCTGCCTCAGCTTCCCCAGTGCGTGCACCGTAATGCTTTGCCCATTTCTTCCTCTTCCTTGCTTCCTCCCTCCCTCCCTCCCTCCCTTCCTTCCTTCCTTCCTGTTTTCCTCTCTTTCTTCCTTCTTCTTTCTTTCTGCCAAAGATGGGACCCGTGGCTCTAGGCACGCTAAGCACATGCTCTACTACTGAGCTATGGTCCAGCCCTTTTAATTTTTTCTTTTGAGACAAGGTCTCTCACTAAGTTGCCTAGGCCATCCTTGAACTTGCAGTGCTCCTGACTCAGCCTCCTAGGTAACAGTTACTCTGATAACAGCTACTCCTGGCCAGCCTGGAATACATAGCCAGAGTGCTATGGTTTATGTCTAGTTGTCCCTTCAAAGCCTCATGGAAGTTATGTGGCAGACGCTGCCGAAGGAGCAACTAGTGGCTTGAGGGGCGGGGCCACAGGACCAGGGCGGAGCCTGAGGGGTGAAGCCTGAGGGCCTGGGTGGAGCCTGAGGGCGGGGCCAGATGACCAGGGCGGGGCCAGAGGACCAGTGCAGAGCCTGAGGGGCCGGGGCAGGGCCCGAGGGGCGGGGCCAGAGGAACAGGGCGGAATCCCAGGGGCAGGGCCAGATAGGCATGAACCATTAAACTGGCTAGCCTGCGCTTTCTGAGAGATGTGGAGAGGGTCATCCTGGACACGCAGCGCTCCAGCCTCTCCCCCAGTATCTTGAAACCTCCAGTAACTGTGTACTAAATAAACCTTTCTTTTTTTTTTTTTTTTAAGTGGGGGGGGGAACCGGGGATTGAACTCCAGCCCTGTGCTTGCCAGGTAAGCGCTTATTCTACTGAGCCATTTCCCTGGCTGAAACCTTTCCTTTCCTTATTTTGAGTGTGGGGTATTTGTCCCAGCAAGGAGAGAAGAGTACCTAATACACAATTTGGCACCAAAGAAGTGGGGTCATTCCTGTGGCTACACCTGACGATGTGGATTACAAGATTTTGGGAATGGCTTATGGGAAGAAATAGGAAACGTTTGGAGATGTCGCCTACAAGCAAAACGCTGGAACAATTTCAGCTGTTCTGGAGGGAAGATTCTGGTCAGAGCTCAGACCAGAGAACTGATAGAAAATCGGCCTGTAAAGAACAGGCTGGGGAGGAGCTGGTGAGATGGCTCAGTGGTCTAAAGTACCTACTTAGAACAAGCTAAGCTAAAGCAAAGCACAGGGACCGTGGTTCAATCCCCAGCACCACATGCCAGCCAGCCCTGCCCCCTGGTGGGCTGAGCTGGCCACACACACACACACACACACACACACAAATAAATAAAATTAAAAAAAAAAAAAAGAAACTGTGTTCTAATAAAAAAAAAAAGAACAGGCTGGGGAGGTTTGTGCTGGGAAGAAGGACTGCATTGGTTGTTGGATTCCAGATCATTTGTGCTTTGGCTTGGCAGAAAGTTTGTCTGAATTTTGCCCATGTCCAGACACTTTGCCTAAGACTGAGATTAAGCATGGCAGACTGACTAATCTTTCAAAGGAAATCTCAAAGCAGTCAACTATTGGGACAGAGGCATGGTTATTTTAGGGGCTCTTAGTCAGATTTATGTTGAGAATGAAAAGAAAAGAACCCAGCAGAATGATCTAAAACGTTGTGAGTTTGGCCAGAAAGAAAGCTCCAATAAAACTGTGGAACGCAAAGATAGAGATCTCCACTGCCCAGGAGGAACAGGAGAGTAGAAAAGATGTCCTGAGCGCATCACGGGAGGTGGCAGGTTCAGAATCACAAGGGTGAGGGACTTTGCTTGGAGGAGAGAGCCGCAGATCCCCATGTTCCAGAATGGAGGCGGCGGCCACACCAGATTACAGAATGGCGCCAGCATAGAGAATTTGCTCCTTAGGATCACAGTCAGAGTGCTCAACGATCCCGGCACTCAACCCCTGCAGCCAAGAGAGAAGAGAGCCTGGCTAGTGCTCCAGCTGGCAGCAGCCCTTGGTATCGTCCATGTAGTGCTGGTTTTTGGCGCATTCAGAATGCAGGATTTCTGAGGTTAAGAAGGCTTCTTCCTAGATTTCAGAAGAAGGCCTGGGAGGTCAGGCGGTAGGCACCTGAGAGGGCAGTGTGTGAAGCTGTGAGTGAGAAGCCCATTCCATGGAAACCCCAGAAATTGGGAAAAGCCAGGATCAGGGTGGGGCCCGAGGGGCGGGGCCATGGGATAGGGCTGGATCATCTGAGGGAAACAGCAAACAGGGAGCAAAACCAGCCTAAAAGAGAAGCCATAGGCATTACAACCACCAGAAGTGTCATAAGGGTAGAGCCACATGGAGCTCACAATTTGCCACAGATTATTTCGGATTTTCCACATGGACCTATAGGACTTAATGTTTGCCCTGCTGGATTTCGGACTTATTTTGTATCCTCCTGTGTATACCTTTTGGAATGACAGTGTTTATCTTGTGCCTTTGAATGTTGGAAGTGTTTAACTTTTCATTTGTACAGGGGCTCACATTTGAGAGCTTGCCTTGGGTCTTGGAGGAGACTTGGGGCTTGGACTTTTCAGCAGTGCTGAAACTGTTGGGACTTTAGCAACTCTTAGAGATGGGCTAAAATGCCTTTTGGACAAAGGGATGTGCATGAGACTTTGGGGGTCCAGAGGCAGAATGTTATGGTTTGTGTCTAGTTGTCCCGCTAAAGCCTCATGTAAATTATTGGGCAGATGCAGCTTGAGGGGCGGGGCCAGATGACCAGGGCGGGGCCAGAGGGCAAGAACCATTAAACAGGCTAGCCTGTGCTTTCTCAGAGGTGTGGACTGGGCCGTCCTGGACAGACAGCACCCCAGCCTCTCCTCCAGTGTCTTGAAGCCTCCAGTAACTGCGAGCTAAATAAACCTTTTCTTTCCTCATTTTGAGTGTTGGGTATTTGTCCCAGCAACAAGAGAAGAGTAACTAATACACAGAGCTTATCTCAAAAATATATTTATTGGTTTATTAATTTATTTTTATTTATTTTTATTTTTTTTTAATTTGTGTGTGTGTGTGTGTGGCCAGCTCAGTCCACCAGGGGGCAGGCTGGCTGGCATGTGGTGCTGGGGGATTGAACCGCAGTCCCTGGGCTTTGCTATGCTTGTTCTAAGTAGGTACTTTAGACCACTGAGCCATCTCACCAGCCCCTGGTTTATTAATTTATTAAAAAGTTTATAGTAAACATTTGGCCTTTGTCCCAGTGGTTCCCACCACAGGGCTCTGAAAGCCCTTGATGGTTGAGCTGAGAAGTCTTCCTTAGGTCACCAGGAAGACTACAGACTGGGCCCCTGGAGAGTGCGGAAGGAGCTGGCTTCCAGGAAGATGAGAGGGGCAGCCCTTTCATCCCTTCCCCATCTCCCCCACCACTTCTGGGAGGACAGACTGGACAGAAAGTTGACCGGTGATGGCCAATGAGTGACTTGTGTCCAAGTGATGAGACCTCCATGAACCCCTAAACATTGACAGGCATAGGGGCTCACTCCTGTCATTCCAGCACTCTGGGAGGCTGAGGCAGGAGGATCGCAAGTTCCAGCCCAGCCTGGGTGATTTGGCAATTCAGAAAGACACTCTCAAGATAAAAAAAAAAAAAAAAATTTTAAAGGGGTTGAGGATGGAACTCAGAGTGAAGGCCCCGAATTTAAACTTCAGTATCGGCAAAAAAGCAAAACACAGCAACAACAACAACAACAACAAAAAAAAAAACCCTTAAGTGAAGGGACTCCATAGCTTGTGGGTTAGTGAGCTCACCAAGATGCTGGGAGGACGGTGGCCTGCAAAGGACATGGGCCCAACAATCCCCTCCTTTGCTTCAGGCCTCCCTCCCATTTGCTGAGTTGTGTCCTTTAAGCGAGGCATGGTGAGAAAAAGCGTGTTTTCACTGCAGAAGCCTTGAGGCAGGCCAGCATGTTACCAGCTGCAGCGAGGGAAGACTGCAGGAACCCCACTACATAGCCTGGGTGGTGGACAGGTGATAGGGTAGGGTGGGTCCCCAAGATCTGACTCCCCCCAATCCTTTGATAATGGTATTTGGAGGTGGGCCTCTGGGGTGAGCAGGATTGGATCATGATGACTGGGCCCTGCTGCTTTATTTATTTATTTATTTATTTATTTTTTGGAGACAAGGTCTCACTATGCGGTTCAGGCTGGCCTTGAAGCTCACTTTGTAGCCCAGCCGAGGCTGGCTTCAAACACCAGGTGATCCTCCTGCCTCAGCCTCCCGAGTGCTGCATTACAGGCATGCAGCACCACTCCCAGCATGTCCTGCAACTTTTTTTTCCCTTTTTTTTCTGTATTTGGGACAGGCTCTCCAAGGTCTCACTACTGTCTTCAGCCTCCCAAGCACTGGGATTACAGGTGTGTGCCACCACATCCAGTCTCATTCGCCGTCTCAGAGCACCCTGGGGGCAGGGCCTGCACGCTGGCCCACCTCTGTGCTCTGCCTAAGCAGGCTAGCCTGCTGAGCTATCCGGCCAGCCCATGTTCTGCAACTTTTAATGAAGAGATTCAGCCACACCCTTATGTGGCCCTAGTGACCCTCTGGCAGGCCCGTGCCCAATCCAACCATTCAGGAGGAGGCTGGGTGTATAACGCAGTGGTAGGGCACATACCTTGCTGGATTCCATCTCCTGTGTCTTAGCCACTTCCAGCCACTAAGACGACATACCTGAAGGCCACAAGTGCAAGGATGAGGCACAGGCTCCGGCCTGCAGTTTCCAGCCATAGGTGGCATGCTCCAAGGTGGGAACAGGACGGAAGAGGAGCCTGGGGAGTAAGGAGGCTCGGTGCACAGCAGCCGGGAAGCGGGAGAGTAGGGGGCAAGAATGGACCTTCCAGGCTGCACCATGGGGGCCACGTCCAAGCAGCCTCACCTCCTGACGGCGCAGTCTGCCACGGACGCATCAGTGCAGGGATCTACCGGTGGATGCGGTTCCCCGGAATCCGGTCACCTTCCATGCAGAGACTTGAGAGATATCTAGATCTAAGCGCTAACGACGCTTTAGGGTAAGAAACTAATGTAGGGACTTTGAGATGAGAAGGCCCCAGTCAGAGGCAAAGCAGAGCCAGGTGCGGTGGTGCTCGCTTGCCACGGAAACACCCAGGAGGCCAAGGCAGGAGGAGGACCGCCAGAAGTGTGAGGCCGGCCTGGGCGCCATAGTGAGTTGAGGGGCAGCATCTAGGGAGACCTGGGCTTAAAATATTCATTTTATTTTATTACTTTTTTGTATTTCAGGGAAGGTCTACAGGGTGTTCAGGGTCTCACGACTAGATCAGACTCATAATGATCCTCCTGCTCACAGCCTCCCAAGAGCTGAGATTACAGGCACATACCACCATGCCCAGTCTCAATTGCAGTCTCAGGCGTGTCCTGGGGCTGGGGATTGAACCCTTGGCCCCTGCGCCTGCTTGCAGGCACTTGAATCCGCTGAGCTATTTGGGCGGCCCTTATAAAATAAATTTTCTGAGTCAATCAAGAAACTTAGATAACTGTATAAGTATTAAGTGATGCCAGCAATTGGCATCAGGTATGTACTTGTCATAGGTGTGAGAATGACATTTTGGTTGTGAATGCAAATGAGTGTATTTTTAGAGATGCATGCTAGGTATGAAGGGGAAAACAACATCTTGCAGGATTTAATATCAAATGCCTCACCACAAAAGAAAAAAAAAGACTGAGCTCCATAGAGACAGCAATGGGGCAAGTGAGAGCCGGATGGGCGCTGGGCGACTCTGTATCCCACTGAGGAAAACAAGTAAACATGGGCAAAGGAGATCCTAAGAAGCCGAGAGGCAAGATATCATCACATGCATTCTTTTTTTTTTTTTTTTTTTTTTTGGTGGAACTGGGGATTGAACTCAGGCCCTTGCCAGGCAAGTGCTTATTCCACTGAGCCATCTCCCCAGCCCCCCTATCACATGCATTCCTTGTGCAAACTTGCTGAGAGGAGCACAAGAAGCACCCAGATGCTTCTGTTAACTTCTCAGATTTTTCTAAGAAGTGCTCAGAGAGGTGGAAGACTATGTCTGCTAAAGAAAAAGGAAAATTTGAAGTATGGCAAAGGCAGACAGGGCTCATTATGAAAGAGAAATGAAAATTTATATTCCTCCTAAAGGAGAAACAAAAAAGAAGTTCAAGGATCCCGATGCGCCCAAGAGGCCTCCTTCAGCCTTCTTCTTGTTCTGTTCTGAGTATCGCCCAAAAATCAAAGGAGAACATCCTGGCCTCTCCATTGGTGATGTCACAAAGGAACTTGGAGAAATGTGGAATAATACTGCAGTAGATGACAAGCAGCCATATAGGAAAAAGGTTGCTAAGCCAAAGGAAAAGTATGAAAAGGACATCGCTGCCTACTGGGATAAAGGAAAACCTGATGCAGCAGAAAAGGGAGTCGTGAGGGCTGAAAAAAGCAAGAAAAGGAAGGAAGAGAAGGAGGAGGAGGAAGATGAGGATGAAGAGGAAGAAGAAGATGAAGAAGAGGATGAGGAGGATGAAGAAGAGGATGATTATGAATAAGCTGGTTCTAGTGGGTTTTTTTTCTTGTCTATAAAGCATTTAACCCCCCTGTACACAACTCACTGCTTTTAAAGAAAAAAAAAATTGAAATGTAAAGCTGTGTAAGATTTGTTTTTAAACTATACAGTGTCTTTTTTTTTGTACAGTTCACACACTACCGAATGTGTGTTTAGGTAGCCCTGTCCTGGTGGGATTTTCAGTAGCCACTAACCTTGCCTGGTACAGTATGGGGGTTGTAAATTGGAGTGGACATTTAAAGCAGGGTCTTGTTGGTGCGAAGCACAGATTAGTTATACATGGGGATGGTAGTTTTTCCTCTTCAGTTGTCTCTGATGCAGCTTATACGAAATAATTGTTGTTCTGTTAACTGAATACCACTCTGCAATTGCAAAAAAAAAAAAAAAAAGTTGCAACTGTTTTGTTGACATTCTGAATGCTTCTAAGTAAATACAATTTTTTTTGTTGGTATTGTTGTGCTTTTCATAGGTCTGAAACTTCTTGAAAGGAAGCTAGTCTTTTGCTTTTGCCCATTTTGAATCACATGAATTATGAGTGTTTATCTTTTCATATAGTTAGCGGATGCCAAGCTTCTATCTACACACCCTGCATATCGTGATGGGGTAGTAAAAGTCAAACTGAGAACATTTTAATCCATAAAACTCCAAAATCTCACTTATTGATAAAAAAATTTCACATAGCCCTTTGTAAAGAGTGATTAGTTTTGTTCATAGATAGATAGCATGAAGTTATTAGAATCAAGCAATCTGAAAGTCTGTCTTTGAAGGACTCATAGAAAAAAATAACGTTCTGATCTCTACATGAGGACTCTTCACTCCCATTACCATGTAACGGCAGTTACATTGTGCAGTTCCCACATTAAAAGAGGCCCAGGAATATATCCCCAACAGGTGAGCTTAAAATACAGGACTCCAGTGTTTGGTTAGCATTCACAGTGAAGGCAGGGGAAGTGCTGGTGTGCATGCCTTTACCCATTTATCTAAATATGGACTGCTCAGGAAACTTGACCCGTAAAAGTTTTAAAGTTAGGCCACAAATTAGAAAAGGATAGATTTTCTATCTTAGGGTCTCCCATTTAGAAGAAAAGTTTCACATCTTAAGTATGGATTACCAGGGCTGGAGAGATGGCTCAGTGGTCTAAAGCACCTACTTGAAACAAGCTTGGCAAAGCACAGGGACTGCGGTTCGATCCCCAGCAGCACATGCCAGCCAGACCCGCCCCCTGGTGGGCTGAGCTGGCCACACACACACAATAAATAAATGTAATAAAAATAAATAAATATTAAAAAAAAGTATGGATTACCCAATTTATTTGAGTTGTCCTTGACAAAACTATTAGAGTCATGTTTGTCTGCTTAGCAGTTTAAGGAAAAATTTGGCTATTTTGTGGGCTTTGAAATTATCCCTCTTAAAGTGCCAGTGTTTTAAAATAGGGTTCTTGTGATTTTACACGCTTTTGTGATGGAGTGCTGTTTTGTTACATAATTTTAACTTGGATTCTTTCCATTTGTATTTGTTTATGTACTTTAGGAGGAATACTGAACATCTGAGTCCTGGATGATACTAATAAACTAATTGCAGAGGTTTATAAAAAAAAAAGTTTGGAAGGGAGGTGATATATAAATTAGCTTAATCTAACCACTTCACACTTCACCTTGGGTGATCATTCCACGTGTCACATAGCAGAACGTCCCAGCGTACTTCCTTTGGGGTTTGATCACAAAATACCATCAATATTTAAATTAAAAAATGTTTAATCACTACAGTAAAAGTCACGCCGCCATTTCCCTTCCTCACAGTCCTCTCCCGTGCTATAAACACAGATTCCTTCATTCTTGTTGCTTTCTGAAGCAGTTCTGAAAGTCCTCCTTCAAACATCTATGTAGGACCGGCCAGAGAGCTCAGCAGACTGAAGCGCCTGCTTAGGCAGCGTGCAGCGGCCGGCCGGGACGCCATCCCCAGCGAGCTGCGCCGGCCCCGCCCCCGCGGCGCGCTGAGACAGGGACTGAGACTGGGCTGGTGGCCTGAGCCTGCAATCCCAGCACTTGGGAGGCTGAAAACAGGAGGATCAATGCGAGTCCAATCTTCGTAGTGAGACCCTGAACACCCTGTAGGCCCTGTACTAAATACACAGAAAAAAATAATCTTTTTTTTTTGGCGGAACCGGGGATTGAACTCAGGCCCCTGAACTTGCCAGGCAAGTGCTTATTCTACTGAGCTATTTCCCCGGCCCCCCAAAAATAATCTTTCTGTAGGGCATACTGGTGCACCCCTGTAATCCCAGCACTCAGGAGGCTGAAGCAGGAAGATTGCAATGAGATCAGGGCCAGCCTGGGCTACATGGTAAGTTTAGGTCAGGGTGGACTACATAGTAAGACCCTGTCTCAAAAAGAAAAGAAAAGAAAAGAAAGGGCCAGGGAGATAGCTCAATAGAATAAGCATTTGCCTGGCAAGCAAGCGCAGGGTCCTGAGTTCAATGCCCCATACTGCAAAAAAAAAAAAAAAAAAAAAAAAAA
>NW_004524626.1:11083058-11089299 GCF_000260255.1 Octodon degus
TTTTTTTTTTTTTGCAGAACTAGGGATTGAACTCAGGCCCTTGTGCTTGCCAGGGAAGTGCTTATTCTACTGAGCCATCTCCCTGGCCCCTGTCATTTTTAAATAATAATAAAATATTTTATGGACAGAAAAACAGGAGAGCCACAACAGATATGCCAAAATGTTGGTGGTGTTGATTCTGGGTGATTTGTCTTTGGGGATTTCTTTTTTTTTAAATTATTTGTGTGTGTGTGTGTGTGTGTGTGTGTGTGTGGCCAGCTCAGCCCACCAGGGGGCGGGTCTGGCTGGCATGTGGTGCTGGGGGATTGAACCGCTGGTCCCTGTGCTTTGCTAAGCTTGTTCCAAGTAGGCGCTTTAGACCACTGAGCCACCTCACCAGCCCTGGGGATTTCTTTTGAATAGAGTCTTCTGGCTTCTGTGAACATTCTAGACTTTTCCACAAAGTCCTTCTAAAACAGGAAAGTTGTGAGACGAGGAAGGACAGGCCATCTGCTATAGTTTGGATGTGGTTTGTATCCAAAGGTTCCTGCGTGGGGATGTCAGTCATCGGACGGGCCGTGTTCAGAGGCTGTGGGACCTTTAAAAGGCGGGCACAAGTGGGAGGTGCCAGTGTTGGCCACACCCCCATGCTGACCTCTGACCTCTGTCTTTCCTGCTTTCCCTGCCATTGGGGTCCCATATCTCATGAGGTGTCAGGAGCGCTCACCACAAGAGGGGCTGTGCTGTTTGACTTACATGGTCCCAAACTGGGTTAAATAAACCCTTTCTTTACACATAGCCAAACCCAAGCTTTTCATTAAGTACCAAAAAATGGACTCAAAACACCATCGCACAGGGCGTTGTGGTGCATGCCTGTAATCCCAGCACTCGGGAGGCTGAGGCTGGAGGATGTTTGTGAGTTTGAGGTTACAAAGTGAGCGTAAGGCCAGCCCGAACTGCGCAGCAAGACCCTGGCTCAAAGAGACAAGAAAGAGAAATAAAACACCAAACACCGTTGCTTAGGTATTTGAGCTACAGCCATTGCCGGCTGGTGTCAGAAATAAAACCAAGGAGAAGAGAGTCAGGTTGGGCACGTAGTTCTTGATTTATTATTGTTATTATTACCAATCCCCCTTCCAGAAACTGTAAGTGCCACAAGAGAAATAAAAATGAGAGCCAATCTCCAGCAGCCAGGTGGGCTCCAGTGCGTCGTCCTTCCAAAGCCTGCATGTTAGCCCAGCTTGATGAACAGCAGCAAGGTGGCAAGAACGCCTGGCAACTGCCGTGGGAGAGAAGGAACACAGCCATAAAAGGTGAATCAATTTTGGGCCCGGGAGATGGATCAGTGGAATAAGCGCTTCCCTGGGAAGAGCAAGGGCCTGAGTTCAATCCCCGGTTCCACCAAAAAAAAAAAAAAAAAAAGCTAAATCAAGCCTCCCTGCATGCCTGAGTCCTGAAGACATTTCCCAGCATCCTCTGCCTGCCTATTTCCTGTTATGTTTGGCCAATAGGAAGCCTAGATCCTTGGACTTCCTGTGAGGCTTGACCAATAGGAATCACCAATAGGTGATATGGGCAGATGGAAAGCAGATGTTGGGTTACTTCCTTACACTCCCTCCCTTGTGCCCCTCAATTTCCATACCCACAGTTGTGAGAAAATGGCACCTTCTAGTTTTTTGGGGGGATTTGTTCTGCTTAGTTTTTTGCATTTTAGGGAAGGGTATACATGGTGTTCACGGTCTTGCTACTAGAACAGACTTGTAGTAATCCACCTGTTTACAGCCTCCCAAGAGCTGGGATTACAGGCACGTGCCACCATGCCCAGTCTTAATTGCTGGCCGGCATGGCAGGCCCAGTGACCGAACCCCGGTCCTTGCAGGTGCTTGGCCAGCCCTTTCTAGTTTCTTGTTGATCATCTGCTTAGCTGTTCTATTATTGAGATTGGGGTATTCAACTCCCTAACAGTTATCGTTGGATTGTCCATCCTCCTTACAATTCCATCAGCTTTTTTTTTCTCATTTATTTTGTATTTTTTTCTCCCCTATTTGTGTGTGCGTGTGTGCGTGTGTGTGTGTGTGCGTGTGTGTGTGGCCTGCTCAGCCCGTCCTGGGGGCGGGGCTGGTGCAGTACACAGTGCTGAGGTGGAAATGTGGTCCCACAGCTTTGTCTTTAGACCTCTGAGCTATCTTGCCGGCCCTCTATTTTGAGTTTTATTTTAACATATTTGTTTATGCTTCTTTACATTTTACATTTGTGTGTTGTGTTTTTGTCTTTGGTCTTGTTTGTTTGTGGCAGCGTCTGGCTGCATACTTCAGGCTGTCCTCGCACTCACCACATTGCCTCATCTGGCCTCAAACTCCGCAGTCGTCCTGCCTCAGCCTCCCGAGTGCCGGGATTACAGATATCCTCCACCAGACCTGGTTTGTTTCCATCTTACATTGCTCGGTGTATACTATACATTTATTATTGCTTTGGCTTCTTGATGCGCTCGCTGATGCAGTCATCACTGTAAAGTGTCCTTCTTTGTCTCTAGTTTGGTCTACTAATGAACATTTGGTCTACTGTTCATTCAGGGACTACTGCTTCCTGTTGGCTGCTGCTTGACACATCATATCTTTCCCCCTCCTTTTACATTTTAGTTTATTTGTCTTTTTGAATCTAATGTGTGCTTCTTGTAGATTGAATACTGTTCAGTCATGGTTTTCAATCCACCCTTTGATCTCTGGCTTTTCTCTAATATTTTAGTCTCTTTACATTTAGTGTAGTGGCGGAAGGAGTAGGAGATAGGTCTTCCATTTTGCTACTTGTGTTTATGTTGAGATCCTGTCCTTTCCTGCTGGACACCTTTTATATCTGTTTGTGTACCATTTTTTTTTTTTTTAGTTGTTGTTTGTGTTGTTTTTTTTTCAGAACCAGAGTTTGAACTCAGGCCCTTGCATTTGCCAGGGAAGCGCTTATTCCACTGAGCCATCTCCCCAGCGCCCATTTTATTTCTCTTATTTTACCATATTTTAAGAAAAACAGCCTGGAAGCTGAGGCAGGAAGTAGGAGGATTACTGCAAGTTCAAGGCCAGCCTGGGTTATATATAGTGAGTTCTAGGCCAGCCTCGGCTATGTAGTTGAGTCCCTGTCTCAAAAAGTAAAAAATAGGGCCAGCCAAATAGCTCAGTGGAGGCCAGGGAGATGACTCAGTGGAATAAGCGCTTCCCTAGGAAGCGCAAGGGCCTGAGTTCAATCCCTGGTTCCGCCAAAAAAAAAAAAAAAAAAAAAAAAACAACCCAAATAGCTCAGTGGAATAAAGTGCCTGCTTAGGCAGAGCAGGGGCTGAGAGGTCGATGCCTGCCCCATCCCCCACCCCCATGCCAGCCCCACCCCCGGGGTGCACTAAAATGGCATTAGAGACTGGGCATGGTGGTGTGCACCTGTAATCCTAGCTCTTGGAAGGCTGTAAACAGGCGGATTACTATGAGTTCCATCTAGTACTGAGAACCTGAACACCCTGTCCTAAAAAATAAATAAATAAATAAATAAGTAAAAAAATAAAATAATTACTTTTCAGTGGTAGCCTTAGGGATTACAATTCAAAAATAAATATCTTTTTTAAAAATGTATTTGGTACAGGGTCTCACTATGCAGCTTGGACTCATAGTGATCCACCTGTTTTCATCCTCCCCAGCACTGGGATTACAAGCGTGTGCCACCATGCCCAGACTCGGTGGTCAGCTCAGTGCAACTGGGGTTCCGGGGCCAGCTTGACGTGTGGTACCAGGGATCGAACTCGGGTCCTTGGGCTTGCCAGGCTGGCACTTAGACCAATGAGCTATCTCCCTAACCCAACTCCACAGGTTTTTTAATGAAACAGCAGCCAGGGTGCCAAAGGGGCTGCAGCTCACCTGCATCGTCGCTGTCCCCAGGGAGACCCAGCTCAGGACATAGCTCTGCGCCTTGGTGATTTTCAGGAGCTTGCGGAAGCAGCCCTGGGGGTGCAGACAGCAAGACAGGAGGAGCTGTCGCGCCCACCCCTTGGCCATGCCCCCAGCAACTCCCAGGAGACTCCCCTCCCAGCCAGAGCACAAAGTTCACCGCTTCCTTCCACCACACTGAGCTCCACAGTCCCACATACTAGCTAGGCTACCTGGTGACCCTGGAGAAGCCACCCCGCCTCTCTGGATCTCTGCTGACCTGGCTGGAAATGGGACCAACGAGCCTGGCAGGTGGCACAGGCCTACCATCCCAGAAGAGAGCTGCTGCCCATCTTCCAGATGTGAATGGCTTTGTAATTTTATTATTTTGTTTGTACATAGCCAGGGTCTCACTATGTGGCCCAGGCTGGCAGCAATCTTCCCGCCTCAGCCTCCTAAGTGCCACGCACACAGCTATGGACAGAAACTTCTGAGATGTCAGCCAAAAC
Source organism: Octodon degus (assembly GCF_000260255.1). Classification (NCBI taxonomy): domain Eukaryota; kingdom Metazoa; phylum Chordata; class Mammalia; order Rodentia; family Octodontidae; genus Octodon; species Octodon degus. The sequence continues at coordinate 11,087,449 of NW_004524626.1, forward strand.
AAACCTTCTCTCTCTTTTTTTCTTTTTTTCTTTTTTTTTTTTTTTGGCGGAACCAGGGATTGAACTCAGACCCTTGCGCTTGCCAGGGAAGCACTTATTCCACTGAGCCATCTCCCCGGCCCCACCTTCTCTCTTTTTAAACAGATGACAGCACATATTTGTCACAGTAACAGAAAGCTGATTCACGCTCTCGCTCTCGTAAGGAGACATCAGCAAAGGAGCTGAACTAGAGCTGCCGTCTCTCTTCCTCAGGTGCCTTTGCTGCGCTCCCCAAACGAGCAACTTTCTAGAAAAATCACCAAAACCTCCAGTTACCTCCTGGTGAATGACGCTGGAGGTCACGTTGTGTCCGTCACAGGCCACAGTGCCCAGAGACTTACAGCAGCTCCTGGGGTAGCTGTAACCGGATGCCATCGAGAAGGAAGAGCCAGGAAAATCCGTGTAGTTGTTCACTCCACAGCACTTTAGCTGACAGAGAATAAACAGGGAGAGCGGCTTTAAAAATAATACTAAAAACAGAAATAGCACAATTAAACATAAGAACAGAAGGCCAGTGAGATAGTTCAGTGGACTAAAGCACTTGCTTAGGCAAGATTAGACAAGCGCAGGGGCTACAGTTGGATCCCTGGCACCACATTCTGGGTGAGCCCCGCCCACAGGGTGCACTGAGCCACCGAGTCTGGGCATGGTGGCGCACGCCTGTAATTCCAGCTCTGGGGAGGCTGAAACAGGAGGATCACTACAAGTCCAAGCTGCATAGTGAGATCTTGTACAAAAAAAAAAAAAAAAAAAAAAACATGAGAAATAATGGTTGCCATGGCTACTAGGCTAACCTCCTCAGACATCATCTGATGGGGGGCCTGGTGGTACATACACACCCGTCTTCCCAGCAACACTTGGATGGCTGAAACAGGAAGATCCCTGTGAATTTGAGATCAGCCTAGACTACACAGAGAATTCAAGGCCAACCTGAAATTCATTGCGAGACCTTGTGTCAAAAAACAGCAAAAACATCAAACCTTCCATGATGGGGCCAGGGAGATGGCTCAGTGGAATAAATGTTTCCCTGGCAAGCCCAAGGGCCTGAGTTCAATTCCCGGTTCAGAAAAAAAACAAAACAAAAAAAACCTTCCATGGCTCTCAAGCTATTTAACAGAAAAGCTGAGCTCCCCGACGTGACCCCTAAGCCCCCCACAGTCTGCCTGGCTCCTGCCCTGGCCTCCCCCCAGTGCTCCCCACTGTTCCTCCAGCTCCAGCCACACCAGTGTCTTCACTGTTCTGCTGAGTGGTGTGAGCCTCGGGGCCCTTGCACAACTTGCTCCTGCTTTTGGAAACGCTCTTCCCTCCCTGTCTGCCTGGCCCGCTCTCTACCCCGACCCAGGTCTCTCTCCAAGTTCCCTCTTCAGGAAGGCCTGTGCTGACCCCTCCTGAAATTACCCACAACCCCTGAAATCAGCCAGGCAAATGAAGTCATTTTTTTTTTGTTTTCATTTGTTTTGTAGAACTGAGGGTGGAACCCAGGGACTTCACTTAGTGCTACGGCCCTATTCTTTCATTCATTCATTCAGAGACAGGTCCTGCTCAGTTGTCTAGGAAGGGCTTGCGCCTGTGGTGCTCCTGCCTCAGCCTCCCAGGGTGCCAGGGTCACTGGCGTTGAGCACCACGCCTGGCTCCTCCTGTGTACGAGCTCTAGATTCTTTAAATCATCTCTTCTCATTGTGTCTTCATTACACTGTATTACAGTTCACAGATAGTGACTTTCTTCAAATTGAACATTTATAGCAATCTTACACCAATCAAACTTATGGACTCCAGTTTTTGTTTCCTTTTTTTTTTTTTTTTTTTTTTTTT
>NW_004524626.1:11089399-11090146 GCF_000260255.1 Octodon degus
AAAATTGCCTAGACTGGCCTTGTAATCCTCCTGCATAGCTAGGATTATAAGAATGAACATACATATGTATATCCTTTTTTTTTTTTTTTCCGGAAGTGGGGATTGAACTCAGGCCCTTGCGCTTGCCAGTGAAGCACTTATTCCACTGAGCCATCTCCCCGGCCCCCCTATATGTCCTTTTGAGACAAGGTTTTGCTATGCAGGCTGGCCCTCAACTTGCAGTGATCCTCCTGCCTCAGCCTTCTGAGTGCTGGGATTACAGGTGTGTGCCACCAGGCCTGGATATATATAAACCTTTTTTTTTTTTTTTTTGCGGAACCAGGGATTGAACTCAGATCCTTGCGTTTGCCGGTCAAGCGCTTATCCTACTGAGCCATCTCCCCGGCCCCGAACTAAACCATTTTTAAAATAAGCTATGCAGGGGCTGATGAGATGGCTCAGTGGTCTAAAGCACCTACTTAGAACAAGCTAAGCAAAGCGCAGGGACCGCGGTTCAATCCCCCAGCACAGGGGTTGGAGAGATAGCTCAGTAGAATAAGTGCTTGCCTGGCAAGCACAAGGGCCTGAGTTCAATCCCCAGTTCCAGAAAAAAAAATGGTGAAGCCAAATCATTTTGGGCTGGTGAGATGGCTCAGTGGTCTAAAGCACCTACTAACAACAAGCTTAGCAAAGCACAGGGACCGCGGTTCAATCCCCCAGCACCACATGCCAGCCAGCCCCGCCCCCTGGTGGGCTGAGCTGGCCACA
>NW_004524626.1:11092541-11093508 GCF_000260255.1 Octodon degus
AAAAATAAAATAAAATAAAATAAATAAAAAGATACAATGCTATTGCACATCTCATAGGCTATATTGTAAACATAATTTTGAGAGGTTTTTTTTTTTTGTGATTCTAGGGATTGAATCCAGGGCCTTTCCACTGAGACAGGGTTTTGCTAGATTACTAAATTGCCTACACGAAGGGGCCGGGGAGATGGCTCAGTAGAATAAGCACTTCTCTGGCAAGTGCAAGGGCCTGAGTTCAATCCCCAGTTCTGGAAAAAAAAATAAATAAATAAAATAAATTGCCTACACTGGGCTCAAACTCAAAATCCCTCTGCCTCAGCCTTCCAGAGAGCTGCAATCACAGGAGTGTACCACTACACCTTTAAAAAAACTTTTTGTGTGCTGTTGGGGTTGGAATCCAACAAGCCTCAAAAAGACGCTTGCACACCCATGTGCCCGGCATTGTTCACAGCAGCAGGAAGACAGAAGCATCGCAGGTGTCCACTGGCGGCCGAACGGTAGATGACACATGGCTGTGTCCGGACCGTGGGCTGGGACTAGGCCTTGAACAGGAAGGCAATTCCGAGCCCTGTTGTCACGCCGAAGTATCTCGAGGCTGTGCCGTCTTGTGAGCTAGCTGGTCACAGAGGGCACGCACGCATTACGGGGCTGGGACCAGCAGGCCCCGGGGGCTCAGACCACAGAGGCCGGAGGGGGGCTCTGGAGGAGGGCGAGGACCTGGGCAGCGGACGCTTCGTGGTGTGAGGTGATGGGAGGAAAAGCCCAGCACTCGAGAGGCTGAGGCGGGAGGATTGCCACAAGTTCAAGGTCAGCCTGCACTACATAGCCAGACGCTGCCTGAAAAGAAAAGTCCTGGCCACGGGTGATGGTGACCTGGAGGATGGTGACGGCTGCGCCGCGAGGTGAATTTACCTCATGTCACAGAGCTGTACACTCAAAAATGGTTCAAATGGTAAATTTCATTATATAT
>NW_004524626.1:11094653-11102834 GCF_000260255.1 Octodon degus
CCCTTGCCTTGCCAGGGAAGCGCTTATTCCACTGAGCCATCTCCCCGGCCCACCCCCGTGCTTGCTTGAGCTTGCCTTTCTGTAATCAGCCCTTCCAGAAAGGCTTTGGACAGTGTTTTGTTTTGTCCCCTGCAGAGGTGATAGAGTTGCATCTTCAACATCCACAGACTCAGGGGCCGGGGAGATGGCTCAGTGGAATAAGCGCTTCCCTGGCAAGCGCAAGGGCCTGAGTTCAATCCCCAGTTCCGCAAAAAAAAAAAAAACCAAAAAAAAAAAAAAAAATCCACAGACTCAGAAAATGCCTCTCCCTCCCACCTCTTTCTTCCAGCCAAAAACTCCCTCCCACACACACCAGCGACTATTCCTGGTTCCCGTGTCCCTAAAGAGAGACTGGATGTGAGTCAAAGAAAGGGACATTTGCATTCTTTTGCTCCTCGCCTGAAACTGCTTGCATTGTTCTGCATCCAGCTCCTGTTCTGGACAAGAACAGCAGGGGCCCCAAGGCTGTATATTTTCTTTCTTTTAATTTAATTTTATATTTTTAAATCTGTGTGTGTGTGTGTGTGTGTGTGTGTGTGTGTGTGGCCAGCTCAGCCCACCAGGGGGCGGGGCTGGCTGGCATGTGGGGCTGGGGGATTGAACCGCGGTCCCTGATGCCTTGCTAAGCTTGTTCTAAGTAGGTGCTTTAGACCACTGAGCCATCTCACCAGCCTCTGCTGTACATTTTCTTTCGTCTCCTCTTTTTCCTCCCATACTGGGGAAGGGGGGATTGAACTGTGCGGACCATTGAGCCCCCACCCCACCCCCTTTAATTTTATTTTGAGACAGGGTCTCTCTAAGTTGCCCAAGCTGGGCTTAAACTCGAGATCCTCCTGCCTCAGCCTCCTGAGTGCTAGGGTAACGGCGTGACCGTGATGCCCAGGACCCATTCCTTTCCATCACTGCTGGGTAGATGCTTCAGACTCACCAGTGGGAAGAAAGCCAGGACCACCGAGGCCACCGTTATCTGCACCACGAGAATGACAACCATGGCCATGAGGTACTGCAAGACATGGGGGGACAGAGGGGACTGGCAGCCTCCGGGCTGCATCCTGCCCTTTCACCCCTCACCACTGCTCCAGCGCAGAAGGCCTCCCACCTTTGAGCCCAGCCCTGTGGCTTCGCATATACATGGACAGCCCCTGGGGCAGTTGGGGCTGGGTCTCTAGTTTGGAAGGTTAGAAGGAAACTACATGTTTGTGATCCTGGCCTTCTGGTGGCTGAGGCAGGCGGATCGCAACAAATTCAAGGTCAGCTTGGGCTACGTAGTGAGTTCAAGGCCAGCCTGAGCTATGTAGTAAAACCCTGACTCTAAAAGACTGCCAGAAAAGAAGCTGGAGATATATATATATATATGATTTTTTTAATGTATTTAGTACAGGGTCTACAGGGTCTCACTACACAGATTGGACTCATAGTGATCCTCCTGTTGTCAGCCTCCCAAGCGCTGGCCACCTTGCCCAGTCTCAGTCGCCATCTCAGAGTGCCTTTGGGGCGGAGCAGGCACAGCACCCCGGGAACTGAACCTGGTTTCTGCTGCCCGTCCAGGCGCTTTAGTCCACGGTCAGGGCTGGCCCATCAGAGCCCCAGTGGGGTGGTGGAACAGAGCCCGCCTTTGCGCAGAGGTCAAGTCAAGGCTGCTCGAGAACAAGCAAGACACGGCAATCACAGTGTCCTAGCTGCAGGACCCTGCTTGGAATTTTCCCTTCCTGAAGTCAGTCATGACATCTACTCCCTTTCATGGCCACCGCCCTCTCTCCATGTTGGTTCTTAAGAATGTTTAATGCAGTGAGGCATAAATTGGACCATGAAACCATTTCCTCTCACAGTTTTGGCTGTGAACTGCATTTGCATTGTGTTGATCTAGCACTCCCAGTGATCCTCCTGCCTCAGCCTCCTGCGTGCTGGGACTGCAGGGGTGCAGCGCCACCATGCCTGGCTGCTTTTTTTCTTTTTTATAAATTCCTCTATGTTTGTAGCACATCCTGGCCACGCCACCTGGGAAGGCGGTAGGTATACAAAACACATCTTGAGGCTTCATTCATCCCCTCCTCTTCTTGCTCCTTTTCCCATTTGCAAAAATCTGGCTGCTTAATTCCTACTATCCATCTTCTGTTTTGCTCTTGAAATCACCTCCACTCTGGGGTTCTTATAGAAGAGAAAGCATGTGGGCTGGGGAGATAGCTCGGCAATCTAAGTGCCTGCCTGGCAAGCGCAAGGACCAGGGTTTGTTCCCCGGTACCGCAGCCACTGAAACCAGGCATGGTGGCGCACACCTGTCATCCCAGCGCTTGGGAGGCGGAGACAGGAGGGTCACTCCGAGTCTGAGCTCTGTCCTGAGACCACGTACCAAACGCATAAATGAATTCTTAAAAAGATTTTAAAAATTTGAAAGTAAAAGGCACGCTGAGACCCCATCTTGCAACCCTCCTCAAGAAATAATAAACCCCGGTGGTCCTTGCCGCTGGCCGTTGCAGCCACTGTGGAAATCAGTGCGGATAGGCTTCAGGAAGCTGAAAGGAGGAACTCCGCGCAACACAGCTGCTGTCCCTCGAGGCCTCTTACCACAGCAAAGTTGAAGACATCCTATGTGCACCCATGTTTATAGCAGCACAACCTTCACAGCTAACTCCTGTTTTGTTTTGTTTTTTTTTGGTGGTACCAGGGATCGAACTCAGAGTCTTGCACTTGCCAGGCAAGCACTTATTCCACTGAGCTATCTCCCCAACCCAACAGCTAAGTCTTGGAAGCAGCCCATATGTCCATCCAGGGGCCGGGGAGATGGCTCAGTGGAATAAGCGCTTCCCTGGCAAGCTCAAGGACCTGAGTTCGATCCCCGGTTCCACCAAAAAAAAAAACCCCAAAACCATATGTCCATCGAGTGGGTAAAGAGTGTGGTGTTCATAAACAAAGGAGTACTACTCTGCTATAAAGAAGGATAAACATTCAGGTGTAGGAAAATGGTTTCCTCATCTGGAGGCCATAATGTTGAGTGAAATAAAGGGCACGCACACCCACCCACACCCCACACACGCTTCAGTATCACACGCTTCTCTGATATGAGGCACTGGACGTATATATTGTTTGTTTAGTTACTTTTTACGTATTTGCTACAGGGTCTCATTTCACAGCTTGGACTCACGGTGCTGCTCCTGTCTTCAGCCTCCCCAGGGCTGGGATCACAGGCATGCACTGCCACACCCGTTCTTGGTGGCTAGCTCAGTGCGCCCGGGGTGGGGTCAGCATGGCATGTGGTACCAGGGATCGAACCCCGGTCCTTGCGCTTGCCTAAGCAGGCGCTTAGTCTGCTGAGTTATCTCACCAGCCCTAATTCAGCTATTTGAACCAAAATCTGCTTCTGTAGCTCAGGCTGATCTTGAACTCACTGTGTATCCCAGGCTGGCCCCCAATTTATGGTGATCCGTCCTCCTGCATCAGCCCCCCAAGTCCTGGGATTACCAGCCCACTTGGGTCTGAAGTTTAAATAATATAAAGAGCAAAATAAAAGATAACAGAAAAGAAGAGATAGTTATTTTTGTTTTGTTGCAAATGGACAGAAAGCCAAGAGATGGAGGGGGAGGTGGACGGAAGGAGAAAAAAAGTTAAAAAAAAAAAAAAAGACATATGATGTCTATGCACCATCTCCCCACAGTGAACATGATCACTACACACTGCAGACCTGGATTTAAAATGTTTTAAAGAGTGCACCTGTCAGGCCGGGTGTGGTGGCGCAGGCCTGTCGTCCCAGCACTTGGGAGGCTGCGGCAGAAAGATCACCAAAAGTTGAGGCCGGCCTGGGCTACAAAGTGAGCTCAAGGCCAGCCTACACTACATCTTGAGACTCTGTCTCAAAAACAAAAATGAAAATACAAACAAAAGAAAGAGGGCACCTGTCACCATGAACCGAGACACCGTGAGCACCGGACACAGTCCACAAGAGTCTGTAAGACACGCGATGAGGGACTTGGATGCGGCAGGGGTGGTCTGAGGACTGAGTACGGATCCGACTTACAAGCAAGAGGCTTCCTCGGCTCGCTCTCTTTGCACCACACCACCCAAGCAGGGCCAGCAGCACCGCCACGCAACCCAAGCCCAGGTACAGGTGGCCGATGTGCAGGTGGTGCGTGGACGCTGGCCCCAGGACCTTCGTCAGGGCGGCCTCTCCGTACTTGATACCAATGCCCAGGCCAATGAGGATCACGCCGGACGCCTTTAGAACAGAAATGAAAGGAGGAAAATGTTTCATACACAGAGAACTCTAAGGGCTGGGGAGATAGCCGAGTGGCTTACATGCCTGCCTGGCAAGCACAAGGTCCTGAGTTCAATTCCGGGTACCAAAAACAAAACAAAAAACAAAGAAGGGCTGGCAAGGTAGCTCAGTGGGCTAAGCACCCACTACTGGGGTTGGATCATCGGTACCACAGTCTATGCCAGTCCCACCCCTAGGCACACTGTGCCTGCCACCCAGACCAGGCATGGTGATGCACGCCTGTAATCCCTGCATGGGGGAGGATGAAAACAGGAGGATCATTATGAGTCTAAGCAGCCTAGGGAGAGCCTGTACCAAGTAAAAAAAAATAATAATAATATTTAAAAAAAAAAAACATCTTTTGCCAGGTGTGGTGTCACACACCTGTCATCTCAGCACTCAGGAGGCTGAAGCAGGAGGATCACCATGAGCTCAAGGCTAGCCTGCACTACATAGTGAGTTTGTTTCAATAGTAATAACAGCAAAAAACAAGAACAAAAACAAAAAACAAAACAAAAAACTCCTTGAGTAAAGGGTAAAGAAAAGCAAAAGCTGATAAAAATGAGCAAAAATGTTAAGAAATGATAATAAAAAAAAAAAAAGATAATACCAGAATTGGCAGTGATGTGGGAACATTCTCATAATTGCTACCAGGCAAGAATTCTGGGCAGGGTGGGTCAGGAGGCCACTTTGAAATTTGCATTTAAAACTGTAAGCTGCCAGGCATGGTGGCACACGCCTGTCATCCCAGCCCTCTGGAGGCTGAGGCAGGGGAATTGCTTTGAGTCCAAGGCCAGCCCAATCTACATAGTGAGTTCAAGACCTGCCTAAACTACACAGGGAGACCCTCTCTCAATCAACCAATTAACCAGTCAATAAATAAAACCCTAAAGGTTCTGTCAGATTGCTGCTTTTTTTTTTTTTTTTCCTTGTTTTTGTTTTTGTTTTTGCAGAACCGGGGACTGAACTTGGGTCCTTGTGCATACCAGGTAAGCACTTATTCTACTGAGCCATCTCCCTGGCAGGGTTCTGTCAGGCACAAAGGCACACAGGTGTAACTCTAGCTACCCAGGAGACTCAGGCAGGCAAGCTGCAAGTTCAAGGGCAACCTGGGAAAATTAATGAGACTCTATCTCAAAATTTAAAACAGTAGGCCAGGAATATAGCTCAGCGGTACAGTGCTTGTCTGGCAAGCATGAGGTCCTGAGTTCAATTCCTAATACCACCCCCCAATTTAAAAAAGCTAAAAAGTTAAAAATGGTGAATCCTCAGCACTAAAAGTACGTTTTGAGGCAGTCATGCCAAGTTAACCAGGCTAGGCTTGAGCTGTGATGCTCCTGCCTCAGCCTCCTGAGGCCACCATGCCAGCACACCTGGGTCTTCATCTTATTCTAAAATGAAAACAGTTCTTGAGCAGTGGATATTTGAAACTAATTTTTTTGCATTATAAACGTGTAATTTTTTTTTCATAATTTTAACTAATTTTATACTAAGAAAAATGTTTAAAAATGTTTCTGAAAAATGTAACAATTGGGGCCAGGGGCTCTGTGGCATAAGCACTTCCCTGGCAAGTGCAAGGGTCTTAGTTCAATTTCCGGTTCTGGGAAAAAAAAAATCAAAAATTAAGAAAATACAGGGCTGGGATGCAGCTCAGTGGCAGAACGTGGGCTTCACACGTGCGGGAGGAGCTGGGTGCCGTCCCAGGGCGAAAGGAAAAAGAAAAGGAAGGAAGGAACGAAGCATGGATGGAGGGATTAATTTCCTAAAACCCCTGCTTCCTGGGTCACTGCACTCCGGGAGGCCTGCCCCGGGTCCCAGCGCGCGCGTGGCCGACGTCCCCGCCTCTGCGCCCCGGCAGCGCGGCTCCTGGGCCGGCCTGCCCTACATTGCCCGCTCTCCCGGGAGCCTAGATCCGGAGCCGATCTGGACCAGTTTATTTCTGGCTTCCAGGGAGCGGAGCCCGCGCCGGGGGCGACACACTTACAGCCACCAGGCCGTTGAGCAGCGCGAGCAGCGACCGGAGGGAGGCGTAGGGCGTGCGCGGCTCAGCCATGCCAGGCGGGCGGCGGCTGCGTCCGCATCTCCCCGGCCGCCGGCGGCTGCTGCTGCCCGAGGCGCCGGGCTCCGCGGGGGGCGCCGAGCTGACCGGCTGCGCCCGCTGGCTGCCGGCTGCCTGCTGGCTCCCCAGGGCCGCCTGGAGACCGCCCTGACTCAGCCATAGCCTCTTATCACATCACAATCTGATGCCAGCGAGACAGGTGTCCCACGCTGTCCCCTGTCGCCTCCTCGTCCCCCAACAGGCTACACAGGGGACAGAGAAGAGGCATGTGGTAGCCGGGCATGCTGGCGCACGCCTCTCATCCCACCACGCGGAGGCTGAGGCAGGAGGTGCCCCGTGAGCTCCAGGCCAGCCTGGGCTGCACATTGAGTTCAAGGTCAGCCTGAAATACATCGCAAGACCCTGCCTTAAAAAAACGCAACAAAACAAAACAGGGCCTTTTTCGATATAAAAACCCTGAGCTGGAGAACTGAGGGCTCGAAAATGGGGGCGCAAAGGCGCATGGGAAAATGTGGGGTGCAAATAAAGATGTGAAATCTGAGGTCAAGTGAGTGCAAATGAGGCTAGAGGGCGAGAGCAGACAAAGAAGTGGGAGGTGGAGAGCACAGTGTAAAGAAGCCTGGGGACACGGGGAAAGCGTGGATGACCGTGATGCAGAGCACAGGAAACGCCAAGGGCAGGGCGGACTGGACAGCGGAACCTTAACCCACGGCCACGCCCCTCGCCCATAGACCACGCCTTCATGACACGCCCCCTCGTCGGCACCGCCTCTCCGCGGCCTACTCTCGTTCGGTCCCGCCCAAGTAGCCCCGCCTTCCTGATGACACTTCCTTGGCCCCGCCTCCCTCCGAAGCACCACTCATCTCTGGCCCCGCCCCTCCGCGACTCCGCCAGAGTTGGCGTACAAAATCTCAGTTTAGATCCCAGCTTCGCGCGCCGCTTGGCGGCCGCTAGTGGAAGCGCATCCTTGTCTGAGGCCCCTGGGCACTGGGGCGTGCCAGAGCCAGTGTTGGCCATCAACGTGAGGATGTAGAACAGAAGCAACACTCCTCGTCCTGCCCCGCCCCACTCCACTCCCACCCGCTCAGGGAGCAGGGACAAGCTGCGCAAACATCGGAGGACGCAAATACCAGACAAATTCCCAGAGCATTGGGAGTCTGGGGGCTGCCCAGGAGCAAAGACAAAACCAACAAGCAGCAGGCAGGCCCGGAGTGGTCATCCCAGCACTCGGGAGGCTGAGGCAGGAAGATCGCTGCAAGTTCGAGGCCAGCCTAGGCTACATAGTGATTCCAAGGCCAGCCTGAACTGCATAGCGAGACCCTGTCTAAAAGAATCCAAACCAAACCAAAAACAAAATTCCTCAGCTCCATGTAAGGCCTGCCCAGGCAGCCATGAGCAGAGGGCCCCAGGGGGCCGATCCTGCAGGGCTGGGAGGACTGGCAGCTGAGAGAAGAGTCTTACTGAGTATGCAGGGGAGGGCGAGCATGCTTGAGGGCCTTCTGTGCCTTAGCTGCTGCGGGTCTCAGAGCAGAATTTCCTGATTTGGTGGGGGGCTTGAGACAAACTCTCAGTACAGTCTTGTTTGTTTGGCTTTGGCTTTGGTTTTTTTGAGACAGGGTCTATGTAGTACAGGCCTGGCCTCAACTCACAACGATCCTGCAGCCTCAGATTCCCAAGTACTGAGATCACAGGCATGCATTACCATGCCCAACTTCAGTATGTAGTCTTTTTTTTTTTTAATTTTTTATTTATTTGTGTGTGTGTGTGTGTGTGTGTGTGTGTGGCCAGCTCAGCCCACCAGGGGGCAGGGCTGGCTGGCATGTGGTGCTGGGGG
>NW_004524626.1:11102934-11109262 GCF_000260255.1 Octodon degus
GCATGTGGTGCTGGGGGATTGAACCTCAGTCCCTGTGCTTTGCTAAGCTTGTTCTAAGTAGGTGCTTTAGACCACTGAGCCATCTCACCAGCCCCAGTATGTAGTCTTGAATGCCATCTAGCTCAGCTGTCTGGGAACTCCTAGAGATCGTCCTGCTTCAGCTTCCAGAGTGCTAGGGTTACAGGCATGTCTTTCCCTTGAGGCAGGGTCTCACTAAGACTGGGCTGCAACTTTTCATCTTTCTGCTTCAGCCTTCTGCATAGCTGGCATTTAAAGAGTGGGCCACCACACCTGGCTTATTTTTTTTTTTTTAGGTGAGTTTTTACTGTGTTGCCTAGGCTAGACTAAAATTTTTGGATTCAAGAAATCCTCCAGGGGCCGGGAAGAGAGCTCAGTAGAATAAGTGCTTGCCTAGAAAGAGCAAAGGACTGAGTTCAATCCCCGGTTCTATTAAAAAAAAAAAAATGAAAGGAAAGAAAAGAAAAAGAAATCCTCTTGCCTCAGCATCCGGAGTAACTCAGATTACGCCTAGGACCATTGTATCCAACCAGCAAATAGAACCTTTTAAAACTTGTGGGGCGGGCCAGCCAAATAGCTCAGTGGATTAAAGCACCTGCAAGCAGGCCCAGGGGCTGGGGGTTCAATCCCTGGCCCTGCCTTGCAGGCCCTGACCCTGGGGCACACTGAGATGGCAATTGAGACTGGGCGTAGTGGTGCACGCCTGTAATCCCAGCCCTTGAGGCTGTAAACAGGAGAATCACTACGAGTCCAACCTAGTAGTGAGACCCTGAACACCCTGTAGACCCTTCCCTAAAATACAGAATCAATCAATCAATCAATCAATAAAACTTGTAGGTAAGGTTGCTCTTTCTAGGAATTTCTACTGCAGACTTATTCAAAGGCATATTGGCCAGAGTTGGTAAAATATTTTGGATTTTGCAGAATACACCAGCTCTGTTTCTGTCTTTTTTTGTTTTGTTTTGTTTTTTTGGAACCAGGGATTGAACTCAGGCCCTTGCGTTTGCCAGGGAAGCACTTATTCCACTGAGCCATCTCCCCGGCGCACCATCTGTGTGGATTCTGCCACCATAGCTATAAAAATATAACTGAAAAATATGTAAAAACTATGTGAATGAGGGCTGGTGAGATGGCTCAGTGGTCTAAAGCACCTACTTAGAACAAGCTTAGCAAGCACAGGGACCGTGGTTCAATCCCCCAGCACCACATGCCAGCCAGCCCCGCCCCCTGGTGGGCTGAGCTGGACACACACACACACACACACACACACACACACACATAATAAATAAATAAGAATTTTAAAAAAAATTGTTAAAAAAAACTATGTGAATGAGAAAGCAGGGCTGTGTCAGAATGAAATGTTTACAACACAACATTTTATTTATTTATACTTTCTATTTTTTAGTCTTTTTGAGCCAGGACTCACTATGCAGTTCCACCAGACCTTGAGTCTGGTCTGGAACTTGCAATGATCCTCCTGCCTCAGCCTCCCTGAGTGCTGGGATTACAGGCGTGCACTACCACGCCTGGCTATAACATTTTAAAACTACAAATATAGCAGGATATTGTTCTTCCAGCATTACCCCTTAAGCCTTGTCTGAGTTGATGAATGGTTGGAAATAACCTAAATGTCCTTCAAAAGGAACTGAGCGTGGTGGCACCTGCCTATCCCTCCCGCCTATCAGGGTCCCAAATTCCAGCTAAATTCCCCAGGCAGAGCTCAAATTTGGGATCCTCCTACCTCAGTTTCCCAGAGTGCTGGGGTTATGGGCCGGTGCCACTGGGATTACTGTATTTTTATGTCAATTTTTAAATTAATTTCTGAAAACCTGTATCTGACCTGCAGAAGGTAGAGGGATCTATTTTTACCTTCAACCTCGAATGCCCGGCCCTTGCCGTCAGCACCACTGTTGAATTCCCAGTAATTCAAATAAGCAGTAGGGCGTCCTCTGTGCATTGGAAGCCGGGATTCCACGGAGTAAACCAGTCTCAGGTACCGCAGGTTCGTCCGCAGCTGTCCCTTTGCTAAACTCTAGGGGGCGCTGCTCGCACAGAGAACGATATCCGCGGCTCCATCTTCAGGGACAGATTTCTCCTAAGTACCTTTCTGAGGTGCTACGGATGGAACCCACGGGCTTGCACGTATTAGCAAGCGCCCCACCCCTGAGCAGCACCCCCAGCCGCAATGCACACGCACACGCGCACGCGCACGCACGCACGCCTGCCCAGCATGGAGAGCATGCAGGAGCAAGCGGCCCCATTGTCCAGATCCTGATTTTAAGGCTCAGGGTGGGGCTCAGTGGTTGAACATTTTCTTTCTTTCTTTCTTTCTTTCTTTCTTTTTTATTTGATGGAACCAGGGATTGAACTCAGTCCTTTGCGCTTGCCAGGGAAGCACTTATTCCACTGAGCCATCTCCCCGGCCCCTCATTTTCTTATGATAGATAGATGATAATTGATAGATGATAGACAGACAGACAGACAGATTGAGACAGCCAGACATTGTGGTGCTGGCCAGTCATTCCGGTATTTGGAGGCTGAGGCAGGAGGATCCCCATAAATCTGAGGCCAGGCTGGGCTACATGGTGAGTTTATAGCCATCTTGGACTCCACAGCGAGACCCTGGCTCACAATTAAATAAATAAAGGTTACCCTCATTGAAAGGGTCCCATCCTTCCCAAAGAAATGCGTGGGATCCTGGCCCAGGAAGGAAAATCCAAAGGCAGTCTGAAGCATTTTGTTCTTTCGGAAGGAAGTTGCCCAAAGACCAGCGGCCCTGTGTCGGAGAGGCAACACTGTGTGATGAGCTCTTTTTTGTAAAAGCTTATTTTCTCTGCACGTGGCGGTGCACGGCTGTCATTCTGGGTGCCTGTGAGGTCGAGGCAGGAAGGCTGCAAGTTCAGACTGGCCTGAGCAACCAAGAGAGGTCTGGTCTCAGAGTAAAAAGGAAAGAGGGCTCTGCCTGGCAAGTACAAGGTTTGGGTTTAATTGCTGGTACCAAAAAGAAAAATAAATAAATAAATAAATAAATAAAGAGGGCTGGGGGTGCAGCTCAGGGGCAGAACATCCCTGGGTTCAGGCCCCAGTACCAAAAAATAAAACCCTCCCTGTTATAGAGAAAGAAAATAGAAGGTGCAGGGCGCTGTGGAGGGAGTTTTACCCCTGTTGCCTCACACGCACCCTCCCTTCCTCTGGGCGTGGTCAGGCCGGTGTCGCTCTACGGCCTCACTGCGAGCCCGTTCCGTAGCACCATGGAGCGGCTTCCCCCTTTTACCTGCTAGTACATCATCCTTGGCCTTATGTTTTGGTTGTTTTTTTTTTTTTTTTTTAATTTATTTGAGAGAGAGAGAGAGAGTGGTTTGTGTGTGTGTGGCCAGCTCAGCCCACCAGGGGGCGGGGCTGGCTGGCATGTGGTGCTGGGGGATCGAACCGCAGTCCACTGTGCTTTTGCTAAGCTTGATTCTAAATAGGTGCTTTAGACCACTGAGCCATCTCTCCAGCCCGTTTTGTTTGTTTTTGAGACAGGGTATCACTATATAGTTCAGGCTGGCTTTGAACTGGCAGAGATCCTCCTGTCTCAGCCTCCCGAGTGCTGGGATGACAGGCGTGTGATACCATGTTCAGCAGAAATCAAAGTTTTTTTTAAAACAAAGGCTTGCTTGCTTGCTTTCTTCTTTCTTTCTTTCTTTCTTTCTTTCTTTCTTTCTTTCTTTCTCTTTCTTTTTGTGTGTGTGGCCAGCTCAGCCCACCAGGGTGCGGGGCTGGCTGGCATGTGGTGCTGGGGGATTGAACCGCAGTCCCTGTGCTTTGCTAAGCTTGTTCTAAGTAGGTACTTTAGACCACTGAGCCATCTCACCAGCCCAGAAATCAAAATTTTTAAGCTGTACTTTAAAAAACAAAAACTTCAAGCTTCAGAACAAGCCTTCTTTTCCTTCCAATAAACTCACATTTTTTTTTTCTTTTTACAATAGTTCTGTAAATCCAGTCTCCGGACTTGAAATTCTCACCTGCGAGGTGTGCCTCTTCCTCCCCAAACAGAGCAGCAGCACTGGGAGGCAGCAGATCCCATCTTCAAACATAGGTAGGTGGCTTGCACTGTGACCTAGCGGACAGTGGAATATGTGTCCTAGCCTGGTGCAGCGGCGCATACCTGTTATCCCGGCACTCAGGAGGCTGAGGCAGGAGGACTGCTGTGAGTAGGAGGCCAGCCTGGGCTACATAGTGATACCCTGTCACAAAAAAGAAAAGAAAAGAGAAATTAATAGAGGATGAGATTGTTTTTAAAAGGCAGCCAGGCTGGGCATGGTGGTGCACACCTGCAATCCCAGCACTTGGGAGGCTGAGGCAGGAGGATTTCTGTGAGTTTGAGACCAGTCTGGCCTACAACATGAGCTCAAGTCCAGCCTGAAGTGCATAATGACACCCTGTCTCAAAAAGACAAAAAAAATTTAAAATGAAGAATAATTATTTAAATAAAAAAGGAGGCTAGGGCCGGCCACTGGTGAGCACCATGCTGTCTGTACCCAGCCCGGCCCTGGGTCCCTGGGAAGCTCTGCCCTTCAGCCCATGGCCTCCTGACAGAGCCATGGGAGGGGCCCCCACGGGAGTCGGGCCCATCTTGGACCAAGCAAGTGAGAAATAACTTGGGGAAACAAAGCAAACAGCTCTGACCTGGAATATAGCCAGCTCCTCAGGGTTATGGAAAACAATCCTGCCCAGCCCTGGAATTTTCCAAGCAAGGGAGAGATCAGGCTCCCTGCTAAGAAGATGCTGGAAGACGGCAAAGAATTCAATCTGAGGCTGAATCCCTGGGCTCATCTGCAGAGGCAGCTGCTGGGAAAGTTCTGGGCCTAAAACTGGGGTTACAAGCCGGGCGTGGAGGCACACGCCTGCAATCCCACCACGTGGGAGGCTGAGGCAGGAAGACTTCAAGATCAAACCCAGCCTGGACTACATAAGCGTGACCCTGTCTCAAAAAACAAACACAAAACAAAAGGAAAGAAAAGGTAGTGTTTGTGCATAGCCAAGGCCCAGCCTCCTGCAGGCTACGCGTTGTCTCTGGGTGGTTTAGAATATCTGATACCGCGTGGAGGCCGCGGCCATAGTTGTCATACAGACGAGATCGGCTTACGTTTTAAAAATCTGTTATTTATTTCTTTGTTTATTTATTTTTTGGTACCAGGGATTGAACTCAGGAACCTGCACTTGCCAGGCAAGCATTTATTCTATTAAGCTATCTCCCCTGCCCCTTTTATTTAATTTTTTAAATTTGGTACAGGGTCCCACTATGCAGCTCAGACTTGTAGTGATCCTCCTGTCTCAGCCTCCCCAGCGCTGGGATTACAGGTGTGCACCACCACTCCTGGCTTTGGTGCAGGGCCGGCTCCATGGTCTAAGAGCCTGCCTGGTAAGCGCAAGGTCTCGAGTTCGATTCCCAGGTACTGCATGCCATGCCAGCCCTGGAACTGGGTATGGTAGGCCTGTGATCCAAGTACTAGGGAGGCTGAGACAGGAAGATCACTACGAGTCTGAGCTGCATAGTGAGACCCTGTACCAAATAAATAAATTTAAAAATAAAATTTGAAAATTTTGGTTTATTTTGATTTTTTTCTTTGTTTGTTTGAGACAGGGTCTCACTATGTAGCCCAGGCTGGCCTTAAACTCACAGAGATCTTCCTGCCTCAGCCTCCAGAGTGCTAGGATGGCAGGCCTGGGCCAGTGTACCTGTCTACTTTCAGTTCTCATCATTGGTAAAATGAATACCAAAGTGAGCAGAAGAAACCAAGTGTGGGGTCAAGAAGATGGCTCAGTAAAATAACTGTTTGCCTGGCAAGTGCAAGGGCCTAAGTTCAATCCCTGGTTCCATCAAAAAGAAAAAAAGAAAAAAGAAAAAGAAAAAGAAGCCGAGTGAGCTGAAGCAGCAGAGGTTGGGGACGCCCTGCTCCCCCACACCCGCAGGCACCTGGAGGGCCATATATCCACAGATGCAGGGCTCGCGCCGCCAGCTCTTCTCCTGGGGGATCCCCTAAGACACACCCCACAGCATCTAGAAAGTAGAGCTGGGACTGTGGGTGGCTCATGGCTATGACAGGCCGAGGCAGGAGGATCACAAGTTCCAGTGCCAGCATATAAATATTAAAAGATGAAAGACAATAATTTCTGTGTGCACGTGTGTATATCTTATTTAGTTATGTAATTTATTATAGTATGTCTTTGGTTTTTGAGTAGGGGGTCTCATTATGTTGCCCCAGCTGGCCTTGAAGTCTTTTATTTATTTATTTATGTGTGTGTGTGTGTGTGTGTGTGTGTG
>NW_004524626.1:11109812-11119905 GCF_000260255.1 Octodon degus
CGGGGTGAAGGGTCGGCCTGCAGCCGAGGGATCTGCACTGGAGCCAGGAAGCGATGCTCAAGGTGAGCACCAGAGCTCCCCCAAAAGTACCACAGCCGTCCTCAGCAGCAGCGAGGTCCCAAGCTCCTCCAGCGACGGGGAAAGCTGAGTCCCCATCAGGAAAGCCAGTGCGACAAGCTTCTCCATGAGGCTGAGCAGGGCACCATCTTCCCCTCCAGAGCCAGGAAGCGATGCTCAAGATGAGGACCAGAGCTCCCCCAAAGTCCATCGCAAAAGCCAGTGTGACAAGGCCCTCCAGCGGAACAGCCCAGGAGAACCAGCAGCCTCCAGCAGCCCCAGCAGCTGCTGCAAACAGCATCCCTAACAGTGTTCTGGCAGCTCCTCCTGTTCTGCCTTTGTGCTGCCGGCAGCAGCCCTCGGGGGGCCTCCCCCGCGCCCAGCACCTTGCTACTTCACTTCAGCTGGGTGCAAGCTGCTGCCCGCCAGTTACAAACCCACTACACGAGAGTACTGCCCCGGGCCTGCTGGGACCAGCCAGAAGCAGGCTGGCCACCACCCACACCCCCAGCCCCACACGTCCACACAGGGCTCTCTTCTGAGCGTGTCGCACACGTGCATCGTACAATACACGGCCTTTGAGTTGGCCTCCGCCATGCGACACAGACTCGGGAGACACTCACACTGTCACCCAGGGCAATGGCTGGTTCTTTTTTCGGAAGAATATCCCATTGTGCCAAGCGACTCCAGTCTGTTTTACATTCACAATCCAGTTGATTCAAACCGTTTGCGGTTATGAACGAAGCTACTATCGAAGCTCGTGCAATGGTTTTGTGTGGACCTAAGTTTTCATTTCTCTAATGAAAATACTCAGGGGTCGGCTGGCTGGGTTTTCAGATATTTGCATGAACGGCATTTAAGAACCAAGAGCCGGAGCGGGGGTGGTGGCGCACACCTGTAATCCCAGCACTCAGGAGGCCAAGGCAGGAGGAACTTGCTGTAAATTCAAGGCCAGCCTGGCTACATAGGGAGACCCTGCCTCAAAAGAAGGAGAGGAGGAAGAGGAGGGAAATTACAAAATCACCATGAAACCTAGAATAGGGGTGTTTGCCTGCAACCCTAGCTACTTAGGAGGCTAAGGCAGGAGGTTTCCCAGCACCCAGGAGTTCAGTACCTTGGTGAGATCTTATTTTTTGTTGTTGTTGTTTTTGGGTGGAACCGGGGGATTGAACTCAAGCCCTTGTGCTTGCCAGGCAAGCGCTTATTCTACTGAGCTGTCTACCCGGCCCTGAGATCTTGTTTTAAAGAATAAGAAAGAATCTTGGCATGAGGGCCCCAAGTTTTTTTTTTTAATGTATTTTAGTACAGGGACTACAGGGTCCCACTACATAGATCGGACTCATACTGACCCTCCAGTTCTCAGCACACACCACCACACCCAGTCTCGGGAGCAGCCTCAGCGAGCCCTGAGGGCAGGGCTGGCACGGCACTCCGGGGATGGAACCCAGGTCCCTACACCTGTCTACACAGGCACTTAAGTCTGTTGAGCTATTTGAGATCCTTAAGTTTAAGTTCAACTTGAGCAATTTGGTGATTTGCTAAGATCCTATGTCAAAATTAAAAAAAAAAAAAAAAAAAAAAGCTGGTCGTGTGCTCCTGGGCACTTGGTGGTGGTGGTGTTTTTTCTCCGGCTGTCTGAACAGTCAGGAAGCAAAAGTCTCAAAGTAGCACAGCAGAGGGCAGTACGTAAGCTTTGCCATCCAGATGTCACACAGGCGTAGTGACATCAGCTTTTCCTTGCAGGGGCTTCTGTTTCATTTTCTTTTGTGTGTGGTGCAGGTGACAGAGGCGAGCACTCGCCATGGACCTGCAGCCTGGGCTGCCTTCACTTTTTTGTGCGTTGTTTTTTGTTTTTGTTTTTGGAGTCAGGGTCTCACAATGTAGCCCAGGCTGGCCTCGAACTCAGGGAGATCCTCCTGCCTCAGCCTCTCCAGTGCTGGGATGATAGGCATGTGCCACCATACACAGCCCCGCAAGTTTTTAAGAAACAAAACAGGGGCTGGTGAGATGGCTCAGTGGTCTAAAGCATCTACTTAGAACAAGCTTAGCAAAGCACAGGGACCGCGGTTCAATCCCCCAGCACCACATGCCAGCCAGCCCCGCCCCCTGGTGGGCTGAGCTGGCCACACACACACACACACACACATGCACACACAAATAAAAAATAAGTAAATAAATTTTAAAAAAGAAACAAAACAGCTCAATTTCACATGTTGGTAAAAATAAAAATGCAAGTTTGCCTTTCCAAGTTCATGGACACACCCCTGAAATCGATCTGTAGAATCCTTAGGTATTGTCCCCCCAAACACACACACACACTGAGAGGGATAAGAATAAGCGGAAAATGAGCTGCGTCAGTGGAAATGTAACAGGAGTGGTGGGCGCGCCCGCACTCTGGGAGGCTGGGGCTGGAGGACTGCAAGTTCGTACCCAGCCTAGATAACTCAGGGACTCCGCCAAACTGTGTCTCAAAATAAGAAATGAAAACAGCTGGGGCTGGAGCTCAGCGGAAAAAAGGAGCTGCAGGGGCTGTGCCCGAGCAGCAGCCGGACAAACCGATGGCCGGGCCATCTGTTCAAAGAAAAACAGGAAGCCAGCAGCCTGTCCCCTTGGGCCTTGCCTTGTGACTTCAGTTGCCAGGGCCGGGACACGGGCTTCCAGCGTCCCTGCCCTGCTGTGGGGCAGCAGGAAGAGCACTCTGACAGGCAGCGACCCCGGGCTGCGGTCCTCCCGGCTACTCCTCGCCGGCCTGAACACAGCCCTGTGGGCTCAGCAAGGAGATCACCCCAAGACCAATTCACAGGTGGGGAAACTGAGGCCCAGGTGACAAAGTCTTGCTGTGGCCACGCTGGGTCTTAAAGCCTAGAATCTCTGCACTATAAGAATGCCACGTGCCCGTGGTGCCACCACTCAGGAGGCTGAGGCAGGAGGACTGCTGAGTGCAAGGCCAGCCTGGCTGCGTGCTGAGACGCTGTGCCAAAAAGGAGTCAAGGCCCACATTCATCCATTCATCAAGCGACTCACCAGACTGCCCCAAAACATCTTTAGAAATGGGGGGGGGGTAGTTCTTTGTGTGTCATGCTATTCCCAGCTAGCACCCGAGGTTGGGAGGTTGGACACAAGGCCTTTGTACTGAGTTCCAACCCCAGTCCCTTTCCTTTTTCTTTCTTTTTTTTTTTTTTTTTTTTTTTTTTTTTGTATTTTATGGAAGGGACTACAGAGTGCATCCACTAAACTATTTGGCCGGCCCTCCCTTTCTTATTTTTTTCTTTATTTTTTCTATACTTAGTACAGGGTCTACAGTATCTCGTTATCCAGATCGGACTCCTAGTGATCCTCCTGTTTTCAGCCTCCCAAGTGCTGGGATTACAGGCCCGCGCCACCACACCCAGTCTCAGTCCCCCTCTCAGAGCACCTGGGGGCGGGTCCGCACGGTGCGCACCAGGATTGAACCTGGTCCCTGCGCTTGCCAAAGCAGGCGCTTTAGTCCGCTAAGCTATCTGGCTGGCCCCTACTTTGTATCCTGTGAAGGGTCTTGCTAAGTAGTCAAACTGACCAGGCTGGGCTCCAGGTAGCTGTCTGCCTCCCTCAGCCTCCCAGAGCGCTGGGATGACGGGCGGTGCCACCACGCCCAGCTCCGGCCTTGTTTTTGAGTACCGACTGTGTGCACAGTGATCCGTAAGGAATGAAGTAGAGATCGCTCCCTGCCTCGGGCTGGGGGTGGAGTTCAAGGGCAGCTTTTGTCCAACGTGGGCAAAGCCCTGGGGTCTCCGGCCATGCCTCAGAGCAAACGGAGGAGCAGGAGAAAGAAGGGAAGGGCGAAGACACCCACAGCGTATTCAGCAGCAGCGGCAGAGGCGGCGAGGAGGCCAAAGTCCCCGCTGAGCACCTCGGACACCCGGCGGCCCGCCCTGCTGAGTCAGCCCTGCCCATCTAGTCTGGCAGGGCTGGGCGCCTGCAGCTGGAGCGGAGCCGGCACAGGGAGGAGCCTCTACAGCCACCTCCACACCCCAAAGAGTCCCTGGGTTCCTTGTGCCCAGTGTTCCAGGCCCCCAAACACCTTCAGATGCTTCTGCCTCAGCTGCAACCCACCAGGAACCTCCGTGGAGCAGAAAGAACACTCGCTCAGGGAAGCTGAGAAATTCACCGGGGGTGAGGGCTTTTAACCTACTTTGGGGCTAAGATGCCCCAATCCAAGTCTTGAGAATTTGATAGTCCAGCAGGGTACAACCTCTTTCCTGGTTTCTTCTCCTTTACAAGGGAATCATACTAGAAGACTCATGCTTGCACATGTAGGTGTGATCAAAGATACAGTGTGCATTTACACTGTTTAAAGTTTATTTCAGTAAAATGCACATTGTCTGAATCCCCCTCAAAGCCCCCCTCCCCCACTGCAGGGAGTGCATTCTTCCCCTCATTCTTGCCCTTTCTGCAGCAGTTCTACACATCTTCTTTCCTGAGGGTTGTTTCATAGCCCCCTAGGTGACCTGAGTGGATTCAAAATGCTGATGCCCATTTCTGTGAAATATAAATATAATGGCGTGTCCTCCTCGTTACTCCTCGGGCCTGGCACTGTGTGGACCCTGGCTCTCCCCGAAGTCAAAATGACCATGAAGTGGGAGCATTTTTCAATCAACTCAGGATGTTCAGGCAGCTGGAATGGTACAACTAAAGACAGTCAGGAAAAAGAGACTTCCAGAACTGCCTCAGAAAGTGGCAAGACCAGTGTGTCAGGAACGATGGGCAGGATTTTTGTTGGGTTTGGTTTGTGCTTTCGTTTTTGGAGATAGGGTTTCATTTTGTAGTCCAAACTAGCTCTGAACTCACTATGTAGCCCAAGCTGGCCTTGAACTCACAGCAATCCTGTTGCCTCAGCCCCCTGAGTGCTGGGATTATTGGTGTCAACCCCCATGCGCAGTTTGAGGGGAGTCTTTTGAGCTGCATTCGTGAACACGGGATTTTTTTGTTGCTTTGTTTTTTTTCTTTGAGACAGGATGTCACCATATAGTTCAGGCTGGCCTTGAACACCTGCGGATCCTCCTGCCTCCACCCGCTAAGGGCTGGGATTACAAACATACCCCTCCACGTCAGGCTGTCAGTGTGGCTTTTTACTGCAATACGTTTTTTAAAACGTAAACATTCATTTTCCGCAGAAGCCCTGAGGTAGAGCTGAGTCTTGGGGTTTAAAGAAATATCAGAGTATGAGAGAGGGCTGGGGAGATGGCTCAGTAGAATAAGCACTTCCCTGGCAAGCGCAAGGGCCTGAGTTCAATCCCTGGTTCTGCAAAAAAAAAAAAAAAAAAAAAAAAAAAAAAAAAGTATGAGAGAGGGGTATGTACGGTGGTGCACACGTGTAATCCCAGCACTTGGGAGACTGAGGCAGAAGGATCTCCACAAATTTAAGACCAGCCTGGGTCAAACAAAAAGAGGCTGAGTTGCTGGAGCCCAGTGCCTGAGGGAGCGACAGGGAGGTGATGCGAACGGGGATGAGGCAGCGCCTTGTGGGCTGGGGCAGAAACTGGGCTTTTACCCACAGCTAAGGGAGAACCATAGAGGGCTCTGCACTGAGGAAGGACTTGGTAACTCAGAGCTTGCTAGGTTCCTCCTGGCTGCAAGTGGCAGGGACGCCCCGTGCAGAGGGGGTGATTGGAAGGCCACACATAAGAGGGGGACAAAATTAGCAGAGAGGGCTAAGAAATGAGTACCTCTACACCCAACTCCACATCTCCTGCCCTGCACACTCCCTCATCCCAAGAGGCCAGGCAGGGACTTCAGCTTGGCAGGCTTCAGGCTGAGGCTGGATGGGGCTGACAGGAGCCATGGTGGGCTCATGTCACTGTCTCCTGGGTCAAAGTGGCGGGGCCACTCTGGGAAGGGGTGTGCCCAGTGGCACCCTGGGTGTAAACCACAGGGTGTAAGGGTTTCTCCACCACTCAGTCTCTTTGTGTTCTGTGGTTCAGGATCTCACATGGACTCACTGAGCAACAGGACCAGGTCCTTCTGTCTCTCTGGGCCTCGGGTACGTCATGGGTGGGAGGAATGATGCCAGTATCCATACACAGAAAAGAACAGCACATGCAAAGGCCTTGTGGTGCAGTTGAGTCCAAATAGTGTTTTATTTTTGTCTGGGAGACTGATTAGTTGGTTGGATTTTTTTGAGACAGAGTCTCACAATGTAGTTCAGGTAAACCTTGAACTCACTATGTAACCCAGGCTGGCCTCAAACTGGAGAAGAGCCCCCTGCCTCCGCCTCCTGAGTACTGGGATTACAGTTTGTGAAATGTTTTGTGACCACACCTGCAATGGCAGGACAGGAGGAGGAGGGGTCTGCCCATTCTGGTTAACAGGGATGAATGAGGACTGGAGAATTCTCTAACACTACAGATGCACAGCTAGGAAGAGGGCTGCAGGGAAGAGGTTTGAGACCACAAATTAACAAGTCATCCCCACACCTTCCTTCCTGCTGGTGGATGAAGCCTTCCTGATGGGCCCCACAGGTCTCACTGCCTGACCCTGAGCCACCTCTCCTGGGGCCCAAGAGTCCAGTCAGACCCTTCCTTCCGCCTATCCACCTCCTCACGGAGGCCTGGGGGTGGTGGTTGTGGCACTCTCAGCAAATCTCCCGAACGCTCCATGCCTCAGTTTACTTATCTGTGTAGTTCTCCCAGTTATGCAAGCTGCAGAGCCATGCACAACACACATTAGCAAGTATGCTTTTTTTTTTTTTTTTTTTCTTCCCCAGTACTTCTGGGGACTGAACCCAGGAAACTTCATACTGAGCTAGACTCCCAGCACCCCTGGAATCTTCTAGACCCCCCAGCACTTTTTTTTCCCCCAGCACTTTTTTGAGACAGGATCTCACTAAACTGACCAGGCTTGGATCAAACTTGCGACCTCCTGCCTCAACTGTCCAGAGTTCTGGGATTACAGGCCTACGCAACCTCTCCTAATTTTCCTATGATCATTAGATATGTGGGCGTCAGTATCGTTTTGTTCCAGCCAGGAATTAGAAGGTGGAAAGAGCGCCCACACCCACCCCAGGGAATTTGGGACCCATATAGCCTCTATCCCAGAGCTTCTGTCCTCCGCCCAGCTCTGAGCCTCAGTTTCTCCACTGTTGATCCAGCACATTAGAGGTGGCCAGAAGACCCCGCCCCCGGCTCTGGCCCCGCCCCAACAGTCTCCTGTCCCGCCCGCACAGGTTCGGGCCCCGCCCCCGGAAGGTCCGAGCCCAGAAGGCCCCGTCCCTTCCCCGCCCAGTAGGACACCGGCCCACCTCTGCAAGGCTGCTTTCTCCCTGGTCACGCCCATCCCAGCGCAGGCTCCGCCCTCAAAAGGCTCCGTCTTCTGAAGACCTCGCCTTCGGTCACGGCCAACCGGACGCCGGCCCCGCCCCTGGAAGCCCCGCCCCTGGAAGCCCCGCCCTTCGGGCTCCGACCCCGCCCAGCCCGGCTGCCCAGACCTGAGCGGCGGCGGGCGGCGGGACGCGGGACGCCATGGCGGCAGCAGAGCGCCGCGCCTTTGCGCACAAGATCAACAGGTAGCGCGGCCGCGGGGACTCGCGGTGTCCTCTCGGGGCCCCGCCCCGGGACAGCACCACCCTCCTCGGCCGGGGCGCCTCCCATTCCACCCCTTTCCGCCTCTACTGGGGTCCGCGATCCCCACTTGGGCCAGCAGCGGACACCGGCTCACGCGGAGGGAGGAGGGTTCCGGACTGGGGTCGCGCGGAGGCGACAGCGCGAAAGCAGCTGAGATATTTTGGGGCGGCTGAGCTCTTGGGAGCGTGACGGGGGGCTTCCCGGAGGAGGTGGCACCGGACTTCACGTCCCTAGTCCAGGGAGTGGGGGTCCCCTGCTACAGGACTTAGGGTTCCTGTGCTCCAGGAGGTTATGGTCGAGGACTTTCAGTCCCCTCCGCAGCGCCTGGTTTGGGGACGAGGCTCCTGGTGGCCTTTGGGGCCCCTTATGCACCCCCGACCCCACTCCGGGTCCTGTGCCCAGCTGTCCAAGGGAGGAGGGGGGACAGGGGACAGCTGTGCAGAGCCCCCCACCTCCTGCCTTTGACGCGCTGGGCGGTGGGCGATTGAATGGACAAAGTGGGGGTTGGGACGGAACCAGCTGGTGGGCGGACAGGGGAGGGGCCAGGCGCCAGGCGCTGGGGGATCCGTTTCCCTGGCCACTGGGGATGGCAAGACAGCCAACTGGGAAGGGGGCTGTCAGACCTTAGGGGGGCTGAAAAATGGGCTCTTCATGCCCAGAGTGTGTGTGGGGATTCAGATCCAGCGATCTACTCCACTGGAGACCTGTTTTGGTCTCCCTGGGCTGGCAGAAGAGCTGCATGTGAGTCCTGCCCTCATGGATATGTAAGAAAAGACCCCACTCTGGGTAGAATGGGGAACTGGGAAGCAGCAGGGTAGGGCAGATTGTATGTTAGTGATACAGGGCTGCTGGGACCTAGCAGGTGGGGGAGGGAGGCCAGATGAGCAGGTGCCTTTCAGCAAGGACCAGCCGGAAGTCAGGGAGAGACAATGCCTGTGGGCCGGAAGATAGGTTCAAACACTGGTGAGGGCAAGTGCAAAGGCCCTGGGGCAGCAAAGGAGACAGTGGCAGTAGATGTTGCAGAGTTTTATAGTGGTGAGGCCAGGACTTAGACGTCAGCCTCGAGCCAGCCAGGTGGGTCCCATGCAGAGTTCTTAGCAGAGGAGGCCTGATTTGGGCAGAATGGTTGGAGGTTTTTTATCTTCTGCCATTGTTTATCTTTGAATTGTCTCTGTCTCAGGCTCCAGGTGTCTCTCCCAGACTCTGTCCCTGAGTCCCCATGTCTACTGCAGTGAGGAGGAGGGGTCTTGGGTCCTGTGCTGGGAAAGACAGTGCCAGGCTTGGGAAAGAACAGAGCACCCAGGGGTCCCAGTGGGCAGGCAGTTCGAAAGCAGCCAGTGGGCCCTAGATCCCCAGAACTGAACCTGTGCTCCCCGCTTGTCTACCTGCCTCTGACAAATAGCCAATAGCTCCCAGGCTCTTTTTATTTTATTTTATTTGGCGGAACCAGGGATTGAACTCAGGCCCTTGCACTTGCCAGGGAAGCGCTTATTCTACTGAGCCATCTAGCGCTGGGATGACAGGTGTGTGCCACTATGCCGGGACTCCAGATTCTTTTTTTTTTTTTTTTTTTTTTTTTTGGCGGAACCAGGGATTGAACTCAGGCCCTTGCACTTGCCAGGCAAGCACTTACTCTACTGAGCCATCTCCCTGTGTGTGCGGGGCTGGCTGGCATGTGGTACTGGGGGATTGAACCGTGGTCCCTGTGCTTTGTTTAGCTCAGCTTGTTCTAAGTAGGTGCTTTAGACCACTGAGCCATCTCACCAGCCCTTCCAGATTCTTAAAGAGATTTTCACTGCGCATGGTGGCACATACCTGTCATCCCAGCTCTCAGGAGACTGAGGAAGGATTGCTGCAAGTTCGAGGCCAGCCTGGACTGCATAGGGACTTT
This sequence comes from Octodon degus, assembly GCF_000260255.1. Lineage (NCBI taxonomy): Eukaryota > Metazoa > Chordata > Mammalia > Rodentia > Octodontidae > Octodon > Octodon degus. Next base: position 11,119,359 of record NW_004524626.1, read on the forward strand.
GTCTTAATAAATAGATAGCTGAAAAACAGGTTTTGGAGCTGGGCGTGTGGTTCAGAGGTAGAGCGAGTGTGCAGCATGCATGAGGCTCTGAGTTCAAGCCCCAGCACATGGAAAACACAACAACAAAGTCTCCACCTACCTCACCTACTCAGGAAGCTGAGGCCAGAGGACCACAAGTTCTAGTGCATCCTGGGCAACTTGGTGGGCCCCTGTCTCATGATAAAAAATGAAAAGGGGTGCTAGGGAGATGGCTCAGTGGACTAAGCACTTCCCTGGCAAGCGCAAGGGTCTGAGTTCAATCCCCCAGTTCTACCAAAAAAAAAGAAAAAGAAAAAGAAAAAAAAAGAAAAGGGCTAGGGATGGAGCTCAGTGGTAAAGTGCTTGCCTAGCATGAGTGGTATCTTGAGTTCAATCCTCAGCACCTCAAAAAAGTTGTGACATAAGACATCTATACATGGGCTGGAGAGATGGCTCAGTGGTCTAAAGCACCTACTTGGAACAAGCTTGGCAAAGCACAGGGACCACGGTTCGATCCCCCAGCACCACA
>NW_004524626.1:11120059-11143897 GCF_000260255.1 Octodon degus
GGCAAGCACTTATTCTACTGAGTCATCTCCTCAGTCCCCTTTATGGTTTTTTTGAGGCAAGGCCTCAGTATGTAGTTCAGGTTGGCCTTGAACTCTGTGTAGCCCAGGCTGGCCTTGAACCTACAGCAATCCTTCTGCCTCAGCCTCCCAAGTGCTGGGATGACTGTCATGTGCCACCACAGCCTGCGAGTGCAAATTAAATAGGAATAATAGTGCAAGTTGCGGGGAAGAGGCCACTTAAGCTGAAAGACAGGACCCCAGTGCCAACAGCCCCTGCTGGTATGCACATAATTCTGCCCCCTGTGGGACCCATGGTTTAGTTTTCCCCGTTTTAGAAAATCATGTGAGTATAAGCTGGGCAATTCCAGCCCTTGGGGGGCAGAGGCAGGAGGACTGCGGCAGGTCTGAGGCCAGCCTGGACTGCAGGAGATCCTGTCTCAGACAAACAAACAAAAACAAAACCAGCTGGGCTTGATGACGCACACCTATAATCCCAGTGCTCTGGCAGCAAGCCTAGGCAGGAGGGTGGACGGTTAGTGACTTAGTAAGACCCTCCCTCAAAATAAAAAATAAACAGAGGGCCAGGGGATAGGGCTCAGTGTAGAGGCCTTAGGTTCACTCCACAGCATCACAAAAAAGGAAAAAATAGCAACGTTCCAATGACAGGGTCTTAATCCTAATCAGATTCTGCAGCTCCACTTCTGGATCCCGCTCAGGTTAAGTGTTTGTCCTCCAACACCTTGTTTTTTTTGTTTTTTTTCCTGGGGATTGAACTCAGATCCTTGAGCTTGCCAGGGAAGTGCTTATTCCACTGAGCCATCTCCCTGGCTCCTCCAACACCTTTTAACAGGGCTTAGGCTTCAGCCCCGGGGACCCTACAGCGCTTGCGGTCCCTCCCCAGCTCCTGACACTGACCAGACACAGGCCAGCGGGCCCTGTGCTAGGCCTTGGGCCCCCCTCTCCCCACAGGACGTAAGCTGAAGCCCTGCCCTGTGCCTCTGGAGGGCAGCTGTAGAACAGCTGGGTGCGTGCATAGCAGGGTCCCTGTCCTGCTGTTTTTTCATGACTCACAGCCCAGACCCTGGCTGCCAGGGGTCCAGAGGTGGCTGCCCTGAGCTCTAGACTTGGGCGCAGAGCCCTGGCTTTTTATGTTATTTCTTTGCTGAGCTAGGGATGGAACTTAGGGTCTGTGCCACACTCGCTCAGCAAGTGCTCACCGCCCACCCAGCACCCCCAGCCCCACAAAACCCTGCTTTCCAACACCTTTTAAATCTCTTTGAAGCACCTCCTTTACCCCGCTCCCACCGCAGCTACAGAAGAAGCAAGGTTCTGGGGCTGTGGAACAGTAGAATCCAGCCAGGCCAGTGGCACAGGCCTATGCTCCCAGCACTCAGGAGACCGAGGCAGGAGAAGTGGCAAGGCTGGCCTCAGCTCCGTAGTGAGTTCAAGTTCTATATCCCAACCTGGGATATAGAGAGAGACCCTGTCTCAGAAAACAAAAAACAATAACAACCAAAAAAAAAAAAAAAAAACCCACCAACAACAACAAAAAGAAGAAAAGCTGCCTCTGGGTTTGAGATCAGGGCAGCTGCCAGTGGGTAAACTGGGGCTCAGGATTAGGAAGGGCAAGCCAAGGCCCCCATTGCGAAGGGTGGGATGGGGTGCCCATTCTAGATGGTGATCTGGTGTGTTCAGGGAACCCCAGGGAGGGTGCAGAGCCCTCAAATGGGGGAGCAGTGGTTAGGATGGGGGCAGGACTTTGACCCTAAGTCTGGCCCAGTGTGAGTTTGTTTTTTTTTTTTTTTAATTTTATTTATTTATTTATGTATGTGTGTGGGTGGGTGGGTGGCTAGGTGGTCAGCTCAGCCCACCAGGTGGCGGGGCTGGCCGGCATGTGGTGCTGGGGGATTGAACTGCGGTCCTTGTGCTTTGCTAAGCTTGTTCTAAGTAGGTGCTTTAGACCACTGAGCCATCTCACCAGCCCCCAGTGTGAGTTTTCCATCTGTGTTTGATGGAGGAAGGAGTTAGAAGGTCCAGGGCCCAGCTTAGGGGGTACCCTGGAGTCTGCAGCCTGGGTTTGCCTTTCAGTGGCCTAGACTTTTTAACCCCAGTACTCTGGGAGGCTGAGGCAGGAGGATCACCAAGTCCAAGCCCAGCTTGTGGGGATGACTCACTTGGCCCCAGAGCCTGAGTTTTCCTACCCCGTTAAAAATCCCCTCCTGTCCTGCAGGACTGTGGCCTCTGAGGTTCGGAAGCAGGTGTCCCGGGAACGCAGCGGTTCTCCCCACTCCAGCAGGCGCTCCAGCAGCTCCTTGGGGGTGAGTTTTGGCGGGTGCCACCCCACAACCCTGCCCAGCAGCAGGCAGACAGGGGCACCCCTATGACAAGTGTCCCTGTCCTGTAGGGAACCCAGCATTGGTGGTAGCAGGGAGCGTCCCTGGCCTAACGCCCAGTCGCCATGGGCTTGAGTGGAGCTGGCTGCCTGGGAAGCCCATTCTTCCAGGACCACCCAGCTTGGCTGGGGCCTGGGGTGACTCCAGCTGTGGGAACAGGAGGGGCGTCCTGGGCTCAGGCCTTAGGGATTGTCTCTTCCATTCCTTTCCACAAGATTCCTTCCCCTCCAGACGCCGGGGCATGATTTCCTTCCTGGAGTCCCACGGATGGGCGGGCCCCAGCTAGGCTCTGGGTAAAGTGTGGCTGCCTCTGCTCCAGCACCCTCCAAAGTGGCTCCCACCACCCACTCCACCCCCACTGCACACAGATCCCCCAACCCCGCCATCCAGGACAGCAAGGTCACAGCCATTTTGCTCCAACCCAGGTCCCCTTGACTGAGGTCGTTGAGCCCCTGGATTTTGAGGATGTGCTTCTCAGTCAGCCACCAGACGCCGAGCCGGGGCCCCTGAGGGACCTGGTAGAATTCCCAGCTGATGACTTGGAGCTGCTGCTACAGCCTCGGGAATGCAGGACCACGGAGCTTGGGGTTCCTGAGGAAGGGTGCGTCCTCCCCTGAGCCATGCCAGCCCATCTGTGGCTGCACTGTGCTTCCGCCACTCCACCTGCATTCTGGTTCCCAGAATCTAGTAGCTCTGGATTCAGCTCCAGCTTGGCTGTGTGGCTCTGACCTAGGCAGAAACGGTCCCAGCCTACCTGGTGCTGGGGATGCAACAGTCCTCGTCGGGCCCTGCTTCAGTTTATTCTGATTGTATTTTGCTACAGGAAGCTTGATCCGCAGGCCAGGGCTGCAGTGGAGATGTACACAGAGGACTGGGTCATTGTACACAGGAGGTGGGTCTCGCGGGGGTAGGGTGGTGGTCCCCAGGGAGCAGAGCCTGGGCCAGGGCTACATGGAGGGACACCTGTCATCTTAGCACTCTGGGAGGTGGAAGCAGGAGGATCACAAGGTTGATCACAGCCTGGGCAACTTAGTGACATCCTGTCTGAAAAGAAAAAGCAATCAGGACAGGGTCTGTAGCTCAGAGCGAAGGCCCTGGGTTCAGCGTAGGCTGAGCCCAAAGAGCCAGCCACTATCTGCCTGCCTGCCTGCTCCCAAGTCCCCTGAACTTCTCTGATTGAGCCCTACATTCTGGCTCTGCAGGTACCAGCACCTGAGCCCCTCATACAGCCCTACCACGACAGACACCCAGCGAGAGCGGCAGAAGGGCCTTGCCCGCCAGGTCTTCGAGCAGGACACCTCCGGGGATGAGAGATCGGGCCCTGAGGATTCGGTGAGCAGCCCCTGGCCAGGTTCACCGCTGAGGGTGTGTATGTGGACGTAGGAAATGACTTCTGCCCAAGCCAAAGGACAGTCAGCCCAATGAGTAAAAGGTGAATGGAGTGTGCAGTGTGTGCTACAGGCTGTGTTCTTGGCCCCTTTTGTCCTATGAATCAGGACACGCATTATACGCATGATACAGTTAAAGAAACTGAGGCTCCAGGTAAAAGGTAGGAAGGGCTTTCGGTGTAGCTCAGTGCTATGTGGGTTCTGCGCCTAGTTGTAAGAAATTTAACAGGGGGCCGGGGAGATGGCTTACTGGAATAAGCGCTTGCATGGCAAGCGCAGGGGCCTGAGTTCAATCCCTGGTTCTGCCACAAAAAAAAAAAAAAGAAAAGAAAAGAAAGAAAGAGAGAAAGAAATTTAACAGTAGTGTTTCCATTTTTATTAGTTTTCATGCTGTTAGAGTCAAATGCCAGTGGTCTCTGAACTGAGCTGGGCTTTGAACCAGGTGCATCTGGCACTGACCACAGGTAAATTTTGTAGGTCAGGTTTGGTCTTGGGCCACCTGCCCTGGCCAGAGAAGCAAAGTCCCAGGGAAGGCTCTCATTGGCCCAGCCTAGGCAGGGCCTTACCTGGAGGGTGTGTTCTGATTGGCTGGGTGAAGATCACGTGATGCCAAAATATAGGCTGCAGCACTAACAATGGTAGAAGTGGGCGGACCTGGATGGTTTAGTGCATTTCAGCAATTTACGCTCAAGAAACCAATTGCAAGTTGGAGGCCAGCCTGAGCTACACAGTGAGTTCAAGGGCAGCATGAAGTACACTGCAAGACCCTTTCTCAGAAAACAAAAGTAAAAGTGGATTATTCCCTGGATAGAAGCACCTAAGAGGAGCACCCTAAGTCCTTATGCAGACACACACGCAGGGATGGCCCCACCTCCCACCGCCCCCAGTGCAAGGAGGGTGCACGCAGCCTTTGCTCAACATTTGTCCACTTTCCAGGGCCAGGACGACTCCAGGCGCTGCTCTGGTTCCCCCGAGGATACCCCGCGGAGCAGCGGTGCCTCCGGCATCTTCGACCTGAGGAACCTGGCGGCTGACTCGCTGTTGCCCTCGCTGTTGGATCGGGTAGCCCCGGAGGACGTGGACCGCCGCAATGAGGCCCTGCGGCGGCAAAACCGGCCCCGCGCACTGCTTACGCTCTACCCCGCCCCCGACGAGGTGGGTTGCTGGCCCGGGATGGGTGGCTGGCTGAAGGACGCAGTTCCTTCCCGGTTGTGATCCAGCCTGCGGTCAGCGTGTGCCTTCCACTGGCCCGGGCTGCAGGCTGTAGCCCTTATACGTGACTGCTGTGTAGTCTTGGGTTGCTTAGGCACCGACTGTATATCCTTGTGTCTATCCAACCTGCACGCATCCATTGCTCAGTGGTACTAGGGATCCAACCTAGGTCTGCTCTACCACTGCGCTGCAGCGCTAGCCACCACCGTCACCGCCACCACCTGCTTTGTTTCGTTTTCAAAAATGCGTTTAGGGGCTGGAGAGATGGCTCAGTGGTCTAAAGCACCTACTTGGAACAAGCTTGGCAAAGCACAGGGACCACAGTTCGATCCCCCAGCACCACATGCCAGCCAGCCCCGCCCCCTGGTGGACTGAGCTGGCCACACACACACACAATAAATAAATGTAAAATATAAATAAATAAACAGCGGAATACATTTAAAAAAAAAATGCGTTTAGCCAGGTGTGGTGGCATGCACCTGTAATCCCGGCACTTGGGAGGCTGACACGAGGATTACTGTGAATTTGAGACCAGCTTGGGCTACAAAGTGAGCTCAAGGTCGGCCTGGCCTGCATAGTGAGACCCTGTCTCAAAGAGACACACAAAAAGTGCATTTAAGCCACCTCGCTCTCGGGACATCATGTAATCCACTTACCTGACTGCCTTTTCCGGGGTGTGTGAGTTCGGACAGTGTTCCCGCGTCGTCCAAGCAGGAACTCACTAGGAAGCCCAGGCTGGCTTTGAACTCATGGAGTTCCTCCCAGCTCAGCCCATATAATTGACATTGGGGACACAGCCATGACTAAGAGTGACCCCGTGGCCACCCTCAGTGGAGGGGCAGGGCCATCTTTACTAGGAAGTTGGAGTCTGGACAGAGTAGCGCCGTCATGGCAGTCCACTGCAGTAGGGTCTCCGTGCTCAAGGAGGACTTCCCCAGGAGGGGACAGCAAAGCCAGGCCCTGAACAGTAGGCAGCCTTATGCAGTAGAAGGAAGAAATGAGGCCAGGAAAGGTCTTCAGGGCAGGGGAACCGTATGTACAAAGGCTCAGAGGCCGGCCCCATGGCAGGCTGGCAGCCCAGTAAAGCTGACCTCAGACGTAGTGCACCAGGCCCCAGCTGTCCCCGGGCTCTTGGCAGGATGAGGCCGTGGAACGCTGTACCCGCCCAGAGCCACCCCGGGAGCACTTTGGACAGAGGATCCTGGTGAAGTGTCTGTCGCTCAAGTGAGTACCCGACCCCAGAGGTCTGAGTGGAAGTGCGGGCTTCAAGAGTGATATCATGACTTCGTGTGGCCCTGCACCCTGTGAGGTCACCACAGGCTTTCGGTAGTTATTTCATTTTGGGTTTTTTGAGACAGGGTCTCGAAAGATAGTCCAGGATAGCCTTGAACTCTCCATAGCTCAAGCTGACTTCAAACTTGAGGAAATCCTCCTGCCTCAGCCTCCTGAGTGCTGGGAGTAAGGCATGTGGCTCCAGACCTGGCCCTATCTTTGTTATTTTAGGCTACCAGTCCTTATGCACCCACTGAGCACCACTCTGTTCTCAGCCTCTCGCCTATATAACTCATGTTCACCACAACCCTGTGAAAGGGGTGGGGTTGGGGGGGAGACTGAAGCATAGCGTGCAACACCACTGTGCCCAGGATCACAAGACTGATGAAGCCAGAGCTGGGCACTCATCTTCTCTCCTGCTGGGACAGGGTGAGGTGGGTGCTGGTGCTCCTGGCTCCCAGCCGCCCTCGGCCCCATGCATATCGGCTGCTGCAGCGTCAGAGGCGCGTGGGAACAGAGCTGAACAGGATGTGGACTTGGAAAGCAGCCTGGTCCTGCTCCTCCCCACCCCCAATTCCTGTCTGCATCAGGGCAGGAAAGGGAGGTTCCATTCTGGCCTGAGATCTGAATGGGCCTTCCTCCCACCCCTTAGCCCAGGGATTGAAAACCAGCTCCGTGAGCTCCTTTAGTCATTTAACAAACACCTGGTAAATAGAACACAGAACCAGGGTGTGACCACACAGATCCTTGATGAGAGACCCATAGGGGATCTTGGGTCACAGATTGAGGGGCAGAGGTACAGGGGGAACAGGACAGTGTCCCTGGGAAGCAGACTTCTAAGCTAAGAGGTACATTTTTTCCTGGGCTGGGGAGGGTGATAAGGAAAAACTTCAGTTCTTGAAAGGCCTTTAGTGCCCGTTTCCCCTTTTGCAAATGGAATGCACCTGCAGCAGTGGTTCTTTGTGACCCCAAGTCACCCAGAGAATGCCCCTGTACCTCTGCTGCTCTTCCCTGCGGCTGGGGAGCGTGGTGTGGGTGGTGGCGGTGTCAGGGAGAGCCCCTCATTTATCTGCAGGTTTGAGATAGAAATTGAACCCATCTTTGGGATCCTGGCCCTGTATGATGTTCGGGAGAAAAAAAAGGTAGGTGCCTTCATTCTCTGCCTTCCCTTGGTGGGTGGCTGTGGGCTTCCTGGAGGCAGTGACCCAGCTGCCACTGTGCCCCCAGATTTCAGAGAATTTCTACTTCGACCTCAACTCCGACTCCATGAAGGGGCTGCTTCGGGCCCATGGCACCTATCCTGCCATCTCCACTCTGGCCCGATCCGCTATCTTCTCTGTGACCTACCCCTCTCCTGACATCTTCCTGGTCATCAAGGTGCCCCTGGGGACAGGCAGGGGGGATGACAGTGGTGAATGCCTTCGTGGAGTGACAGATATTACCAAGCAGGGGGATCCTAAAGGAGTGCTGGGGACCCCAGCCAGCCCAAGCAGGGAGAAATCCTGGAGGGTTTCCATGGGGAGGTGATAAATGAGCTGAGACCCTGAGTAGGCCGCCAGGGGATGAATGACGTTCCAGACCCACGCAGCAGCCCTGGGCGCCCTTGCGAGACTCACTGACGGGTGCCGATGGCCCCTCGTACCCCACAGCTGGAGAAGGTGCTTCAGCAAGGGGACATCAGCGAGTGCTGCGAGCCCTACATGGTGATGAAGGAGGTGGACACGGCCAAGGTACGCGACGGAGGAGGACCGGGCGGAAGGGCAGGTGCCTGTTGGGTTCTAGAGGTGTCAAGCTGGTGGGGACGGGGATCTCCCTCCAGAACAAAGAGAAGCTGGAGAAGCTGCGCCTGGCAGCCGAGCAGTTCTGCACCCGCCTGGGCCGCTACCGCATGCCCTTTGCCTGGACAGCCGTGCACTTGGCCAACATTGTGAGCAGCGCCGGGAATCCTGACCGAGACTCAGACTCCGAGGGCGGTAAGGGGGCGAGGCTACTGGGCGGGAAAGGCAGGACAAGGGCGGGTCACCCGTGGAAGAGGCGGGGCCGAGTTACCTGGAGAGGATGAGTGATTGGGCAGGACTCCAGGGGGCGGGGAAGTGGGCGTGGCTACCCTTGGAGGCGGGGCCTGGAGAGAGGCAAGCTCTCTGCTGCCCGCCTCCCTAGCTGGAGTCTCAAGTCTGTCTTGTCCTTCCCTGTCTGTTTCATCACCTCCCTTGTCCCTAGAGCGTCGTCCCGCCTGGAGTGAGCGTCGCCGTCGGGGACCCCAGGACCGATCCAGTGGTGGGGACGATGCCTGTAGCTTCTCTGGTTTCCGCCCGGCCACACTAACTGTGACCAACTTCTTTAAGCAGGTGTGGAGCCGTTGGTTAGTGGTGCCTGGGTCTGTGTGTCCCCAGCTCTTGTGGCTGCGTTGATCCCCAGGACTTTCAGCCCGTTGGCTGCCCCTGGCTTACAGGGACCTATTTCCGGTAGGAGGCTGAACGACTTAGCGAGGAGGATCTCTTCAAATTCCTGGCGGACATGCGGCGCCCCTCATCCCTACTGCGGCGCCTGCGACCTGTGACCGGTGTGTGGGGCACCCCGTATACAAGGGGAGTTGTTTACTGAGTGCCTACTTTTGCAGGCACTGGGGATCCAGCTATGACAGACAAAGCCCAACTGCAGACTGGAACTTACAGTGGGGACCACAGAAGAGAAACAGAATGAATAAGACACACAGTGGGTTCCAGTAAGGGAACCTGGTAGCAGAGGGATGTGGGGCCCGAGGGAAGCACTGATGGGAAGTGGCTGAGAGACAGAGGAGCTGGGTGAATTGTGGCTTTTTCTTTACTTTTTGTGTTTTGGGCACTGGACCCAGGACCTTTGCACTGAGCTACCCATCTTCATGTCAAGCCCAGACTCACAGCAATCCTCATGCCTCAGCCGCCTGAATGCAGGGATGACAGGCATGTGCCATCATGCCCAGTTAACTTTTTTATTTTTTGACAGAGTCTCACTAAGTGCCCAAGGTGGGCTTGAACTTTCATGGTTCTGGGATGGCAGGCATGTGCTTCCCCCTTCACATGTGGCTTTTGACTCTTAAGGACAGAATCATCAGCGGGCATCCAGGGAGAAATGGAGCTGGGCCTTGAGCCCAGAGGGGCCCTCGGCCAGAAGGCTCCCGGACCAGTGCCAACCAGCTCTCTCCTTCCCAGCTCAGCTCAAGATTGACATTTCCCCGGCTCCTGAGAACCCCCACTTCTGCCTGAGCCCTGAGCTGCTTCATATTAAGCCCTACCCAGACCCCAGGGGCCGGCCTACCAAGGAGATCCTGGAGTTCCCTGCCCACGAGGTCTACGCCCCGCACACCTGCTACAGGTACAGCCCTTGTGGCAACATCCAGCCAGCCGGGTGACATCCCCCTTGCACACAGACACACGGCAGACGAGGGCTGAGATGCTCTGCTTTTATGTTTCTTTTTTTTCTGGAACCGGGGATTGAACTCAGGCCCTTGCGCTTGCCAGGCAAGATGCTCTGAGGCACGAAGGAGCGCACGTCCTTCCTCTTCCCTCCTCATGGGGCCGTGTCCTCTGCCTGTGCCCCGCTAGCCGCTGCCTCTGCTCTGTGCCTGAAACCGGGGGGCGCCCTGGCCAACCCCAGCAGACAGGCAGCTCCACCTGTGCAGGGCCAAATGGCGTGCAGACATGTCCCTTGCTGTGCGACTGATCCTCAGATCTGCTCGGGAGGCTCAGGCCGGGAGCGCCGCTGCGTGCAGTCTGGGAAGGATATGCAACTCCATCAGTCAATGCAAGGGGGCCCCTGGCCCCTGCCCTGGGGGTCCCAACTCTGCCAGGCTTACCGCTCCTGGATCTGTCGCAGCCATTGCTGCTGCACCACCATCTCCTGCTTCTGTCGCTGCATGTGGCCCATGATGACCCACATGAGGTAGCTCTGCTTGTTACTGTGAGCCTGTGGAACACAGGAGGAGAAGCATAGTGAGGCCCCTGTCACCTCCCACACCGTGGCCCTGCCCACGCTTTTTGCAGTTTTCTGTTCCATCTGTGTGACTTTGCAAGTCTCTGGTGCACTGGTGCTTTCTGCTCTCAGTGTCCACATCTGTAAAATGGGTCTTGGATATGGCTTGCTTTGTTGGGTTCTAAGTATTATATGGTTTATTATTACAAGGACATCCAACAATGCTGGGTAACTGTTGGGTAGTCAAGACACAGCTCTGGGTATTCTAATCATAAGCCTTAACTTTTTTTTTTTTTTTTTTTTTGTATCTTAGGGAAGGGTCTACAGGGTGTTCAGGGTCTCACTACTAGATCGGACTCATAGTGATCTGCCTGTTTACAGCCTCCCAAGAGCTGGGATTACAGGTGTGTGCCACCACACCCAGTCTCAATTGTCATCTCAGTGCGCCCCAGGGATGGGGCCAGCATGGCAGGTCCGGAGATTGAGCCCCTACCCCTGCGCCTGCCTGGAGGCGCTTTAATCTGCAGAGCTATTTGGCTGGCCCCATTTACTTATTTTTAAAAATTTGTTTTATTTTTTTAGACAGGGTCTCACTATGCATGCAGTTCAAGCTGGCCTTGAACTGCATAGTGAGCCTTCTGCCTCAGTTCCCCAAGTACAGGGCTGATGGGGGTGTACCAAAAAGGCCAGTTAGAAGTATTTGTTGAAGCTAGGTGTGGTGGCACGCTCCTGTCATCCCAGTGCTCTGGAAGGGCAAGGCTAGAAGATTACAGTTTCAAGCCCAGCCTGGGCAAATTAGCAGGATTGTCTCAAAATAAAAAGGGCTGGGGGTGGAGCTCAATGTGAAGGCCCTGGGTGCAGTCCCTAATAACACCCAAGCCAATTATTTTTAAAGTATTGACCACCTCCTTTGTGTCCTCCTCCTGCACGGAATCCCTGACTTTGCTGTGAAATATCAGCTGCTCCCCTTATTGGAAAATGGGGAAACTAAGGCCCAGATGAGAACATGAGCTGTGCCCGGGGCTCGAGGTTCGGAGGCGAGCTGTGTCTGACCAGGAATGGTGGCCGCAGCCCTCCTAGCACGGGGCATCCCTTACCTTTAAGGTCTCCAGCTCGTGCCGGGCGTGGCCCAGCCAGGCGTCCCTTAGCTGGGTTTGCAGCCGCTGCACGCCATCCTGCAGCACCTGCTGTGCCTGGCCTGCCTGCGCCAGCTCCTGGGCTGCGGCCTCCGCCTGCGCCTGCAGAGCATCCTCGTCCATCTGCTCGGTAGACAGGAAGCCGTTAGGAAGGTTACAAGGTTGTCTTTGCCCAGTCGTCTTTACAAGACTTGTGCCTTGGGAACCTCTGGTCTGGGTGCATCGGGACCTGCTAGGCATTCACTCCTCTCTGGTTTCCTGTTCACCCTGCAACATCCCAGCCTCAGTGCCCACCTGGATCTCCGACAAGTTTGTACGGAGTTCCTGAGTTGCATCCCGGCCTTGGCTGACTTCTAGTCCCAGAAACTCTAGGACGTGGCCAGAGAGGTCCACGCCGTGCCTGGCCTCCGTCAGCCGCTTCTCGGTGGTCCTGTATACGCCATTGAGGGCCTGGCTCAGCTGGAGAACCCCATGGAGGAGCAAGGTCAGCTCTTCATACTGTGCCGGCTCCGTACTGCCCGTGGGTTCCACCGGGGCAGAGCAGGCCACTGTGGCCAGGACCCCTAAGAGGCACAGAGTGAGCGAAGGCATGGCTGGCGGTCTGGAGCTGTGTGACCACAGTGCCGCTGCCACTGCCTTTTATGTCCCCGCACTGCCATTTACCCCAGTCAATGGTTAACTGGCCTTGTCGCTGCGCGGTGTTGTGCAAGGCCTGGCTGGGGCATCGTGGTTGCATCAGGCAGATATCTGGCTGGGCCACGCTGGGATCACGCCGGCTGGGGTGCGGGGCCAGCTGTGGTGGGGGCCACAAGGAAAGGACAGGCCCAGGCAGCTGCTGGGCCATTCTGGGGGTCCCCATGCTGAGCGTCAGTTACTCCACCATATACGGGCAGAACAGAGGACAGTCAAGAGTGGAAACTGGGTAGGGTGGTGCGCACCTGTAATCCAAGCATGTGGGAGGTGGGGGCAGGAGGGTCTCAAGCTAGAGACCAGCCTTGGCTATCTAAGTACGACCCTGGGACAAATAGTCATGCTCATGGTACCCAGGAGCACCAGGGCCTTGCACAGAGCTGTCCCGGATATATATATCCTTGCTGTCCAGGGGCACAGGTACCTTCCCATGAAACTGTGTGTGCTGCATGATCTTAGATAGCCTGGGTAGTGACTGGGGAACAAGGGGTAGGTGACAAAGTCCTCTGTGAGGCCACACAGCCCATCTCCAGGAGGCAGGAAGGCCTCTGTCTGTGCTAACCCCGGAGGACGGGGGCGCCTGCCTGACTGCGCCTTCCTGTACAGTAGGGGTGCTGTGGGTCGCCCTATCCAGCATGCTTGTCAGGAGTACATGAATAGTTTCGCACTGAGTGCTTGGAGCCTGGCACACAGTAGGTGCCACTGTTGAGTGTTTGGTGCAGTGATTGTCACCGTGGTCCTTTACCATCCTTGATGTGTTTGGCTGGAAGGCCTGATGCCCCCATTATACGGACAGGGAAACCAAGGCCCAGAGGGAGGTTGGGCTTGTACAGAGGAAGGAAACTGCTGGCTCTGGCCTGTTTCCCCACTGGGGAGGGCATTTGGGCCTGAGGTGCAGGTCAGCGTGGCAGGAATTGGGCAAGACCTCTGGCTACCTGGGCTGCCAACCTGAAACTCTAGCCCTGAGTGCCCACCCAAACCCCCATCTGTGTGATTCAGGATGGCCTTCTGTCCCCTCCACACCCTCTGCTGGTGCGACCTCTTCCTGTTCCTTGGAATGGCGTCACCCTGCCCTTAGCATCCCCGCCTGTGATCTGTGTCCCCAGCCCAGCTCGTCCCAGCTGTCAGGCCGCTGGTGTCCCCGTGGGGACCCTGTCCCCTTACCTGCCATTCCCCTGCAGGAACCTCCTCTACGTGTACCCGCGTAGCCTCAACTTCAGCAGCCGCCAGGGCTCTGTGCGGAACCTTGCGGTGCGGATCCAGTACATGGCTGGCGAGGACCCCAGCCAGGCCCTGCCGGTCAGTGGCTGTGCCCTGTAGGGAAGGAGCGGGTCATGGACATGGGGGGCTCTCTCATGTCCCCCACTCCCCCAGGTGATCTTCGGCAAGTCTAGCTGCAGCGAGTTCACCCGCGAAGCCTTCACACCCGTCGTCTACCATAACAAGTAGGTGGGGACAAGGACGCTGGTGTTGGCATAGAAGGGGGTACATGGGCTCTGGAGTCAGGAGATGCATGCACCCAGGACAGCAGCATTCCTGGGACTCAAGGGGACAGGAAGAAGGGCAGTGGAAGCTTCAGGAGTGCTAACGGGGAAGTTGAGGCAGAGGTGACAGCAGAAGGGATGGAGTCTACATGGATCCCACCCCACCCTATCCCACCAGGTCCCCCGAATTCTATGAGGAATTCAAGCTGCGGCTGCCAGCATGCGTGACCGAGAACCATCACCTGCTCTTCAGCATCCATCACGTCAGCTGCCAGCCCCGGCCTGGCGCAGCTCTGGAGACGCCTGTGGGCTTCACTGTGAGCCTTGCACCCTGCCCCTGCCCTCGCTGTCCCTGGCCTTCGGGCCTAACCCCGGAGCTGACCCTGGTCTCTCTGCAGTGGATCCCACTGCTGCAGCATGGCCACCTGAGGACTGGGCCCTTCTGCCTCCCCGTGTCCGTGGACCCACCCCCGCCCAGCTACTCTGTGCTCACCCCTGACGTACGTACGTGCGACCTGCTGCCAGGGCGACCCTGATCCTAGGCCCTGTCCCCTCTGGGACACTCGGGGTCCTCCACAGTTCCTCTGGCGCCCCTGCATGGCTGCTTCTGTGTCTTTTTATTCCGTGTGTCCCTGCCTGTCCCCTATCTAGCCCTTCCCTTTGTGCTCCCTATCTCTTGCCAAGGTTCCCCCTGCCTGCCTCTCTGCTCTGCCCTTCTGCCTCCCCTCTTTCCGGCCTTCCTCCTCAATTATTGTCCGCCAAGAATACTCCAAGAACCAGGTACAGTGACACACACCTGTGACCCAGCACTTTAGGAAGCCGATGCAGGAAAATCACAAGTTCAAATCCCACTTGGGCAACTTGGCATGACCCTGCCTCAAAAATAATAATTTTTTTCTTGGTATTCTTGAGATAGGGTCTTGATCTGTAGGTCATGCTGCTTTGGAGGTCACTGTATATCCCAGGCTGGCCTCAAAGCTGAGGTGAACCTGCTTCGGCCTCCCAAGTGCTGGTCAAAAGAAATGCTGGAAAGGGTGGTGGGTGTCACTCAGTGCAGAGGCCCCGGGTTCAGTCTGTAATAACACACACTTGTGCACATAGGCATTTGTAGGATCTGTACCAGCTTCCTGTCCTTTCACCCTGCTCCCCCAGGGTCTGAGTCTCTTGGTTATGAGAGTCTCTCCTTGCAATGAACGTTCACCCCATTTCCATTTTTCATGCCTACTCCCCAGACCCTGGGATTGGGCTGGTGGCAGGTTGCCAGCTGCTCCCCTGGGTTGGGCCACGCTCAGGCCACAGTGTTGAAATGGCTGGGTGGCCTTGGTGGCCTGATCCGCGGAGGAGGGTCAGCCAATGCCCACCCCCACCTCCTCCCCCAGGTGGCGCTGCCGGGCATGCGCTGGGTGGACGGCCACAAGGGTGTGTTCAGCGTGGAGCTCACAGCTGTGTCCTCTGTGCACCCCCAGGTACGGGTGGGGAGGGAAGCCCCACAGTGCCCCTTCCCCTCCCGAGTGCCACACTATTGGGCAACAGTGACTGTCGGCCAAAGAGATCTTGGCCTGAGCTCATGGATGTGACTTTGACCCACTGGGCCGGAAGCTGCTGACTCAGGGGCAGTCTGGAGCGGGGGTTCTGCTTGATGCCATGTGTCCTGCCCCCCAGGACCCCCACCTGGACAAGTTCTTCACTCTGGTGCACGTCCTAGAGGAGGGAGCCTTTCCCTTCCGGCTCAAGGACATCGTGCTGAACGAGAGCACTGTGGAGCAGGAGCTCCGGGGCAGCCTCGCGGCACTGCGCCTAGCCAGCCGCGAGCCCCTGGTTGCCTTCTCCCACCACGTGCTGGACAGGCTGGTGCATCTGGTTGTGCGGCCCCCGATCATTGGTGGCCAGATGGGTGAGCAAGCATGGCCCAGGCCATGGGCATCCCCAGCTGGAAAGAGCCGGAGGTTCCTCCTATATTTATTACTGGCCTCAGTTTCCCCAAATGAAAAATGTCTACCCCCTTCCCTGACCCTAGAGCAGGTCCTTTACGACCCCCTGGAAGTCATACAAATCCTTGGATCCTAATGCTTTCCTCTGAGGGCAAGTGGAAGGGAGAGCCCTCAGACCCTGAAACTTGACCTCTGCTCTGTCCAACAGTGAACTTGGGCCGTGGGGCCTTTGAAGCAATGGCCCACGTAGTCAGCCTTGTCCACCAGAGCCTGGAGGTGGCGCAGGATGCCCGTGGTCACTGCCCGCTGCTGGCTGCCTATGTCCACTACGCCTTTCGCCTCCCTGGGGCTGAGCCTAGCCTCGCAGGTGGTGAGTGTTGGTGAGAAGCCTTGAGACTTGGAGAATCAGCAGCACAGGCAAGGGCCCTGGGCCTGCACAGAGCTACCTGGTTTTCAGCTTGTAGCAAAGATGGCCTCACTCACTTCCACCCCAGGCTTGTGGTCTCTTAACTTTCATTAGTAGCTTGGAGCAGGGACTCAAGGGGCGTTCTGTGATCTTTGGTATGTCCTAAATAGCTAGAAAGCAGTAGCTTTCTGTGCCTGTTTTACAATGACCAACCAATGCAGAGCACAGTGACTTCACCAAGGGCTGCCAGGTAGGCATGGCTGGGGGGTCACAAGGGCAGGTGGGCTGTGGCTGACACTGTCCCCTCTGTTGTCAGGGGCCCCTCCAGTGGCGGTGCAGGCGGCCACCCTGTCTCGTGGCTCGGGCCGCCCCGCCAGCCTCTATCTGGCCCGTTCTAAGAGCATCAGCAGCAGCAACCCTGACCTGGCAGTGGTCCCCGGCTCAGTGGACGACGAGGTCTCCCGTATCCTGGCCAGCAAGGTAGGGTGAGGGGCCTTCAGATCTCCAAGCTCGGTGGCTGTGGCTCCCACTTAGGCAGTGAAGGTGCTCACGGATGCAAGGCGAGAAGCAGCCGGACCTCAGCTCAGAGGAAGGCTGACTCCTGGCAGCAAGACCGGGCTGAGGTGTCCTGGGATGAGGGCTGGAACTCAGACTTGTGCTGGGCTCGGGACTCCACAACTGCAGGGAGGATGTGGGCGTGGCCTGTGAAAAGGCAGTGTGTGTAACATCAAGGGTTTTACATCCGTGCAGCCATGCACACGTGGGGACAGGCACATATGTGTGTGCAGCCCATGCACATGTGTGGCTGCATATATACGTGCCCCACATGTATGCGTGCATGGTCTTATTTGTGTGTTCCCCAAGCATACAGTGCTCAGGTGCACATCCACATTTGTGCACGGGCATGTATGTATGTATGTGTACACACATGTGGGCGCACACATACACCTGTACACGCTTGTGTGCATGTGCTCAGGTTCGTAGATTATACAGGCGTGCCCTAAGCACATAGGTACTTGGATGCACATACAAGGGTGCCCCACATACTCAGGTGCACACATGCATGCTTCATATGCGAACTACAGATGGGTGCATATGCATATGTGCCTTGCGCATTTACACAGTCCGGCACGCACACACACACACACCCTCGCATATGCATATGCCTCCTGCTCATGCGTGCACCAGTGCGTATCCATGTGCACCCAGGCAGCATACATGGGTAGCAGGTGCCCCCACCCCACACACGTGCACACCCAGGTGCACATGTCCTCATACTTCGTGTTCAGGTGTATGTGGGTGCCTGGATAGCGTGTCCTGTGTACACATGCACAGGGCACATACACATTCTATGCTCATATTGGTGGCTGCGTGCGCACACGCACACAGGCACTGTGCACACGCATGGGCACATCTTCAGGGTTGCGTGTGGATTGTGTGGGCACATGTCTGGCCCGGGGCAGTGGCCGCACTTGGTGTTTTCTGCTGCTGTCCTCACCCTGCACCCGGACGCCACCTCGTCTCTGTCTCTAGGGCGTCGATCGCTCACACTCCTGGGTGAACTCTGCTTATGCTCCCGGAGGCAGCAAGGCTGTGCTGCGGCGGGTGCCCCCTTATTGCGGGGCTGAACCCAGACAGGTGCCCTCTCTCCCTGGCCCTGCATGCATGTGACACCACCTCAGCGTGGACCCCTCGCACTTCTCTGCCTGTGACTAACTAACCCTCGGGCTGCCTAAAGAGGCAGCAGCCCTCCTGTCTCCGCCTGGGCTGTGGAGGCTCTGTCACTGATCAGCCTTTTGCTGTCTTACAGCCTCAACACAGACAGGAAGCATGGAGGTGGTATGCAAATAATATGCAAATTATACGCAAACCAACCACCTATAACCTCACTACCCTGCATGGCCTGTTCCACTCCCTTTAATCCACCTGTGTTGGGGGGTCTCTCAGCTGTTCCCTGGACATAGGCAACCTGAATAGTACCCGGGGTTCTGAGGTCCTCCAAAAAGCTTTTACCTCTTCCCAGGGGAGGGAGGGGCTTTGCCTCCAGCCAGACCTGGGTTCAAGCACCTGCTCTAGATGTACCTGCCTGTGCCCCAAGGAATTGGTGGCCTCTCTCTGAGTCACACTGTAAATGCTCAGGTGTTGGGAGACTCACCATCCAGTGCTTGACACCAAAGTCCTGGATGGAGCACGGTACGGCTTAGGACCCCAGGCTGGGTTTTATTGGGTGGGATAGTTCTGTGGCCCACCCTCACCCCTGAGCTGCCAGCTCCTTGGGGAAGTAGACACACATCAGACCATGTGTTGGGTAAATTGCACGGTGTCAAATGCCTGGAAGGAGCTGGCCGTGCTGCCCAGTGTGCGAGCTTGCCAGGTCTGCAAGAGGCCCTGGGTTCCATCCCCAGCACTGCAAACAAGAAAAGGCTGAAAGGAAGCAAACAAAAAAGGCACGCACACAGACTGGCACCAAGCCCAGAGGACACTGGGGAGCACGAGGAGGCCCTGCAGGGCGATCTGTATGAGCACAGGAGGCTGTCTGCATGAGCACAGAACACGTACACACCCTGTGCATGTGTATACAGATCTCACTCTGCCCAGGCCCCCGCTGGCCCCAGTCGCTGGCCCTGCTCGTCACCCATTTGGAAGGCGATGCACTCACAGCAGGCCTGGTGCACCGTGAGCAGCGCTTTCCTGGGCTGCAGGGGTGGAGATGCCTATGCTCTTGGGCCCCACCTCAGCTGCTCCCCAGTGTTTTCTGGGACCCTGGAGGTTGAACCCCGGGCGGCTTGCACGCTTAGCCAGTGTTCCACCACTGAGCTGTACTCTCAGCCCCCATCCAGCATTTTTAACAGGGCTGACTTCAGCACCCCCAATTCTCCAGGGCTCTTGGCTGGTCCCTGGGTGGCAAGTGGCTCCAAGGCTAGCCCATGGAGCAGACAGCTCACCAAGCAGGCCTGGGACCAAGGCACAGGGGCTGGGCCACTTCCTCCATTGCACCCGGCCCGTAGCCTCCCCACCGGCCCAGCAAGTGAAGAAGGGACAGTGGAGCTTGATCCCCAAACCAGAGGCCAGGTGAACCCCAGGCGAGGCTGGAGTACAACCAGGGCCTCATCAGCTCATCTCTGCCTTTATGTCCTTCCTTGCTCTTCTGTCTTCTCCATTATCTGCACCCACACTCCTCCACCTCTGTGCTCTGCCTTGGACCACACACGCTCTTCACCACCCACAGGGATTTCTTTGTAGGTTTGGTTTGGTTTATTTTTTATTTTTTGCTTTTGTTTTTTAGACAGGATCTCACTAAGTAATTAAGGTGATCCTCCTGCCTCAGCCTCCTGAGTGCTGGGATGCTGGGTGTGCACCACCACACCCACTGATTTCCTTGAGGAGACTTTGTCCACGCTCCGCCCCTGCCCACCTTGGCCCCTCACCAATGGGCTCCGTCTATATTCGCTCCTGTTGGACGCATGACTCCTCCTCATTGTGACGTCACTGTTGCTCCCTCTCTGCCATCCCATGCTTTGCCTCTCCACCCGATACACCCCTTTCTCTCTATTAGCACCTCTGCTTCCAGCTTTCTCTTCATCCTGCCTCTCACTGTGCTGTCTACAACCACCCCGGCCACACCACGTGGTCTCTGCCCTCCTACCCACCGGCCTGTGTCCCTTCCTGGCTGTCTCCACTGCCTGTTCATGACCTCACCCATCCTCTCAGTGCATCTGCTGTTGCTATCACAAAATGCCCAAGAATGGGTCGCTTATAAGTGCTATAAGTCAGCTGGGCGTGGTGGTGCATGCCGTCATCCCAGCACTCTGGGAGGCTGAGGCAGGATTCAAGCCCAGCCTGGGCAATTCAGCGAAACCTGTCAGGAAATAAAAGCATAAAGAAGCTAGCCAGGCATGGTGACCCATACCTACAATCCCAGCGCTCGGAAGCTGAGGAAGAGGGTCACTGTGAATTTGTGGCCAGCCTGTCCTCCATAGTGAGACCTTGTCTCAAAAAGATCAAAACAGCTGGGGATGTACTCATTACAGGCCTTGAGTACCACAAAAACAAACCAAAAAGAAAAATTTGTTTGATTCTTGCCCTGGAGGGCTTGGCACCAACATGTGGCAAGAACCGTCTTGTTCCCTTGGGACAGGGGCAGGGTGACATGTTGCCACTCGGCAAGGTGCCAACTCTGGTCTCTTCCTTTTACAAAGCCACTCATGCCACCATGGGAGCTCTTGTAACCCCTTCTAATCCTGATCACTCCAAAGGCCCCACTTCATTACTGTCAGCATGAGGCTTTGGGGTGCAGCGGGCAGCACATGAGGGTTGCAGGGACAGAGCAAGCCTGGTGAGGCACTTCTTCCTCTAGCCCCATCATCTGTGTCTCTTCCCCACCCACATCCATGCCATCTCATCTTCCATCCATCGCGCCGCCTCACCCCTCGTTGCTCTCACGCCGTGCCTCCCATCCTCTTCATCCCATCCCATCCATCCTAGGCCACCGACCGCAGCTCTTCCTACCTCGAGGGCTCTTCCTCGGCCCCACCAGCCACCCAGCCAAGACCCACTGTGCAGAAGGTAGCAAGGGGGCATGGTGGGAGACTCCATCTTTGCCCCAGACCCAGCAAAGGGATGCAGGGCTCCTGTCCCCATCCAGAGCCCTGGCATGGTCTGGAGACCGGGGAATGGGCAACTGACTCCTGTTGTCCCCTGTCCTGCATGGCCTCCCGCTGCTCTGTCCCCTGCCCCTCAGCTGCATAGTCCCCTGCTGTATCCTCCCCAGTGGGGTGGGATGGGAGGGGCAGCACCTCTCCCTCTGTGACCTCTGGCTCCACCCACAGCTGCTGCACGAGGAGCTGGCTCTGCAGTGGGTGGTCAGCAGCAGCACTGTGCGGGAGGCCGTCCTGCAGCACGCCTGGTTCTTCTTCCAGCTCATGGTGAGACCCCCCTCCTCCCTTCCTGCGCGGCAGCAAGGCACCCCTCTTGGAGAGACTCTCTGGAGAAGCCTCGAGATTGTTACACCTGAGACCTTTGCCTAGATGAGGGGCAAACGCGTGGTGGCACACACCTGCGACCCCAACACTTGAGAGGCAGAGGCAGGAGGATCACCACAAGTTTGAGGCCAGCCTGGGCCACATAATCAAGACCCTGTCTCAAAATAATAGAGATGAGGGGCGCTTAAGAAAGTGTCTCTCTCTTTTTTTTTTTGGTGGCGGAACCGGTGATTGAACTCCAACCCTTGTGCTTGCCAGGCAAGCGCTTATTCTACTGAGCCATTTCCCCGCCCCAAGAAAGTGTCTTCTTAAGAAGAAACACCTTAAAACTCCTTGAGAGAGGACCCACCCTTCATTGAGAGACTAGGGATTGGCTTCTGCTCAGAGAAGAGACCTACCTCCAAAAAAATGACCCCATACAAAGAGGGATCAGACTTGAGACCGCAATATAGTCTTCAAGAGGCACCCAGTAGTTTTTAGGAGGGGCAGCCCGGGATCCTTCACGCCCCACACAGATGGCATAAGCCGCTCTCACAGCCCCCTCTGCGGTCCATCACTCCCAATGCCAAGGATCCATGGAAGCTCTGCCATTGGCTTCCTTAAGCCCCGCCCCATGCAGAAGCCCCACCCACACCTCTTGGGCTCCACCCCCAACCTGCCTCTGGGACTCCGAACCTCATGCCTTTAGTCCCTGCCCTTTGAACTCCACCCCTCAGGCCAATATTCCCCCACCCTGGTCCATTTGCCCCATCCCTAGGTGAAGAGCATGGCACTGCACCTGATACTGGGCCAAAAGCTGGATACACCCCGCAGGCTGCGCTTCCCTGGGCGTTTCCTGGATGACATCATGGGCATAGTGGGCTCTGTGGGCCTGGAGGTCATGACCCGAGTCCACAAGGTAAGGGATTTGGGACCTCTATAAAAAGAGGGGCCGAGGGAGGAAATGGAGCCGGCCGGGTGGGACACCAATCCTGACCAGTGCCTTGGGACAGCCAGAGTGGGGATCTGATTTATTAATCTGTTTCTTGGCTATCTGTAGTGTACACACTCTCTGCTGGGTGTAGAGACGTAGTAAACACAGCAGACCGAAGTTCTTGCCCTCTTGGAGCTGGGTTTTAGTGGGAGACTTGAAGGAGGCGAAGGAAGTGTGGGGATTGCTCCAAGCAAGAGGCTTCCAGGGAGGGGGAGCTGCAAGTGCAAAGGCCTTGAGGCAGGACCGCCTGGCCCATGAGGCGGCAGCAGTGGGGTGCAGTGGGGAGAGTTGTGGGTGAGAACAGGGAGGTTACTATCCAGACCATCACCCCTAGCAGATCCAGTGTGCACGAAGCACATAGGCGTGCATATGGCACTAATGATGAAGATCCAGGCCCAGGATGACCAATTCCAGTCTTCGTAGGGGCTAAGGGGACAAAAATTACAGTAATCATAGAAGCCTGACGTCCTGTAACTACAGAACTCTGGGAGGCTGAGACAGGAGGATTACAAGTCCATGACTAGCCTGGGTAACTTAAAAGCCTAACGAGTCCCTGTCTCCAAGTAAAAAAGGGCTGGGGTATAATTCAGGGCAAAAGTCCTGGGTTTGGGCAGGCGAGATAGCTCGGCAGACTAAAGCTCCTGCTTAGGCAAGCTTAGCAAGCTCAGGGACAGAGGTTCGATCCCTGGCACCACATGCTGCACCAACCCCCAGGGTGGCCTGAGCCGGCCAGAGTCTGGGCGTGATGGTGTACGCCTGTAATCCCAGTGCTGTGGAGGCTGAAAACAGGAGGATCACTAGGAGTCAGAGCTGCGTAGTGAGACCTTTTAACAACCAAATACATTTAAAAAAAGAAAAAAAAGTCCTGGGCTTGATCCCCAGCACTGCTAAAAAACCTAATCACTGGGAATGGTTATCAAGC
This sequence comes from Octodon degus, assembly GCF_000260255.1. NCBI lineage: Eukaryota > Metazoa > Chordata > Mammalia > Rodentia > Octodontidae > Octodon > Octodon degus. The sequence goes on from NW_004524626.1 coordinate 11,142,800, forward strand.
ACTTTCTGTATATCTAAGACATTTCATGTGGACTGTGTTCTTAAGTTCTCGTGGTCACCCATGAAGTTAGTTTGCTGATAGGGAAACTGAGGCAGGGAATGTCTGAATAGCTTAACCTAGAACCACCCAACTGGGCAGGGGTAGAAGGAGGATTGGAAGGAATGGTCAGGGCTTTGTCCTTCCCTGTAGCTTTCCTTGGGAGAGGTGGCTCATGGTAGATCAGTAGGCATCTGGACAGGAGACCCCCCGCTCGGCTCCAGCCCACCAGATCCTCCCTCCCTCCCTTCCTTCCTCCCTCCCTCCCTCCCTCTCTCCTTCCCTTCCTCCCTCCCTCCCTTCCTCCTTCCCTTCCCCTTCCCCTTCCTCTTCCCCTTCCCCTTCCTTCCTTCTTTTTCTTGTACTGAGAATTCAACATGTGTTTGCCGGGCAGGCGCTGTGCCGCTGAGCTACATCCCAGCCACTTATTTATTGACAAGGTCTTGTTGTGTAGCCCAGGCTGGCCTCAAACTCACAGCGATCCTCCTGCCTCAGCTTCCCAAGTGCTAGAATGACAGGTGTGTGCCATCATGCCCCATGTTAGATTTCTGACTTTCAAGGAGAAGTGGAACTTCAGGGTTTGATGGCATTTTTCCAGATTTTTTAAATGCTATCCTGGCCCCAGGTACCCCTGTGCAATACCACACAACCAAGGGCTCCCAGCTTTGTGTGCTGGGACCTTCCTGAGGCCTGAACGCGGCATCCTTCCAGACAGACTCCTGAGATGCTGTGGTGTCACTGATAGTGACTACATTAGACCCCCATCACAGACAGACCTAACTCGCCCCCTGTGGACTTGGCATCCAGGCAGGTTTTGGATTTTGGATTTTTGGAGGTTTAGGGAATTGAAGGCCGGAGAAGCTAACTTGTGAGCATGAGAGGTGAACGAGGTGGCCAGCCAGGACTTGGGGACACAGGAGCATCCTTTTTGTTCCTTACACCTCCCGTGCGCCTGCTGCTGGGCCTGTGCACTGGCTGTTCCCTGTGCCCAAAGTGTTTTTCCCGCTGAGGACTCTCTCACGCTTTGGGGGCCTCTTGAACATTCACACCCAGCCTGCCCCG
>NW_004524626.1:11144032-11183506 GCF_000260255.1 Octodon degus
CCTCCTTCCTTTCTTCTTTCTTCTTCGGTAAGTACTGGCATTTGAACTCAGGGCCTTACACGGATCTACATCTCCAGCCTCTTAAATTTTTATTTATTTATGTATTTTTGACACAGGGTCTCTATATAGACTGGGGTGTCCTCAGACTTGAAGTGAGCCTGCTGCCTCAGCTTCCCAAGTGCTGGAATTACAGGCGTGGGCCATCATGCCTGGTTTATTTTTTAATTGAGACAGGGTCTTGCTAAGTTGCCTCGCCAGGACTTGCACTTCAAATCCTCCTGCCCCAGCTTCCCTGAGCGCTGTAACTCCAAGCATACTCCGCCCACACCCAGCTACCTAGAATTCTTTTTACCTATTGACTGTCTTCCCTATAGAGACTCTTGGGACTGTGTCTGTCTTGTTCAGAGGGCTTAGAGCACATCAGTAGATGATTGCTGAGGGTGTATCGGGCAGAGATCAGTTTACTTAACACAATCCCAAGTGCACTCATCAGAACCAAAGTTTATTTCTAGGCATAGTAGGCTACACTGGGCTCCGAAGTGTGAGCTTGATCCTCGCGTCGCTTATGGTTCACCATGGTTAAGTCCTACCTAAGGCGTTCCAAACAGTGAGAAAGGGAAAATATTCCCCTTTCCTTAATGGGCCATCTCACTTCCTCTGAAATCCTGTTGGCCAGAATATGATCACATGACTACATTCAGCTGTAAAAGAGGCTGAGGATTATAGTTTCTACCCAGCTCTAACTCTGAACTGTGAGGGAGAGATCTTGGAGTTGGTAGCTGGGTGCTGAGCAGGTATGTTACTCAAATCCAGTTGAGAGAAGAAAAGAGTATCCAGAATGAAAGGCGGGGAAACTCCAGAGAGTGTCTGGGGAAAAGGACAAGGAGAGGCCCCGATTCTCTGGAGCTCAAGGATAAAGATGGGGGGGGGAAGGATAAAGATGTTGGGCGGGAGATAGCTCAGTGGCACAAGCGCCTGCCTGGCAAGCACAGGGTCCTGAGTTTGATTCCTGGTACCAAAAAAAGAAAAAAAGAAAGAAAAAGAAAAAAGGATAAAGCTGTCAAGAAACCTAGGAAAAAAAAAAAAAAGAAAGAAACCTAGGACTACTGGATGTAGTGGTGCACACCTGTCATCCCAGCACGTGGGAGGCTGAGGCAGGAGGATCACCATGAATTCAGTGCCAGCCCGGACTACATGGTAAGACGCTGTCTCAAGAAAAGAAAAAGAAACCTAGGGATCTGGGACCATTGTACGTCTTGTTACCGGTGGCTTTGGTGAGAGCCTGGGGAAGCCATCAGAGTGCACTGATAGGCCCCTGTGTCCCCAGGACACGGAGCTAGCCGAGCGCCTCAACGCCAGCCTGGCCTTCTTTCTCAGCGACCTCCTGTCCTTGGTGGACCGTGGCTTTGTCTTCAGCCTGATCCGAGCTCACTACAAGCAGGTGTGTGGGTGTGGTCAATGACGTAAGGTGTGGGTGTGGCGGGCAGTGTGGGGGTATAGCCAATGACATGGAAGGTGGGCGTGGCAGGCAGTGTTAGGGTGTGGCCAGGACTTGGAAAGTGTGGTGGGCGTGACAGCGTGGGGGCGTGGCCTGTGGATGTAGCACATCAATTCCTTTTGCAAAGGTGGGCACACGGCTGCAGTCAGCTCCCAACCCCGCAGCGCTGCTAGCCCTGCGCATGGAGTTCACCCGCATCCTGTGCAGCCACGAGCACTACGTGACCCTCAACCTCCCCTGCTGCCCCCTGTCACCGCCGTCCTCACCCTCCCCCTCTGTATCCTCCACTACCTCCCAGGTGAGCTGGCTTCCACCTCTGCCTCCTCTCCGTGACCTCGAACTTTCACCTCTACTCGGTCTCTTTAGAGTTTGGCCTTTCTGATAGTTTACCCAGACCTCTCACCGCTGGCCCTTTTTCCCATGCCCGCTGTCTTCAGTCCTTTCCAACATGGATTTCATGGTAACCTCTGCCCCTTGACTGTGGTCTTCCTGCCCTCTCTGATTTCTGTCCCTACTCCGCAGAGCTCCACCTTCTCCAGCCAGGCTCCAGATCCCAAGGTGACCAGCATGTTCGAGCTCAGCGGGCCGTTCCGGCAGCAGCACTTTCTGGCTGGGCTGCTGTTAACCGAGCTGGCTCTGGCCCTGGAACCTGAGGCCGAGGGGTGAGTGCAAGTCTCGCCAGCCCCCAGAGAAAGTGAGCTGGGGCGGGAGCCCTGTGTGCCCCCACTGAGCACACCGCCATCCCGCAGGGCGTCCCTCTTGCCTAAGAAGGCCATCAGTGCCGTGCACAGTCTGCTCTGCAGCCATGACACTGATCCCCGCTATGCTGAGGCCACCGTGAAGGCTCGAGTGGCTGAGCTGTACCTGCCATTGCTGTCACTTGCCCGGGACACCCTGCCACGGCTGCACGACTTTGCTGGTCAGTGGACCAGGGAGGGATGGGGTCGTATGATACAAGGGATGGATTGGAAACAGGAAACACCAGGCATGGTGGTTCACACCTGTTATCCCAGCACCTGGGAGGCTGAGTCAGGGAGATCTCCATGACTCTGAGGCCAGCCTGGGCTACATAGGGAGACCCTGTCTCAAAAAAAAAAAAAACAAAAAAAAAACGAGTGGAGCTGGGCTTGGTGGCATGCCACTGCTTGGGAGGCTGTGGCAAGAGGATCGCTGGGCACAAGACCACCCTCGGCTATAAAGTGAGCTCAAGGCCAGCTGGAGCTGCATAGTGAGACCCTGTCTCAAAAAAAAAAAAAAAAGAAAGAAAGAAAGAAAGGAATAAGTAATACATAAATAAGAAAGACACAGGCATTAGGAGCAGCAGAACAGGTTCAAGTTCTACCAAGGGAGGGCTGGTGAGATGGCTCAGTGGTCTAAAGCACCTACTTGGAGCAAGCTTGGCAAAGCACAGGGACTGTGGTTCAATCTCCCAGCACCACATGCCAGTCAGCCGCGCCCCCTGGTGGGCTGAGCTGACCACCTCCCCCACATAAATAAATAAATAAATAAATAAATACGACAATATTTCCCTGGGCAGCCTCATATTTCTCTGAGGACAATAAATATCATAAGAGTACCTGTCATTTAGCATGGCCGCCAATATGCTGCTATTACAATACCCAAGTTTTCATGCAACTGTTACATAATTGATGCCATTCCTGTCACTGAGTGGGTATGGGCTTTCTAGGCTCCCTTGGTAGAACTTTTTTTAAAAAAAATTTATTTATTTAGGGGTGTGTGTGTGTGTGCCTGAGTTCAATCCTCAGTTCCACCAAAAACAAAAAGTGAATTTGGGATTTGTGGGTTGATCTCTTTCATCACTATTGGGAAATTCTCAAAGTATTTTTTCAATTGTTTTCTACCTTGTGTTTTCCTCTCCTCTCCTGGGACTCCAATAACACATACGTTAGCACTTTGGAGCATGTCACATCGCCACTGTTTTTGTTTTTGGTTCTCCATTCCTTGTGTTCTCTGTGCTGCAGAAATTCTCTGATGTCCTTTTTTTTTGGGTGGGGCGGGTTCCAGGAATCAAACTCAGGACCTTGTGCTTGGCAGGCAGGCACTTGTGCCGCCGAGCTACATCCCCAGCCCTGTCCTGTCTTCAGAGTCACTAATGACATTTTTTTTTTTTTTTGAATGATGTATTTGAAATCTATCCTTGGGTTCTTAATTTCAGATATTGTATTGTTCAGTTGTAAAATTCCTAATGTGACTTTTTAAATTTTATTTTATTTTATTTTTTTTTTATTTTTAAATTTATTTATTTATTTGTGTGTGTGTGTGTGTGTGTGTGTGTGTGGCCAGCTCAGCCCACCAGGGGGCGGGGCGGGCTGGCATGTGGTGCTGGGGGATTGAACCGCGCTCTCTGTGCTTTGTTTAGCTTAGCTTGTTCTAAGTAGGTGCTTTAGACCACTGAGCCATCTCACCAGCCCCATTAAATTTTATTTTTTGTTGAAATTCTCCATTTTTAAGCCTTTCCGCCCCCTACCCCATATTTTTCTCTGATTTTTATTTTAGTTGCTATGATCAATACTTGCTCATATTTGCGTCTGCTCTTTCTCTGTTATCATATTTTCCTGCCTTGTTGCATATCTTGTAACTTTTTATTGTATATAAAAGAACCACAGGGCAGAAGTAGTATCATTTCTCTTGGTGAAAGTTCTTCTGTTCTCTTAAGCATGTCAGATGAGGGCGCAATCACCTCAGTACAGCCTGGAGTTGAGTTAAGCTGGGCTGGGCTAGAACTTTAATTAGGTTCAGGCTACCTTTTGTTTCAAAAATCTCTAGGACAAATTGGACACACATACCTGTGGTCCCACCTATATAGGAGGCTGAGGCAGGAGGATCATTTGAGTCCAGCATTTGTAAAAGCTAGCCTGGGCTGCATAATGAAAACCTGCCTCAAAAAACAAAGCACAAGAAGAAAGTTCTGGAAGTAGACAGCCAGATTCCCCAGGCAAGCTGGCCTGGGGAAGCGGGCTGATGTTGAGACCCAGGGCCTCCTTCACTTCCCCTCCCACTCCCCACAGAGGGCCCAGGTCAGCGGTCAAGACTGGCCTCCATGCTGGACTCAGACACAGATGGCGAAGGGGACGTTGGAGGTACCATCAACCCCTCTGTGGCCATGGCCATTGCTGGGGGCCCCCTGGCCCCGGGCTCCCGGACCAGCATCTCACAGGTTACACCCTCTGTGAGTACTGGGCTCACCTCTCAGACACTGTCAGGTGACAGACGTCGTGCCACACGGTCCACTCAGCCAGTGTTTCTCCTGGGGAAATGAAAGTCAGCTCTTTTCTCTCTGACCCAGGTGTCCCGCCCAGGCTGTCCCCTCTCTGCAGAATCAAGCCGGACATTGCTGGTGTGTGTGCTGTGGGTCTTGAAAAACGCAGAGCCTGTCCTGCTGCAGCGCTGGGCCACCGACCTGACCCTGCCTCAGCTGGGACGCCTCTTGGACCTGCTGTACCTGTGTCTGGCTGGCTTCGAGTACAAGGTTCTAAGGGTGGGGGCTGAGGTGGCGGAGGAAGGCTTAGTGTACATCCAGGGCTCTGGGGCATGGTAGGCTGGGGGTAAAAGGTGGACTGCGCCAGGCATGATAGTACAGCCTGGAGGCCCAGGGCTTTGGGAGGCTGAGGCAGGAGGATCAAGAGTTCAAGCCTCGGGGCCAGGGAGATGGCTCAGTAGGATAAGTGCTTGACTGGCAAATGCAAGGATCTGAGTTCAATCCCTGGTTCCGCTAAAAAAAAAAGAGTTCAAGCCTAGAGGGAGCAACATAGCCACTTAGGGAGACCCTGTCTTAAAATAAAGGGCCGGGGATGTTACTCGGTGTGAAGGGCACGGGTTATAAATCTCCAGTGCAGCCAAAAAGAAAGAGAAAAGAGCGAAGCTGTTCACCTTGAGCCCTATTTCTCTGCTGTCTCCACCCCCAGGGTAAGAAGGCCTTTGAGCGCATCAACAGCCTCACATTCAAGAAGTCTTTGGACATGAAGGCCCGGCTGGAGGAGGCCATCCTGGGCACCATCGGGGCGCGGCAAGAGATGGTGCGGCGGAGTCGTGGTGAGCAGATGGCCCCATGTTCTCGGGTCAGGCACCCCGCCCCATAGTCAGCTCACCTTTCCCAGGAAGAAGTCCACAAGGTGCTGGGCACAGTGGCACAGGCCCATGTCCCCAGCCCTTTGGACAGTTGAGGCAGGAAGACTGCAAATTTGAGCCTTGGCCTGGCCAATTTAGCAAGACTGTATCATAGTAAAAAAGTAAAAAAGGGCTGGGAATATAACCGCCTAGTGGTAGAGCACTTGTCTGAGCAAGGTTCTGGGTTCCACAGCACTCTAAAAAAGAAAAAAGGGTGGGGGGCAACCAGATAGCTCAGGGGACCAAAGCCCTGCTTGGGCAGAGTGCAGCTGCCCGGGGCCCCGCCCCCAGGGCCTGCTGAGATGGCGATTGAGACTGGGCGTGGTGGCACGCGCCCTTAATCCCAGCACTTGGGAGGCTGAAAATAGGAGAATCTCTACGAGTTCGCTCTGTGTAGTGAGACCCTGTACTAAATACATTAAAAAAAAAAAAAAATGCTGGGTATGGGGGTACATGGCTGTCATCCCAGCCCTCCGAGAAGCTGAAGTAGGAGGATCACAAGTGCAAGCCCAGCCTGGACAGTTTGGCAACTTAGCAAGACCCTGTCTCAAAAACAAAAAATAATAATTTTAAAAAGGGCTGGGCTGTAGGGCGGTGCTAGCGTACTTGCCTAGTATGGGCGATCCACTGGGTTCCATCTCCACATCACAAAGAAAGAAAAAAGTTTCCATGTCACTGTCTACTTGGCCAGTGTCAGCTTCTCTCGTGTCCTGCCGTGTCCTGCCGCATGAGGACCTTCATGCTCATGGGCCCTCTCACATGTCCTGTCCTTGCACATGTACAAACGCATTCTCCCCCATCCCAGAGAGGAGCCCGTTCGGTACCCAGGATAACGTCCGCTGGCGCAAGAGCGTAACGCACTGGAGACAAGCTTCGGACCGTGTGGACAAGTAGGTGTGGGCAGCAGTCAGTGTGTTTCCTGTTACTATAACAGACTCTCTGAGGCAGGCAGCTTTATAAGGATAAGAAGTTGGGGGGGGGTAGAGTGCTTGCTTAGCAAACAAAGCCCTGGGGCGGGGGGACAAGAAAAAGAAAGATTTATTTAGCTCCCAGTTTTAGAGGCTGAAAGTCTAGGATCAGGTGGCCCCAGCAGTCTGTCCCTGGATGAGGGCTTGGCAGGAGGTGTTGTGGCAGTGGGAATGTGAAGGAGCAGAAAAGACAGTAGTCACGGGCCAGGAGCTGGGTGCAGCCTGGTTTGCTCTTTTGTTGCTGTTGTTTGGGGATTTTTTTTTTTAATTTTTTTTTATTTATTTATGTGTGTGTGTGTGTGTGTGTGTGTGTGTGTGGACAGCTCAGCCCACCAGGGGGCGGGGCGGGCTGGCATGTGGTGCTGGGGGATTGAACCGTGGTCCCTGTGCTTTGCTAAGCTTGTTCTAAGTAGGTGCTTCAGACCACTGAACCATCTCACCAGCCCCTGTTTGGGGATTTTTAAAAATTGACTGATGGACTGTTTTTGAGTCGGGGGCTCACTATGTAGCCTCAAATTCTCAGTGATCCTCCTCCTACCTCCACCTCCTGAGTGCTGGCATGACAGGTGTGCAGCACCACCCCCACCTATTACTGTTTGGGTTTCTTTGAGACAGGATCTCATTGTGTCTTCTAGGCTGGCCTTGAACTTTGTGTGTGGCCCCACCTAGCCTCGAAAGCTTCCTACCTCAGCCTCATGGGTGCTCAAACTCAACCTTTTTGTAACACCCTATTCTCAAGACCTAAGAGGTCAAGCCTGGTGTGGTAGCACCCACATGTAATCCTACAGCTTGGGAGGCAGAGGCAGGAGGACCCCTGAGTTTGAGTCCCAGCCTGGGCTACATAGCAAGACTGTGTTAAAAAAAAAAAAAAAAAAAGAACTAAGGGGTCCCTTGGGTACCGACTAATCCCTGGCAGGCCACACCCCAGTGACCTAAGGACCTTCCACAAATTTCCACCTCCTAGCCTCATACTAAGGACACAGACTGAACCCCTGGGGACCCCACCTACCGCATAGCCACAGCTTAGCTGGCAGGAAGTCAATTCTGGGTTCAGGCTAGCTATACACCGATAGCTGGGGTCGGGAGGTGCTCCGTCTCGCCCTGGGGCCTGGCCCTGAGCGGCTACCCAAGCTCTCCCTCCATCCCAGGAGCAAGGACGAGATGGAGCACGAGGCCTTGGTGGACGGGAACCTGGCCACAGAGGCCAGCCTGGTGGTTCTGGACACACTGGAGATCATCGTGCAGGTAGGGCTGGGTCCAGCACCTGCCTAACCCCTGACCCCATGCACTCTGACCTCTGACACCTAAAGTCCCTGGCTCCATGATCTTTATCCTTTTCTGTCCCCGTCACCAGTGTGGTCTCTAACATCTGGCTTGCTCTCACCCTCCCCCAAAGACAGTGCTGCTCTCAGAAGCCCGGGAGAGCGTGCTGGGCGCTGTGTTGAAGGTTGTGCTCTACAGTCTGGGCAGCGCCCAGAGCGCCCTCTTCTTGCAGCACGGTCTGGCCACCCAGCGGGCCCTGGTGTCCAAGGTGAGCAAGAGTAAGAATTCAGCAGCCGGCTCACTGAACCCTGCTCTCTCTTTTTTTTTTTTTTTAGATATTTTTTTTAAATTTTTTTTATTTGTGTGTGTGTGTGTGTGTGTGTGTGTGTGTGTGTGTGTGTGGCGAGCTCAGCCCACCAGGGGGTGGGGCGGGCTGGCATGTGGTGCTGGGGGATTGAACCTTGGTTCCTGTGCTTTGCTAAGCTTGTTCTAAGTAGGTGCTTTAGACCACTGAGCCATCTCACCAGCCCTGAACCCTGCTCTCTTAAGAGGCTCCTCAGCTGTAGCTCGCTCAGAGGGAACTAAGGATCAGAGTGGCCAAGTCACCTGCCTGGGTCACACAGCAGGGGAGCCAGACACAGCTCAGTGGTAGAGGGCCTGCCCCATGCGTGAGGCAGGCTGCAGCCTCACTCACTAGTAGGAAAAAAATGAACCAAAAAAAGGTACTCCATTTAGGCATGGTGGTGCACGCTTGTAATTCCCAGCCCTCTGGGAGGCTGAGGCAAGAGGATCACAAGTTCAAGTCCCACCAGGGCAACTAAGACACAGGGCACCTCAAAATAAGGGGAAAAAATTAAATGGCTGGGGATACAGCTCAGTGCGTAGTTCCTTGGTCTAATTCCTAGTCCCCACTACCAAAAAGCAAGCAAGAAAGAAAAAAGTCCAGGTCTTCTTGGCCCAAAAGGGCAGGGCACAAGTTTCTCCGCGCAGTCCTGAGCAGCTTCTGTCTCCGTCCTGGGGGGCAGTTCCCAGAGCTGCTGTTTGAGGAGGAGACCGAGCTGTGCGCCGACCTCTGCCTACGGCTCCTAAGACACTGCGGCAGCCGAGTCAGCGCCGTGCGCGCGCACGCCAGCGCCTCGCTCTACCTGCTCATGCGCCAGAACTTTGAGATCGGCCACGTGAGTGGGCGGGGCCTGCGGTGGGCGGGGCCTGCCCGGGGTAGGGCGTGGTCTGCGATGGGAAGGGAAAGGGGAGCAAGTCACGTGGGGCAGGAAGCGGGTCAGGGACAGGTGAGCCGATTGGGGAGTAGGAGGGTGAGGGGCGGGGTGCAGGTGACAGATGGGCAGGCTCACGGGGCAGAATGGGGTAAGGACTGGGCAGGTTGAGCAGACCCTGGTGTGGTCCCCGAGAGACCAAGGTGCCCAGGACGCCTGAGCCTTCCCTGCCCCTGCAGAACTTTGCCCGCGTGAAGATGCAGGTGACCATGTCGCTGTCGTCACTCGTGGGGACGACACAGAACTTCAGCGAAGAGCACCTGCGACGATCCCTCAAGACCATCCTCACCTACGCCGAGGAGGACGTGGGGCTGCGGGACAGCACTTTTGCGGAACAGGTGACAGCAGAGGCCCTTAACAACTGAGGCTACCTCAGGCTGTGCCCGGCCCTCCTATTCCTAGGTGCCACCCTCCCCTCTTTCCCTACCCCTCCCCCTGCCCCGTTGATCCCTGGTCACCACCGACACAGGTCCAGGACCTGATGTTCAATCTGCACATGATCCTAACGGACACGGTGAAGATGAAGGAGCACCAAGAGGACCCCGAAATGCTCATCGACCTCATGTACAGGTGTGGGGGAGAGGGCAGGCCACGTCCACTCGCCCCAGATTAGAAGGGGGCAGAGGGACAGGAGGGCGGGGACAGGAGATAAGAGGGACAGGTGCCCAGGGGCAGAAGCCAAGCGTGGTGCACGACTGTAACCCCGGTCCTCTAGGAGGCTGACCCAGGAGGATTGCAATTCCTACTCAGCAAGACCCTGTCTCAATATAAGTTTTTTCAAAGGGTTGGGAGTATAGTTCAGTGTTAGAGTGTCCCTGGGACAGGTAGAAGGGTAGACTGGTAGGGCACTGGGTGAGAGAAGGACAGCTGAGGAGGCAGCCAGGGTCACAGGAGGGTAATGCGCGAGAAGGCCTGGCAGGCAGAGGCAGACAAGTCCCAGGACTCACTGTCGCCTGCCTGCACCAGGATTGCCCGGGGCTACCAGGGCTCCCCAGACCTGCGGCTGACCTGGCTGCAGAACATGGCCGGGAAGCACGCCGAGCTGGGTAACCACGCGGAGGCCGCGCAGTGCATGGTGCACGCAGCCGCCCTGGTGGCTGAGTACCTGGCGCTGCTTGAGGACAGCCGCCACCTGCCTGTGGGCTGTGTATCCTTCCAGGTGAGCAGGCAGCCGGTGGCCGGCCAGGAGGGGAAGGGGCAGATGGGACAGAGATGGGGTCCAATGCTGCCTCCCATCACAGAACATCTCATCCAATGTGCTGGAGGAGTCGGCCATCTCTGATGACATTTTGTCCCCCGATGAGGAGGGGTTCTGCTCTGGGAAGCACTTCACGGAGCTGGGGCTCGTGGGGCTGCTGGAGCAAGCTGCCACCTTCTTCACCATGGTGAGGCCCGGGGGCAAAGGACATAGGCTCAGCTCAGGTGGTGCCCTTTCCGGGCTGGGTATTTAGAAACAAGCAGCACTTGGGGCTGGGGAGATAGCTGAGTAGAATAAGCGCTTGCCTGGCAAGTGCACGGGCCTGAGTTCAATCCCCGGTTCCGCAAAAAAAAAAAAAAAAAAAAAAAAGCACCAAGGTATGGTGGCACATGCTTGTGATTCTGGCACTAAGAGGCTGAGGCAGGAGGATCTCTGTGAATTCAAGGCCGACCACCTAGGCTACGTAATGTGTTGAAAGACAGCTTGACCTATATATTGAGACCCTGTCTCAAAAAAAAAAAAAGGAAGGGAATTAGGCTCTTCAGCAACCCAGTTACTCTTTCCCCTGTAAGATGCTTAACACTTAGATAGAGTAAGACCCCACACACTTAACTACAACCTAACTGGGCACATGGAGTCAACACAGGGTCTCCCTGCATAGCCCACATTAGCTTCTAACCTGTGACCCTCTCACCTTAGCCTGTTACAGCGCTGAGATTATAAGAGTGCACCATGGGACCCTGCTAAAATGTGATTATAGGCTGGGGAGATAGCTCAGTAGAATAAGTGCTTGCCTGGCAAGCGCAGGGTCCTGAGTTTAATCCCTGGTACTGAAGAAAAAAAAAAAATAATTATAGAAACTTTAAAGCAGCCTGTACTCCCAACACTTGGCAGGCTGAGGCAAGAGGATCACTGTGAATTGGAGGCCATCCTGAGCTACAAAGTGAGTTCATGGTCATCCTGAACTGCACAGTGAGACCCTACCTCAAAAAGAGAAAAGAAAGAAACAAAAGCTTTAAAGCATACACAAAGGAAGAGAGGGGTTGTTTTTGTTTTGTTTTGTTTTGTTTTGTTTTGTTTTTGCTTTCTCTGGCTGTGTTCTGCCTATAAAACTAGGCTCCTCTGCCTGGCTTTTTGGAGCTCTTCCTCGATTTTCTGGGGGAGCATATATTTATAGGTATCTTTTTGTGGGACAGAGTCTTACTACAGAGCCCAGGCTCCTAACGATCTTCCTGCCTCAGCCTTCTGAGCGCTGGGATTGCAGGCATGCCCAGCTGCGACTGTCTGCTCTGAATCAGGATCCACAGGGGCTGCTGTGGCTGGGCTGACGGGCCCCATCTTTTCTTTTGCTGCTGAGGATGGAACCCAGCGGCTCACACGTGCTCGTCAAGTGGTCTGCTGTTGAGCTAGCTATGCCCTGAGCCCCTCTTTAAAATATTTTTTCCAATACTTGGGATTGGACCTAGGGGTGGTTTCCACTGAGCTACATCCCCAGTGTGTGTGTGTGTGTGTGTGTGTGTGTGACAGTGCTTTGCACTGAGCTAGTCACACTTGGTCACCCATCTGGGCTTACACCTGTGACCCTCCCTCCTCATGTCCCAAGGTGCTGGGATTACAGGTGTGCACCACACAATACCCAGCTCTTTTTCCATTACTCTTTTTTTATTTTTTGAGACAGGGTCTCACTGTGCCATTCAGGCTGGCCTCACACTCACTATGTCTGTTGTCCAGGTGGGCCTCGAACCCGCTTGGATCCTCCTGCCTCAGCCTCCAAGTGCTGGGATCACAAGGGTGTGCCACCACACCCAGCTCTTCTAGCTATTTCAAACTGTATGATGCTTATTGTTAACTACAGTCACCCTGCCACGCAATGGTGACTTGTGTCTTAAATTTCTTTGATTTTTTTTCTCATTTTTTTACTTACGGGACTTAGTTTTTTAGCTGGGTGTGGTGGCACTGTCCAGTAATTGGAACACTCTGGGAGACTGAGGCAGGAAGATCACAAGATGGAGCCTAGCATAGACAATCTAACAGCTTAGCAAAACTTTTTTTTCAAAATGAGACCTTTTTTAAAGAGCTCAGATTGTATCTCCGTGCAAAGACTCTAGGTTGAATCCCCCATAAACACAAAACAACAAAACATTATTCTTTTAAAGTCGTGAAAAATGAAGGTCTCACCCTCCCCCACCCCCACATCCCTCACCGAGGCAGGACATTTGCCACAATCGATGAAGCTGCGTCGCCACATTTGTCACCCAAAGTCCGTAGTTCACACTGGCACTTACTCTTGGTCTTGGACATCTGTGGGCCTGTGACACATGTGTCATTGTGTCCCTCCCACTGCAGGGTCATGCAGAGGAATTTAGCCGCCCTGAATCTTAAATCTCTTTTCATCTAAAAAGACAAAAATGAGGACTCAGTTTCTAGTTTTGTTTGTTTTTTGAGACAAGGTCTCACTATGTAGCCCAGCTGGCCCCATCTCACGGTGGTCCTCCTGCCTCGGCTTCCCGTGTGCTGGAACAACAGGCAAGCGCCACCACGCCCTGCCGTCCTGAGCACCATAGCCTCACTGTTGTTGTGGGGTTTTCTCCTCCGATTTCTTGTGCGCACGAAAGCAGCTCGATGTCCAGCCTGCTTGAGGATGGGTGTCCCAAGGATCTCTGGCTTGTGTGTAGCTGCCCTTGTCTCTGCAGTGTCCCTTTACTTGTCTCAGTTGCTCACCCCTTTGGGAGCTAGTAGTTTGACATGGGACCCAGTCAGATGCAAGATGAGGCTTCCCAGTGACATTGTGCTTGAGGTTTTGTGGTGCTGGGCCTTACACCTTCCGGCCCAGCGCTCGCCACTGCACTGCACCCTGGTCCCCCAAGGATTACTTGTTCTGTGCCGCCAGCCCCCTCTAGTGCTGCTGTTGTCATTATTGTCACTTTGCTGGCAACTCCAGAGAGAGAGGTCTCAGGGGTTCAAGGGAGAGGATGGACACAGACTTCAGACAGTCAACAAATGCCAGAGAGCACCTGCTGTGCCAGGCAAGGGGCCCCAGCAGGTGACCACCACCAGGTGCCACCTAAGCGAGTGTGTCAGGGCGCCACGCCAGGTGGACCGTTGTATAGGTGGTGGCCTTGGGAAGCCCCTGCCCAAGAAGCTCAGTTTCCCCTCTAAGACATGGGGGAGGAGAAGAGTTCTTGGTCAGGAGATGTAGCTCAGGCTCCACCCCCAGTACAGCCAAAGACAAAAAGTCCCCACAAATTTAGCTCCTCGTGCCCATATAGGAGGTAGCTCAGACGTGGAGGAATCTTCTACATACATTTGAATGTCATCCCAGTGTCTGGGAGGCTGAGGCAGGATGAGCTCAAGTTGGAGCCCAGCCCGACCAACTTAGTGAGACCCTGTCTCAAAAAGGGGTAGGGGGACACAAAGAGAAGGCTCTGGAGGGCCCCACAGAAAAGCAGGTGCCCCCTGGGGGGTGGGGATGGTCAGAGGGCGTTTCCTGAGGAGGCGCGGGAGGGGGGCAGGCTGGAGGATGTGGGGAACCTGACCCCCACACCACCCCAGGGTGGGCTGTACGAGGCCGTGAATGAGGTCTACAAGAACCTCATCCCCATCCTGGAAGCGCACCGGGACTACAAGAAGCTGGCAGCGGTGCACGGCAAGCTGCAGGAGGCCTTCACCAAGATCATGCACCAGGTGGGCCCAGGGCCTCTGCGCCACCTCGCCCGCCCCCGGCCCCGTCCCAGCCCCCCTCACTTCCACCCCTCTCCCCGCAGAGCTCCGGCTGGGAGGTGAGTCCGGCTCACTGCCCCCTGGGACCCCCAAGGCCTGGTCAGTGCAGTCGAGGACCACTAGAGGGCGCGCGAGGAGCACGGCCGCTGCCCAGGGCTCCCCCACGCCCACCCCTCCCGACCCCTCCCGGCAGCCTGTGAGTCACCGTGCTGGGCGCCCTCCGCCTGCCTCGGCCGGCCTGGGGGTGCAGAAGCAAGTGGAGCACCCCACCCCCACTGTCTCCTGTCTCCCCATCTCTGGAGATCTCTGTGACTCTCAGCCTCTGTCCCCGCCTCCCTGACGCCTGGGTTCCCCCAGGAACTCTGCTCCCCAACTCTGGTTAATGCCCCCCCATCCCGTTTCTTCTCTTCTATTTTTAGGCAGCTCCTACTTTAGGGAGAATTTTCTGGCCAAAGATGGCAGGAACCCAGGGCCCTGGCAGGCAGGCAGGCAGGCAGGCAGGGTGGGGCGGGTGGGACAGGCGGGGCTCCTCCCTCCTGGGATCCCCGGTGTCCCCGCCCATGGAAATTCTCCTAGGGCAGCAGAACCCGAAGGGGGGCTGACTTCTGAGCTCCCCTATGACTGTGTCTCTGTCACCCCTCCACTGCCGCGTCGGCCCCACCCTGCCTGGATCTGCCGTGGTGAGTGCACGTGAAATCACCGCACTTCTCTGCTTATAAGGGGGTGCTCTTGGGTAAAGGGGTGGGTCCCTCCTTCCAAACTTAGTGAGGAAGAGGCTGGAAAGAGGAATGTGCAGGACAATAGAGCCGCAACCTCTGTCCAGCTGGGTATGGTGGCGCATGCCTGTCAACTCAGCATTGGAAGCTGAGGCAGGAGGATCGCCACGAGTTTGTGGCTAGCCTGGGCTACAAAGTGAGACCTTGTCTCAAAAAAGAAAAGAAAAATAGCAGCAAACAACAATAGAGCCTCTGTCCCAGGGTGAGATGGCCCTACCGTCCTGCAGCCACTCAGGCATGTGTAGGACAGTACTGTGCACAAGGCCCCACCCATGTGAGCCAGAGAGCCGTCTTAGTCGGGCATTAGGGTCTAGACGCTGAAGCCTAGGCAAACTGAAATTTGGAGCTGGGCTGGTAGCTCAGGCCTGTCATCTCAGCTCTCTGGGAGGCTGAGACAGGAGGATCGAGTTGGAGCCCAGGGGCTGGGGAGATGGCTCAGTAGAATAAGCACTTCTCTGGCAAGCGCAAGGACCTGAGTTCAATCCCCGGTTCCGCAAACAGAGTTGGAGCCCAGCCTGGGCAATGTAGGGAGACTTTATCTAAATCCCCGGTTGTGGAAAAAAAAAAAAAAAATTAAGCTGAGGATGTAGCTCGATGAAGGCCCTGGGTTCAAAAAAGTCAAAGGAAAAGTGGGGATTTGGGTTGAGCAGAGATATTTTGGGAAAGGTAGACAGGCTGGGGAGAAAAAGCTGAGGGTACAAGCAGTTGGCTGGGGTCCAGGTCCACACCCCAATATTTTTAGGGTCTTCCAGCATATCAGATGCTCTGTTTTCTGTTTTGGGTCTTTGTTTTTCATTAGTTTTGAGACAGTCTTATTATGTAGTTCTGGCTGGCCTTGAACATACTACATAGCCCAAGCTGGCCCCCAACTCACATGATCCTCCTGCCTCAGCCTTCTGAGTGCTGGGATGACAGGCTGAGCCACCACGCTGTCCCTGAGATGCTCACACCCTTCCTGGTGATGGCAGGGCCCCGCTGCCCCGCCCACTTCTTCCCAGCCTCATTTGCCCCCACCCCCCACGCTTCCTGCCCTGTGGGGCATCTGGACACCTGCCCCTGGGCCAGGGACAGCTGCTGACAGGCCGTGCACCTTTCCACAATGCCTTCTGCCCTTCACAGCCCCAGCGCGTGTTTGGGACGTATTTCCGCGTGGGCTTCTATGGCGCTCGCTTTGGGGACCTGGATGAGCAGGAGTTTGTGTACAAGGAGCCGTCGATCACGAAGCTTGCAGAGATCTCCCACCGGCTGGAGGCACGTCCCAGCTGGGGACTCCACGGGTTACCCGGCTACCAGGGCTGGAGTGGGGGCTGCACCCCTGTACCCTGAGTGAGTTGACCCCGTGTTCCTAGGAATTCTACACAGAGCGGTTTGGGGACGACATAGTGGAGATTATCAAGGACTCTAATCCAGTGGACAAGTCCAAACTTGACCCACAGAAGGTGGGTCCTCTAACCAGCCCCCCCAAACCCTATAGTCAGTGAGATTCCAAGTACCGTTTGCTGGGGACCTTACAGCTTATTTTTTAAAAAATCATTTATCATTTAGTACAGTGTCTCACACAGCTCAGACTCAGCGATCCTCCTGTCTCAGCCTCCTCAGCGCTGGGATTACAGGGTGCATCAGCATGTCGTACCAGGAGTCAAACCCGGGTCCTTGCGCTTGCCAGGCAGGTGCTTAAACCGCCAAGCTATCTCCCCAGTCCTATAGTTTTATTTTAGAAGCTGGTTATAATGGCACCAACCTTGGAGGCCAGACTAGGCAACTGAGGGAGAGGGCTCAGTCAGGAGGCTGAGACAGGAGGATTGCCGCCAGTTCAAGGCCAGCCAGAGATAGAGAAACACTGTCTTTAAAAAAATTTTTTTTAATTAAACAATACAATAAAAATAAAAGGACTGGGAGTGGGAAAGTAGCTCAGTGCATAAAAGCTGGGTTCAAACCCAGCACTAAAAAAAATAACTTTTTTTCTGCGCAACTCCAAATTTTATCTGGGGGCGGCTCCAAATCACACTCCTCTGGGGAGAACCCTCAAATAAAAGCCCCAAGGCCCAGGACCTCTTTGACTGGGAGGGGGCCTTCATGCCCCATGCCTGCCTCACGCCGCAGGCCTACATCCAGATCACCTACGTTGAGCCCCACTTCGACACCTACGAGCTCAAGGACCGCGTGACCTACTTCGACCGCAACTACGGGCTGCGCACCTTCCTCTTCTGCACGCCCTTCACGCCCGACGGCCGCGCGCACGGCGAGCTGCAGGAGCAGCACAAGCGCAAGACGCTGCTGAGCACCGAGCACGCCTTCCCCTACATCAAGACGCGGATCCGCGTGTGCCACCGCGAGGAGGTGGGCGGGGCGACGCTGAGGAAGGAGGATCGCTGCGGGAGGGAGAGCAGCCCGGACTATATAGCAAGACCCTGTCTCAAAAAAAAAAAAAAAAAAAACACCTCCCCTGGGCTTGTTCCTTGCTGGGAGAGGGGGGGCACCTCCCCTGGGGGCACAGTGTCCTTGGGCTGGCTGGGTCAGGACACCACATTCCTCCTCCCCACCTCACCCTACCTCCCCGCAGACGGTGCTGACCCCGGTGGAGGTGGCCATCGAGGATATGCAGAAGAAGACGCGGGAGCTGGCCTTTGCCACGGAGCAGGAGCCGCCCGATTGCAAGATGCTGCAGATGGTGTTGCAGGGCTCCGTGGGGCCCACAGTGAACCAGGCACGGCTGGCGCGGCGCGTTGGCCACCCCGGGGACTCTGGGTGCCACGCGCAGTGCTCACGAGGCCCCTCCCTTGCAGGGACCCTTGGAGGTGGCCCAGGTGTTCTTGGCAGACATCCCCGAGGATCCCAAGCTCTTCCGCCATCACAACAAGCTGCGGCTCTGTTTCAAAGACTTCTGCAAGAAGTAGGCCAGGGCAGAGCCGGGGCTTGCCCCACCCACCCCGCATTGTCCTCTCTACGCACCTGGTCTCCAGGGAGTGCCCTGTCGGTTGGGAGACCCCCGTCCCTCCCACCATGCTGTCCCTGCTACATGCCCGCCCCTGAGTGTCCCACATCACCTGCCCCACAGGTGTGAGGATGCCCTGCGGAAGAACAAGGCACTGATCGGGCCGGACCAGAAGGAGTACCACCGGGAGCTGGAGCGCCACTACTGCCGCCTGCGGGAGGCCTTGCAGCCCCTGCTCACCCAGCGTCTGCCCCAGCTGCTGGCACCGGCACACGCTGGCCTCAGGTGGCTGCCCCGGGTCCCCCACCCTGGAGAGCACAAGGGGAGCTGGGCCAAGACATGTATTTATGTATTTATTTATTTTGGAGGCAGGATCTCTCCATGTAATCTAGCTGGCCTTGAACTCAGTAAGTGGCCCAGTCTGGCTTCGAACTCACATAGATCCTCCTGCCTCAGCCTCCTGAGTGCTGGGATAACAGGGCAGGAGCTACCAGCACTATAGTGAATTTTGAGATAACCTGGCAGTCTCCCAGCCAGATCAGGATGGATCTGAAGCGGGTGGGGGGAGCCATTCTAGACCTCCCTGTGGGAGGATGTGGGGCGGGGTGGGGGGCTGCGGAGGATTTGGCCATGCTGAGTCTCCCATCCCTCCCCAGGAACTCTCTGAACAGAGCAAGTTTCCGCAAGGCAGACCTCTGAGCCTACGGTGACCAAAGCTATTCCAGGGACCAGCACCCAGGCAGGGCTGTCTGCCCTGCTGAGAGCCACTCCTGCCAGCCTCGGCTACAGATGACCACGCCATCCTCGCTCGGGGCAGGGCCCTCTGTGTGCACTGATACCTCCTCCCTTTCTTAATTTAAAACAGTTTTTACATACAGCCTGTGTGATGTGTGTAGTCCAAGCCCCCGTGAGCGCAAGTCTACCCACATGCTGAGAACCTCCTGGAGGGGCAAAGGAGCCGAGGTGGGGCGCACGCCTGTCATCCCAGCACTCCGGAGGCTGAGGCAGGAGGATCACTGGGGGTTCCAGACTGGCCTGAACTATAATAGTGAGAATTTATCTCAAAATCCAGGAATCTATTGGGAATCCAAGAACAATTTAGTGACAACAGACAGATCCCTGCCTACGTTGGTTGATATTCTAGCGGGGAAGGTAACATAAATAACTCATGTCAGCTGGGAATAATAGTAATATTAAGTGATTATTCAGTGTTCAGCCTGTACTGTGTGGTTTCCAGAACTATGCATTGTAGGCTACAGCCTGGAGTGGAGGTAGAGCTCAGTGGCAGAATGGACCCCAGGCCAGGTATCTAGCACCCCTCCCCCAAAAATGTAGGATGTCTAGTTTTGTTTTTTTCTTTTTTGTGGTACCAGGGATTGTCTCCCCCATCCTAGGTTTTGCTTTTCAAAACAGGGTTATGTTGGGTAGTTTGGGCCTTAAACTTATGATGGGCTCGAACTTATAGTGGTAGTGATTCTCTTGCCTCAGCCTCCCTATTGCTGGGATCACAGGCATGGGCTACACACCACTCAAGCCAGTTTATGGGCTTTTGTACCTGAGACCCTCCACTGGGCCCCTCAGTGGTTAGGGGATCTTTTCAGAGCCTCTATCAGGCATTTGTTCTTTTTTTTTGCGGAACTGAAAATTGAAATCAGGCCCTTGCGCTTGCCAGGGAAGTGCTTATTTTACTGAGCCATCTCCCCGGCCCGTTTCTCTATCAGGTACACGGCATAAATAGCCCCATTCAGCAGATGGAGAAACTGAGACTCGGTACAGTAAAAGACCCGAAGGATGATGTGGGGCTGGTCTAAATCTGCCTGGCTCCTGTGGCCCAGGCCTCTGCTGCCGCCCGTGCAGCGTCGAGCTGAAGTAGCTCCCTTCCCGCCCTGCAGCGGTCACGCCACAGTGTACCAGGCCGGCGCTGGGCGGCTTTCCAGCCGTGGCCGCCGGGGGGAGGGGTGACCTGCCGCCACCGAGTTCCCTGCCCGCCTCCCCGCGCTGGACTCCGGCCAGCCACGCCCCCCGCGCAGCCACGCCCCGTGCGGCCCCACCCCCGGCAGCCGGGTGGCAGCCGGTGGGAGAAGCTAGCGCCTGGGGATCCCGCCGCTGGGAGCCGAGGTGGCGACCGCGGGAGGACGGGACGAGATTGGACCAACTCAGACGTGCACACACTCACCTGCTGCCCAGGTGACCGCGAGTTCACCCCCGGCTCTGCATTGCCCCGCCCCCACCTAGCGCAGGAACCCCCGGGCCCGGGGGGCGCCCGAGGGTGGGGGCGTGGCCGGGGCGGGGCCTTTGGCGGGGCGGGGCCTCCGGGCCGGGTAGGCCGGGCGGCGGCGCGGAGGACGCAGGGGCTGCGGGACACAAGGACTGCAGCGGCCGGAGCGCGCCAGGCGAGTGGGACCCGGGGCTGGGTCGGGGTTCGAGGCCGGTTCGCCGTTCCCTGTGATCATCACCCTTCCCCACCTCCCACCCTGAGCCCGACCTCGCGTGTGTACGGGAACCGCTCCCAGCAGCTCCACACTCTGCCCAAACTTTGGGGACTCGGAGCGCCACGATCCCCGCGCTCCTGCGGGGTCCCCTTGCCTGACCCTGGCCCTGTTCCCCTCCCCCAACACCCACCCCGGCCCCTCACTCGTGCCCCGCCGACGTCTCCCATCCCGGCCCTCTCTGCCCCTCTCCTCTGTTCCTGTCTGCCCCGTCTTCTCCCTTTGCTCTGTCCCCAGCCCCCAGGCGGTGGGAAAGCGTCCGGGCCTTGCCTGGCTGCCCTGGCCGGCTCTAGGAGAGCGGCAGCTGTTTACCATTAGCCGGGACCCTGCAGGCCTCCTCCCTGCACGGGGCGGGGTCCTGGGGGCAGGAGAGGGGCAAAAACCCGACAGAAATGCTCAAGCTAATGGAGAGTCGCTTTGGGGAGGCCCTTGCACCCCTTCCCTGAGCTCCTCTACCTGTCCCTTGTTGGAGTGCCCTGTCTTCTCTGTGCCCTCCCGGGAGCCTGTTACAAAAAAGGGACCCACACTATCCCTTCACCTCACTGCATGGAGAGTGGTCCGTGACTAGAGACCCCCAAGTCTCGGTCATCATATCCGAGAAATGGGTGAGGATGATGTCTGCCAGTGGTGGCCTAGCTTGAGCTCAAATCCAGGCGTAGCCATTGCCTCACTGCCCACGTGACCCTGGGCAAGTCGCTGATCTTGTGCCCGTTTATAGAGTCCCCGAATACAAACTAAGCTGAGGAGGGCTGGGGAGATGGCTCAGTGGAATAAGAACTTCCCTTGCAAGCACAGGGCCTGAGTTCAATCCCCAGTTCCGCAAAAACAAAAAAAACTACGGGGCTGGGGAGATGGCTCAGTGGAATAAGTGCTTCTCCGTCTAGCACAAGGGCCTGATTTCAATCCCCAGTTCCACCAAAAAAAAAAAAAAAAAAAAAACTAAGCTGAGGACTACCCGCTGCATAGGTGGTCACAACAATTAAGCTGGGTGTGGCGACTCATGTCTGTAATCCCTGCGCTTGGGGAGGCTGAGGCAGGAGAATGCCAACTTTTGAGTCTGGCCTGACCAACCAAGAAAGGCCATGACTCAAAGTAACGCATGAAAAAGGGGTCAGGGAGGTGGTCCAGTTGTAGAGCACTTCTCCCCCCTCTGGATACAATTCCCAGTACTGGCAAAAACAGACAAACAAAAAAGTCAAAACTGCTATTATTAATGTTATTTGGTCCACCTCCAGTGCCACCCCCTGGGTTTTTTTCCTCCTGCTGCCTTTGTATTCTTATGTATTTTTTTTTTCTTTTTGCGGGAACCGGGGAAGCGCTTATTCCACTGAGCCATCTCCCCAACCCCTCCTCTTGCTGCCTTTGGACCCCTCTTAGGTCCCCAGAAAACATTTTGGATCAATTTCCTGCTGCTTGGAGGGGGGAATGAGGCTCCCAGATTTCCTAGTCAGTGACCTGGTACCTGTTCCAGGTGTTGACAGCTGGTGAAGGCAGGTTGGAGAGGTGGAGAGACGGAGAGAGAAACAAGAGAAGCGAAGAGAAGGAATGTGAAGAGACAGAGACACAGAGAGACACAGGCGTAGAGAGAAGAGAGAGAAACGAAGCCAGTCTGGAGGAGAGGACAAGGCCACGAACGCTCAGCTGCAGCGGCCCCAGCCTTCATGCCCGCCAGGGCCTGGCCTGGCCCATCCTCCTAGGTACCCCACTGCCCAGGACCCCTGGGCCAGGAAGGGTCCCCTTTGGTGGTGGGTGTGCAGCGGTGCCTCCAGCAGGGCAGCTGTGGGCCTGACAGCGGAAGGGACTGGCTGAGTTCAGGCGGGCGCAGGGGTCAAAGGACCCTGGCCAATGTCCAGGGCTGGAGGCGCCCTTAGTGAGAGGCCCTGATTGTCCCTCTCTCCTGGCACCTCTGGGCACCCCTCTTACTTCCTCCACCCATGACTTCCCAGGCCTCCGCCCCAGCCCTGTATCCCTGCTGCGCCCCCAAGTCCGGACGCATCCTGGGGGGGCAGGAAGTGCTGTGTAGTGGCAGCGAAACTGTTTATTTTTAGAGAAAATTGTTTCCATAAAGGGGAAAGGCTTTGCAACTTGCCGCCTTCCCGGCTTTCCCCACCCTACCCCCCCATTGTCAGGTCTGGCCTGACCCAGCTCTCTGCTTTGGGGTCACTTAGGGGTCTCTGCCCCCCACCCCAGACCCCGTCTTTTCATTCTTTCCCCCTATGTGTCCATCTTCCCGGATCCTTGTAGAAAGTGCCCCAGCCTCCTCTCTAGCCGGCCCCCATCTTTCCCTGTGGCTGATTCTGGCTGGGCTGCAGGAAGGGGGTACAGGAAGGGTGGGGCTGTCGGGCTTGGGGCCCCCAGTCGGGGGCCATGTGGAGGCAGGGCTTCGGGAACAGCTGGAGCCTGTCCAGCGGCTGGACAGATGTGCACACAGGCAGGGAGCCTTGGTTTCTTTGTTCCGGGCCTTTCAGCAGCCAGGCTGGGTGTGCACTGTGGGGAGGGTCCTCCTGTCCCCCCAACGCTGCTGCAGACGCCGCCTGACTCTGGTCCCATCACCTCCTGTCCCCAGCTCAGCCTCAGCTGGTGCTTCCCGCAGTGTGATTCCCAGGCCCCCAGGTGACTCCTGCGGACCACAGAGGAGAGGATGGCCCAGGTCCTGCATGCGCCGGCCCTGTTCCCAGGTCAGGGCTCCGAGGGGGGGGCACAGCTGCGCCCTGCTGGTCTGGGGGAGGAGGAGAGGACCTGGCCTGGCCCTGGGAGGAGGACTTGGCTGTCTTGCTGGAAGAGGGGGTGGCCTGTGGGGGACATGGGGCTGACCAGGGAGATGAGGGGGAAGACAGGGCCCAGTGCTGGGGGCTGAGGGGGTACAGCTCTGTCCCGGAGGACCTGAAGCAGGAAGCAGTTCTGCTGAAGGGAGCTTAACTTCAGAGAGCAGGAAGGACCCAGGCCTGGGGGACTCGGACGCAGCCCAACAGGAGGGTCTGATGAGGGAGGGGATCCTGGGGGAGACAGGAGGGGATCTGAAGGTGGAGACAGTTGTCCCTGGGGCCCCTCTGCACCCCAAGAAGGGGGACAGTGGTATCTGGAAGCCCTGGCTTTTCTCCCCCAACCCAGGGACCCCGGGCCCTGCCTCACCACCCGCCTTTCCAGCCAAAGAGCCCGACCCCCCTTACTCTGTGGAGACACCTTACGGCTACCGCCTGGACCTGGACTTTCTCAAGTATGTGGATGACATCGAGAAGGGCCACACGCTGCGGAGGGTCGCTATGCAGCGCCGTCCCCGCCTGGGCTCGCTGCCCCGCGGCCCCGGCTCCTGGTGGACGTCCACAGAGTCGCTGTGCTCCAATGCGAGTGGGGACAGCCGCCACTCGGCCTACTCCTACTGTGGCCGCGGCTTCTACCCACAGTACGGCGCCCTGGAGACCCGTGGTGCCGGTGGCTTCAACCCTCGCGTGGAGCGGACGCTGCTGGATGCCCGGCGCCGCCTGGAGGACCAAGCAGCCATGCCCTCGGGCCTGGGCTCCCTGACCCCCAGCGCCACAGGCTCCACCAGCTCCTTGGTGGGTTTGGGGCTGCCACCACCTGTGACGCCGCGTGGCTCAGGGCTGTCCACGCCAGTGCCACCCAGCGCCGGGCACCTGGCACACGTGCGGGAACAGATGGCAGGTGCCCTGCGGAAGCTGAGGCAGCTGGAGGAGCAGGTGAAGCTGATCCCCGTGCTCCAGGTGAAGCTGTCTGTGCTCCAGGAGGAGAAGCGGCAGCTCGCTGTGCAGCTCAAAAGCCAGAAGTTCTTAGGTCACCCCGCCGGCGCCCGGGCCCGCAACGAGCTCTGCCTTGACCTCCCGGACCCCCTAGAGGACCCCGCAGCGCTCAACACCCGCAGCGTGGGCACCTGGGTACGAGAACGGGACCTGGGCTTGCCTGATGGGGAGGCGGCCCTGGCCGCCAAGGTGGCCGTGCTGGAGACGCAGCTCAACAAAGCACTGCAGGACCTGCAGGCGGCCCAGGCCAGGCCAGCACTGGACACTCCGGTCCGTGTGGACACCGTCCGCGTGGTAGACGGGCCGCGGGAGGTGGAAGTGGCCGCCAGCACTGCCACTGGGGCGCCTGCTCAACGAGCCCAGAGCCTAGAGTCCTACGGGGCAGGCCTGAGGGCCCTGGTGACACCTGGGGACGCCGGGAGCCCCGCAGTGTTCTGCAGCCACGAGGTGGTGGAGACCATGTGCCCAGTCCCTGCTGCATCCACCAGCAACGTCCATGCCATCAAGAAAATCAGCATCACGGAGCGGAGCTGCGAGGCAGCCACAGGTCGGTGACCACAGCAGGGAGGATGGGGTGTGGGGCCTCTCCCCTTACGATGGCTAGGCCTGGGCCCTCAGACAGCAGGTCCAGCCCCAGCCCTGGCCTTCTACCAGCCGGACCACTGCACGTGAGCGTGGCAGTGCACGCCCGTCTCCCCCAACACCTGGGAGGCTGAGGCAGGAGAACTGCTGTGAGTGAAAGGTCAGTCTGGAAGTGGCAAGAATGAGCTCAGAGCACTTTTAAGTGGAGAAAGGAAAAGAGTTGTTTGTATTGTTAAGTGTCAGCTTCAGGCCAGGCCAACCCAGGTGGTCAGATGCCTTCGGTTCCTTTCCTGTTTTCTCCTGTCTGCCTGGAGGCTTCTGTCCCAGGCAGGTGGAGGAAGGAGATCGTAGCGTCCCAGCTTAGTGCAGTGGAGGGAAGAGGACATACCGTTTCTCCTTAGTTCAGACAGCACCAGTGAGAACCCCAGGGCGGCCACACCTGGCGGTGCACTCCCAGCGCTTGGAGAGCCGAGCCAGGAAGATCCTTGAGTTCAGGGCCAGCCTGCACCACCTAGTGAGACCCTCACAGACCTGCCTCGGCAACCATGTCCCTCACGCCTTGGGTCCTGAGGGTAAAGGGCCCCATAAAGGAAGGGATTGCCCCCAGTGGAAGTGGTGGATCCTTCTGCCAGGAAAGAGTCTGGGCACACAGGAAGCCAGCTGCACCGCCACTGCTGCTCTGGGGCCCTGGGAGAAGCCATGGCGTGATTCATCCTGAGGCGAGGACAGCTGCTCCTGCTGAGTGCTGCGCTAAGGGCTTTGACCAAGGAGGGGCCAGAGGAGACGGGCCACGTGCCAGGCCAGGGCTCCCGGTTCCAATTCCACTTCCTCGTGTGTGACCCGGGTGAGGACATCACCTCGCTGCCGCCCCCACCCCACTTGGCCCTCTAGATTATGAATCCTGCGCCCAGGAGGAGCTCAATCAGTGCTTCTGCTAATAAGTTTTGGGACGGCTGGACATCCCATGACTTATGACTGGGGAGGCTGAGGCAGGAGGGTCACTTGGAATTCAAGGGCAGCTAGGGTGATATAGTGAGTTCAAGGCCAGCCTGAACCACATAGCAAAGCCCTGTTTCAAGAAATGATGAGGCCCTGTGTCTCATCCAGCCCTCAGGTCTCCAGGGTGCCAGGGAGGCCCCATATCGGGTTGCCACCCTGTGTTCCCACTGCACCCCTACATGCACTGTGCAGCTCTGGCCCCCAGCCAGAGGTCCTGCCTGCCCAGCCTGTGCAGCTGGGGGATGAACAGACCCAGCGCTGCGTACGCTGTGCTCCCCCACGTGTCACGCTGTCCTGACGTGCGTCACACAAGTGTCCTACCTCTGAGCGACACATGGGCCCTTTTTATTTTTTTAATTCTGATCCAAAGTGGCCCAGTCTGGGCTCCCTTGCAGTTCTCCTGCCTCACCGTCCCGCAAAGCTGAGATTACAGCTGTATGGTGCCGTGCCTGGCTCCGTACTTGTTTAATACATAAAACCATGACACGTGTTCTCACGGCTGACTACAAAACAGATGGCAACTGCTGTCAGCCCTGTTCTACTTACTGTTTTTCTGAGTGGCGCTGGCATGGAACCCAGGGCCTCATGGATTTTAGGTGTGTGTTCCGCTACTGAGCTACAGATCCAGCCCCATCTTGGTTTTAAACACGTCGGAGCTGAGTGTGGTAGTGCACACTTGCAGTCTCAGCACCCTTGAGGCTGAGGCAGGAGGATCCCTTGAGAGTTTCTGACCAGTCTGAACTGCATAGCAAGAGCCTGTCTCAAATGAACAAATAAAAAAGCATGCTGGTATGCCAGGTGACTTCTTTGATGCCTTTTTTTTTGTTTGTTTTTGCGGAACCAGGGATTGAACTCAGACCCTTGTGCTTGCCAGGGAAGCACTTATTCTACTGAGCCGTCTCCCTGGCCCCTGATGCCTTTTTTTTTTTTTTTGATAGTTCAATATTTATCAATGCCTAGCGACCCTGCGAGATGAGCAGTATTTTTTTTTTTTTTTTTTTTTTTTTTTTGTGGAACTGGGGATTGAACTCAGGCCCTTGCGCTTGCCAGGGAAGCGCTTATTCCACTGAGCCATCTCCCCAGCCCCATGAGCAGTATTTTGACCCACCCCATGCAGTGAGGAAACCAGGACCCCAGGAGCCTGAGGGATTTCCGTGGATTTCAGCTCCTCGTGGCCAGTGGCCAGTGGTGTAAGCAGCTCAGTGTGCCAGCCCTCCCCGGGCCCTGGGTTCCATCCCAAACACCACAGGAAATAAAATGCACATCGGCTCCATCTTCCACTTGACTATCCCAGGAGCTGCTCTTCCACTTAGTGAAAACTCTTCAGCTAAGGCTGCTTGCTTATTTTTGTGGGGCTTGGGGTTGAACGTATGACCTTCACAGTGTGCTCCACCCCCAGCCCTTTTTATTTTGTAACTTCTGAGACAGGGTCTCTTGTCATGTCTGTCACGTTTCCCAGGCCTCGTCCACTCAACTCTGTCTGGGTTCTTTATTTCCCTTCTTTTAGAGAATGAGTTTAATATGCCAAGAAAGTGCATACTCAATCTACGTACGTACTGTGTTCAGTGCTTCTGTAAGAGAGAATCAGCCACCGATCGTCATGTTGAACGAATAAGTGGAGTGTGGTAGAGCACACCTGGGATCCCAGCGCTCTGGGAGGCTGAGGCAGGAGGGTGGCAAGTTCCAGCCCACCCCGACTTGCTTATTGAGACCCTGTCTCAAAACAATAGGTTTGGGGCTGTAGCTCAGGGCGAGGGCGAAGGCTCTGGGTTCAATCACCAGTCCCCAGAAGAGAGGGAAGGGAAAAAAGAAAAGTGTGACACCCCCCTACAGTCATAGGGTGTCAGTCTCAGCCCACACATGTACCCCACCACTGATTCCACTCCTGGCCCATTTATTTTTTAACCTTTATACTTGGTGCTTGAGACAGGGTGTTTCTGTTGCCCACACTGCCCCTGAACTCCCGGCCACAGGCATCCTCCCGCCTCAGCCTCCAAGTAGCTGGGCCCACAGCCCCATGCCGCCGCTCCCAGCTTTCTGCCCTATGGGCTATCATTCCGTCCTCCACCTTCCAGAGGCTGCTTTAGATGTTTGGTGTCCTTGAAAAATATGCCGTGTGTTCAATTTCCTTACATGGTATTATGTTTCAGAAAAACAAACCTCTCTCTGTTTCTTATTTTTTCCCTCCTCTGCCTCTTGTGTTTTTCAGTGCTGGGGATGGAGGCAAGGGATTAGGGCTGCCTCGGGCAGGCTCTGCCCCGTGCACTACCCACCAGACCTCTTCTCCTCTGCATACACTGTTTTTTGAGACTGGGTCTCGCTATGTATATAGCTCAGACTGGCCCCGAACTCGCAGCAATCCTCCTGCCTCAGCCCCCTGCATGCTGGATCGCCACACTCCACTTATCCTGCTAATTATTTTCGCCAAACACTGGCACCACGTAGTGTGTCTTTATTGGTTTAATTTGCATTTCTTTCTCGTGGAGAAATTGACCACCTCCTTCTATGCTTACTAAGACTGCTCTGTGAGACTTCATTGTAGCCTTTGTCTATTTTCCTGCGAGCAGTTTCCAGCTGTTCCCAGCAGGTTCCCACTGGGGTTAGTGGACAGTGGCCGCTAGGCAGAGCTGGCCGCCTGCCCGCTTTGTATATGGCTTGGGCAGCAAATGCTTATTACTGTTTTTTTGTTTTGTTTTTAATTTTGTGCTCTGTAGCCCAGGCTGGCTTCAAACTCGAGGTCATCTTCCTGCCTCGGCCTCCCAAAAGGTGTATGCTGATGCACCTGGCCTTGATGGGAGCCCCTGCTTGGACAAGCGTCTGCGCACCTTTCCTGTTCAGGGCCATCAGATGTCAGAAGTTTCAGTGTCTGCTATTTTAAGGCCAGAGAGCGAGACCTCATGTAAATGAGTGGCCTGTGCCAACTCATCTGAATTTTTCTCAAGCCACAAAATGTGGCTCTGTTCAGGTTTCTCAATTGCGTTTTCTATGTGTCATTGCAAGGCTGGAGATTGAACCCAGGGCTTTGGGTCTGCTGAGTGAGCGCCCACAGAGCCGCACAACCCGCTCTGTTTAACCACAGAAACTGTAAAACCTACCGGCATGGCGAGAGGCCAAGCCCTCGGGTGCACGCACAGGGCCCTGGGGTCCACCCTGGCGCTTCAAAACAGTTAAAACATCTGTAAGCTCAGCTCTGGAGAGGCTGAGGCAGGAGGACTGCTGAGAGTTCAAGTCCAGCCTGTACTACATAGCGAGACCCTGTTTCAAAAAATAAAAATCCTGGGCTGGGATTTATCTCTGGCAGAAGCACCTGCCTGGCAAGCACAAGGTCCCGAGCTCGATCCCTGGTCAGAGACAGAGAGACAGAATAAGAACCCCCTGCCCTTTCTTTGTTGCACTGGAGATGGAACCCAGAGGCTCTTGCACGCCCGGCAAGTGCTCACCACGGACCCCCAGCCCCCGCCTGTGTTCTTCCACAGGCGACCTCTATGGAGGAACTTTGTGAGAGTTTATTTCTTTAATCAAATAGAAATCTTTGTTTTGGATATAGTTAAATCTATTTCATTTTTTTTCGTATATGATTCATACTTTGAGGATTCTTTTTGATTTTTTGAGTCAAGGTCTTACTAAAGTAACCTCAAATTTGTGGTCTTCCTGCGTCGACCTCCAGCATAGTTTTTGTTTTTGTTTGGCGGGGGACAGAATTTTGCTATGTAACTCAGGCTGGCCTCACACTCTCGGAACTCCTCCGGTTTCATTCAGCCCGCCAAGTAGATGGGATGGCGAGCAGGCCCAGTCTGTTCTGTTTAAAACTTAGCTAAGTGTGCTGAGGCACGCTGGTTATCCTAGCTGAGGCAGGAGGAACACCCGAGTTTGAGGCAAGCCTGGGCTCCAGAGTGAGACTCTTGTCTCAAAGAAGAAAGAGATATCTTAGCTCATCTTGAGCTTTAGTTCCTCCATATAAATTTTGCTGTCAGTTTTCCCCATTCCCTGTAGAATAACAACAAACACAGCGGTCCTTTGGTATCTCTGGGAATTGCTCCTGGCGCCCCCTCAGATAGCAAAATCAAAGGATTTTTGCCTATGTTTATAAAATTGGGCAGGAGCTGCCCATGGTAGTGTGTGCCTGTTGTCCCAGCACTGGGAGGCTGAGGCAGGAGGATCACCACAGGCTCCGAGCCAGCCCAGGCTTCATAGTGAGCTCAAGCACAGCCTGCGCTGTAGAGCGAGTCCCTGTTGCAACAAAATAAAATGTTAAACTTTATAACCATGTCTGTTCTAATCCCCCTACACACAAAAGCCACCCTGGCTGGTCTGAGCACAAAGGTATTGTCCTGGTCACAGTGCCCACGGGTTTCCCCTGGCTAAGCTGGGCTGGGCCACCGTGGGGAGCCCCCAGCAGGCCAAAGCAGAGAGTCGGTGACCACTTCCCAGCCCACCTGGCTGCCTGAGCCTCTAGATCCAGTCAGGTGCCCCCACCCACCTGTAGCTTCCGTGTCACCCCTTGTACTGTCCACTAAGACCAAAGACCAATGAATTTTGT
Organism: Octodon degus; assembly: GCF_000260255.1. Lineage (NCBI taxonomy): Eukaryota > Metazoa > Chordata > Mammalia > Rodentia > Octodontidae > Octodon > Octodon degus. The sequence goes on from NW_004524626.1 coordinate 11,174,161, forward strand.
GGTTGTGGTTTCGAGACAGAGTCTGGCCGTATAGCCCAGGCTGAGCTCAAACTCATGGTGATTTTCCTGCCTCAGCCTCCCGAATAGTTGGACCACAGGCGTGGACCCCCACACCCAGCAAGAGCTATGTACCCTACATCCCTTTCATGGCTTGCATTTTTTTTTTTTTGGCATGTGCAGTCTCTACTTCAAGTTCAGCAGCAAGGAGCAGGAACCTGCACCCTGGTTACAGTCACAGACAGACGGGGTGGGGCAGCGACAGCCACTTGGTCTCGAGAGCTGCCCAGAGCAGGGCGCGGCCGCCAGGGCTGGGTCTAGAGCCCAGCTTGAACTCAGCCTGGAACTCAGCCTGGGAGTCCGGAGCTGATTCCAGACGGGCAAAGAGGCTGCATCCTGCTTTGTGGTTTATTTTGTAGCACATTTGTGCAGTAGTGGGCTGGAACGCAGGGACGCAGCCAGAGTTCAGGGCCCAGCACAGCATGCGGTACCGGGGATCACACCCAGGTCCTTGCGCTTGCTGGGCAGGCACTCCGACCGTCAGCTGTCTCCCCAGCCCAGCCACAGCACTTCTTCCCCACCCTTGGGACCGGGGATCAAACCCAGGACCCTGCGCTTGCCAGGCAAGCACTTATTCTACTGAGCTATCTCCCTGGCCCCATGCACTTCTTCTTCTTTTTTTTTTTTTTTTTTTTTTTTTTTTTTTTTTTTTTTTTATCATTTATTTATTTTTATTGTGTGTGTGTGTGTGTGTGTGTGTGTGTGTGTGTGTGTGGCCAGCTCAGCCCACCAGGGGGCGGGGCTGGCTGGCATGTGGTGCTGAGGGATTGAACCGCGGTCCCTGTGCTTTGCCAAGCTTGTTTCAAGTAAGTGCTTTAGACCACTGAGCCATCTCGCCAGCCCCCCCCCCCAATGCACTTCTTAAAAATAGTTTTATTTTGCAAGTCTTGCCAAATTGCCCAGGCTGGACTTGAACTTAGGATCCTCCTGACTCAGCCTCCCAAGGCCAGCCACAGTACTTCTTAAATTAGTTTTATTTTGCAACAGTCTTGACAAATTGCCCAGGCTGGACTTGAACTTTGGATCCTCCTGACTCAGCCTCCCAAGGTGCTGGGATTTGAGAGGTGTGCACCACCATGCTCAGCTTTAACTTCTGAGTAGTGTAGGGGAAAATGAATTAAATAAATTGGAGCAGCCCCAAGTTTCATTTCACCCCAAAAGAAAAACAGGTCCAGCCTTGCAAAGACCAGTACTTTGTAATCTGAGGAGTTCACATGTTAACACCATATAGTTCAGTGTTTGTTTATTTTGAGATAGAGTCTCACTGTGTAGTACGGGCAGACCTGAATTCCCAGCGATCCTCCTGCCTCAGCCTCCTGAGTGCTGGGATGACAGGCGTGCACCACCGTGCCCAGCTCAGCACTTGGTCCCTAATAAACTTCTCAGTTTCCTCCTCAATAATAATCTGAGCCCTCAGAGACAGATTTGAGCCATGGGCTTGGCGGCGCTTAGCAGTGCTGTCATCTGGCTGTCCCACGTGTGATGCTTCCTTTTGTGTCCCTTAAGGCCCCCCACCGGCACCCGCGGAGTCAGCCTCCTCCCCTCCAGCAAGCCAGGTGGCCACTTCTGACCCTGCTGACAGGGAGCCCCCCAGGGAGGCATCCCAGACATCCCAGGAGGCTGGGGGAGCAGGTGAGTGGCCGTGGCCACCAAGGGGCTCGGGACGCAGGGCGGCCGTCCGGCAGGGCATCGGCCCAGGGACCCTCCTGTCACTGCGTCCCTTCCAGGCGGAGCCCAGGCAGGGGTGTGCTCCAGCAGTAAGAGGGAGGAGCCTGAAGACCCTTCAGCCCACAGGAGGAGCCTGCAGTTCGTGGGGGTCAATGGCGGGTAAGGAGCCCCCGTATGCCACAGTTGTTGTGTGTCCCTCAGGTCCCGCGGGCACGAGAAAGAGGGGACCCAACCCCCTGTTCTGCAGCCTTCATTTTTGTTAATTCAGTGAATGAAACCATATTCAGAGCCAGGACTGGTGGTGCACACATGTGATCCCAGCACTCAGGAGGCTGAGGCGGGAGGATCACCACAAGTTTGAGACCAGCATGGGCTACATAGTAAACTCAAGGCCAGCCTCTGATCTATAAAGTGAGACCTCAGAAACTGAAACTAGAAAAGGGCCTGGGATGTAGTTCATCCCCACATCATTATGAAGGCCCTAGGTTCAATCCCTAACACTTAAAAAAAATTTTTTTTTCTTTAAAGAGGGTCCTGGGGGAGGTGGGGCATCAGTCAACTTTAGGAAGTACCACATGAGGGGTGGGGCAGGAGGCCCCCAGCATCCCCCACCACCTGAATAATCCAAGTCCCAGCTAACGATTATTTTTTGTTCTTTGAGACAGGGCTGGCCTCAGACACCCTCCTGCCTCAGCCTCCTGAGCGCTGGGATCAAGGCATGTGCCTCAGTGTCTGGCGCCTAACGCTCAGTGAGCACTAGCTGGGGTGATGCTGAGGCGCATCTGCAGCCCCCTGTGGTCCCTGTTGCCATCTTCCCCATCTAACATAGGGGGACACTGGGGCCAGGGAGATGGCTCAGTGGAATAAGCACTTCCCTGGCAAGCACAAGGGCCTGAGTTCAATCCCTGGTTCTGCCAAAAAAAAATGGGGACACTGAGGCCCAGGGAGGGCAGGCCCGCAGGCGCCCCTTCCCACCCCCCTGGGTCCCCTCCCTCCCACAGTGTATCTCCCACCTCTGTCCTGCACACCTGCACAGGTACGAGTCGTCCTCCGAAGGCTCCAGCACAGCCGAGACCTTCTCGGACAACGACAGCACGGAAAATGAGGCTCCTGAGCGGGAAGAGAGGGCTCCGAGCGCAGCCGGAACCCTGCAGCACAGGGCCCCGGGGACCGAGGCGGCAGCAGCCCAGCCCAGCCGGCCGCTGGAGTGCCAGCTGTCTCGGGAGGCCCCGCATGTGCCCGTGGCGGAGGGGGCAGCGGGCACCAACTCGGAGGACGAGATCCGGTCAGTCTTCTGGGTGGGAGGGTGAGACGCTGCCTTCCACCCCCACCTGGTTCCAGTCACACGCTGTGGTCTGCATTAATGCAAGACTTTCCCGCCCCCACTGGCCTTCTGGAATAAACTGGCCTGTGCACAAGTCCTGTTGGTATTTGTGCCCCTCCGCCGTCTGTGCCTGGGGTGTGGTGTGGAAGCCCGGCCCTGGCATAGGGGCATCTGTGATACTCCAGTGAACGGGGCCACACACATCAGAGAGGGGAGCCCTGAGCCCCGCGCAAGCACCCCAGCTGGATGCAAGTGGAGGGGTACCCAGGAGGCCCAGGGCTTGCTGCTGAGATAAACTTGCCAGGCATGGTAGCTGCCGCCTGTAATCTTAGCCACTGGGGAGGCTGAGGCAGGAGGATCCCCATGAGTTCAAGGTGGCCCAGGCTATATAGTGAGTTCGAGGCTACATAGTGAGATCCTTTCTCGTAAGAAAATAAATCGGGGAAAATAACAATGAAATATATAACAAGGACTGGGGGTGCAGTTCAGGAGTGAATGCTTGGCCGGCAGGCGGGAGGCCCTGGGTTCCGTTCCCAGCACCAAGTGGACAGAGACACCTTCTCGCCCGCCCCCTGCAGGATGGAGCTGAGCCCTGACCTCATCTCGGCCTGCCTGGCGCTGGAGAAGTACCTGGGCAATGCCAACGCGCTCACCGAACGGGAGCTGGTAGGGGCAGGCCATGACCACCCCTGCCCCCCCAGGGCCTCAGGCTGGGTGGATGGAGTGAGGGACAGAGCCCCGGGGGCCCCTTCTGCATTGTCTGCATTTCCCTGGAGTACTCTTTTATAGATTTTATTTCTGGATGTGCTGAGATTGTGCCCAGGGCCTTTGCTATGAGCTCTATCCCTGGCCCTTTCTGTGGGTCTCACTAAATTACTAAGTTACCCAAGCTGGGCTGGAATTTGAGATCCTCCTGCCTCAGCCTCCCTGCCCAGCCAGCATCAAGGGTCTTCCACACTTCCCTCCAGGGCCTGCTCAGGACCGGTTTGCCCCAGTTTGCTCTCTGGGGCCCCTGGGGGTGGGGTGTCCACCCTCCATCCTGCGGCTCATCTGGAAGGGTGAGCTGCACCCCTCACGCCCCTCCCCTGCTGACCCACCCAGAAAGTGGCCTACACCACGGTGCTGCAGGAGTGGCTGCGCCTGGCTTGCCGCAGCGATGCCCACCCCGAGCTTGTGCGGCGCCACCTGGTCACCTTCCGGGCCGTGTCGGCACGGCTGCTGGACTACGTGGTCAACATCGCCGATAGCAACGGCAACACCGCGCTACACTACTCCGTGTCACATGCCAACTTCCCCGTGGTGCGGCAGCTGCTGGACAGCGGTGAGCTGGGGCGGGGCCTGCGCAGGACAGCTGCTCTCCTGCCAGGGTGGCCCTCAGTCTGATGGAGCAGGCTCCAGCCAGTCTCAGGGCTAAACAGACCAAGGCTGGCCTGCCACTCACAGAGATCCTCCTGCCTCAGCCTCCCAAGTGCTGGATGTGTGCCCCACCATGCCCAGCCTAGCTCCTAGTCTTAACCACTAAATGTGGATGCCCCTGCGCCCAGCCCCCAAGCCTGTAGAGGTGCATGCGGGGTAGAGCTCTACGCAGACCTCCCGGGAAGGAGTAGGCTCCCCATCTGAGGACTGGAGAGTCAGGTCAGGCCAAGCTGAGGGAGGAGAGGGTCTCGCCCCTCCCCGTGGTCCCAGGTTAGAGCCATAGCCCAGCTGGGGACTCATGCGGGCCTCCCTCTGCAGGCGTCTGCCAGGTGGACCGGCAGAACCGTGCCGGCTACAGCCCCCTCATGCTTACCGCGCTGGCCACGCTGAAGACCCAGGATGACATCGAGACTGTCACTCAGCTCTTCCGGCTCGGAGATGTCGACGCCAAGGCCAGCCAGGTAGGCGGCCCTCGGCCACCCCGACCAGACCCGTACGGTGCTTCCCCACACACACAAAATCCAAGCTGTCTGCCAGCTCCATTGCTGTGTAGACGGGGAAACTGAGGCTCAGGAGGCGGTGTCACTGCCTCAAGTTCAGAGTCGAGGAGGAAGGATTTGAGCCAGGCATGGTGGTGCACACCTGTGATCCTGGCACTCGGGAGGCTGAGGCAGGAGGATTGTTGTGAGTTCGAGGCCAGTCTGTGCTGGTATGAGACAGGCGACCCTGGCTCACGCTGCCCAGGCCCACGCTGTGCTGGGTCACCATCTCCCTCAGACACTGAATTGGCCTCACTAAGCCTGACCTTGGAATCTTCCTGCCCGGCCTCCCTCCTCTCCCTCTCCTTCCCCCGCCTCCCTCCTTCCGCTCCCTCCTCCTCCTCCCTTTCTTGCCACACAGCCCAGACTGGCCTCCAATTCACAATCCTGCCTCAGCCTCCCAAGTGAGGGAATTACAGAAACATCACCACACCCAGTCCCACTTTTCATTTTGTATTTGTGTAATTAAAACCCTTTCCGCCCTCCTGCTTTTCACCGAGGTGAACGGCACGTGACACAAGCTCGACCCTTTCAGTGTGAAGCAGTCAGTGGCATTTAGTGCCCTCGTAATTGTGCAGCCGCCACCTCCAGCTCCTTTCAGGACATTTTCGTCACCCCCAAATTCCTGCCCTGTGGACTCAGGACGTTTCACATCAGTGGGATATGCCCAGCACTCCCGATTATTTTTTTCTAATTTTTCAAGACAGGGTCTCTGTGTAGCTGAGACTGGCCTTCAACTCGCTATAATCCAAGCTGGTCTTTTTTTTTTTTTTTTTTTGCGGTACCAGGGATTGAACTCAGGAACTTGTGTTTGCCAGGCAGGCGCTTATTCTACTGAACCATCTCCCTGGCCCTCGATGCTGGTCTTGAACTCACAGCGATCCTCCTGCCTCAGCCTCCTGAGGGTTATGTTGTGGCCGTGCACCACCACATCTGGCTTGTCTCAGGTGTTAGTCATCAGAGATGAATTAAAGTCTATGGGAAGATGTGCACAGATTCTGTGCAAGTTGCACTGTGGTATACCAGAGACTTGAGCCTCCCAGAATGTTAGTATCTGCCAGATGTCCAGGAACCTGTCATCTGCAGGCACCAAAGGACATTCATAGGCAATATGTGGCCTCTTGTGCCTGGCTTCTTTCACTCAGTGTAATGTTTTCAAAGCCATTTATTCAGGATACTGTATAACAGTAGTCTTTTTCATGGCTGAATAATATTCCATTGCATGGATATGCCACACCGTGTTTTATTCATTTATCCCCAATGGACGTTGATTTAACTTTTTTTTTTTTTTTTTGGTGGAACCGGGGATTGAACTCTGTCCCTTGTGCTTGCCAGGGAAGCACTTTTTCGACTGTGCCATCTCCCCGGCCCTTAACTTTTTATTGAGGCACAGCTGATCAGTATAAAAGTATACAGATCTGAGTTGGATAAGTTTTCAGGTGGGGAGTGAAGAACCCGCTGTAGATGATTGGGGCAGAAGCTGTAGGCAAAGTAGAGCCTCTCCTAATAGGCGACAATGAACTGATACACCTGAGTGATGATAAGCCAGTGAGCCAGGCGTAGCATTGCACACCCATTACTCCCAGCACTCTGGGAGGCCGAGGCAGGAGGGTCACAAGTTCAAGGCCAGCCAGGGCAATTTAGTGACTTAGTCCTGTCTCACAGTAAAAAAAAAAAAAAAAGAAGAAGACAAAATTATGTGTATAGGCTGAGGATGAAGATGTAGTTCAGTGTGATGGCCACAGATTCATCCTCCCAATACTGCAAAAGAAAGGAAAGATGGTACCAAAAATAAATGAATAAACAATTTTTAAAAATCCAGGGCCAGGGAGATGGCTCGGTAGAATGAGCGCTTCCCTGGCAAGTGCAAGGGTCTGAGTTCAATCCCTGGTTCCGCCAAAAAAAAAAAAAAAAAAAAAATCCACAGGCCTGGTGGTGCACACCTAGAATAACCACATTCAGAGGCTGAGACCAGAGGTTCACAGTGAATTCCAGGCCAGCCTGGGGCTTCATCGTGAGATCAGGAGGCTTGATTTACATACAGGACCCTATCTTGAGAAACAACAAAACCAGGGCAGGGGAGACAGCTCAGTAAAATAAGCACTTGCCTGGCAAGTGCCTGAGTGTAACTGCCAGTTGCGCCAAAAAAATAAAATAAAATAAAATAAAAAAATAAAGAAAAAGAGAGAAAAAAAACAAAAAAAGAACAAAGCCAAGACAGAGGAAGGGCAGGGAGGAGGGAGAGGGCCAGCCCCGGTGAAGGCCGGGAGGCGGAAAGGTTGTTCACACTCCAGCACATGGCTGTGTGCCTGCCTGCCTGCGGCGGGGTACTGGGGAGCCATAGACTGTCGAGGCGCGGGGCAGCGCACCCTGGTCCCGTGCGGGCTGTAAGCACGCTCCCCGCCCTGCCTAGGCGGGACAGACAGCCCTGATGCTGGCCGTCAGCCACGGCCGCGTGGACGTGGTCAGAGCCCTGCTGGCCTGCGAGGCGGACGTCAACGTGCAGGACGAGGACGGCTCCACGGCCCTCATGTGCGCCTGCGAGCACGGGCACAAGGAGATCGCGGGGCTGCTGCTGGCCGTGCCCAGCTGCGACATCTCGCTCACGGACCGCGTGAGTGCCGGCCCCGCCCGGGGGGGGGGGCAGACCAGGGCCAGGGCCGCGCCTAGCATGGGCTCCTTTGCAGGACGGGAGCACCGCGCTCATGGTGGCGCTGGACGCGGGGCAGAGTGAGATCGCGTCCATGCTGTACTCGCGCCTGAACATCAAGTGCTCGGTGAGCCTGGGGCTGGGGGTTGGGCGACTGCGGGGGGGGGGCCCTCCTGGCTCAGTGACAGGTGCGGCAGCGTGGTCGCCGTGGGCACCCGCGCCCGGAAGTGGGATGCAGGATGCAGGTCGCCCTTGTCCATTCGCCCCTGGACGCATCCTTTGCGCGAGGCCAGGGCCTGTGACCCCCAGAGTGGCTCACGATGTCCCCAGCACCAGGCCCGCCGGCCAGCGCGTCCCACCTCTCGTTGCAGTTTGCCCCGATGTCCGATGATGAGAGTGCAGCGTCATCCTCCGCTGAGGAATAACGGGGAGGAGCTGGCAGTGTGTCCAGGCCACCAGCCCCCAGGGCCGAGCGGCCGCCCCCTCCTTGTGCTCTGCTCTCGCGGCCCTTCCGCGGCTGGCTGCCCGGCCCCGATGTCGCCTCTGCTTCTCTGGGGACCTCGCCGCCCGGGGCCCCCAGCATGGAGCCGGGCTTCTTTTCCCAGGACCTTGATTCAAAGCCCAGGCTCAGTTCATGCCTGCACTGGCGACCGAGGGGCGGGTGTGGGTTTGAGGAAGAACACAGAGAACAGTCAGCCGGCAATTAGGGCGGAGGAGGGCGGAGGGGAGAGATGGAGATCGGGTGCTTGAATCATCCGTGGGGGAGGGCGGCCCAGGCCCAGCCCGGACTTCACTGGCATGGCGAGTCTCCCTTTCAGTGGAAGCCACGTGCACAGGAGCTGCGTCCTCCCGGTGGCTCTGCCCCCACGTTTCACCCCCTGATAGATGAAAGCAACTTCTTCATCCCCACACACACCCCAAACCGCTTCCTGGGTCATCTCCTTTGTGGTCCTTTTACAGAATGGATTCTGTCTCTCACATTGTAACACGGGGCAGCAAAGCTTGCATCATCTTTTGTTTTTTGATTTTTTTTTTTTTTTTGACAGGGTCTCACTATGTGGTTCAGGCTGGCCTTGAATTTTCTGTGTAGCCCAGGCTGACCTCAAACTCAGAGATCCTCCTGCCTCAGCCTCTGGAGTGCAGGGATGATGGCCATGCGCCCCCACGTCCAGCTGTCTTCTCCACATTGCTGCCAGTGTCAACCCCTCCAAGCTGGGAGGTCTGTGGGGCTCAGGGTCCTGCTGCCAATGTCTCTGTAGCTCTGTGACTTGGACTTCACCCATTCACAAGGAGAAATGGCCCAGAAATCCGTCCTCTCCCCTCAGAGGCTCTGGCAAATGCAAATGTTCCTAGAAAATCCTCCAGTCCCCAAGAGCAAAGAAAAGGATCCAGCTCTCAGAGAGGCTGCTGCCTCCCAAGTCCCGAGCCCTAGTGACGGGGCTGTCCGTCCTCCCCAGGGCTGCAGAAGCTTCTCCTCTAAGGAAAGAAAACAGGGTCTGGGCGTGTTGGCAGAGCACGGGCGGGCTCCAAAAATCCTGTGTGTGCACAATTAAAAGTTGGCCGCCCCGGCCTCCCAGCGCAGACTTAAAGAGACAGGGCTTTTGCGGAAACCAAACAAGGGCCAGCTGGCTTTCTTTTTTTCTCTGTCTGTCTGTCTGTCTACCTGTGTGTATGTGTCTCTCTCTCTCTCTC
>NW_004524626.1:11183627-11211680 GCF_000260255.1 Octodon degus
ACTTTTTGGAGCTGCGCGGCCCAAAGCCTGCAGGAGATGCTCGTTTTCTTCTTGGCCTATATTTTTGTCCTCGGAATCTCGACATGCTTTGCTTTCCTGTTCCTGTTCTTGGTGAGGAAGCACAGAGGAGCGGGCTCCAGGCCAGCCGCTTGGTGCGCCCGCCCGGCGGTGGGGAAGGCGGCGTTGCCTTGGTCCCTTCCAAGCGTGCCTGCCGTCCTCGCCAGCCGTTTAGCCCGTCCAGCAGGGCTTTGAAGGCAAACCTTGGCAGAGCGGGGTTCAGCCCCCGGAGGCCACAGGTCCATGGAGGAGAAAACAAGTGCTGGCTTCCATCCTAGAGATGCAGGCTCCTTGGCTGGATGTGGTTGGCTGCCTTTTCCGTTTTATTTTCTGAGACATTCTAGCTGTGAACTCAAAGAAATCTTCCTGCCTCAGCCTGAGTGCCTTAATTACAGCTTTATTTTTTTATTGAAGAGGTATGCCAAAGAGAAAGACTGGGAGGCCCAACAGAACAATCAGGATGGATGGATTGTGTGTGTGTGTGTGTGTGTGTGTGTGTGTGTAAATTAGAAAACAGCTCCCCCAAGAAGCTGAGGCAGGAGGATCTCCAGGAATTTGAAGCCATCCTGTGCTACATAGTAAGACCCTATTTCAGAACAAAACTGGGGAGGGCTGCTGGTGTGTGATGGGAAGGTACACCCTTGAAAAGTGGTACAAGAGCTGTGTACCTTCAGGTCCAACCCTGAAGCCAGCAAGTGCATTTATTTCAAGCTCCTGGAAGCAGCTCTGGCCCAGGAGTGTGTGACCCCTCTCTTGCAGTCTCTGCCATTCTTGTCATCCTGACCTACAGGTACCCACAGGGGACACACTTCCGTGCCTTCGCTCTCCGTATAGCCACAAGCTTTCATGGCACCTTCCAGCCACGGTACATCCATAGACAGTATTACACATAAACAAAGTATTCTTTTTTGTAATCTTTTTAGAAAGTAAAACAATTTAATAAAGCTGCAGATAATGCTGGCACTTCTCTGTGTGTGGTCCTCGTGTCACTGTGCTGATGCTGTTTGTGTTGGCAGAGCTGAGGTTGGGAGACGGCTCCCTGCTCCCTGCGCACGGTGGGGAAACCCTGTACTGCGGAGCAGTCCCCCGGGCCACGAGTGCTGTGGCCTTCAAGATTTTCTAAAGTAGATCTCTTTTTGTACTGGGGATGTAGCAAATGACAAGGATTATTTTAAAAGCAGGCTTTATTTATTTTTACCAGGGATTGAACTTGGGACCTTGTGCTTGCCAGGAAGGCATTTATGCCACTGAGCTATATCCCCGGCTGCAGGCTTATTTTGAAAAATGTTCAAAGCTGTAAGAAAACTGCAACAATATTGTGATACGCTCCCAGAGCCAGGCATGTTGGCACAGGCCTGTAATATCAGCAATCAGGAGGCTGAAGCAGGAAGATCTCAGTGAATTCAAGGCCAGCCTGCACTACAGGGTGAATTCAAAGCCCACCTGAAGGGCCAGGATGACAGCTCAGTGGCAGAAGCACCTGCCTGGCAAGTGCAAGGTCCCGAGTTTCATCCCTGGAACTGAAAAAAAAAAAAAGGCCTGACCTGAATTACAAAGGGAGACCTTGTCCCAAAAGAAACAGCAGACCTTTCTGAAAAGTAACATCCAGATAATACAGAATATGGCAAAGTGAAGGGTGCCCCTAGTCCCACTTGGTGAGAATGGCATTATGTATGCATACTTTTTTTTAAGAGCTTTTTTTAATTTTATTTATTTATTTGTGTGTGTGTGTGTGTGTGGCGAGCTCAGCCCACCAGGGGGCGGGCGGGCTGGCATGTGGTGCTGGGGGATTGAACCGCGGTCCCTGTGCTTTGCTGAGCTTGTTCTAAGTAGGTGCTTTAGACCACCGAGCCATCTCTCCAGCCCCTATGTATGCATACTTTGCCAAATGATGTAATTTGCCTCTGTGTTTGTGTGTGTGTGTGTGTGTCTGAGACAGTCTCCCTGTGCAATTTAGGCTGGCTTTGAACTATTAGCCCAGACTAGTCTCAAATTCCTCCTGCCTCAGCCTCCTGGGATTACAATGCTGGGATTACACCATTCTGGGTTATTTTTTGTTTTGTTTTGTTTTTATTGAGACACAGTCTTGCTATACAGTCAGTCTGGCTTCAAACTCAGCAGTTGGCCTGCCTCAGCCTCCAGAGTGCTGGGATTACGCATATGTGGCACCACGCTCCATGCCCTTCACTTCATTTACTTTTTATTCTTCTTCATTTCTAGGACTAAAGGATAATAGCAGCCTGGACCTCATGTGTGCCAGGCAGCTGCGCTACCCCTGAGCTGCACCCCACCTTTGTTCATTTTTTTTTTTTTTTTTTTTGTACCAGGGATTGAACTCAGGCCCTTGCGCTTGCCAGGCAAGTGCTTATTCTGCTGAGCCATCTCCCTGGCCCCTGTATTTGGTTGTTGCAGGGTCTTACTACGCAGCTGGGACTCATGGTGATCCTCCTGCTCTCAGCCTCCCCAGCGCTGGGATTACAGGCCTGCATCACTATGCCTGGACTCTGGCCCCTTCAGCCAGCCCTGGGGGCAGGGCTGGCTGGGCAGGTGGTGCCTGGGATCAACCACGGTTCCTGCACTTGCCTAAGCAGGCGTTTAGTCCACTGAGCTATCTCACTGGCCCCCAAGTTTTTTTGTTTTTGTTTTTTGGTGGAACCGGGGATTGAACTCAGGCCTTTGCACTTGCCAAGGAAGCACTTATTCTACTGAGCCATCTCCAGCCACCCCCCAGCTTTATTTTTGATGTACTGAATGATTACAGTCCTAGGAATTGAATTTCAGGCCTTCACATTGAGCTACTGCACATTCCTGGCTATTTTCTGAAAGATGGTCTCGTTAAGTTGCCCAAGCGAGGCTCGAAGTTGAAACCCTCCTGCCTCAGCCTCCCAGAGCGCAGGAAGGACAGGAATGCACCTGCACACCTGCCTCTACTGTTTTATTTTCACCCGTCCGTGTTTGCAGTGGGGAGTGGTTACAGTCATACGGAGAGCTGGCCGCGTGGGACCGGGGCTGCGGATGTGTCCGCAGGCCTCCCTGCCCTCTCAAGTCCTTGGTTCTTCCCTGGGCGGCACAGCTGGGCGGGCGGTCTGCGCAGGCGTCGGAGGTCCCGGATGGCGAGGCCAAGGAGCGCTTTGCTAATGCAAGCGTCTGGCGCTCGTCTGCTTCCCAGGAGTTTGGAGCCAAGAAGAGGCCTTTAGAAAATTAAAAAAAAAAAAAAAAAAAATGGTTTCTCACAAAGCAATTGCCAAGGCCGTTCGGTCATTTTATTTTCTTGTTCAGTTCGTGCCAAAATTAAGCCCATCCCCCATAACCACCTCATACTTTTTTTTTTTTTTTTTTTTGGATGAGCTACATCTTTTTTCCTTTTTTTTTTTTTTTTTTTTTTTTTGGAGGGAGGGTCTTGCTATGTTTTGGCCCCGGCTGGCCTCTGATTCACAGTGATCCTCCTGCCTCAGCCTCCCAGCTGCGGGGATTACAGGCATGTCCCACCATACCAGGCTAATGCTATTTTTAAAAAATTATTACAGTCAGACTGGGCGTGGTGGCGCGCCTGTAATCCCTGCGCTTGGGAGGCAGAAAACAGGAGAACCGCTATGAGCCCATCTGTGTGGCGAGACAAACTCTGTAGACCCTGTACTAAATACATTTAAAAAAACTATTATAGTAAATGACACTTTGCCATGAGTTGTCAAAATCCTCCTCCTTGCTTTAGAAACACATCACATTGTGGAGGTTGATGGCATGCAACTTTTCTTTTTAGAGTTAAACATTCACCATATTTCTCATCCCACTTCAGATTTTATTTTATTTTATTTTGATGTATTTAGTACAAAGTCTTCAGCGTCTCGCTACACAGACCGGACTCGCCTTCAGTCTCCCAAGCGCTGGTCTCAGCGCGCCCAGGGTCGGGGCCAGCACGGTACACCAAGGATCGGACCCGGGTCCCTTCGCTTTAATCCACTGAGCTATCTGGCCGACCCTTAGATTTCTAATACTTTTTTTTTTTTGGTGGAACCAGAGTTTGAACTCAAGCCTTTGTGCTTGCCAGGGAAGCACTTATTCCGCTGAGCCATCTCCCCGGGCCCTCTCAGATTTTTAAATTGTGGGCAGGGCTGGAGAGATGGCTCAGTGGTCTAAAGCACCTACTTAGAACAAGCTTGGCAAAGCACAGGGACCGGTTCAATCCCCAGCACCACATGCCAGCCAGCCCCGCCCCCTGACGGGCTGAGCTGCCACACACACATATAAATAAATAAAATTTTAAAAAATAATAAAAATAAATAAATTGTGGGCAAATACGCATTACCATACAGTTCCCATCTTAACGATTTATTGATTCTCTTTTCCCCTGGCGCGGGGCTCCACCCCAGCCCAGCACGGCACTTTTCAGCCGCACTGATGGCGGCAGCCTCGCGGGAGTCTTTCCTCCCTACAGCCCTGAGTTCTGTCTCGCCTGCGCCCCAGCCAGTCTCCAGCCCGGCCCTGGCGCCTGCCGACCCACTTCCCGTCTCCAGGAATCTGACCACAGGGCAACCTCAGGGCCTTCCCACCGAGCCACGCTTCCAGGCCTTTATTATTTTGAGACGCAGTCACAAAATTGTCCAGGCTGGCCTCCAGCTTGCAGCTGTCCTGACTCGGCCTCTCCGGTGCTAGCATTTGGGTGAGCATAGCGGCACCCAAATTCTAACTTTTTTTTTTTTCTTTCCGTCTTTTTGAGACAGGGTCTCCCAACGCAGTCCAGGCTGGCCTTGAGCTCACTTTGCAGCCCTGGCTGGTCTTGAACTCCCAGTGATCCTCTTGCCAGCCTCCCAAGTGCTAGGATTACAGAGGTGCACCACCAGCCTGGTTTTACCTTTTATTATTTATTTAATTGGCATCTGCTGACTTTCTCCGAGGGAGGGGCGGGCCAGGGGCGCAGGGTTGCCTCAGGATAGGGCTGATCTGTGAAAAGCGCAAGCTCCTCTTCCATCCCCTGGGTCCTAAAGAGCTACTTCACACACACGGGCCTGGGACAGGACCTCAGAGTAAACAAAAGGGACGATGGCTCCGTTGGGCGCAGCGACGTCGCAGGCCTGTGATCCCAGCACTCAGGAGGCTGAGGCAGGAGGATTGCTACAGGTTTTAGGCCAACCTGGGCGACATAGTGAGATCCTGTCTCAAGGAGAAAAAGGGGTCAGAGAGACGGAAGGAGGGACGAGGATGGGCGCGGAAGGTGGTGAAAACAGAACCAAGAGTCCTTAGGTCTGCGCGCCTGGTCCTGCCGGAGGAATGTGACCACTTGGTACTGCAAACACGTACTAATAAAAGTAAAAATTTTAAAAATGGAAGGAATAACATGAACTGCTAAGAACTGATGTTCCAGCGCGGCTGGATCCACTTCATATCCCTCTCCACGGTGCACACACCCTCCCCGCACTTTACCTTCCGGGGGTGGGTGGTTTGCGTTGGGCGGCCGCCATCCGAGCGCCCGCGAGGTGCACGTCTCTCCGCTTCTTTGGAAGGGAGGTGGGCGGCCTTTCTCAACAGGGCCAGGGACGACTGCCAGTCTCTAGTGGAACAGTTCCAGGGCTTATCTTCTGGGCACCCGGCTCCGCTGATAAGAGGGCTATCTTTAGTTCCAGGGCTGAGAAAGAAAGGTGAAGAGCCTGCCAAGGTCAAAGGTAGGCTGCACAGCCAGAAACCAAACCTGAATTTGAGAGAGAGAGAGAGAGAGAGAGAGAGAGAGAGAGAGAGTCTCACTGTGTAGTTCAGGCCGGTCTTGAGCTCACTTTGTAGCCCAGGCTGGTCTCGAACTCGCAGAGATCCTCCTGCCTCAGCTTCCTAAGGCGTGACTCCCGATGGCACCCCAGTTGTGTGCGTGTTTTAATGGACAGCCACATAATGCTTAACTGCATACGTGCTGCCATTCTCATTTGACCTGCACGCCAACCCTGAGGTCGGCACTATTCTGGCTCTTATCCGCCTGAGGAAGAAAGCACGACACAGGCGCAGTAACTAAGCCAAAGTAACACAGGGACTTAAGCGGCGCAGCAGGGCCTAATCCAGTCTGACTACAAATCTCACTTTGCTTACAGGTCTTATTTATGTTTGTTGTGTGTAGCCCATGCAGAGCATCGGCTCCATAAGAAGCAGTTCCCTACTTCGCCTCTGAAACTCCACCCTGCAAAACCCCACAGCCCGGACCCAGAGACAAATAAAGGACGCCCTTTTCGCAAAGCATAGTCCAGGCTGCGCAGGCGCATCAGGCCGGCCGCTGGACACGCCTCTCTCTTCGCTAATTGGTCATCACCGATGACTGACGGATAGCCGGCGCAGGCGCCCTAGGCTAAACCAGGGACACCTTCCGCTCTGAGACACACCCCTCTCCCTGTGCTCATTGGTCACTTCTAATGCCTGACGGAGATGGGAACCAATGAAAGCTAGGATTTCCGGGTAGGGGCGGGCCTCACGGACGGACAAATTTACGCGGGTTTGGTCCTGGCGTAGTCATGGCGGCTTTTCGCGACATTGAGGAGGTGAGCCAGGGTCTGCTGAGTCTGCTGGGAACTAACCATGCCCAGGCACAGCAGCGACGGCTCCTGGGGCGCCACGAGCAGATCCTGGAGCGGCTGCTGGAGATGCAGGATGGCGCTGAGCAGCAGCTGCGAGGTGAGGGCCGGACCGTGGGCGGGGGCTCATCGGGTTTAGAGGTGTGTGTAGGAGTCCGGCCCCTTGATGGGTGCTGTGAACAAGAGCCGGACGATGGGGGTTGAAATAGTGCTTGAGAATCAACCCCCCCAATGGACTGTGAGATGAAACGTGAGTTCGTAACCTTCAGTGCCTCAGTTTCCTTAGCTGTCAGAAGTCTATGCCTTCCTCCTAAGGTTGCTAGAGATGTTTTAGAGCACCCAGTGTGAGCCTGGTCCTGGGTGGCATCAGGGAACAAAGCAGAATCTCTAGGTATGGTGGTGCACGCCTGTAACTCCAGCACTCATGAGGCTGAGGCGGGATGATTGCCGCGAGATCGAGGCCAGCCTGGGCTACATACATAGCAGGACTCTGTCACAAAAAACCAAAAAAACCGAAACCGAAAACCCTAGAGGAGGTGAGGGAGGCAGGGGCGGTGGTGAGGACTGAAGAAATTGGTGTAGATAAAGGACCTAGTGCTTTACTTAGAGAATATGGGATAAATAATGCTATTTTCTTTGGCTCCAAGATACCACAGAATGTAAAACTTACTGAAAGGTAAGCGGGAGAAAGCCAGTATCTTTACCTACGTGGGGAGCGCTGCCTGCGCAGGCCCGAGGTCCCTCCCCAGCACTGGGAGAAGAGAGCCTGGACTGATAATACTGATTGTTATCACTGGTGGTGGGACTGGAACCCAGAGCCTGGGACCTGCCAGACACATGCTCCTCTGCTGAGCTGTGTCCTCAGACTTGCTTCAGATGTTGAGGCAGGCAAGCTGCCCAGGCTGGCCTCACACCTGCAACCCTCCTGCCTCAGCTTCTTCAGTAGCTGTGGTTACAGGCGAGCACCACCCAGCCTGACTGTTACAGCTTTTATGAGTTATTGTTGTTTTTTTCCTGGTGGAACCGGGGATTGAACTCAGGCCCTTGCCAGGGAAGCACTTATTCCACTGAGCCATCTCCCCCACCCCTGTTAGAGCTTTTGTGAGCCTGCATTTTGGTGGCACGAAGCACAATCCTAGAGTTGTTCAGCCCTTACTCTAAGAACTCTTTCTCGTCTTCTCTGTCCCATTAATCACTGACACTTGCCCTCCCCCAAATCCTGGTACCTACCAGTCTATTTATTTATTTATTTGTTTATTTATTTATTTATTGTGGAACTGGGGATTGAACTCAGGTCCTTGCCAGGGAAGCACTTATTCTACTGAGCCATCTCCCCAGCCCCTCTATTGTATTTATTTATTTTTAATTTTTTAATGTATTTGGTACAGGGTGTCACCGTGCAGCTCGGACTCATAGTGATCCTCCTGTTTTCAGCCTCCCCAGCGCTGGGATTACAGGCGTGCACCACACACCCTGTCTCGTTGCCGGCTCAGCATGCACATACTGGGGTTCGAACCCCAGTCCCTTGTTTGCCTAAGCAGGCACTTAGCCTGCCGAGCTATCTCGCCTGTCCTGTTTTGTTGGTTTTTGAGATAGGCTCTGGCTCTGTAGCTCAGGCTGACCTTGAACGCATGGTGACCCTCCTGCCTCAGCCTTCTGAGTTCTGGGCTGTAGGATGTATTTAGAGACAGGGTCTCAGTAGGTACCTCAGAGGGCCTGGAACTCAAGGTCCTTCTGCCTCAGCCTCCTAGTTAGGCTGCAGCTGTGCGCTGCGATGCTTGGCTTACCCAGGGGATCTTCATAGCTGGGTTCGCACGCTTCTGGTAGGAGGAAATCAGGGGTCACGCCATAGAGACAGGAAGAAGCAGGCGCAGGATTGTCAACACCGAGGCGCCCTTGCGGACTGATGAGAGGGCACGAAAAGGCGCGGTTGGGGCCGGGGAGATGGCTCAGTAGGATAAGATCTTTTTTTTTTTTTAACATTTATTTATTTATGTGTGTGTGTGTGTGTGTGGCCAGCTTAGCCCACCAGGGGGCGGGGCTGGCTGGCATGTGGTGCTGGGGATTGAACCGCAGTCCCTGTGCTTTGCCAAGCTTGTTCTAAGTAGGTGCTTTAGACCACTGAGCCATCTCGCCAGCCCGAGGATAAGATCTTGACTGGCAAACGCAAGGATCTGAATTTAATCCCCGGTTCCTCCAAAAAAGAAAAGGCGCGGTAGAGGGAACCCGCGGAGGTGGACGTGCAGGGCTGCCGGCTTAGACGGCCAGTTGGACACACAGACCAAACCCGAGGCTTCCTGCTGCCGCGTTGTGACCCGTGCCGGGTCAGTCTCAGGGCCTGTGGCCCTCAGGCCAGTGTCCTGCCGCTGAGCTGCACCCCTAGCCTTTTCCTTTTTTTTTTTTTTTTTTGGAACCGGGGATTGCACTGAGGCTCTTGAGCTTGCCAGGCAAGGGCATATTCTACCGAGCCATCTCCCCAGCCTCCAGCCTTTTATACTTTATTTTGAGACAAGCCTCGAACTTGAGCTCCTCCGGCCTCAGCCTTGCAGGGTGCGGGCGATTCCAGCTGCGCGCAGCCACATCCGGTGTGTAACCTGTGCTTGTCACCACTTGAGTGTGTCGAAATGTGCACTGGCACCCCAGGAACCCCGAGCATGTTCGGGTAGGGACTTTCTGGTTGGTCTTAGAAATGCGGCGGCTCTGATGTTGCCGGGAGACCCGGGTCCCAGGAGCGACGGGTGGACCTGCGGGCGCCTCCTTCTGTCCCGCTGCAGAGACGCTGGCCGCGGAGGAGAAGGTGGCCCAGAGCCTTCTAGACACCAAGGAGTGCGTGCGCCAGGGGGCCGTGGAGCTGCGGCAGCTGGAAGCCGAGCTCCAGAAGGCGGGGGACGAAGACGCCATCCTGCAGGCCAGGCTGCGATATCCTTCACCGGCCAGCGCTGGCCTGCACCCCAGGGGGAAAGAAAGGAAAGAGCCAGGCATCGGGGTGCACTGGAGGATGGAGCCAGGATGGGCGCTAGTTTAAGGCCAGCCTGGATTACAGAGCGAGATCCTATCCCAAACAACAAAACAGCAGAGGCCAGGGAGATAGCTCAGTAGATTAAGCACTTGCCTGGCAAGCGCAAGGTCCTGAGTTCAATCCCTGGTACTGCAAAAACAAACAAACAAACAAACAAAAAAGGGCAGAGTAGGCACTCTCCGCAGAGTGGGATTCGGCCGCGCCTTCCCTCCGGAGCCGGGCCCTTAACACCTGCACACCCAGCTCAGCCAGGAGCTGCAGGACCTCAGGGAGCTGGAGGCCGAACTCGACAGACAGGAGCGAGAGGTGGACGAGGACACCACGGTCACCATCCCTTCCGCAGTGTGGGTTCCCAGCGGGCTTGTGGGGTGGCGCTGGGGTCGGATCCACCCCGGGGCCGGGGCGGGCGACGGCCCCGCTTCCTCTCTTTGTCCTGTCACCTACAGGTACGTGGCTCAGCTTTACCGTCGGATTAGTAAAATAGAGTGGGATTACGAGTGCGAACCTGGGACCATCCGCGGCAGTATCCTTTGCAGTGGGTGGACATGGGCTCAGCCCGGGAGGTGGCACAACTCCAGGGAGCCGGGGAAAGAGGTGAGCATGGCTGCTTTGTGCAGCCAATGGGAGCACAGGGCCTTGAACCTGCGGAGGAAGCGTTCTACCCCTGAGCCACCCCTGAGCTCCGCCCCAGTCCGGTTTAGCTTATTTCTAGACAGGATCTGGTTAAGTTTCTTCCGCCAGGTGGGGAGGCGCACTCCTGCAGGCCCAACACTTGGAGGCTCAGGCAGGAGGATCTCTGTGAGTTCAAGGCCAGCCTGGACTGCATAGTGAGACCCTGTTTAAAACAAAACAGGAGTCGGGGAGATGGCTCTGTGGAATAAGTGCTTCCCTGGCAAGCGCAAGGGCCTGAGTTCAATCCCCGGTTCCAGGGGGAAAAAAATGTAAAACAAAACCTGAAAGCGAAGTTTGTGGAGTTGGCCTCAAAATTGCAATCTTTATGACTCAGTCTCCTGAGTGGCTGGGATTACAAAAATGACCTAAATAGCTTACATTAAAGAAGGAGAAAAAAAAAAAAAAGACTCAGCTCATGGCTGAGTCACACAGCATGATTCCAGCATGCACAGCCAAGGTTTGGATTGCCAGTGCCAAAAATAAGCCAGATGTGAAGGCACTCATGAGTCACTCTAGGAGGCTGAGGCAGGAGGATCCATGCACCGTGGAGCAATTTAGGGAGACCATGGCTTGCAAACAAAAAGGGCTGGGGGGCGGAGCTCAATGCAAAAGCGGGGTGGGCGTGGGGGGTGTTTCCGCTCCAGTCCAGTACAGCAGACAAATGGGCGGTAGTTGGGGAGCAGCGCATGCGCGGTTTTCCTTGCCTCAGCGCTGCAGTCCACCATGGCCCCAGCGTGGCCCAGCCCGTCCACCTGGACAGCGCCCAGCTCTCCAAGCAGTTCATCAGCGACTACCTCTGGAGTCTGGTGGACACCGAGTGGTAGATGGGAGCCACGGGGACCGACAGGACGCCGAGGCTGCAGTGGAGGGCTGCGAGTGGCTGGGTGGGGGGATCAGGTTAACAATAAACGTTTGCACTGGACCTGGCGGTGCTCTCTGGTCATCCAAGCAGGAAGGGCTGAGGCAGGAGGATTGCATGCCACAGTGTGAGGCCAGCGTGGGCTGCATAGTGAGACCCCATCTCAAAAAGCAAAAAAAAAAAAAAAATAATAATAATAATAATAATAAAATGTTTGTGCATAAATGGCTTTCTTGTTTTTTTTGTTTTTGTTTTTGTTTTTTTTTGGAGGAACCGGGGATTGAACTCAGGCCCTTGCACTTGCCAGGGAAGCGCTTATTCCACTGAGCCATCTCCCTGCCCATAAATGGCTTTGTTGAGGTCTTTCTCTCCCTGCTTTGGCCTCAGATCTCTGATGGCCCGTAAGTAGCTGTAGGGAGCCGATGGAACCATGCCGGGGGCTTCCCGCGACCTAGCCTCACGGAGGCTCCAGAGTACTAGGCGTGAGGGCCCAGGCCTGTGATCCCAGCACATGGGAGGCTGAGGCAGGAGCGCTTTGCAGTCAGCTCCCGTCTCAACAAAATTAACGCAGTTTTATGGAGTGACAGATTCTGTTTGTTTCCTGGCTTTTGGTGCGGAGGATGGAACCCAGGGCCTCCTGTGAGGCAGGCAGGTGCTTACACTGACCCACGCCACCACTGAGTCCTTTTTGCTTTCTTGTTCAGAGACCCAGTCTTGCCGTGGAGCATAGGCTGGCCTCGAACTCAGCAATCCTCCTGCCTCAGCCTCTGGAGCGCCAGGAAGATAGGGGTGTGCCACCCCACCCTGCTTTCATCAGGTTTTTTTTTTTTTAATTTATGTTAGTTGGTCTTTTATTTATTTATTTATTCTCTTGGCGGAACCAGGGATTGAACTCAGGCCCTATGAGCTTGCCAGGCAAGCGCTTATTCTACTGAGCCATCTCCCCAGTCCCAATTTATGTTAGTTGGTACAGGGTCTGCTACAAAGTTTGGACTTGTAGTGGTACTCTGGTCTCGGCCTCTCCGGCCGGGATTACAGGTGTGCACCACCACACCTGGTTTTGGTGGCCGGCACAGCACACCCAGGGTTCTGGGGCCAGCATGGCATGCAGTACCAGCAAGCAAACCTGAGTCCTTGCGCTTGCCTGACAGGCACTTAGGTGGTGGAGCTGTCTCCCTGGCTGATGGGGTTCTTTTATGTGGTCCCCATCCATTCCTTCAGCTCCCCAGAGCATCCCCGCCCTAGTGACATGACACAGCACCAGGAGGCCCTCTGCTGTGGCTGCCCCTGGACACCACAGCGCACTCAATGCCCTCCCTGGCTTCGGGCCCCAGATCCCAGTGGTGACTGCTCTGCCCACGAGAAATGCCTCAGCCACAGTCACGGCCTGGGACAAGCCTCACAAGGCAAGCGCAGCCTTGGGCCTGGCCTGTGGCCGACACTGTCACTGGTGGCCCTTCCTGCCTTGGTGGACTGGGAGCTCCATCCTGTGAGTGACAGAGGCAGCAGCGCAGGGTTCTGGAGGGGGACAGGGTCCCAGTGGACGGCTGGTTTCCCTCCTACAGGTCCCCTGCTGGCAATGCCCCAGCATTCAGTTTCCCAAGAGAAGATGTGTCCTTTGGGGACTGCAGCCAGGTGCAGCGGGCTGCTCTCCACCTAAGGCCCCCCAGGGAGGAATTCAGTGGGGGCGGGAGGTGAGGAGGGGCTGAACTCCCTGCTCTGTGGGGAGAGGCCCAGCCCTGTGCGCGCCTGGGCTGTGACTCACTGCCCGCCTGGCCGGATGCCTGGACAGCCTCGCCCGCAGCCTCCAGCCTGGCCACCTCTCCTGGCCATCCTCTTCAGAGCTGATGCCCCCTGCCCCCTGGCACAGGCATGGGGAAGCCAGTTGAGCACTGGGAACCAGAATCAAGTCCCACACCTGTCATCCCAGTACTCAGAAGGCTGAGGCAGGAAGAAATCATGAGTTCAAAGACAGCATGGAGCCTCTCAAAAAAAGGGGGGGGGGGCCTGGGGAGATAACTCAGTGGAATAAGTGCTTGCCTGGCAAGCGCAGGGTCCTGAGTTCAATCCCCAGTACTGAAAAAAAAAGGGGGGGGGGGCCTGGGGAGATAACTCAGTGGAATAAGTGCTTGCCTGGCAAGCGCAGGGTCCTGAGTTCAATCCCCAGTACTGAAAAAAAAAAAAAAAAAAACCCCCCCAGTGTGAAGTTGCACACCCTTAAAGCCATTGTTGTGGATGCCGCACTGGCCCTGCTGCTGGCTTTCTGGGTCCTGGGATTAGAGGTGTGCACCACCGTGCCTGGCTTCTCATGTGCAGCTGGACTGGTTCTCTGGCAGGTGAGAGCCCCGAGTGACTGGAGTCTGGCTGCTTGTCCCTAGCCCCACAGCAGGCAGATAGCAGCGGCAGGGGCCCACCTGAGCCAGCTGCGTCTAGATCTTAAGCACTTTATCTTCACCGCGAGTGAGATCCTTTCCATGGTGATAAATGAGCGGGAGGAAATGCCACTGGCGCAGGCGAGCTCCGCAGGAGGAAATCAGGCTGTGGGCAACAGCAAGGACGCTGGCCTGGACGCTGCCTTGATCAAGCCAGGCCTGCGGTCCCGGCGGTGCCCGGGAGGATTTCCAGTTCCTGGGTGGGCCCCAGCTGAGGCCAGCGAAGGCAGCAGCCTCCTGTGCCCCTCTTGTGTGTGACGATGGGATGGGGGTGCCTCCCCAGCCCCTATTTACTTCTTAGTTTGGCAGGGTTTTGCCAAATTGCCCAGGCTGGGCTGAACTTGCGATTCTCCTGCCTCAGCCTCTCCCAGTGCGGGGATTACAGGTGTGCACCACGGTGCCCAGCAGCCACTGACCTCTTGACTTGGGTTAATGTGCACCTGGCCTGCGTGGGTGGCCGATCTCAGGAGAGGGTGGGAGGGGGGGAGGGAGGGACACAAACCCAAGCTGGGCCGACCAGGTCCAGGAAGCTGGGGTTGCTGCCTGCTGGGCTGGGGCATTCGACCTGGAAAGTCCCACTGGGCAGCCCACTGCTTTCTAATCCTTCTGTCATCACGGAAAATCACTGTCTGAAGGGGGGGGGGGCAGGGCAGGGACATCCGGGCCAGCTGCAGGCAGGGCAGCACCCACCCGTCTCCCACACAGGCCAGGCTCCTGGCTTGCTCACAGCTGCTGTGGTGGGGATGCCCCGGCTGGAAGCGGTTGGGGCAGGAAGGGCGCTGCTGGTTTTTACTTCGAGACAGGGTCTTATGGATTGAACTCACGCCCTTGCACTTGCCAGGCAAGCACTTCTCCTACTGAGCCATCTCCCCGGCCCGCATGGTGATCATCCTGCCTCAGCCTCCGAGCGCTGAGGGTATGGGTGCGCCGCTGAGCGGTGTTTGTGTAACTGCTTTAACACAAAACGGCCCAAACCGGACGGACGCCAGAGGCTTCCGGCACCTCTGCCCCTCCCGGGCCCTGCTGCAGGCCCTGCGGACGCCGCGTCCCGCCTCCAGCGCCCGCTCCTGCGGTTCCCCGGCGGCCGGGCCGGCGGCGCGTTTGTCCTGTTTGCCGCGCGGCTGAGCTTG
Organism: Octodon degus; assembly: GCF_000260255.1. NCBI lineage: Eukaryota > Metazoa > Chordata > Mammalia > Rodentia > Octodontidae > Octodon > Octodon degus. The sequence continues at coordinate 11,198,345 of NW_004524626.1, forward strand.
CGTCCGTCCAATCGAGCAATTATCGGCCGAGCTCCGGACGGGCTGCTCCGTGCTCGCTCCCGGAGGCGTTCTGGACGCTGCCCAGGACAAAGAGCGGAAGGCGGGAAGGACGAGCCACCCGGTGGACACCAGGGACACGACAGGCCCGCCGAGGCCCAGCAGGGAAGGATTAGCCGCAGACCTGCCTTCAGGGCGGGAAACCGGGGCTCTCGGGCGCCCCAGACGGCGGGGCAGGCCGGAGACAGGGCCGCGGGCGTCGCCCTGCAGCCGCGTTGAGCCCCAGCCTCTCATCTCTCTCCTCTTGGTCTGGAGTCTGTCCTTTTGTGACCGCTGATTTCCCGCGTCCTGCTCTGAGGGTCTGACCTTGTAGCGGCGCAGCAGAACTTCCTGTTTCCTTGCAGGGGACCCCGTTTGTGGACACCCGGGGCGTTGTGAATGATGCTCCTGTGAACACAGCTGTGCAGAGATCTGCTCGGGGGCCTGCATTTTATTGGGTGTGGTCGCCCCCACCTGTAAGCCAAGCTACTCAACAGGCTGAAGCAGGAAGACTGCGAGTTCGAGCCCAGTCTAGGCAATTTAGCAAGATCCTGGCTCAAAATAAGACATATAAAAGGGCTGGGGAAAAAAAAAATAATAAATAAATAAATAAATAAAAGGGCTGGGGATGCAGTCCAGTTCTCCCTGGATTGAGTCCCCAACATATACACACACACCCAACAAAAATTACCAGGCATGGTGATGCATGCTTGCCATCCCAGCACTCTAGGAGGCTGAGATAAGACGATCTCCATAAATTTGAGGCCAACCTGCACTACATAGGGAGACCCTGTCTCAGAAAAGAGAAAAGAAAAGAAAATCCTGTTTTCAGCTCTTTTGTGTTTACCCAAAAGTGGAATTTCTAAGCTCCTATGGTAATTTAATGGCTTTTTTTGAGGAATCGTCAACAATTTTCCACAGCGGCTGCAACACTTTGTATTCCTACCCACAGCACAAATCCTCCAGTTTCCCCACATCTTTCCTTAATGAAAAAATGAAACAAAATTTCATAACAGAATAATAGCAACAGTGAATGTACTATGTAACATTATCTTCGAGTAGCTACTCGGAGCGCAAGACACAAACCGGGGGGTGCCCTGCGCCTGTTGTCCAGTGCAAGGGAGGCCGAGGCAGGAGGGTCACCAGGAGTTTGAGACCAGCCTGGGCTACATACACTGTATTAACATAATATTTCCACATCTTTGCCACATTGGCTGGTTTTGGCTTGGTAATTGCAGCCACTCTGATGCATGTGGAGCGGATTCTTACTGTAATTTTGCCTCATTTTTAAAAACCTTTATTTATGTATGTATTTGGTACAAGGTCTTACTACACAGCTTAGACTTGTAGTGACCCTCCTGTCTCAGCCTCCCTCCCTTGCACTGGAATTACAGGCATGTACCACCACGCCTGGTTTTGGTGGGTGGCACAACACAGCCCCGGGACCAGGGCTGGCATGACATGCAGTACTGGGAATCGAACCCTGATGCTTGTACTTGCCAGGCAGGCACTTAGACCACTAAGCTATCTCCCCAGCCAATCTTTTTTTTTTTTTTTTCCAGAACCGGGGATTGAACTCAGTTCCTTGTGTTTGCCAGGGAAGCACTTACTCTACTGAGTCATCTCCCTGGCCCCTAGATTCAGTTTTTTGTCTTCCTTGGCCTTTCTCTTCCGTTTCTTTTCTTTTCCCCCCTCCCTCTTTCCTACTTATTTTTTAAGACCTGAGGCCTCTCTGTGTGGCCCAGGCTGGCCCTGAACTCTTGGGCTCAAGAGATCCTCCTGCCTTAGCCTCCTGAGTTCCTGAGATTACAGAGACCCCACTGCATGCCTAACCAGGCCACTTCTGACCACCCTGACTGATGTGTAGGAGTGTTTGCGCTTTGCTTTGCAATGACCTCAGGGGCCTTAAATGCCCGCATGACCCGATTCCCAGAATTTACGATTATTGGGTTTGGTGCTGTAAAATCTCTTGTTTTATGTCTGAGCAGTAGATCTGCTAATCCTGTGTTAATACTGCCTCTTACCCTAATCTTTTGTTTGAGACTCTCCTTGTGCAGCCCAGGCCGGCCTCAATTTGTGCATCTCTGTCTCAGCCTCATGCAGGGCGCCCCTGCCTCTCCTAGAGCTGACCAGTCTAGGACCAAGGCAGGAAGGGAGGCGTCGCTGTGTGGGTTGGGCTGCCTGGGCTCCGGGGTGAGCGCTGGCCTAGCTGCAGGAGGCTCTGAGGTCCAGGCCCAGTATCAAGGGCAAAGGACACAAGGGAGGAAGGGAAGGAGGCAGTACGTACCTCGGCCCCACAGCTAAGCCTCATCCTGTCCCTTCCCCAGTGCCAATGTCACCTCCTCAGTGGCCTCTTTTTTTTTTTTTTTTTTTGCGGAACTGGGGATCAAACTCAGGCCCTTGCACTTGTCAGGGAAGTGCTTATTCCACTAAGCCATCTCCCCGGCCTCCCTTTAATATTCTTGTGAAATGGAGCAATTAGGAAGTCACCTCAGCACTCTGGAGCAAGGGACAGAATTCAAAACACACAGGGTTCAGCCAAAAGGCTCACAGGAAATTTAATCGATCACCATAGGAAATTCAGGCTATAAAAACATTCTATACAGTGGTTTAAAAAGCAGAACTGTCCCCAAAGCATCTACCTCACGGGGGGAGCCCGCCACAGCCCGTGCTCATCACCTTTTACAAAGCTGAGGCAGCTGGGGCTGTGCAGGACCCCCGGAAGGGTCACCATTGTAGCGGGGGGTGGGGGGTTGCAAAAATAAATAGATTTCACACATACACACGCACATACTCACACAGTAAAGGTCTCAACAAATACACAAAAGTGCAAACTTAACACCAAGCGCACTCCCTGCGCTTCGTGTTTACACCCAGGGGCCGCAAGCGCCCTCCAAGGTTGGGCACAGGGATTTGTCGCTGGGTCCTGACGCTCAAGGATCCCTGGGGACTTCAGTGCCATCCTCCTCGGGAGGCAGCTGCACCTCACACAGCCTCTCACCACACCAGCAGCCTTCCTGCCTCCACGCCTCGAGCCCAGGAGCCCAGGACGGACAGATTCTCACAGGGCGGGCCCCTTGCTTGCTGGGGTGGGGTGACGGTGTGCTTCCAGGGAGGTTAAGGGCTCTGCGGCATTTGCATAGAGGCAGAAGTCAACTGGGATGACAAAGAACGGAGGCTTGGGGCTGGCTCAGTGGTGCAGCGTGTGCCTGACACCCCAGCACCCTGGGAGGCGGAGGCAGGGGATCACAAGTTTCAAGGCCAACCTGAGCAGTGACTTAGTGAAACCCTGTCTCTAAAAAAAAAAAAAAAAAAAAAAAGAAAGAAAGAAAAAAGAAAGAAAGGAAGGGCCGGGGATGGAGCTTAGTGTGAAGGCCCCGGATTCAATCTCTAAATCCAAAGGAAAGAAAAGAGGGAATGAGGGAAAACGGCTATTCAGAGCTTCATAATCACAGGTTTGAAGTATCCATCACCCTGGCCTCTCCTGCCCTCCCCATACAGCAGCTCTGCGTCCACAGCCGCCCAGCTGGGTGGGTGCTGCTCGTCTGTGATAGCCAGCACTCGGGAGGCTGAGACAGGATTGCTGAGTTCAAGGCCAGCCTGGGCTACATAGCGAGACACCCATCCCAAAAGTAATGACAAAAGAAACCCAAAAAGAGCCGGCCACTTCTAGCCAGCAATCTGTCCCAACGCAAGCAGCGAGCGGCAAACAGTGCAAAATAATTGCGCACGCCGTGCAGCTGTGACCCGAAAAGTGCAAGGAGCTAAGGGAGGGGCAGGGCTGGGATCCGCTGGCGGGGTCCTGGGGCGCCCCCAGGGGCTGCGTGCGTCCCGTGGCGCAGGCACTTCCTAACTGTTAAGGGCGAGGGTGATGCAGGCTTGCTTCTCCTCGGCAACTGGCAAAGTTTTGGCGAGTGGATGAATGACTGAGTTGCACTTGGTCGGCGGCGGCGCCACATCCAGGATCCCTCTGTATCCTGGGTAGCAAGGGTCCCCTGAGTCACTGTCCTGGCTTCCCAGGGTGCAGGCCCCCCGATCTGGACGGATGGCAGGGTGAGGCAACAGCGGGGAGGTAACCGGCTCTCCTGAGTTGAGGGGCTGGGGGGCGGGGGAGCGCGCGGCTAGCACCTGCCCTTCCTTGCTCCTCCGCCCCGCGGTGGGCCTGTCCTTTGGTCCTTCATGCCAGGAGAGGAGGGCAAAATGAGCCTGGCGTGGCGGCCATGCCTGTCATCCCAGCACCTGGGAGGCTGAGGCAGGAGGGGCACTGAGTTCAAGGTCGGCGTGGACTACATACACAGCGAGGCTCTGTCTCAAAAGACAAAACAGGGCCGGGGAGATAGCTCAGCCACATAAGTGACTGCCTGGCAAGCATACATCCTGAGTTCAATCCCTGGTGCTGCCCAAAAAAAAAAAAAAAAAGGAAAAGAAAAAAGAGGGCAATGTCCACAATGAGGAACCCGCTCCTCTCTGTCTTTTCTGTTCTCCTTTGTAGGGAAAGAAGAAAGAGCCCGACCGGATCCCATTGCGCAGGCGCCGTTCCGAGTCCAGTTCTGCCTCCCGGACCAATAAATATATAAAACAAAGGCCGGGCAGGCAGGTGCTGGGCTCGGCCGCCGCTGCGGGGCCTTTGGTCTCTTCGTGCTCCGAGTGGAACGCGACGGCTCCCAGGCATCAGGTGTGAGGCAGGGAGGTGACGGTCGGTCAGTCGGTCGGGCGATCAGGGGCCGGAGACAGTGTCCTTCCTGGTCCCGAGGAGGGGTGGGCTCGGGCTCACGCCATGTCGTCCTCCAGGCTGACCATCTGTCTCTGCACAGAGCGCAGGACGCAGCTCAGCGCGCAGCTAGCCCGGCGGGTCCCGCCCTGGCTCTGCCGGGTGCGCTGTGCACCCCTGCGCCGTGCATCTCCTGCGCGTCGCGCCCTGCCCCGGGGTCTTTGCACACGGCAGTACCCTCTCCGAGACGCCCACTGTGGACCCCCATCTGAAATCGCGCCTCCTCCCCCACCTCCTGGGGCTGGGGACCCCAGACGCTCACCGAGGGGTAGGTGTAGCCATCCTGGCTACGGCAGATGTGCACCTCGTCCTCCGTGGTCTTCTGGTACACCGGGTTGTCAAAGTTGATGCTGTTGATGCTCTTGAGCCGCCAGTTCTTCCAGAGCAGGAAGGCACCGAGGCAGAGGAGAGTGACCAGCCCTGGGGAGAGGTGACCATCGCATGCGTGCTCCAGAGGGCAGCCCGGCCAGGCCAGGCCTCCCAGCCTTTTTACTTCACTGTGTTGTATTTATTTATTTATTTATTTATTTGCTGTTTCTAAAATTTATTCTTTTTATTGTTTTTAGGGAGACCATGCCTTGCCACCTTGCCCAGGCTGGGCTCAAAGTTGCAATCCTCCTGCCTCAGCCTCCCAACTGCTGAGGTTACATGTGTGCAAGGGGGCTGTGCCTTTCTTTGAAGGGAAGGTGACCCCGAGAGGCTTGCTTACCAATAGGGAGGGCAATGGTCAGGGCCCCCATACCACGCGATTTCTTATCCCCTCTGCCAGCGGTGTTGCCCACACCTATGGGGGAGAGGGAAGGGTGACAATAAGACCAAGATGTAGATAGGGACACAGAAAGCAGAGCAGGAAGGTGACAGTCACACGAGGAAAATGCCTGGTACGCCTTGCTACCCTGTTCCAGGCTAGCCTGGAACTTGCTAGGATCCTCCTGCTTCAGCCTCCCAGTGCTGGAAGACAGGCGTGGCTACCACGCCCAGCCTAGAGTCAAAATGCTGAGGTGGACTGCAAGGCTCCGGTGCCACCTTGGAGAAGCCCCCCACGGGCCTGCGGTGAGGTGGTCTTTCTAGAAACTGCATTCCCAGGATGAGGCTGCCCAGCCACTCCTGTGTCCCCTCCCTTCACAGCTGATCAAAGTTTCAGCTAAGTAGGGGAGGGAGGGGATTTGAAATTTGTCTCTTCTGCTAGAAAAGTCCCAGGCTGCTAATGGAAGCCTGGCGCCCCCTTGTGGTCGGGAGCGCAAACTACGGGTGAATTCCCAGACCAGTTGGGGTTCCGCCAACTCCTAAAACAGCTGGCGTGGAGGGCCAGGTGCAGGCTACAGTCCTTTAAGTCCCTTATATAAAAGGACACGGTCTTTGCGCAGAACTCCACCCAGGGCCAGGGAGATAGCTCAGTAGAATAAGCGCATGCCTGGCAAGAGCAAGGTCCTGAATTCAATCCCCAGTCATTCAAAAAAAAAAAAAAAAAAATCTATTTCTTTTGCAGTATTGGGAATCAAATCGAAGCACATTCTACCACTGAGCTGCATCCCCAGCCCTTTTTATGATTTTAATTTGAACAGGGTCTTTTTAACTTGCCCAGGCTGGCCTCCAACTGTGATCCTCCTGCCTCCGCCTCCTGAGCAGCTGGAATCACATGCATATGCCACTGTGCCCAGCTAACATTAGACCCATTTTACAGGCAGAGAAACTAAGGCTGGTGAGACAGACTCAACAGTCCCAGGGAGCCCAATTGCACCCTAACTATGTGACCCCAGCCCTTACCTTGGTAGGACCTTGTCACAGACTCCGCTGTGCTGAGCTCAGGGGTGGACACAGGCTGCTCAGATGTGCTGGGGGTGGGCTGCTCATGTGTGCGCTGCTTCGGCCTGGTAGTGGGCGGCTCTAGTGTAGTCAAGACAGGCTCGGCCTCTGCCGGAAGAAGGCAGCATTTCCTGAATGCCGTGGGCTCGGGGCCACTTTTTATTTTTTTGAGACAGGGTCTTGCTATGTAGTTCAGGCTGGTCTTTTTTTTTTTTTTTTTTGCGGAACCAGGGATTGAACTCAGGCCCTTGCGCTTGCCGGGGAAGCGCTTATTCCACTGAGCCATCTCCCCGGCCCTTCAGGCTGGTCTTGAACTCACAGCCTTGCTTTCCCACTGAAGAGCAAAGAGGGCTCAGAAGGTTCCAGTTGCGGGCCATGAAGCCAGACCTGTGGCCCTACCTGTGCGACAGCTCCTCATGTCCTTGGCCAGCACCAGACCATCAGGGCAGACACAGGTGAACTTGGGGGAGTGGGGGCTGATCTGCGGGGCTGGCAGGCACAGGTACTGGCAGCCACCGTTGGGGAGGGCTGTCCTCTCACACCAGTTCACTCCTGGGGTGGGAGAAGATAGAAGTCACGGTGAGACTGAGACATCGAGCAGACTGGAAGGTTCTAGAACATTCCAGAAAAAAAGAATTTAGGGCATGGGGGGAGGATCTGGAACATTCTGTGAAAAATCTGGAAGATTCTAGAACATGTTTCAGAAAATTCCATGCAGTGTATTATTTGTTGAAACTGTACTTCCGATTTGATTTGAAACTGTCTCATTGCTATCTGTTTATCAATAAAACTTTGAAAAAAAAAAAGAAAATTCCAGGGCACCTCAGATAACTCTGGAGACTAAGAATACAGGTGATCCATCTTTACCTTTTGGCTGTGTGACATTGTGGAACAGGACAATATCTTCAGGCGAAGACAGGTTTTCAGCCACTAAATGAATGTCCATGCCTGTGAGGCGGTTGACACTGAAGATGGCTTCATTCATGATGTCTGTCCAGAATATTTTGTCCTAAGCAGGCATTAAGGAAGATGATAAATGTCATTAACAGCTGGCATAGGACACAGACCAGGGTCCCCCTAACTCTCTGAGAAGCACAAGTAGGTGGTAGCATCATTTCTTCTTGTTTTGCTGTATAACTGTGATAAAACACATGACATGCAATTCACCATATTAGCCTTAAAAAATGTTTATTTTATCGATCTATCTATCTATCTATCTATCTATCTATCTATGTTTGTTTCCTGCTGCTGGGGACGAGACCCAGGGCCTTGTGATGCTAGAGCACCTGACAGAGCTCATTTCAAAATGAAAAATATAATTGCCTTGCTAATTTGTCCAGGCTGGCCTCAAATTCCTAATCCTCCTGCCTCAGCCGCCTGATTTGCGAGGATTACAGGCGTGCACCATGGCGCCCAGCTTCATCGTAACCATTTGGAAGGTGCCATTTGGTGGCACTGATACTTGTATCGGACAACCACCCCTTCCAGCCATCTGCAGGCTTTTTCATCCCTGCTAATCTACAACTGTCCTCATTAGAAATGGGAGCCACCAGCCTGACCCCCCTCGCCCCCCCTAGTCTGTGACTCAGACCAACTGGGACCCTGGGCAGGTGGGATCACAGATGAGCATAGTTCATTCCACACCACGTCCTTAAGGTCCAACCACATTGCAACCTTCAACTTGAGATCCTCCTGCCTTGGCCTCTCAAGTGCTGGGACTATATGCTGTGTCTCATCTCCCTGACTCACTCTATCTGGCATCTTGGGACCTCTGGGCTCCTGCCCAAGTCAAAATGACCATGAAATGGTAACATTTTGAACTGATTCAGGACATCAAGGCAGCCACAACAGCACCAAGTAGACACGCACAAAAGAGGACTCCCAGAACTCTCCAGAAACTGGTGAGAACACCTGGGCATGGCGGCGCACGCCTATAATCCCAGGGCTCCTGAGGCTGAGGCAAGAGGATCGCTGTAATTCCAAGGCCAGCCTGGGCTACATGATGAGTTCAAGGGGAACCCAACAGTGAGTCCCTGTCTCAAAAGCCACAAAAGTGACAAGATGGATAAGTGTATTGTAAGTGAAGGACAGGACATGAAGGAGATGAATACGGTGAGCCTTCTACTGTAATTAAATTCTTCTCGAGACAGGGTCTTGCTATGATGTTCAGCCTGCCCTTGAGCTCACTTTGTAGCCCTGGCTGGTCTCGAGCTCCCAGTGATCCTCCTGCCTCAGCCTCCCAAGTGCTGGGATTACAAGCATGCACCACCATCACACCCAGCTTTGTAATTTTTTTTTTTTTTTTTAAACCTAAAGCATGCACGATGTTTTTAGGTCACATCTCATACTCAGACTGAATCAACAGCTGTGACTTCTCTACAATTCCCAGGTCTCACCTCAAAGATGGCTAACGAGAAAGGGTGCGCCAGCTGCTCCTCATCCTCCAAGATGGTCTTCCTGTTCCCACCATTGACATCGATACTGGAGATGGAGTGGAGTTTGGAGTCAACCCAGTACAGGCGGCCACTAGAGAGATCTAAAACACACAGGTGAAAATACGTAAAGTTGGGGGGGCCCATTAGCTCAGGTGTTTAAGTGCCTGCTGAAACAAAGCAGTCAGGCTCAGGATGCTGTGGTTCGATGCCCTCATCCTCAAGCCAAACCAGACCTGCCCTGAAGGCATCCTGAGCACCCACCCCCCAAAAAAAATCCTTCTACCATTAGGGGCTGGGGAGATGGCTCAGTGGAATAAGCACTTCCCTGGCAAGTGCAAGGGTCTGAGTTCAATCCCCGGTTCATCCAAAATAAATAAATAAATAAATAAAATCAAGTGCATAGATGGACCATGAATATTTACATGTAGATGCCAGAGGTTAGAATAAAAAGGGTCATCAGATGGACCAGAAAAGTCTAGAAAGTTCTAGAAGATTCCAGAAAGTTCCAGAAAATTCTAGGGCACTGACAGTGATGAGGTCAAAAGTGTAGTCTTTCAACTGGGTTATCTGCCTCTCAAATATGAAGCTCTCAAAAGACCTAGGAAAGAAGAAGCGCCTTAGAAAAGGAGCTCAAGGGGCGGCCGGGGAGATGGCTCAGTGGAATAAGCGTTTCCCTGGCAAGCCCAAGGCCTGAGTTCAATCCCTGGTTCTGCAAAAAAAAAAAAGAAAGAAAGAAAGAAAAGGCGCTCCATCCACCTTGTCACCCTGAAGGCCCTACCAGAGCTTTGACCTAAAGACCTCATCCCACCCTGGAGACTCCCAGCTGAGAAGAGGGCTGCTGTGCATCCTGTCTGGGCTGTTTTAGGAGCAGCTGGGACTCCACAGCGTCCTCTAGATGGTGTCCAACCTCAGCAGGGACAGCCCTCCCGTGAACGTACCCAGTGTGATGCCATTGGGCCACTCAATGTTTTCTGTCACAAGTGAGTAGATGTCTACGCCGTTCAGTCCCCCTTTCTCGATCTTGGCGGGCATCCCCCAGTCTGTCCAGTACATGAAACTGGTGGGATAACAGGGAGAGCAAAGATGAGGCCGCTCAGCAGGGCAGGTCCCCAGCAAGGCTGAAAGAGCCAGGCCTAAACTTGGGAGTCAGGCTTTGCTGGGGAGCTCCAAAAGTCTATTTTTCATAGGTTTTGGTTTTGTTTGTGTTTAGTTTAGGTTTTTTTTTTTGTACCGGGGATTGAATTCAGGACCTTATGCTTGCCAGGCAAGCGCTTATTTTACTGAACTATCTTCCCCAGTGTTTAGGTGTTTTTAAAAAGTTTTTTGGCACAGGGTCTCACTGCGTAGCTCACACTGGGCTTGAGCTTGACACCTTCCTGCCTCAGCCTCCCAAGCCCTGGGTCTGAGGGTGTGCACCACCCCGCTCAGGCTATCAATGTTCCTAATCTGTCACTGGTGTTTGCTACCCTTTCCTGTGCCTCATCTGTAAATTAGGTTTCACCGCAGGCAGCAGATACAGGAAAGGGTGTTGTCTATGAAGGCCAGGTGAGGCGTCAGGCATCCACAGGGGACTTGGATTGTGGGTCAGTGCCTAAAGCCAAAAAGCTCTCTTGTTCAGTCTGGGTCCAGGCAGGACACCGCCACCCATGGGCTCGTAACCTGCCCTAGCCTTCCAGATGTGGATATCCACGAGGCTGAAGCAGGTAGGTCCCCTTGAGTCTGAGGTGGCCCCAGCTACATAGCGAGTTTGAGGCCGGCCTCACTCATGTTCTCCACCCCTCCCTCCCTTACTGCTGCAGCACCTCTGAAATTGTGACCCCTGTGGTCGGGGCAGATGTGGCCAGACAGGGACAGAGAATATGAGAAGGGCACAGGGTGAGGTGTGCCACCGGGACATGGCCATTCAGGGACACAGAGCTCCCCACACATGAGGCCCCAAACTAACCTCACAGAGGAGCTGCCCTTCGCCCCTCTCTGCACAGCCTCACCTGGCTCGGAAGGCTGGGTCTCACATACGAGTTGTGATTTTCATTTGTCACTTCACATCTAACTTACAATGATAATTCAAATCTAATATACTTTGCCAGGCGCAGTGGTACACTCCTGTCATCCCAGCACTCGGGAGGCTGGGCAGGGGGACCAGCTCGAGTCTGGGCTACACGGTGAGCCCAAATCCAGCCTGAACTACATAGTGAGACACTGTCTCAAAAAACAAACAGGGCTGGGGCTATAGCTCAGGGGCACAGCCCCTGCCTGGCAAGTGCAGGATCATGAGTTTGATCCCCGGTACCAAACAAACTAATACACTTTGAGGCCAAACACAGTGGTGTGGATCTGTAATCCCAACTCTTCAGGAGGCTGAGGCAGGAATATCACTAGTTCTAATCTAGCCTGGGCAGCTTGGTGAGTTTCCACCTCAAAAAATTAAAAGAGGGGGCCGGGGAGATGGCTCAGTGGAATAAGCGCTTCCCTGGCAAGCACAAGGGCCTGAGTTCAATCCCCAGTTCCGCAAAAAAAAAAAAAAAAAATTAAAAGGTTCGGGATGTAGCTCAGCAGGAGAGCTTTTGCTAGCACTCAGAAGGCCCTGGGGTCCACCCCCAAAATCCCTCTGAAAAAAACCCTAATATACTTTGTTTTTTTTTAAATTTATTTATTTATTTATGTGTGTGTGTGTGTGTGTGTGTGTGTGTGTGTGTGTGTGGCCAGCTCAGCCCACCAGGGGGCGGGGCTGACTGGCATGTGGTGCTGGGGGATTGAACCGTGGTCCCTGTGGTTTGCTAAGCTTGTTCCAAGTAGGTGCTTTAGACCACTGAGCCATCTCGCCAGCCCCTCTAATATACTTTGAAATCAGAACACATAAGTTGGTTTCCTTTGTTTTTAGCAAAGGCCTTGCTGTGCAGTCTAGACTGGCCTCAAACTTACAATGATCCTCCTGCCTCAGCCTCCTGAGTTCTTTCCTGATCCCTTGAGCTCTGCTCAGACCTCTTCGAGAAGCTCAGGACAAGCCCCATCTACCTGGGACACAGATATGTCTAACTGTCACCAGCTCGGGGACCCTGGGGCCCCGCCCTCTGTCCCCACCAAGCTCTGAAACACACACGCACCCGTGCACGGGGTCCACCACGATGGCCCTGGGCTTGGACCCTTTCTTCTGGACCAGAGTCCTCCTCTTCACGCCCCTGGTGTCGGCCACGGACACTGTGCCGGGGACCGAGTCTGTCCAGTAGATGTTACCATGGATCCAGTCCACAGCCAGCCCGTCGGGGGCCTGGAGGTCCCCACTGATGACCGTGTCGTGGGCAGCCGGGCTGGAGGCTCTATGGATCTGAGTGCTGAGGCAAGAGAGGCAGCGGTACGTGAGGCGAGGCGCCTAGCACAGGCGGGCACAGTGGGCACAGCTGGCACCACTCACCTGTAGATCTTCCTCTGGGACAGGTCAGACCAGTAGAGCCGGTTGCTGGCCACCTCGGCATCCAGGGCCACTGCGTACTTCAAGTTCGAGACGAGGCTGGTATACTCGCTGCGGTCCGGCGTCATCTTCCGCACCTCGTGGCGGTTGGTGAAGAGCAGGTAGGCGATGGAGCCTGGGGACCCGGGAAGGCAGGGAGGGAACCCGAGGGAACATGGTTTTTAGGTCCTGAAGGCTGAACGCAGGGGTTCCCACTGGTGAGCTCCACCCCCACCCCTTCTCATATGGTTTGCTTTGAGCACATCTGCCAATCCGCTAAGGGCTCGGACTGGGTTGAAGCATGGGGTCCTCCTGCCTCAGCCTCCCGAGTGCTGGGATCCCGGATGAGCTCAGGCCTGCCTCCCGCTTACCGACAGCCTTGCAGGTGCTGGTGCTGGGGTCCATGTGGAAGCCGTCCTCACACTCGCACTTGTAGCTCCCCTCCAGGTTCACGCACAGCTGGCTGCAGGTGTCGGGGTTCTGACATTCATCGATGTCTACACAGAGACAGGGTCTCACCCTGGTGCTCAGGCTGGCCTCAGACTCACTGTGTAGCCCAGGCTAGCCTTGAACTCAAAGCGATCCACCTGGCTCAGCCTCCCAAGTGCAGGCATCGCAGGCCTGTGCCTCCATGCTCGCTACCAGTCATTCTTCAAAGCATATTTTGGGCCAGCCAAATAGCTCAGCGGATTAAAGCACCTGTGAGCAGGTGTAGGGGTAGGGGGTTTGATCCCCAAGCCTGCTGTGCTGGCCCTACCCCTGGGGCATGCTGAGACATCGATGGAGACTGGGCATGGTGGTGCACACCTGTAATCCCAGCTCTTGAGAGGCTGTAAACAG
>NW_004524626.1:11211965-11216759 GCF_000260255.1 Octodon degus
CACACACACACACACACACACAAATAAATAAGCAGGACTTGGTTTTTTATAAATAAATAAATAAATAAATAAATAAATAAATAAACTGCCCAGGCAAGACTTGCACTTGAGATCTTTCTACCTCAGCCTACCCTGGATTTCGTTTTTTTTTTCTTCTTTTTCTTTTTCTTTCTTTGGTGTTTTTTTTTTTTTTTTTTTTTGTGGAAGCAGGGACTGAACTCATGCCCCTGCGCTTGCCAGAGAAGCACTTATTCCACTGAGCCATCTCCCTGGCCCCAAACCTGGGTTTCTTTAATGATTCACTCAAGACACAAGGCCTGCTGTGCCAGCCCCAACACCAGTTCAGGCTGAGACAGCAATTGAGACCTGGCATGGTGGCGCCCGCCTGTAATCCCTGCACTTAGGAGGCTGCAAACAGGAGAATCACTACGAGTCCGGATTTACACAGTACACAGTGAGACCTGTACATCCTGTACCAAATATATCTATATCTATATCTATATCTCTATCTATCTATCTATCTATCTATCTATCTATCTATCTATCTATCTATCTATCTATATACAGCAAAGCAGGTCAGCCTTGTGCTCAATGCTGCGCCTTCGTGGCCTCCTGAGAAACCTCGCAGAGAGCCCCAGGATGGGGGGCAGCCTTCTCACCATAGACACACGGGCAAATGGAGGCAGGGGCATGGTGGGGAAAGGCGGTGGAGCCCGGTCCTCCTTGGGCCTCACCTCTGCACTGCTGCTGGTCCACCAGGTGGAAGCCACTGGGACACAGGCACTGGTACCCGATCTTGAGGTCGTTGCAGATGTGGGAACAGCCGCCGTTGTTGTCCAAGCACTCGTTGGTGTCTATGCAGGGTGGGGAACACAACTGGTCACCCCGGAGCCTCCAGCTACCCCCTTCCTGCCACCCTAGAGACAAACTTGCTAAATCACCAAGTGGCCAGGTTGGGCTCAAACCCTCCTGCCTCAGCCTCCCAAGTAATTGGGATGACAGGCATGCGCCTCCGTGCCAGGCATGCTATGCAATTTAGGCAACACCCTGGGCTTGCCCTGGTGCCCTCCCCACCCATCCCCAGTCCCCAGTCGCTTGGGCCCAGTCCCCCTCACCGCAGTCCTTAAGGGGCTCGTCCGACCAGTCGCGACAGTCTCGGGCCCTGTCACACACTTTCTGCACCGCGATGCACTCCCCACTGTGGCATCTGAACTTGTCCGGGCCCTCGCAAAGTGTCACTGCGGGAGACAGAGAAAAAATTCAGGGCTGCAGGTGCTGGCTGGGCGTCCGCATCTGGTGCTGCACCCCGACCTCCCAGCACCGAGGCTGGGGGTTGAAGGCTGGAGTCCAGCCTGGCCAACTCAGTGAGACCCTGTCTCACGATAAAAAGGGTTGGGGGTGTCACTGGGGCCATGCTCCGCCCGCCCCTGTCCGGCGGCTGGGGCTCACCATTGACGCAGCCGACCTCATCACTTGTGTCTTTACAGTCGTGTACTCGGTCACACTGCCGGCTGCCGTGGATACAGGTGCCATCCGTGCACTGGAACTCATCAGGGCGACAGGTGGCCACCACTGGAAGAGATGGGGGTGTGATTTCTGTGGGGCAGGCAGGGCAGCAGAGAGGGACAGTGGTCTCCTTTCTCTGTGGTGAGCCCCATGGTGCCATCTGCACATGGTCACTGTGGGCTGGAGCCACTGAAACTGGAACTAAGCTGGGGAGGTGGTGCACACCTGTCTTCCCAGCACCTGAGTTTGAGGCCAGCCCGGGCCACATGGAATTTAAGCCCTGAATTACATACATACGGAGACCCTGTTACAACACACACACACACACACACACACACTTCAGGAATAAAGTGATTTTATAGCACTGAGGACAGAACCCAGGGCCTTTCAGTGAATGCCACCCCCAGATCTTGTTACTTCTTATTGAGACAGGGTCTCACTGAGTCAACCAAGTTACCCGGCGGGGCTCACACTTGCAGCCCTCCTGCCTCAGCCTCCCACAGCACTGGGATGACACGGGGTGTACCCCCCACCCCCACAGAGCAATCTGAGACAGGGACCTCCTGGCCCCACTGGGGCAGCCAGGGGACAGAGATGAACCCTCCCGCCCTTACCGCAGCCCTCCTCGTCTGATTTGTCCTTGCAGTCAGGGGCACCGTCACAGCGCCAGCCACCATGGACACACTCCCCACTGCGGCAGTGGAACTCCAGCGAGGTACATGGCCCGGTGTTGCCCTGGGGGGCCAAGGTGTCCCGGCCACCGCAGTTCTGCGGCCACTCATCAGAGCCATCTTGGCAGTCGGGGTCACCGTCACAGGCCCAGAACTGGAAGATGCAGGCTGAGGAGTTACACTGGAATTCGTCGGGTTTGCAGAAGGGCGTCGAGCAGGCGGCCTCGTCTGAGCCATCCAGGCAGTCGTGTTCTCCATCGCAGACGAAATGCTGCGCGATACACCGGCTGTCCAGGCAGAGGAACTGGTCCTCAGAACACGTCTTAGCGGCTGTGGGGACAGCAGGGAGCCGCCATCACCCAAAAGCCTCGGCCCCAGTGTCACCCACTCTACAGAGAGGGGCACAGGATCACACTGTGAAGCCCAAGCTGGCCTCAAGCTTCATGGAACCCTCCTGCCCCAGCCTCTAAGTGCTGGGATGACAGGCGTGTGCCACTATGCCCACCTTTTCTTTGTGTTTGCAGCACTAGGGACGATCCCAGGGCCTCAGGCACGCCAGGCAAGTGCCCTACCACTGAGCCACACCTCCAGCTCATGTAGGTTTTACTTTTTTTTTTTTTTTTGCAATACCCCAGGGATTGAACTCAGGACCTTGCACTTGCCAGGCAGGTGCTTATTCTATTGAGCTATCTTCCCACCCCTTTGATTCCTCTTACTACAGTGTATTGCTAGAAACTGTTCTGTTTGACTGAGTCAATACTGCGAAGGGCTGACTGTGCCTGATCTATGAACTGTATCATAAGCAAATGTGTTTAGGGAAAGCACAGTAAACACAGGGCTTGGTACCATAAACGGCTCCTGGCACCGCTGAGATCCTGCACTCAGTCCCCCAGGCAACGGGCAGAGGCTGTATTTACTTATTTATTTATGTATTTATTTGCGGAACCAGGGATTGAACTCAGGGCCTTGTGCTTGCCGGGGAAGCGCTTATTCTACTGAGCCATCTCCCCGGCCCCTTAAAGGCTGTATTTAAAAGGCCCAGGAGATCCAGTCCTAGCCCAGGCCGGGTGAGTGTGTGGGACAGCTTCTGACTACCCGCTCTGGCGGGACCTACCGGTCCCAGCACAGGCACAGTGTGGGTGAGACCTCTTCCGCCCCCTTGGGCTCCCCCTAACACTCCTCAGCACCCCCCCACCCCGCCCGCCGTGTGAGAATTTCTGCCGCGATCTAGGGACCCCCAGATCCAGTCCTAGCCCAGGCCTGGGTCTCGCTATGCGGCTTGGTCTCATACTGATCCTCCTGTCTCAGCCTCCTTGGTATCGGGATTATAGGTGTGCACCACCATGCCCACTTTGGTGGCTGGCTCAGGGCAGGGCCAGTATGGCATGCAGTACCGGGTATCAAACCCGGGTTCTTGTGCTTGCCAGGCAGGCACTAGACCACTGAGCTATCTGCCTGGCCCAATCTGTATCATTTCTAATGTTTTTATTGTTTGTTTTTTACTATTTATTTATTTATTTATTTATTTTGCGGAACCTGGGATTGAACTCAGGCCTTGCACTTGCCAGGGAAGCGCTTATTCCACTGAGCCATCTCCCCAGCCCCCCTAATTTTTTTTAAAAAACCAAAGATAAATAAAAGAATCTTCCTATGGAAAAAAATTAAAGAACTTAAAAACCTTTTTAAAAAGGATTGGAATTTAAGTAAGCCAATCAATATGTGTTTTATCAAGTGCTTCAAGATAAGATTTTCTTATTTTAGATTTTTCTTCCATATCTTATTGTGTCAAACACACAGTAGGGGCCGGGGAGATGGCTCAGTAGAATATGCGCTTCCCTGGCAAGCACAAGGCCCCGAGTTCAATCCCCGGTTCCGCCAAAAAAAAAAAAAAAAAAAACAACCAAAACACAGTATATGCCCGGAGCATGTTTGTTAAATTACAACAGTTCACAGGACCACAATCCTTAGACAGAAATGGAAGAAACTGTCTCATGAATTCGCTTGCAAACTTGCTCTGGCTTTTGAATTGGCATACATTTAAAATTACTCATTGTACTCAACCTTTCTGTTTGTCAAAAGGGTGCAGGTTGTATTAATTAGGGCATTTTAATAACTCAAGTTATATATACCTTTAATAAAAAATGGAAAGGCTTCTTATTGATTATAGGGAAAGATCTCCAAGATTTTTTTTTTTAAATTTTTATTTATTTATGGGGGGGGGCAGCTCAGCCCACCAGGGGGCGGGGCTGGCTGGCCTGTGGTGCTGGGGATTGAACCACCATCCCTGTGCTTTGCTAAGCTTGTTCTAAGTAGGCGCTTTAGACCACTGAGCCATCTCTCCAGCCCCCAAGATTTGTTTTTAAACATCAAAGTGCAAAACGATGATTACATTAGCCTTTGTAAAAAGACTATTTGCTTAGCTATTTGATTTGTTTATATTTTATGTCTATCCAGAGTATATGTAAGACTAGCAGTAGTTTTGTATTATAGTGAGATTGAGTGACAAAGACTGAGAGGGAGTATTTTAACATTTTAATGTTTAGAACCATGCAACTATATTTTTTCTTTTTTTTTTTTCTTTCTTTCTTTCTTTCTTTCTTTCTTTCTTTCTTTCTTT
>NW_004524626.1:11217304-11223433 GCF_000260255.1 Octodon degus
AGCACCACATGCCAGCCAGCCCTGCCCCCTGGTGGGCTGAGCTGGACACACACACACACACACACACACACACACACACACACATAAATAAAAAAATTTAAAAACCTAACAAATTAAAAAAAAAAAAACAAAAACATAAAAGTGAAATAAAATAAAAAAGATGGAGCCCAGAAGCTGGGGCAGGGCAGGCCAGGGACGCAAGACAAGCCCTCCGCACCCCACTCCCACAATGCCTCCAAGAGCCCAATACCACTTACGACAGCCCCGCTCGTCGGCGCCGTTGTTGCAGTCCTGCTGGCCATCGCATCTCCAGGAGCCAGGAATGCAGCGGTTCAAGCGTCCCCCGCAGCTGAAGTCGCCGGGCCTGCAGGTGACGGCCACTGTAGTAGCAGTGAGAGGAGGCCAGACATCAGCCGCACAGACAGCAAAGGAAAGCTGGGGGGGGCACCCCAAGGGAGCTATGAGGCACTGAGCGCCGCTGCCAAGGGCTTGGGGTCAGCTAGCTAGCAGTGGTGGCTGCTGCACACGCTGTGACAGCACCGAGGCTGTGAGCTGCTTCATTTCTGTCCCCTCCCTCCCTCGAGACATGGTCTTGCTATGAAACCCAAGCTGGCTTTAAATTTGTGGCAATCCTCCCACCTCATCCTCCCGAGTGCTCAGATAACAGGGTAAATGTCATGTTAGGTGACTGTTTTGTTGGGGTTTTTTTGCGGAACCGGGGATTGAACTCAGGTCCTTGAGCTTGCCAGGGAAGTGCTTATTCTACTGAGCCATCTCCCCGGCCTGTTAGGTGAAATTTGCCTCAATAAAAATACAGCTGTTGGACAGGCCAGCCAGATAGCTCAGCGGACTAAAGCGCCTGCTTAGGCAGACTCAGCGGCTGGGGTTTGATTCTGAGTGTGCCGTGCCGGCCAGGCCCCCCAGGGCCTGCAGAGATGGAGACGAGACTGGGCGTGGTGGCGCACAGGTCTGTAATTCCAGCCCTTGGGAGGCTGAAAACAGGAAAATCACAAGGAGTCCGACCTACCCTATACTACGTAACAACAACAACAACAATATATATATATATATATATATATATTTATATTGGGGTAAAGAGGAGACTTCAGAGGCTCGGGTACCACGTCAAGCCTGAGGGGACTCACAGCATGTTTCCTGGGACTCGTCTGAGCCGTCCTGGCACTCGGCTTTGCCGTCGCACACCCACGTGTAGGAGATACATGGCCCATCCTGGCACTGGAACTCGTTTCTCCCACACTTGGCTTCCGCTGCAGGGAAGAAAAGAAGGTTGCTCAACGCCAGAGCCAGAAATTGACCGCAGTTCTGGTGCCCACTTCCTGCCAACCCAGGAAGAAGGTGGAGAGGCACCTGGAGCCCTCACAGTCCCGTTGCTGGAAAATTAAAGCAGCGCAGCAGGTGAAATTTCATGAAGCTACAAATAAAGTAGGAGATGCAGTCAGTAAACGTCTCCAAAAAAGATGACTTGGCAGATGGGGTAGAGGTCCAGCCTGGAATCCCGGGTTTGGGAGGCTGAGGCAGGAGGATGGAATATTTGAGCCCAGCCAAGGCAACTTAGGAACTTAAAAGAGAGACCCTGGCTCAAAATAAAGGATGGTTGAAGATGTAGCTCAGGGCAAAGGCCCTGGGTTCTATTTCCAGTACGAGGAAGAAAAAAAAAAAGTAAAATATTTGGTTTATTTTTTTTTTTAAATCTGTATGAGGTCGGTACTGTGGTTCACCTTGTCATCCCAGCTACTTGGGAGGCTGAGGCAGGGGGATCATATGAGTTCTGGGCCAGGCTAGACTATACAGTGAGACCCTATCTGAACAAACTAAACAGACAGAAATCCCCAAAATCTTGTCCGCTGGGAGGCAGATTTGACACTGGCTCCGCGTGCCCACAGATGGCTATCATACTGGTAGTCTTCCCTTTCTGAAAATGGCATTTCTGTAACTCTCTACTGCAGGCAGGCAAAACGGGCCTGGTTGAATAACAGCAAAAGACACAAGGCAAGGAAAATACCATGGCTGTCAAAGGAAATGAGGTTTTTGGTTTTTTGTTTTTTTTTTTCCTTTCAAAGAATTTGACAGGAAACATGAAGAAAGAATAAAACCACAAATAGGGGCCAGGGAGATGGCTCAGTGGAATAAGCGCTTCCCTGGCTAAGCGCAAGGGCCTGAGTTCAATCCCTGGTTCCGCCAAAAAAAAGAAAAAGAATTGTAATGTAGAGACCAAGACACACACACCCAGAAGCAAGGACAATCATAACTGAAGACTCAAAATAAAATTTAAAAATGAGCTGGAGACACAGCCCAGTGGAATGCCCTGGGTTTAACCTTTTTTTTTTTTTTTTTTTTTTTCAGTACTGGGGGTTGAGCTCAGGCCCTTGTGCTTGCTAGGCAAGTGCTTATTGTACTGAGCTATCTCCCCAGCTCCCTGGGTTTAATCCCTAGATATGGCAAAAACAAAAAAGGGAAGAGAAATAGATTTGGGGGCCATCAGGTAAAGCACAGGCTCTAGGAAGCCACATGAAATCAGGACCTTGAGATGCATGAGGCTTGCGGTCAGCCTGTCCTTATGGGTTTGTTTGGTTTTCTTTGAGACAAGGTCTCACTATGTAGCCCAGGCTGGTCTTGAATTCACAGTGATCCTCCTGCCTCAGCCTCCAGAGTGCTGTGATGACAGGCATGTGCTACCATGCCTGGTCTTCTGTAGCTATTATTACACACAATGTACAATATACATTGTATATATTATACAGGTATATAAAATACAGCTAGGTCCATAGATTATTATATATAGACTTATATAGTCACCTCTGTCCACTACACATCTATATGTGGCATACCACACATCCAGATTTACTTTTTCGTGTGTGTGTGGTCTTTCTGAGACAGGGTCTTGCTCTGCAGTTCAGCCTGGCCTTGAGCTCACTTTGTAGCCCAGGCTGGTCTCGAACTCGCAACCATTCTCCTGTCTCAGCCTCCCACGTGTTGGGATTACAGGTGTGTGCCATCACACCCGGCTTTAGAGTTACTTTTATGTCTCTTGCACCTGTATAATATGGATAGCCTAAAAAATAAAATAAATAATGTAAGTTTTTTTTAAAAGGCTGGCCTGTTCGGACTAAAGCACCTGTTTAGGCAGGAACAGGGACTGGGGTTAATCCCCGGAGTGCTGTACCAGCCCTGGCCCCGGGGCATGATGAGACAGCGATTGACACGGCATGGTGGCACACACCTGTAATCCCAATGCTTGGGAGACTGAAAACAGGAGGATCACTATGAGTCCAATCTGTGTAGTGAGGCCCTTAGACCCTGTACTAAATACTTAAAAATAAATTTTTAAAAATTAAAAATATTGGGCTGGTGAGATGGCTCAGTGGTCTAAAGCACCTACTTAGAACAAGCTTAGCAAAGCACAGGGACCGCAGTTCAATCCCCCAGCACCACATGCCAGCCAGCCCCGCCCCCTGGTGGGCTGAGCTGGCCACACACACACAAAATAAATAAATGATTTTTAAAAATTAAAAATATGGATAACCACATACATAGATTTACATTTACACATATATGGCAATACAATAGATTTATAGTATGGATTTACATATGTCCATGCATGAATGGGTAACAGTATGCATATATAATGTATAGATATATACAGGCTGTGATGTGAACGTGGCTCTTTCCTTCCCAAGCTTGAACTGAAGTCTCTCAATGTACTGATGCGGGAGGGACGGGATTCTCTGCACTAGGTTAAGATTAAGAAATGCACGAAGTTCTCGCGAGAGTGGGTTAGCCACGAGACCAGAATGGTCTAAAGCAGAGGTTGCCCCGCCCCTTTCTCCCTCCCGCATGCGCAGTTTACCCTTCTGCTTCCCCGCCTCCTTCTGCCAGTGTGGACGCCACCGCGTGTGGGTGCGGAGTTGTGGCCGTCCAGCCGTCAGAACTGTGAGCAAAACGTTTCCTTCATATATATAAAATATCATATAAATTCTTTCATGTCATAAATACGCTATCGATATCAATATCTAAGTAAAGGGGCCGGGGAGATGGCTCAGTGGAATAAACGCAAGGGCCTGAGTTCAATCCCCGGTTCCGCAAAAAAAAAAAAAAAAAAAAAAAAAAAAATCATCTAAGTATAAATCTGCACTAATAGTGTAGCTCCTGGGAGTTTGGCAGTGCACGCTTCTAATCTCAGCGCCCAGGAGGGTGAGGCAGGAGGATTTTGGGAGTTGGAGTCCAGCCTGGCCTTCATAGTAAGACCTTGTCTCAAAAAATTAATCAATTAATTAAAAAAGTAGCCTCTCCCAGCTGTGGAAAGGGTGACGTCATCCTTGCGGCGCTAACGCAGGTGCACAAGTTTGTGGTCTTTACAACTCTTGTTTGTAGTTGTGCGTCTGCCCAGGAAATCACAGCAAGGGACCTTTTTGTTCTTTGCCTCAGGGTAGTTTGATTTTCTTTTCAGAGTGTTTTAGGGCTGGGGATAGTGCCGCACACCTGGAAGCCCAGCTTTGAGAGGCTGAGGCAGGAAGATCTGGAGTTCGGGGAGGCCAGCCTGGGCTACATAGTGAATTCCATGGCAGCCTGGATTATGTAGGGAGACCCTGTCTCAAAAAAAAAAAAAAAAAAAGAGAAACAAAAGCAGCTCAGCGCATGTACTGAAGGCAGAGAGCGGGGCCTTTTACCCATTTCTTCACCACCCAGAACTTCCGGTTTCACTGGGCCTGGTGTGAGGTTACAGACCGTGTTGGTCTGCTGGTTTCTCAGCCTTTTAACCAGAAGAGCTCACGGGACTGATGCAACCTTGTTTCTTCATCAGTGAAAGGGCCAAGGACAGTGGTCCCGATTGTGCCCTAGACAGTGTTGTGAGGGTAAAACGACTGGGGGGGAAAAAAAGTCCCGCCAGATGCGTGGTAGCCCCCCTGTCACCCCAGCACTCAGGAGGCCGAGGCAGGACGATCATTGCAAGTTCAAGACAGCCTGAACTGCAGTGTGCTCAAGGCCTCCCTCAGCTGCAAAGTGAGACCTGCCTCAAAAAGACCAAAAAAAAAAAAAAAAAAAAAAAATCAGCTGAACTTGGTGCCTGACTTGAGAGGGATCAGGTTTGTTGTGGCCCCAGGTGACAGAACAGGAAGTAGGAGAGAAGCAAGGGCAGTGGTCACCATCCCCCATAGTTCGTCCCTTCCGACGTGGGCTCACGCCCTGGTGACTCAGGGCATAGCTGTGGTCGTGTGAGGAGAGGAAGTGAGTCACTTTCTGGGCTATGACACACAGATCGGGAAGTAAGCAGCTGGGATGCCAGGGGTGTGCAGTTAAATTGAAAGTTCAGATAAGGGCCACTGGCCAGCAGATCCAGAGGGAGGAGCCTGCGTCACCCCATCAGGCCACCACAGCCCTGGCGACCCGCAGTCCATGGCCTGGTCTTTGCATAGGAGCCCATCTTACAGAGAGAATACACCCGGGGAGGCTGGGAATGTTAATGACACCTGAAGACCCCTCAGGGCCACCTGGGTACGGAGTGAGGTGGTGCACACTTGTGATCCAAGTCACAGGGGAGGCTGAGGCAGGAGGATACCAACTTTGAGCACAGCCTGGGCAACCTAGGGAGACCCTGTCTCATAATGAAACAGGGCTGGGGATGGCACTCAGTGTGAAAGCCCTGGGTTCAAGTCCCAGCCCCACACTCACACATACCCATGTAACCACAGGGCAGTAAGCCCTGCTCCCTGGACATTTGGTGTCCAAATGTGGGTGTAGTTTTCCCAGCCTCTTTCTGCTGGTAACCCAGGCCGGCATCCAGCTCTATCAGTGGCTGTCAGAAGGCGGGACAGTGACTGTTCCCCCCAGTGACTTCAGGGTGGCTTTAGAAGCAGGGAAGGAAAGCTTCCCAGCCTGTGTCCTCAGACCCTCACTTAAAGGAGCAGCCAGGGCCCGGGCTCGGGGAGATGGCTCAGTGGTATAAGTGCTTCCCTGGCAAGCGCAAGGGCCTGAGTTCAATCCCTGGCTCCGCAAAAAAAAAAAAAAAAAAAAAAGGGAGCAGCAGGTGGGGAGGAGCAATTCCTGCTACCTTTTTGTGTGTGTTTTGTTTGGGGACTGGGTCTCTCAGTGTAGCCCAGGCTGGCCTTG
>NW_004524626.1:11223678-11304926 GCF_000260255.1 Octodon degus
GGGGGATTGAACCGCGGTCCCTGTGCTTTGCCAAGCTTGTTCCAAGTAGGTGCTTTAGACCACTGAGCCATCTCTCCAGCCCCTCTCACTCTTCTTTCAAGCTAGATTTGGCTTTTCCGCCTTGGTTCCTTTTTTTTTCTTTTGCGGTGCTGGGGATTGAACTCAGGCCCTTGCGCTTGTCAGGCAAGCATTTATTCTACACAAGGCATAGCGGAACACACCATGAGCAGGGCCCAGAATCCGCGCACCTACGGAGCAGGGATGAGGCATGCTTTCCTCCCGAGCACCACAGAAAGCAGATGTTTCTCCCTGGGGCCCTCAGCTCTGGGGTCACAAGGGACAGGCCAGATTATCGAAACGGGGAGAGTCCCACTTCTGCTTTTTCTCCCACATACAAATCCGGCCATGATGCTTTCGATGTTTTCTTTCCCGTGCCAATGAAGACACTGGGGCAAAGAAGGCAAAATAATAAAATTGTTTCTTTTAAAACAAGACTTATAGTGGGCTTGATGGCTTGTGCCTGTCATCAGCCCCAGCACTTCAGAGGCTGAGGCAGGAGGATTGCCTCAGTAGCACATCAAGATCCTGTTTTTTTACTGAGGACAGGGGAGTGGCTCTGTAGTGAGCCCTTGACTGGGCTCCATCCCTAGAATTTTTTTTAAAAAGTGGGTTTTTGATTTTTTTTTTAAAAACAAAAAACAAGTTCATGGGCCAGCATTCCTTCTCAAACAGGGTGGGTGGATTTTGTTGCCTGTTCCTTTGGGGAGGGGTAGCCTGCCTCTCCCACACCACTCACTGAGGGTTTAATTCTACAGTTGCTCAGCAACAAAAGGCATGCACCTTCCACGGGGAGGATGCGGATGCTATTAATGTGGTTAATGTAAGGAGGAAAGGTGACATCACAAGGCCCGAGCCTTATCAGAGCAGGAACCACCCTGAGCCGACAGTGAACATAAACTAGGTGCAGTGGTGCACAGCTGTAATCCCAGGACTGTGGGAGGCTGAGGCAGGAGGGTTGCCTATTCCAGGCCAGCCTGGACTAATAAATAAAATAGTGAACATGATTCCTGAAAAGTTTTAATCTCAAAGCCTGCTGTATTTTTTCCCCTTGCTACCAGTAGTCCCCAGAAGAAATGTGTGAGATGACAGAATTCCCCGAGGCTGGGGCTGGTGAGATGGCTCAGTGGTCTAAAGCACCTACTTAGAACAAGCTTAGCAAAGCACAGGGACTGCGGTTCAATCCCCCAGCACCACATGCCAGCCAGCCCCGCCCCCTGGTGGGCTGAGCTAGCCACACACACACACATAAATAAATAAAATTTAAAAAAAAAAAAAAAAAAAAAAAGAATTCCCCGAGGCATAGCACCTGGGCTCAGAGCTGCTGCCACCTGGGGCCCAGCTGAAGGGCCCCTGCCTGCGGGCCAGCCGCACCCAGGTCTGCCCCAGGAGCTGAGTAGATTGCTATCTCCAGGAAGACTGGGCTTTCCCCTCTAACAGTGCATTCCTAAAGGAGCAAGCGCCCTCCCTTCCTGGCTCCCCTGAAGAAAGATAGGGATCCCAGCAGAGTACCAGGGCTGTAACACCCCCCCACCCCGCAGTGCGGGCACGCACAGGTCTATATTGCTTTATTCCCAGCCCTCAGGAGGCTGAGGCAGAAGGATCTCCCAGACCAGCCTGGACTGCATATCAAGACCCTGTCTCAAAAGTCCAAAAAAACCCCCCAAACGCCCAGTATCACGGAGCTCCCAGAAGAGCCCCAGGGCCCCAGCCATCCCAGGAGAGGGAGCAGAGGAGGGCGAGGCTCGCCTGGGGCCCCATGTACAGTATTAGCCTTTCACCAGAGCTGGTCGGGTGCCTGGACTGCCCCTGCGCTCTGTGGCGAGTTCGTACACCACAGTCGTCCTGGCCAGGCCTGTCCCCTTCCTCATGGAGCCCCACAGACACGGGCTCTAACCAGTGTCCTCTTCTGCTCCCACAGATCCCAGTCCTGCGAGGCAAGCCAGCGGTTTCTGATTGGGGGGTGGGGGAGATAGCTCAGTAGAGTAAGTGCTTGCTTGGCAAGCACAAGGGCCTGTGTTCAATCCCCGGTTCCGCCAAAAAAAAAAAAAAAAGGAAAGAGACATGTACTTGTGCCTGGGACCCGCAGCGTCCTCAAAGCTGATTCAAACACTGACCCAGCGTCGTGCACCTACTGGCTGCCTGTCCAAATCTCAATTCTCTTTTTTTGATACATGTGTGTAGCCCAGGCTGGCCTCAGACCCCGAGATCTGAATTTGAGCCCACTCCCCCTTCTCTGGGTGCGCAGCTCTGCCGAACCACCTGGGACCACCAACATGGGGGTCCCCGAGTGCCTGTCCCATCGAGGGCCGCAGCGCGGCCACCACAGCTGTCTGGGAGGTCGAGGGTAGCCTGAGTTGTGCGCTTGGCCCCCGCAGTGCGGACTGAGCGGGCGTGGAGGTCTGCCTCCACGTGCTCCGAGCACACTCTGTGCTTCCTTGAAAGCAGCGCCCTCTCCGTCCGACCCTGGCCGGGGACTACGCGAGGCCAGCCGGCTCCGGCCTGTTTAAGCAGCGAGGGTCGATTTCCTCGCAAATCCCACCCCGCTCTTCCATGGGTCCCGCCCCGCGCATCCGCCTCCATCTCCCATTGGACAAGGGGAGTGGCTCGAGGCTCGCCTGTTCTTGACGATGTCCAGTGGGAGCTTGGGGGCGGTGTCCCCATGTGCCGGAGGGGAGGAGGACTGCACCTCCGGGTCCGCCCTGGTTGCGGACACACAAGTGGGGAACCCCACTGAAGCCTCAAGGTTAGGTCGCCAGCGGCTGTGGCCCTAGCCTGACTGATGGGGTACGCTCTCCCTTCAGCACTGAAGCTCCCTGCCCCCTCCGGGTCACCTGCGAGTGGCCAGCACCGGGTGCAGACTTGGGGGAGCCACGCCCCGCTTCCCGGAGCTCGGCACCCCGGACGCCCCTCCAGCCCCTGCAGAAAGCCCTAGTGTTGTGTCCCCAAGTATTCCAAGGAAGCACTGGCTCCTTCCCACCCCTGCCCTCCAAGGCAAATCGTCCGTACCCCAAGATCGGGGTCTCCCTGGCCCGGCGCCAGCCTTACCTGCAGCCCCCGCCGCCAGGCACAGCAGCAGTGGTAGCAGCGGCGCGGTGCAGCGCGGCGCCCAGCTAGCTGTCCCTGTCCTCATCGTGCAGACTGCGCGCCGCCCGCCGGGGTCGCCTTTGAAAGCGTGCGCGGGGAGGAGCCTGCGGTGGGGTGATTTTCAAAAGTCTTCGCTGGCTGCCGGGGGCGGGGCCTAGGCCTGGGGAGGGAGGCTTTAGCCCCTTGGCCCGGGCTTCCCCCGGGAAGCCGCAGCCTCCAGCCCCACCCCGGCTCCGCCCCTTCCACTGCTGTTTCTGCTGCAGTGTGAAGCCCCGCGGGGGTCCCGGGGATCCTCCTCGCGGAAATCCAAACCTCGGAAGCCCCCGGCCTGGCGCCCACGCCTCGCCCTGTGTAAGAACGGGGCACAGCTGGCCCTGTTGCTTCGTGTGTGATGGTGGTGCTGATGACTTCGTGGACAGCCATCAGCAGCGCGTAAACCAGAAAGTGGCAGGAAAGATCGGTCCAGCCTCCAGTTGCGGGCTCCGTGTTCTGCGGTTCTGAATAGAAACGGCCCGCAAAGCTGCTCCCCTGCGGCAGAAACACCGATTGGCCCTGGGAGGACTTGGCAGGGACCGGGCGGCGCGCCTTCCCCAGCTTGAATCAGAGCCCGCGGCTTGGGGGCTCGACCTCGGGGCGAGGCTGAGGGGGACCAGGGCCCCGGAGTTCAGTGGGGCCGCGCTCGTTTAGGTCACAGCACCACGGAGAATAAATGCAAAATCCGATATGGCTCTTGTGGAGTACTTGGGGGGACCCCGGGAAAGGGTCGGAGCCCCCGGGTTTGCAGACTCAGTTCAGCTGGACGCTGTAGGCACAGTCGTAGGAAAGCCAGGAGAGGAGGGAGGCTGGAGCACTGCAGGTGCCCAGAGGAAACCTGGACGCAGCTGGGGGCCAGCCAGGCTGTGAGCAGCCTCTGCCGCCCTGCGGAAGTTTAGGGTCGCAAATTCTTGCAGGTTTATGAAGTTTCTATTCAATTCTAGTCCTTAACCCATGTGATTTTTAATAGGAACCAGGGGTTTGGCTTCCTCCTTCAGAGAAATTGCAACATAAAACAAGTTGGGTTTGTGTGCTGAGTTCTTCTCTCCCCCCACCCAGGTCCCCTCTCTTGTTTCTTTCCTTTTGCTTTTGGGACTGTAAATTGAAGCCAGGACTTGACACACAGGAGGCAAGTGCTCCGCCACTTAGCTACACCCCAAGTCCTCTCTTTTCTTAAAACTTTGGGACAAGCAAGTGGCCCAGGCATGCCTTGAACTTGGGATCCTCCTGCCTTGACCTTTCTCAGAGCTCTTGTAGTCCACCTGGTACTAACCCTTCCTCTCTAGCAGCCCAGCTAGGAGGAGGAGGGGCTGCTTCGTGGGGACGGTGTGTGCCCAGGAAAGCTTCGTTGTACACAAACACTGTCCTCAGAGCTGGAGGCCAAGGTGGCCCTGACAGTGCCACACAGTTGTGCAGGCTCCCGCCTGGTCACAGGAATCTCCAAAGCCCTCTTGTCCCTGCCCCTTGAGGACAGCTGTAGCTTTCAAGTGCTGTTCCTAGGTCTCAAGGGCCTACGTGCCCTCCGTAACCAAGTCACAAGGTTAGAGGGGCTTGGGCCATACAGGTGTGCTGTGGTGCCTTTGGTGGCAGCCGTGTTTCCCTTTAGCCTCTGTGGATGGAAGACCTGTTTGTGCCTGCGTTGGGGTGGGGGGAGCTTTAGGCCCTAGGCTCTGGTCCGTCTGTCCTCCTTCCGGTGCTGGGACGGATGAAATCCCCTGTGTGTGGGGCAAGCGCTCACCCTGAACAGCGCCTCCAAGCCTGGAATCAGAAGTTTTTAAAGTTTCTGAGCCAAGATTGGCGTGGTGAGGCGCAGCCTTAAGGGAGGCTGAAGCAGGAAGATTGCACTTTTGGGCGCAGCTTGGGCTAAATGGCCTTGTGAGACTGTGTCTCAAAATGAGAAATTAAAAGGCTGGGATGGGGACAGGGAGATGGCTTAGTAGAATAAGCACTTGCCTGGCAAGCACAAGGGCTTGAGTTCAATCCCTGGGTCAACCAAAAAAAAAAAAAAGAAAGAAATGTTGGATTGAGTTGTAATTGAAGTCACTGGAGTGAACACAGGAAGTGACAGGAAGCCTGGGGACAAGGCAAGTGGGTATCTCAGGTCGGGCTGCAGCTTGACCTTTCAGAGGTCTCTGACCTCAGCCTGCAAGTCATGGCATGGGGACACGACACCATAGTCCAGACAGCAAAGAGGGTGGTGGTGTGGCTTGGAGGAGGGCAGGTCTCTGCACCGATGGGGTCCTCCTTGTGACCTTTACTTTCTGGGTCTCATGTTTCTCCCTCAGCCAGGAAACCTCCCAGGAGCAGGAGTGGTGGAGCACACTTGCAGTCCCAGCACTTGGAGGCTGAGGCGGGAGGATCTTTGCAAGTTTGTGACCAGCCTGGGCTACAAAGTGAACTCAAGGCCAGCCTGACCTGCATAGCGAAACTCTGTCAAGGGACACAACAGTGACCAGGATGAAGTTCTAGGGTATCTGGGAGGACAGGTGTTTACACGCTGGGGCTGGGAATTTTTTTTTTTTTGATGCTGTAAATCCCCCGGAACTGGGGATTGAACTCAGACCCTTGCGCTTGCCAGGGAAGCAATTATTCTTTATAATTTTATTTTTTTTTTTTTTTTTTTTTTTTGGTGGAACCGGGGTTTTGAACTCAGGCCCAGGTGCTTGCCAGGCAAGCGGCAAGCGCTTATTCTACTGAGCCATTTCCCTGGCCCCAAGGGAAGCACTTATTCTACCCGGCCCCCATGAAGGGATTTTGGATGACCAGGCTCATGGTGTGTAAAGGTGATAGGGGTTGAAGGAGCCATTATCCCTTTATTATTTTTGACACTCTTCAATGTTCTATTCTGTTTTATTGAGACGGGGTCTCACCGCGGGGCCCAGGCTGACCTCAGGTCACAGTGGTCCCCAGCTTGCCCTTGAACTCCCTGAACCCTGTTATCATAGTAGCTGGCCTCAAACTTGTGTCCTTCCTGCCTCAGCCTCCTAAGTGCCAGGATTACAGGCGTGGGCTGCCACAGGGTGTGTGTGTGTGTGTGTGTGTGTGTGTGCTGCTTCAATAAAGTCAAAACAAAACAAACTACACAGTGCCCGGCCAGAGGCGCTTCCTCTTTAGATTTGGTTCCTATATTGTGGGAGGAAAGGTTTCTTTTCTCACATGTTTGCTAGGTTCATGACTGAGATTCGTATTACAAGAAAAGACACATTGACAAGAGAAAACTATTGAGTTTTTTAAGGCAGGGCCTGCGACCTGGCACGGCTGACCTTGCATGCCTAGGCTCCCCGGCCCTCCGGCCTCAGCCTCCCCAGGGTCTGGACTCCGCTCAGGCCTCCTTCCTGGCATGCGCTAGGGTCTGCGAGCCCAGAGCGTGAGCCCCCGGGCATGGCCAGCGGTAGACCTGGTGACTCAGAATTAGCGGGAAGGAGCAAGGAGCCTGTTTGTCTCTATTTTTCTTGTGTCCTCAGAGATAAGGGCGTTTTTTCCCCGGGGGTGGGGAGGGTGCTTCTGGGAGTCTAGGTCGCCCTACAGCTCTGTGCCCAGTGCCCTACTTGGGGTGGCAGCCTGAATCCGCCCGGCTCCACTCTTGCACAGCCCATGGGGCGTCCCCTGGCTGCTTCCAGGGCACAGTGGTGCACACCTGCCATCCCAGCATCAGGAGGCTGAGGCAGAACATGGCTGCAAGTTTGGCATACAAAGTAACAGTGAAAAAGGCCTCTGAGACTGGGTTGCTGAGAAGGTACGGGCAAAAGGAGGGGGCAGGAAAGAGCAACTGGGGGTTCTGGGGAGGTAATGCGGTTGGAAGGGGCTGTGGAACAGTGAGGCCAGTGGGCCTGGAGTGGAGAGAAAAGGGGAGGCCGCCAAGCAGTGACAGCAGCAGGACTCTGCACGTGGACAGAGGCAGAGCCACGGAAGGTTCTTGAGCGGAGGAGGGCTGTCTCCTGCTGTGGTTGCCCAGAAAGAGAGCCAACGGGAGGAGTCAGGGGCGGTGACTCTGGGGAGGTGAATGTACCAGCCCTGAGCGAGCCTGGGGTCTGTGGCTGTGCTCTTGAGTCAGAACCCAGGACAGGAGGAAGGGCGGGAGACAGTAGCTTTGGTCAAGCTCTGCAGAGTTCTCCAAGCCATCTGGTGACCTTGGCTGGGACCCTGATGCACAGCCGCCTGCGTCAGCTGTGACGCCCACCTGGTGTCAAGGGCTCTGGCTGCTGGCCTTGTCTTTTCCAAGAAGAAGCCCATCAGAACCTGGTGGCCTCAGGTCTGGGAGGAGCAATCACCCCGCTGGGCCACAGCTTTGTCCTTTGCAGTCTTCATAAGATAAAAATATGGACCCACTCCTGTGTTTTAATCCTGGTCAAATACACATGACTCAAGGGGCTGGGGAGATGGCTCAGTAGGATAAGCGCTTGACTGGCAAACGCAAGGATCTGAGTTCAATCCCCAGTTCCGCCAAAAGGGGCACGCGGCAGCACGGGGCCAGACAGCTGTCCCTGCGGGAACCCTGCCTTGCTCCTGTCCTCTCTGGTCCTGGCCCTGCCGCCCTGCCCAGCCAGCCCTGTGCTCTGACAGCACCTGGGGCCTCCCAGGAGTGGGGTCATGGAGCGCAGAGCTAGCTCCTGTCACAGCAAGGCTCACAGTGGCCTTATCAGAGCTGAGCAACATCCCGCCATGCTGTGCCTGTCCACCCAGCCGTGATAAAGCTGCCGTGACCACAGGTGTCCAGCATCCCTTGAGATGTGGCGCTCAGTGCTTCTGAGGATGTTACCCTCACACAGGACTGCTGGATTAGGTGGTAATTCTTTTTTTTTTTTTGGCGGAACCAGGGATTGAATTCAAGCCCTTGCGCTTACCAGGGAAGCGCTTACTCCACTGAGCTATCTCCCCAGCCCCATGGTGGTAATTCTGATGTTTGGTTATTTTTTGGTGGTCATAGGGGTGGACCCCAGGGATTCCCCGCGTGCTGAGGTACACTGACCACATCTGATGCTTTTGAAGAACCGCCACACTGCTTCCCATAGAAAGTGCCATCATTGTCCCATTTTTCTTTTTTAAAAATTGATGGTGGGGCCGGGGAGATGGCTCAGTTGAGTAAGTGCTTGCCTGGCAAATGCAAGGTCCTGAATTTGATCCCTGGTACAAAAAAAAAAAAAAAAAATTAATGGGGCCAGGGAGATGGTTCAGTGGATTAAGCGCTTCCCTGGCAAGAACAAGGGCCTGAGTTCAATCTCTGGTTCCAGAAAAAAGAAAAAAAAAAAAAAAAATGATGGTCCTGGGGCTGGGGAGATGGCTCAGTGGTCTAACTATCTGCCTGGCAAGTGCAAGGACCCAGGTTTGATCCCCAGTACCACATGCTGTGCTGGCCACCAAAGCCGGGCATGGTGACACACGCCTGTAATACCAGTGTTGGGTAGGCTGAGACAGGAGAATCACTACAAGTCCAAGCTACACAGCAAGACCCTGTACCAAATAAATAAATAATTTAAAAAAATTGATGGTCCTGGGGGTGAGCTCCTGGCTCTGGCCCTTAACTACATCCTCAGCCCTTTCTATTAATTTTTTTAAAATTGTGAAACAGGGACTTGCCGAGTCGCCCAGAGTCTGACCCTGTGATCCTCCTGCCTCAGCCTCCAAGTGTTGGGATGACAGGCGTGCACCCCGCGGCCAGCCCTTTCATTCTTTGCTGTGTGAATGCTGAACGGCTGTCGAAGAAATAAGGAACCGGAAAACACCTCAGGCCGTGCTTGACTGAACCTGGGCCCTGCCAGGGGGCTGGCCCCAGCCTCATACCTCGGCAGCTTTTGTTGGCACGAGGCACTGCCTTACCTGACGTGCGGGCCCAGAAGCATGCCCGAGCCGGGGTTTCTGTGGTTTGAGGGTATCTGCATGAACCTAATGATCTGAGGAAGGGAAGTGAGTCTTGTGCATCTGTGCCTGACCAAAGCCAGTGACGGTCCCCGGAGGCTCTTGGGTGTGAGGGCCCCTCCACGGGCTGAGTTTGGAGCACTTCAGAGCTTGGCGGCTGTGCGGGGCAGCTGCTGGGATGGGGGCCTCTAGAACAGCCTGTTGCTTGAATGTGTGAAAGCAGACAAGGCCTCAGTGCCCAGAACCGTCACGCTACCTCAGTCTTGAAAAAAGCATCCTGCCTGGTCAGTGTCTTTTTTTGTTTTTCCTGGTACTGGGGATTGAACTGAGGACCCTGTGCTTGCCAGGCAGGAACTTAGCCTACTGAGCTATCTCCCCAGCCCCCTGCCTGGTTAATGTCAGCTCTTAGTCACTAGGTGACTGTGTGTCACGTGATGCTAGCTTTGCAAAGGTACTGATCAGCACCCCCACTGCAGTGCTGGGGCCCTCCTGCGCAGCAGGCAGGCAGGCCACCACCAGCCTCAGCTCTTGTCTTCTTGTCCTTTGCTCATTCCTGCTCCGTTTCTCCCCAGGGCACAACAGACCATGCTGGGAGCCCAACAGGTCCCTGTGACTGCTGGCAGTAGGGGCTCCTCTGGGGCTGCTGCAGGTGGCTGCTGGTGTTTCTTCCCGTGCGTGGTCCTGGGACAGAGCTGGAGCTTCTCTCCTCCAAGCTGTGCCATTGTCCTGGGCGGCAGGATCTCGAACACAGTCCTGGTTGGTCTCAAACTCAAGATGCTCCTGCCTCAGCCTCCGGAGCTGGGATCATGGCTGCATCTGGGCCGAGGGCTGCTGTGCCTACACACAGGGCATGTGGAGTGAGGTGTGGGCATGGCCGGGACGTGGGCATGGGCTGAGGCAGCACCAGGCTGAGGTGACCACATGGCCAGGCTGGCCACAGGGCCGAGTGCACAGAAGGGACAGCAGTAAGGTGGCAGCATGATGAGGGTCACAGGTGAGGGGAAGGCTGGTGGCTGGCTTGGGTTGCAGCGGGTGGGGAGCAGAGCAGATGAGCAGCGGTAGACTGAGGTGGCTTTCAGAAACCTTCCGGGGCCAGTGCTGTGGGTAAAAGTTGTCTTCTTGTGGGAGAAACCTAGGACACGACAGGAACAGCCTTCCCTTCTGCTGACTGAAACACTGCTGCAGGACCCACAAGTATTTTTTATCTGTCTCTAAGGTCTTGAGACAGTCTTTGTAGCCAAGTGTTTTTTTGAGTCTATGTGGTTACATTGGCCTCCCACCTTGAACTCACTGCATGGTTGAGGATGGCCTTGAACTCATGGCCAGTGATCCTCTTGCCTCAGCCTCCCAAATGCTGGGATCTCAAGTGTGCACTGTGCCCAGTCTTTTTGTGACAAGACTTCACTATGTAGTCCTGGCCTCAAACATGCAGCAATCCTCCTGCAGCAATCCTCCTGCGTCAGCTTCTTGGGTACGTGCCACCACACCCAGTTAAAGAAATGGACCTTTTTAAAAAAAAATTCTCTATATTTTTTCTTTCTGATATTGGGGATTGAACTTGGGATCTTGAACTTGCCAGACAGGCACTTATGCTGCTGAGCTACATCCCTGGCCCAAAGAAGTGAATCTTGAAGCCGAGGGTGGCAGTGCACTCCAGTAATCCCAGTACTTGGAAGGCTGAGGCAGGAGGACTGCTGTGAGTTCAAGGCCAGCCTGAACTACATAGTGAGACCCTGTCTCAAAAAAGACAAAAAAAAAAAAAAAAAATCTTGGCCAGGCGTGGTGGCACACACCTGTGAGCCAGCACTTGGGAGGCTGAGGTAGGAGGATCGCTGTAAGTTTGAGGTCAGCCTGGGCTACACAGTGAATTCAAGACCAGCCTGCACTATGAAGCAAGACCCTACTCAAAAACCAAACGAAAACAAAATAAAGTGTACTTAAAAGTGGACCCTGCCCAGGGCCTCCCACACCGCCCCCTGCAGCTCAGTTCTGGGCAGAGCTGTGGTGTCTGTGGGGCAGTGATGTGGCCCTGGGCAGTCAGCCGCCACCCGACCAGGCCACCACAGGCCCCTTGGCGTGTCCATGTGTCTTGCCCTCCCACACTCCAGTGCTCTCAAGACTTTCCGCCTGCGTACGTGAGCTTGGAGGCGTTTAGAGAGCTGCTTGTGCTGTGGCCGCGCTGATACCGCTTGGAGAATCAGTCTGGCGGCCAGAGGGTGGGGCCTGCCCCGGCTCCCGGTGCCCAGTGTGTGGGCAGGAGCAGTGGGCAGCAGGCCTGGCAGAGGCCAGCCAGGAAGCAGAGAGGGCGGGGAGGAGGAAGCAGGGTTTCTTGGGTGTGGGGCGCTGGGATGGAGCCCAGATTTTGTGTGTGAGACAGGTGCTCTACCTCTGAGCTCTGCCTCCAGCCCCCTTATTTCCTGTATGAAGCCAGGGATCTCGCTAAGCTGCCAGGCTGGACGTCCCGAGAAGCTGGCATCTCAGAGGTGCACGTGGCCCGTGCCAGGCTTGCTCTTGGGTTTCTTGGGCTGGGAATAAGGGGAGGGCAGCTCCTGGCTGGAGGGCTAGTCCATGGCAGCCAGCGTCCCAGGCCCACCCACACTCGAGGGGGAGCAGGAGTCAGAGGGGCAGGGAGATGGGTGCCCAGGGCCTTGTTCTCACTACCTGGCTCTCCAGGCTGCACCAAGACAGACCTGGGCCCCTGCTCCCGCGTCTGGGGCCCGTGTTGCCCTCCAGACACTGGAGCTTGAGTGGCTGAGACCCACCATCCCCACGCCCAGCCACCTGGAGCCCGTATGCAGGCGCAGCAGACACAGGCTCGTTGCTGGTTTAATTTATTACTGCTTGACATCCAGTGACACTGACGTACCCGCCGGCTGTGCCCATGAGCCCAGCCTACCCAGAAGGTACAGTCCGCAGGGTGGGTGGCTGCACACATGCACGCGCTTCACTACAGCAACCCAAGGCTGCGACGGTGCTGCGGGAGGGGTGCGCGCCACCACGGCCAGCTCCGAGCAGCTAATGCTCGCCACACCACCACCCCACTAGGCCACTTGTGGTCCTACAGCGCTGTCGCATAAATACGGAATTCGCGTCTATGCAGCTCCCAGGCTCATCTACGTCTGTGCTACCCGTTACGCTAAGGGCTACGCCAGCTCTCGGATGGAGGTGTGGAATGTCGGCTCAGTCCTCCTCACTGCCACTTCCTGAGCGGTCCTGGGGACAGGAGAGGGCGAGGCTCACCACTGTCCCTCCACTCCCACGGGTGCCCACCTGCCCAGGTCACGGCCTGCCGTCCTGTCCCTGCACCCCTTCTGGCCTCGCCTGTGGTATTGGCAGCCCGGCAGGCCACACACACCTTGTCAGGCCAGGTGGACCCCGGCCCTCAGCTGCAGTGTCTTTGTCACCACAGGCAGCCTCAGAGGTCAGAGCGGAAGGGACCTGGGGACCTGGCAGGTGAGCTCCCGGCTGTGGGCTCAGCCCCCCACCCAGCCGTGCGGCCCTCACCTCCTCCTGCTCCTCCTCACTGTCATCATCGCTCACCACCGGCTTAGCCCGGGACCCGCGGCTGGGCCTGCGGCGGCCACCCTTGAGCCGGTCCTGCGCCTTCTCCTTGCGGCCCAGCTTGATCTTGACCTTGACAGAGCGGGCTGTGGGCAGGGCATGGGGGGACGCAGGTGAGCGGGGCCGGGGCTGGGCCCCTAGACCTGACACCCAGCCTCCGGCTGCCCCACATACTCACACTCCGACTCAGAGCCCTCCTCCTCGGCCTCCTCCTCCTCCTCGCTCTCCTCGCCCTCGCTGTCCTCTTCCTTCTCGATCTTCTGCCTCACACTGGTGAAGACTGACTGCAGCACGATGGAGTCCTCGTAGATCTGGGGAGGATGCTGCTGAGGCCCAGGCACTCGACCCAGGTGCCCGCCTGCCCCCCACACCTAGGACACTCTGCCGCTAGCGGGGCTGGGTTGTGGCTTGCCCATTTCCTGATGGGAAAGGAAGAGGCCCAGGACGCCTCCCGGGGAGCTAGTGAGAGACCAAAACCCCCAAGGTGCCAAGCGCGTAGGGCTAGGCGGAGTGCGGTGCTGGAGGGGCAGGCACTGTCTGCAACAAGCCTGTGCTGCTTCTCTATTTTAAACAGTAAACCAGGAATTCTTTAAAAACTGTCAACTTGGGCCAGGGAGATAGCTCAGTAGAATAAGTGCTTGCCTGGCAAGCGCAAGGCTCTGAGTTCAATTCCCAGTACTGGGGAAAAAAACAAACTGTCAACTTGCCAGATGTGGTAGCATGGGCCTATAGTCCCAGCACTCAGGAGGCTGAGGCAGGCGCCTCTCCCCAGTTTGAAGCCGGCCTGGACTACCAGGGGAGACCATCTCAAGAAACAGACACAAGCCCCCACTGCCCCATGCACTGAGCAGCAAGCAGGCACTGCAGGCGCTCACCAGCGAGCCCTCGAGGTTGAAGGTCTGCGCGTTCTGGCACAGCAGCATCACGTCCTTCTCCAGGTCACTGAGGCTGCGGTACTTGTGGTTGCGGATGCGCTCCTGGGGGAGGGGAGATGCCTCAGCAGGGCCCTGAGGCCCCATCCCAACTTGGGCCAGGTGGCCCTGCCCCGTGGTGGTTACCTTGATCTTCTTGAAGTCCACGGGCTTGCGGATGAGCTCGTAGTACTCGGGCAGCTCCTTGCGTGAGGGCAGCTGGATGAACACCTCACTGAGCTGCCGTCCACTGCTACTGCAAGGCAGGACGGGCGAGCATCACTCCCAGGGTGGGCGCTGCCTGGGAACCCCGCTTCATTCGTGGGCCGAGAAGCTACAGCAGGCCCCGAGGTGCCCCTTAACACGGTGTGACCTGACGGCAGGCCCACGCCCAGGCTGATTTTCCTTTTAACCTCCACCCTGCCCTTACCGGTGCCCTCCCCTCCCCCACACCCGCTCAGCATGGGGTGCAGCTGGTCCAGCAGGCCCCTTGGGGGTGGCCTTGAGCTAAGGGCAACCTTCAGCTACCAAGGCAAGAACCAGTAGGGTGCCTGTGGCCCTGGTGTGGGGAGCCCTGCACCTCCCTCCTCTCTCCTGCTCGCTTCCTGTGTCCTCTCAGAGATGACTAGATGTGGCCTCCCCTGAGCACCGTAGAGTCCTGCAATCCTAGCCTGAAGGCTGTGTCCACACCACCACTTTCCATATTTAAAGAAAAATTTTTTTCTAGTTTTTTTTGCCTGCCAGTAGCTCAGCAGATTAAAGTGCCTGCTTAAGCAGACACAGGGGCCCGGAGTTCGATCCCAGGGCCTGCCATGCTGGCCCTGCCTCTGGGGTGCGCTGAGACAGCGATTGAGACTGTGCATGGTGGTATGTGTCTATAATCCCAGTACTTGGGAGGCTATAAACAGGCGGATCACTACAAGTCCGATCTATGCAATGGGACCATGTCCTAAAATTAAAAAAAAAAAAAAAAAAAATTCAAACTCACAGTGATCCTCTTGCCTCAGCCTCCTGAGGCTAGGCTGTGCACCACATTTCTTCTTCAAGGGAACTCCAAGGGATAAAACCACCCACCCAGCCTGCTGCCTGGGTGTCCTGAGCAGGCCCGTTCTCTTCTTGGTCACTGTCCTGAAGGAGGCAGGGACATGATGGCATCCCAGGAGGCCTCTCGTTTCTGTGGCAGGCTCCCCTAGACCCCTGGTGTGCCCCGCACGGGGGCCACACACTGTGGAGGAAGACAGTGGCACAGCCAGCCTTGGCCCTGCCGGCTGTGCTGCTGGGACCAAGGAAGAGACGCTTGGCACACACTAGAAGGTGCTGTCTCTGTCCTTCCAGGCTGCGGCTTCAGCCACAGTTCCAACTGGTGCCAGATAAAGGGAGACTGCATCCCCCGGCTCCGTCTCCTTGGAGACCAGGCTTGCTGTGTGCTCGCTTGGGTGTCTACACCACCTCAGGCTTTAACAGCTCTGGAAATGAGACCACAGGGCCAAGTGCGCCTTCTTTCCACCCAGGCTGCTGCTGGGATGGAGCCTGGGCTGGCCAGGCAGAGGTCGGGGGCATCACCCAGCCTCCCTCACTGAGCGTGTCACCTCCAGGCCCAGCCAGGCCCAGGTGCCCCTGATGGGTTTTGTTCTCTGCTGCTCGTTGTGCTAAGCATGGCTCCATCAGCACCCCAAGCTTGGCCTCAACTCCACGTGAGGGAGCTACAGGGGAGCCCTGGCTACTGCCTCAGGGCTGTGATGCCAGCCAGTACCCAGACACTTGAGTGATGAGGGCTGGCCATGGACACATGGGACCCTGAGGCAGGCAGAGTACACGCCCTGGGCGCCGAGGCCAAGCCTGGGGCCCGTCTCCCCTCCCCACTCGCTGGCTGCTCTTTACTCAAGGCTCAGCAACGCCATGAGTGGCCATGGCACCAGGCTTCACCGCACCACTGCCCAAGTGTGCTCCTGCTGGAAGATGCAGCAATAGGCGCTGTGTGAGCAGTCTGGGGCTGGGTTCCAGTAAACGTCACTTTCGAACACTGAAATCTGAATTTCATTTGTTCATGTTTTGAATTATTTTTTGATCTAGAAATTATCTGGAAAATTTTTTATCTCCGGGGAACTGAACCCAGGGCTTTGTGCATGCTAGACAAATGCTCCACTATGAAACTATGTCCTCAGCCACATTTATTTTGAGAAAGGGTCTTACTAATACGCATGGCACTTGCATCCTCCTGCCTCGGTATCCTTAGGAGCTGGGATTACGGGGTGCACTTTTACCCCCAGCCTAAAAATCAACCTTACTTCTCGGGCTTACATCACAGGTGGTGGCTTGTGTGTGTTTGTGCCCGTGCGCAGATCTGGTTCGCCCTGAAATCCTGGCTCAGGGATGGTCAACCCGTCCCGAATGCCGGCTTCCCCCCCCTCCAACCATGGCAGACACTGCAGATGGATCCCGGCATTATCCCTGAGCCTCAACTGCCTCAGCCAGGCAGAAGCAGTCAACCTGAACATGGCCCGATCCACACAGGTCCTGGGTGCCTGGTGCGGCTGGGTGGGTCCCTGCTCGCTCTACTGCACAGGGCTCCAGCTCCACTCTCCTTCCCACTGTCCACAGCAGGCCACCTTCTGTGATGTCTCTCAAGGTGGCCTGCCTCCCTGCAGTCATCCTTTCTTGTGACTGCTCCCTTTTATTTTATTTATTTATTTATTTATTTATTTATTTTTTGGCAGAACCGGGGATTGAACTCAGGCACTTGCGCTTGCCAGGGAAGCGCTTATTCCACTGAGCCATCTCCCCGGCCCCACACTGCTCCCTTTTAAATTTCAGGTCAGGCTCTTGCTAAGTTGCTCAGGCAGGCCTTGTACCTGCAGTTTCCCAAGTGCAGGGACTGCAGTGGCGCCATACCATTCTGGCATTTGTTTCTTTTTTTTTTTTGGTGGTATCAGGAATTGAACTCAGTCACTTGTGCTTGCGCTTGCCAGGGAAGCGCTTATTCCACTGAGCCATCTCCCCGGCCCCAAGCATTTGTTCCTTAAGAGTCTCGAGCAGTTACACAATGAAATCCGGCTCCTAGGTTTAAAAATCCGGGCAGCGCTCTCCCTGTAATACTTGGAAACCACTTGGTTCAGCGCTGCCCCCTGCAGGCAAGACCCTCAGCACAGCAAGCAGCAGCCTCCCCACCATGGACCACAGGCCCAGCAGAGCCAGGAGAAGCTGCACACTAGGGAGTGAGTAGTGGGAGGCCCTGGGGTGGCCACAGGGCTGGGTGACAGCAGCCCTGAGTGCGCTTCCTCTGCAGCTTTGTCACATTCGTGTTCCTGTTACTATGGTGGTACCTGGAGACAGGATACCTTGAGCGCCCCGGGAGTGGCACAGACAGTAGAGTCCCAACAAAGAAATGAGGGGCCTGGGGTGCTGAGCACACATGCACGGGGTTGGGGGGTCGGGGTTCAGCACACTCACCAGCAGAGGAAGGAGAAAAGGGACCCACTCTGCACACAGATCCAGTGTCACCTCAGGCTGCTGGCTGCATGCACGCATGTGTTCTAGGTTTACAGCTGCTTGACAACAGCTCTGCTTTTCTGGGCCTAAGACAGGCTCTATAAGGCACAGAGCCAGCACGCCCGGAACCTTCCAGCCAGGTGGAGGCAGCCACAGCCTGCACAAGGCGTGGCTCTCGCTGTGACCATGAGATGAGATAGCGCCTGCGGGCCCTCGCCACCACAAGCTGCATACCAGGAGCTTCCAGGCCAGGCCAGCCTCTTGCTGGGGTGCCCTGGGGCTTCTCTCTTGCCCACTCAGGAGGCCTCCTGGGTGTGGCCAGCCCCGTAACCACTCACCCAGTGACCTCTGTACCCAAGCGCGCCTGGCCTGACAAACATGTGCCTGTTCTTGCACAACACACAGCCCCCTTCCTCTCCAGGCCCAAGCAGGTTCTGACTTTCCTGAGGAGGTGCAGGGCTCAGGGTGGGCAGAAGAAACAGGCCCTAGACTGAACAGCCCCTACCCTGCCCCGCGCCGTGCCGTCACTCGTCCTCTCAGGCCACCCCTCTTTGCCCCACTCAGATGTCCATTCTTGCAAATGCTGAGGTGGAAACCAAGGCACAGGGGCGGGAGAACTCTGAGCTCGAGGACACTTGGCTGGCCAAGCTTAAGTCATGGTGGTCCGTGCAGATGACGAGTGTCCTGCACTGTCCCACAGCTTGTCGCCCTAGAGCTCGTGAGCGCTGCAACCACCACGCTACCACTGGCCCGCAGTCGCCCTGTGGCTGCCTTGTCTGTGGGGGTGGCGCCTTCCAGCATCACATCTTGCTTCACCTTCCCCGGAGCATCCCAGAGGGCCAGGACACTGCTTCTGGCACTGGCTGCCATGGTGACGGGGACCAACCCTGGTCCCCAGAGCCCTTGAGTATTTCCGTGATAAAGGAGATAGCTGCCACTTCCGTTCCTTTCTTCCTGCTGTTTTCTCTCCTTTTCTTTATGGAACCTGATCCTCACGCATACCAGCCGCCTTTCAGATCTCGGCAGCTCCTCATCGTGCCTGGAGACTAGTGACCTCGAACACCACCGTCTAGGTTTCAGGCAGATTCCTCCGGGCCAGCTCGGGGATGCCTGGCGCTTCCTTAGGGTCCCCTCCTGGGACTCTTCCACCTCTTCCCAGCACAATCTGTGGCCCAGGCCCTGTGGAGGCTGCCTGAGCCCCTCACCACTGTGGCGGGTGGGGCATGTGGCGCTGTGGGAGGGCCTTTTCACTGCCCCATGCACACCACACTGGGACCAGGCTATGCTGCCCTCACAGTACCCAGGAATCTTGGGGCACCTGCCATGGGGATGACAGGGGAGTGTGGACTCCATGCCTGGCACTGCATTATGTACCACCTTTCGGGCCCCCACTGCCACAGGGGTGCTGCCTCCACAAAGAGCACAGGGGTGCTGCCTCCACAAAGCGTCCCAAGGGCCGGCACAAACAGCAGCACGCTCCTGCTCAACAAGGTGGGCTCCGGCTCAGCACAGATGACCGTGACACTGGCTGTCTCTGCACAGGAGAGGCAGTTTGTAGCAATGAGCTCCTCCTTCAGATTTCATGTTTTACTCAATCACAGAGCTCAGCTACAGCGCTCCAAGCAAATTTTAAAAGTTTTCCATCTGTGTTTCCTCTTTTAGAAATGAGCAGTAAAAAGCTGCAGGGAGAGGCAAGCAGAGCCGCACTGGCCCTCCAGCCTGACCCGCAGCCCTGGTGCTGTGTGGCCCTGCAAGGTGAGGGCGTCACCTGCTGAGCGTGTGCTGCTCCTTCGGGATGCTGCCTGTGCTCCGCAGCCTCAGGGCAGCTTGATGGCGCTAGGTGGTTCTGAGTCCTAGAGAACTGTGGTGCGGGGGAGGCACTCGATTTTCCCTAACCCCAAGACAGACTGAGCCACACCATTTTCACTCAGATTTTCCAGTTAACAATGAAAAAAAAAAAAAAAGGCCAGGGAGATAGCTCAGCAAGTGCCAGGACCAGTTTGATTTCCAGTAAGCCCCTTCCAAAAGCCAAAAAGCCACACTAAATGAGCCAAGTTTGTCCTGAACACCATTTCTGAAATTATCTGCAAATAAGGTAGTTTCTAACCAGAAAAGCTTCTTTAAATCTCCCAGGGTGACCACTGGTGGACTAGGTGACAGGGAGCAGGCTATTCGGCTCCACGTACAGACCTGCAGTCCCTGGGGCCTGTGCCACATGTCTCCCTCCAAGGCGCTTCCAGGCTTCAGGAGCTCAAGTCTTCTGAAGCCACCCACACACTGAAACAGCAGTGCCAGGCATAGAGGTACAGCACACCTACAATCCCTGCTACCTGGGGGCTGAGGCAGCAGGATCCCAAGCGGAAGGCCGGCCAAGACAACTTGGTTGGCTGTCTCAAAGTTAAAGCTGGGATGTAGCTCAGTGGCCCAGTACTTGCTCAGCTTGTACAAGGGCCTCACCATTCCCAGGACTGTGAAAAAATAGAACCATACATCCAGCCCCACTGAGGAACCTGCCCCTTGGGGGGACAGAAGCGAGCAGTGCAGGCTAAGCCTGGCTTTGGTGCTCTCAGCACACTGGGCCTCAGTAGCCCCACCAGCAGGCCCTGCTCTGCTACTGTGATAAGCGCTGGCTTCACTGCTGGGAGAGGCCTCGTCCATCTGCCTCAGGCCTGAGGACTGTGCGCAGCCAGGTGAGTTGTTACTCCTGTCACAGAACATGCGGCTAAGCGAGTTGTGAATGAGGCTTTTCCAGTAAGGCAGGCGATCACAGTGGGTTATCTTCCTCTGAAAACACCCCAGGCCTATTTATTTATTCAATACAGGGTCTCACTACACAGTTCAGACTTGTAGTGATCATCTTATCTCGGCCTCCTCAGCACTTTTTGAGATAGCGTCTTGCTATGCAGCTCAGGCTGGCCCTGAGCTCACTTTGTAGCCTAGGCTGGCCTCTATAAATGCAGTAATCCTGGCTCAGCCTCACGAGTGCTGGGATTACAGGCGTGTGCCATCACGCTTGGCTATCCCAGGCCTACAAGGACTTTTTCTTTTTCCACTTGGTACTGGGAATTGAACTGAGGGTCTTGTGCTTGCGAGCTGTATCCCAGGCCAAGGACTTTTCTGATGCATCTGTGTGTCCACATCTGGATCTATAGACAAGCTATACACAGCTGTATCTATAGTCCCAGCACCGAGAAGCTCACACCTGCCACTGTCCCCTTAGCCCTGCAGCAGGTCCCTGCCATCTCGCGTCCCACACCAGCTTGTGACCAGAGGCACACTGTAGGTGTCTGTCAATGTCTCACATCTTTTTTTTTTCTCCCAGAACCAGGGATTGAACTCAGATCCTTGCGTTTGCCAGTCAAGCGCTTATCCTACTGAGCCATCTCCCCGGCCCAATGTCTCACATCTTTCACTCAACAAAATGATTTTCCATGGGGCCCCTCGGGAAGCGGACGCAGGGGGAAGATCGCCTGCACCCAGAGACCTGGGTAAGGCAAGGAGATCCTGTCTGGAAAGATCACGCAGCAGCCATGTGTTTGTGCTCCTGGCCTAC
This sequence comes from Octodon degus, assembly GCF_000260255.1. NCBI lineage: Eukaryota > Metazoa > Chordata > Mammalia > Rodentia > Octodontidae > Octodon > Octodon degus. The sequence continues at coordinate 11,244,226 of NW_004524626.1, forward strand.
GGAGTCCTACTGTGCCTCCACTTCTCCAAATAGGGGGCTACCAGGCAGACCCCATTGTGGGAGGTGATGGCCCTGCCACTCTTGGGGTCCACAGACCAGCCTATACTCCCAGTGGGCCCGGAGGTCCGGCTGCCCTGCGCTCACCACCCCGCCCCACGGCAGGCATGCTCTAGGCCACAGCGAGGCAGCGCGTGCAGGCACAAGCCTCCAAGAAGTCTCACTCAGGCACTGGAGACTGATGTCTGTGCCGCGGGGTCCCCGCGGGGTCCCGTACTTTCGCCCAGGGCAGCCCTTTCGCCAGCCCTTCCGTGGGTGTGGGTGGCGGCCATGCCTGCGTGTCCGCGGGAAGCGCAGCTTTCATTCACCGTTGCCCGCTCCTCTTCCCTCCACACATGTCCCGAGCAGCAGGACTCGCGGTCTGCCCTCCCTCCCCCCTGACCTCCAAAGGAGCTCTGACGTAAGGGAAGCGCTCGAGGCCCAAAGCAGGGAACGCTGTGGTGCACGCGCGGGCTGGGGGAGGTCCAGCGCGGCGCAAGGTGCGCCCCCTTCCGGCTCGCTGCGGATCTGCCTCAGCGGTGAGGTTTGAACTCCGCGTTCATCTTTCACAACACACGCTACATTTCCAGATCTACCTGTTCAACTTGAACTCATCTCTTCCCACATCACTCTCTTTCTTCTACAATAAAACTTGTCACAGCACAGCTCGTCATACATCTGGGCACGGCAACAGCCGCCACTTGCTAAACCTCCGCAGTGGCCTGAGGCTCTGCGGACTGTGGCGTGCGAGCCCTGAGCCCAACCTTCCTGGCTGAGTCTCGCAGGGCCCAACTCGGCTGCACGGCTGCAGTGGCAGGCCCCAGCCAGCAGGGGTGCGCCTCAGGACAGCTGCCAGGGGTCACTGTGGCCCCTTCTCGAGCCCACTGACAGACTGGGGCTCCCTGCTGGGACGCCATCCCTTCCCTAGCCAAGTCTGAGGGCAGGGACCCAGAGCCAGGCCGGAAACGCACCCGCACTGCGCTGGGCACAGCGCTGGCCACGCAGCCTCCCGGCTGCCTGCCACGAGACGCTGCCAGCCCGTCACACACCCCGCGCCGGGACTCACTGCCACGGCGCCCACTAGGGCAGCCCTGCCTCCACGCGCCCTCCGCTTACCTGTCTTTGTACTTGATCACCGCATCCACGATCTTCTTCATCTTCTTGGTGAGGTTGGGCGGGTTCGGGGAGAGCTTCTCGGCGGGCGGTCGCCCCCGCTTCTTCTGCTTCTTGCTCTCGTCATCCTTGTCTCGGCTGCGGGTGCTGGTGGTCGGTGTGGAGGAGCCGGCATCGCTGTCCCGCTTGCGCTTCCGTGACGATTTCTTCTGCCGGACCTCCTCTTCGATCTCCTCCAGCGTGCCCTCCTCGATGGCCTTCAGGGTCAATAGTAGTAAAATAGGACAGCCAGCACCCAGGTTGACACACAGAGGCCGCGATGCGCACCCGAGGGCCCGGCAGGGCAGAGGCCCCCACCCTCCCTGTCCTGTCCTGGCGGCTGCCAAGCCCATCCTGAAAGAGCCAGCGCTGCCCTGTGGCCAGCTAAGGAGCTCTGACTGCTCAAAGGGGTCAGCACCCACTGCTCTGCCCCTGGCTCTCCCTGGCTGCTTCAAAAAACTAATGAATTACACACCTCGCTTAGAACTGACTACTATGGGCCCCCAGCCCCACAATGGTGCAACTCAGGGCCTTTTTTTGCACCCTTTTTTGAATCTTGGAACAGGATTTCATTAAATAGCCTAGGCTGGCCTACAACTCGAGACCCTCCTGCCTCAGTCTGCCTAGAGCCTGAACTGCAGGTATGCGCCACTGTGCCCAGTTCACTGTGACTGTATGCAGGGCTCTTGTTCAGGGACACCAAGGTGGTCACTACCTATCGGAGGAGCCCGCCCCCACGGCCCTGCCGCATCAGGCTGTCTTTCCTGCGGCTCTGTGAGGAAGTGAGGGGCTCTGGCCACTCCAGCTGGCCTGGCTCCAGCCCTACCCCTTCCTGTCCTACGTGTAGGTTCCACTCAACCACACCTGGCAGCCATGCCAGCTCCCATTCACTGTGATGACACTGCTGGGAGAAGGGCACAATGGGGCGGCACAGAAAGAATCGATGGCCACCACATCTCAGCAGACTGCTGCATCTCGCTTGTGACCCAAGGGCCTTGGTGGCTGGAAGAGGGTGGGCTGGATCCCAGAGGACTCCCTGCCCTCAGCGTCTCTCTTTGCATGTGGTGCTAAGATTGAACGCAGGGCCTTTGCACTGAGCTACAGCCTTGACCTTTCATTTTCTCATCTTGAGACAGGGCCTCATTAAGTCTCTTAGTTTCCCTGGCTGGGCTAGAACTTGCAACCCTCTTGCCTCAGCCTCCCAGGGTGCTGGGAGGATAGGTATGAGCCACTGGTCTGAGCTACACTGCCTCGGTGACACCTCTGATGGGGACCCAGGACTGGGTGTCAGGGACATGGCCACAAGTAGACCCAGGTCAGGCCCTTGGCCTCAAAGAAGACATGAGGATGGCTGAGCTGTGACGACAGGTGTGGTGGCTAGGAGGGCCAGGCACTGGGGCAAAGGCGAGGTGCACAGCGGGCAGGGATGAGGCAGCCTGACTGCGTCCTCCTGGTCACATGCCCTTGTGTGAAAACGACATCTTAGCAGACACCACGGTGAGGCCCAAAGCGAGCACCACTCTACTCCCCTGTGGTCCCTCCCTTCATCTGCAATTCTTAAGCTCAAAACCCAGGGTGTCCACCCGTGAGCTCCACTCTGCCTTGCAATCCTCCTGCCTCAGTCCCTGGAGGAGCTGGTCTTGAGGTCTAGGCTACTAAGCCTGGCAAATGAGTCCTTATAAGAGACAGAAAATGACACATGAGGCGGAGGACAAGGCCACTTGAGACAGCGGCAGAGGCTGAGTTGAGGTGGTCACAAGCCAAGCACCCAGGCTGAACCCTCCCTGCTACCCTGTGGCCTCACATCAGGGTCAGCTTTCCACGGGCTATGTGCCAAATTGTGTGCTCTGTCAACACAGGGCCCGAGGAGGGGCTCACCATAGCAACAAATGCAGAATCCTAGAGGCTCCTGGTGTGCAGGGAGCCAGAGCGGCGGCACCAGCTGTGTGCCGGCCAGCAGCACGAGACGGACAGGCCTGTCGTGTGCTCTTCATAGCTAGGGACTTGAATGTCAGCCACAGCAGGACGGAAGCGATGGGAAAAAGTCTCCTCAACAAGCCCTCGCTCCACTCAGTGACAGATAAACAGGTAAGGAGAACACGACAGAGTGTTACACTGGCTTAAGGAAGGAGAAACTTCAGTTGTCTGTAGGAGAATGGATGCACTTTTATTTTTGGTACCGGGAATCAAACTCAGGACCTCATGCTTGCCAAGCAGGTGCTGCGCCGCCGAGCTACATCCCGGGCCCCGGGATGCACCTTGAGGATATAACATTAAGTGAAATAAATCAGATATGAAGCTTAAATATTGCCTGGTTTCTCTTAAAAAAGAATTTCAAAGTATAAATAGTCTTTTTTTGATTTTTTTGAGCTGGGGTCTCACTATATATTCCAAGCTGACCTCAAACTCAGAGTGATCATCTTGCCTCAGTCTCCTGAGTCCTGGGGACTACAGGGATGCACCACAGTGCCTGGCAACTATAAATAAAGAGCAAAATAAAAGGCACATAATAGGAAACACATTTTTTTTTTTTTTTTAAGTTTTCAGAGACAAGGTTCAGCCTATAGTTCAGGCTGGCCTTATACTCATTATGTAGCCCAGGCTGGTCTCAAACTCACAGTGATCCTCCTGCCTCAGTATCTTGAGTGCTGAGATTACAGGTGTGAACCACAGTACCTACTTCTAATACAGGTTATGTATTTACTTATTTTCTGAATTTAGGGCAGGGTCCACAGGATCTCACTATGTAGATAGGACTCACAGTGATCCTCCTGTTTTCAGCTTCCCAAGAGCTGGGATTACAAGGGTGCGCCACCACGCCCAATCTCAATTGCAGCCTCAGTGGGACCCGGGGGACAGGGTCGGCAAAGCAGGCCGGGGGGGATCAAACCCCGGCTGTTATGCTTTGCCGAAGCAGGTGCTTTAGTCCACTGAGCTATCTGGCTGGCCCTAATACAGATTTTTTAAACCAAATATTTACCACTTTTTTCTTTTTTTAGAACTGGGAACTGAACTCAGGGTCTTTGCACTGAAGTCTGTCTTCATCTGTTCTTTCAGGGCCTCTTTCCGATTGCTAAGTTGCCTGGGCTGAGTTTTGGGACGACAGGCGTGTACCACCACACTGGGTTTAAAACAGATTTCTTACAAATGGGAAGGTGACCAAGAGATGGAGGATGAGGAAAACGGGACATGCAAAAAACCAAGCAGAGGGCCAGGGAGATTGCTCAGTAGAATAAGCACTTGCCTGGCAAGCACAAGGTCCTGAGTTCAATCCCCAGTATCACCAAAAACCCCCAAACAAACAAACAAAAAGAACAGGCGATGTGTGTGCCTGTAATCCCAGCGCCCGGGAGGCTGAGAGCAGGAGGATCACTATGAGTCCCAGCTGAGCAGTGAGACCCTGAGCCAAATACATTAAAAACAAAACAACAACAACAACAAAAAATGAGCTGTGTTCCCTCCCCACAGGGAAAGTATTCACTGTGCACTGCAAACATGCTAATCAAAGTTTTTAAAATCAAGGAAGAAAATTAGTGGGTAACATGGCCATCTACATATAGACGAAGCTGGGCCTCTACTTCACACCATAATGAAATTTAAATAAAAATAGATCAAAACCTTAGTATAAAACTATAGCTCTGTGAGAGAAAAATGTAAGAGCAAATATTTGTCACCATGGGTTGGAAATAGTTTCTCAGATATGACGCCAGACAAAAAGAAGCACCGTTCAGCGACAGATGCGGAGAAGCGCTGGTGTTCCAGAGGACAGGCACAGGAAGCGGGGCGCCCACAGGAGGGCAGGTCTCTGCCACGCCAACTCTGCCAAGAGGCTCGAACAGCTCTGTCAGGCTTTAGTATGAAGCTGACATATCTTCAATGTAGACAAAGGCCAGGGTACTTGGGCACACATGGCCTGCAACCTAGGGACATGGCAAGCTGAGCAGGAGGACTGTTTGAGCTTGGGGTCTGCCTGGGCAACAGGGCAATATACCAAACTGAAATAACACTCCCTACCCCTAACAAGAAAAGGACAGAGAAAGTGACCCACCCTTCTCCCCAGAGGCTGTAACAGCCACTCAGCTCAGCAAAGCAGCCCATGCTTGTGAGCACAGGGCCAGAGGGCCAGGGCTGGGCGGGTGGGCCGCATGAGTCCTATCCTCCACACAAGTGCAGGGCTGTAAAGCACGCAGCCACGTGGGCCACTGTCCCCAGAGTTCTGGGGTTTGTTTCTGCCGCCCTTCTGTCCCTCCCCCTACTCAGGGATAGAACCCAGGGCTTTGCCCTGAGCTACAGGTCTAGGCCTGCTCATCGGTTATTGCTTAGACAGGACTTGGCTAAGTGGCCTAAACAGGGCTCTGACTTGCAATGCTCCTGCCTCAACTTCCCGGAGTGCAGAGATTTCAGGCATGAGCCGCCAGGCCCGGCCACAGCAGTTCTCCAAAGAGTTAAAGCACAGAAGGACCGTTCATTCCAGTAATGCTACTCGAGGTATATACCCGAGTAAAATCAAAGCTTCTGTCCACACAGAAAGGTGCACAAGAATGTCCACAGTAGCATTATCCACAATGCCCTGAGATGCTGCCACCTACATGCCTGCCACTACCGGGAGGAAAACATTTCACACGTGAGCACCATACACTCAAGGGAGTGTGGTGCTGTGTGTTGCTGCGCAGACAAGCCTCAAAAATCCTAGGCGCGTTGGGGCTGGAGAGATGGCTCAGTGGTCTAAAGTACCTACTTGAAACAAGCTTGGCAAAGCACAGGGACCGCGGTTCGATCCCCCAGCACCACATGCCAGCCAGCCCCGCCCCCTGGTGGGCTGAGCTGGCCACACACACACACAATAAATAAATGTAATAAATAAAAATAAATAATTAAAAAAAAAAATCCTAGGCGCGGGGAGAGCACCCATGGCAGTCACGGGTCCCGAGAGTCCACCGAGACATGATGCCTCTTCGGGCACAGCGCTACAGCCCGTCAGCGTGGTGGTTTCTGCCATGGCTGGGCTGAAACAGCAGCCCAGGGTTTCTCTGGGGTGGTGACATATTCTGTCACACCAGCACCATGGGCTGGGCACAGCTCGGTGGTAGAGTTCTGGGCCAGCATGGCCAGTGTCTTGGGTTCAAACCCAGTATTACAGAAAACCCACCATGACTATTAAATTGGACACCGTAACAGCGTGCTAGCGCCGTATATAAACTATACCCCAAACACAACGCTCACGATGTGTGCAGCTGGGTTCATTCCACATTCAAAGGGCACCTGCTGCCTCAGAAGTGCAGGGCAGGCTGTGGCTGGGCCCCCTCCCCTTCCATCTCTCGGGGCACCCTTCCTGGCCCTGTGTGCTGTGCACAGCGGGAGGGCAGGCCAAGAGTGACAGTTACCTTCTTGGAAGAGCTATTCCCAGCACACAGCGTGGGGACTGTGCTCTTTGTCCCTAGCCCCATCTCAGAGCCCCAAGATGGGGACAGTCCAATCTGTCACCAAGGTGCTACTGTGGACCTCTATGTCAGGTACCCACCAAGGTGCACAGGGCTGGGGAAGCCCCATGGGAAGTCCCAGGGCACCTTGAGGGGCAACTCAGCTGGCCACAGCTGTGCCACCCAGGCAGGTGCCAGCTGCTACATGAGGGCTACCACTGCTGCCACTGCGCCAGAGCAGGCGAGGAGCTCTGCTCACTGGCCCTACCTACAGTGGCCTGCGGAGCACAAGTGCATGCTGCTTCCCCTAAGTGATAGGCTGCACCTTGCCTCACACTCAAAGGGCCAAGGCAGCAGTGGCGCCAGTCTGCGGCCACCACACCAGAGCCTCGGCCCCACACCTGGTCCCAGCCCTGCCAGGCCAGCCTACAGGCTGTGGCCCTCTCCAGCATGTACCTTGAGCCACTGCTTCTCTGTCAGAGAGTCGCTATAGTCCACCTCCTTGCGGTGGCGGGAGCCGCGCCCGAACATCTTCTCCTCTTCCTCCTCACAAGTCAGCCGCTCTACCTCAGCATCATCCTTGATAATCCAGGACGGGAGCTCGTCCTCCTCCATGAGGCGTGGCTTCCGTTTGGGGTTGCGGGCCTCCTCGCGCCGGCGGTCCAGGTCCATGCGCTGGCAGTGGGCATAGAATATGGGTCAGCAACGGAACAACCACAGGACACAGCCTCAGGGTTGCTGGGGAGCTGGCCACCATGAGTAACAGAACCCAGAGCCCTGTGGGCATGGACCCCAGCAGAGGGCAGCAGTGAGCTCCACACAAGTGCCTCTGAGCATGACAGCATCTTCCCTTATGTTGTCACCTGGGATCTCAAGAGCCCACTGGCCTAGACAGCATTAACTCTTGTGCAAGGGGCGAGGCCTCAGAACAGTCACCTTGCAGGACCACAAGGGCCACACACAGACCAAGGTCCCTGTAGTCTATACAAGCTCAAGGGTCAAGGTTGGAAAATGGGGCCACAGGCAGCTTAGTGATGCCACTGAGAGCTGCCAACTCCACTAACTGCTAGGAGCACCTTCCAGCACCATGTTGCAACTCAGATATTGGAGGGTGGGGGTGCAGACCGCCCCAAAGGTGCTGGCCACGGAGGCCCCCTTGTCCCTCCTGCCCACCAGCCTGCAGTGCTCACCATGAACAGGTCAAACTCCTCCTCGTGCCGGGCAATCATCTGGTTGACCGTCTCATCATCGGGTACCTCGTCTTCCTCCTAAAAGATTACAAGGCTTTAGTGTGACGGTGGAGGGGCCGGGCTGGGCGGTGGCCGGGCTCGGAGGCGAGCGGCGGCGTCCGTGGGAAATGAGCTGGCGACCCGGTGTAGCTGCGGTGGATGGGGCCACACGGCAGCGAGAGGCTCACACACGCACACGCACACGCACTTCGTGGGACCAGGGCCCTGCTGGCCGTCTCAGCTGAGAAGCCGAGGATTGAATGGGCGTGGAGACTGAACTACCCCTCTCACCTTTAGAGGTGGCTCCTCCAAGTCGGGGGTGACGCCCGCTGGCGGAGGGGCCGTGTGGGCGAAGCTGGCACTGCCGCTGCCCGTGCTGCAGTGTCTGCTCTGTGGATAAATAGAGGACTTCAGTCTCCAGGGCTGTCAATCCGGCGTCTGTCACCAGCAGTTCAGAAAAAAAAACCACTTCAAAGGGAAAGCAAGTACTCATCCTCTTTCCGCTCAGCCCACACTCCCTTTACTCCAAAGGGATGCAAAAAAAATAAGAGTGCAAAAAAAGGTACAAAACCAAAAATGAAAGCCGCTCATGCGTCCACCACTCACGCGGGGAGGGGCCGGGGCCAGGCCTGGCGCTGTGCTCACCTCATCCTGCTCCTCGTGCTCCAGGATGGCCTGCAGGAAGGCGCGCCGCTCGTGGCTAGACGACTTCTGGTCGAACATGCCCGCCTGGATCACCTTCTGGTCCACGTTGAGCTTGTACTTGGCAGCCGCCAGAATCTTTTCCTCCACGCTGTTCACAGTACAGAGGCGGAGCACGCGCACCTCGTTCTGCTGCCCGATGCGGTGCGCCCGGTCCTGCGCTTGCAGGTCCTGTGGGAGGCGGCCGTCAGTTCCATGCTGGGTCCCCTCTGCCACCCAGCCTGGCAATGCGTGAGCCAAGAGCTAGGGAATGAGACCTGGCCTGTGGCGTTTGTCCCTCGAGACTGGGGCTCAATCAGAGCCCAGAAGTAACTTTTATGTTACTGTCACCTGACAGACACTTGGGAAGAAAGGGCCGTTTCAGAAGATGACTCCTGGGGCTTACATTCCTCTGTGCCCATCACAGCCTGGGCACCCTTGGCATGGCCACATCATTCTCCATAGGCCGGCAATGGCGGCAGCATAGGCTGCCTAGTATGGCTGCAAGTACTAGCCCCACTAGCTGTGCAGCCCAGGCCGAGGGCTGGCTCAGTTTAACCGCTCTGAGCCTCATCCTGCTGACAGCAGCTTCTTGTGCCCCCCATGTGAATTAATGTGGCAGCCATAGCTACAAACACTATTCTTTCTCCCTATCCAAGCTAGCACAGAGCAAGGTGGCTTCCAGAATGGTCCCTGCCTCAGGATCATGTAAGTATCGGCCCAATGGCGGGGACAGAAGAGAAGCCTCAGGCCACTGCTCACCGTGCACCAGCTTGCTCTTTCTCCCCACTGGGTTCCCTGGGCCTCTGTCCTGCCTGTGTCCTGGAAGCCTGGCCAGCTATCAGGTTAACTATGCTCGCACAGGTCACAGAGAACAGCAGGGACACTGAGCTGGCTCTCCCCGAAGATGGGCTGATTTACATACTATGCTGACTCTAGGCTGGAAGGGACACATCCAGGCCTCACAGACAGGTGGAACTAGGTGGCAGAAGCAGGTACACCATGAGGGAGACATGTCCAAGATGGGCAGAAGTGCCTCATACAAGTCCCCTGAGAGGGACAAAGGGGCCCGTGGGCCAGGCAGGGGTCATTCTGACCAACACAAGCCAGGTGCTGCCAACTGGACCACAGGAGATGCCCAGGACCATGAGCAGCAACACCAGTGGCTGAGGGGCAGCTGGGGAGGCTGCAGGGTCCCGGAGCAGGCGGGGACACCCACTAATGGATATGCAATTGGAGGGCCCATGGCAGGGAGCACTGGGGGTACATGGGCTCTTTGCTGTGAGTCACTGTGGCTGCCTGCACTGGGAAGCCCCAGCCATGTGAGCTGCACAGCAGCTGGCAGGGGGCGCACCGCTGACTTCCCGGCTGTGGCACAGAAAGACACAGCACCCAAGGGGCCACCTGGGCGCAGGCAGGGCCAGGGGCTCAGCCCAAGTTTGTTCTGCACAGCACAATCATGCAGGCATGGAGGGCCCTACATGGAGTCACTGCTGACAGGAGGGGAGCACCCCATGTTTTCTCAGTGACATAATGCCAGGGAACAACAATGGTGCAATCTGCAGCCTTTCTTCTCAGAGGTCGGTTGGCCCGCCTGGGGAACCTTCGGCTGCCCCCCATGCGGCAGGCTCTGGCTGGCGCAGTTACCTGGTGGGGGTTCCAGTCGCTGTCGAAGATGATCACAGTGTCTGCTGACTGCAGGTTGAGGCCCAGCCCGCCGGCGCGGGTGCTGAGCAGGAAGATGAAGTACTCGGAGCCGGGCTCATTGAAGGTCTTGAGCAGCATTCCCCGGTCCTCCGCCTTCGTGGTTCCTGTGAGGAGGAAGAGCATGAGTGTGGGCCGGTGGCAGGCAGGGCCCGAGGGGCACCTGCTTCTGATGGCCACCATCCTCCAGTCTGGGCAGCACGGGCTAGACACTTGGCACATGCTGTGTGTCACCAGAGACATCCCATCCGGGACAGAAAAAAAATCCCACCCTGCCTGTTCATGAAGCTGGCAGGTCTCTGTGGGCCAATGCTTGGCAGAACTGTCCAGATGGGGCTGAAGCACAGGGCCACCCAACTAGAGCCACTGCTGCCACCATTCTCTGCCACCTCCCTGGCTTCCTGCTTGGTTCCTCTGGGCAGAGCAAGCAGCCCAGTGGCTAATGACACCAACAGTGCTATCCCTGCAAACACACAGAGGTCCTGTGAGCTCAGAGGCCCCACAGAAGAGTCAGGGACCACAGGCAGGAAGGGTGACCCAGACACCCAAAACCTAGAGCAGAGGAATGGGGGGGATTGCAGGGATCTCACGTGGCTGCTAGGATGCAGCTCCTTGGCAGTGCCAGTGTCAACATGGGCCTCCAAGCTGCCCTCACTGCTGGGAACTCAGACTACAGTTGCAAAATGGGGACCTCCTTGGGGACATTACATGCTCCTTGCCTTGGGCCCCTGTCACAGGCATAGCATGGTGCCTAGAGCCCACTACAGGTGCCCTCAGCTTCTACTTTGGAGGAGACAGAGTCCCACCCATGCCATAACTGTGTGAGGTGTGGTGGACAGCGCTATGGCCAAGCAGACATAAGCCCTGGCCCCAGACCCCTCCTCTGGCGGCCAAGGATTGGCCTTCATGAGGTCAGGAGGGGCAGCTAAGGGGCCAGCACAGGGCATGGGGGCTCCAGCCACCTGGAGCTCAGCCTCAGTCCACAGGGCAGGGGCTCGGGAGATGGCTCAGTGGAATAAGCGCTTCCCTGGCAAAAGCAAGGGCCTAAAAAAAAAAACCCCAAGAAGGGCCTGAGTTCAATCTCCAGTTCTGGAAAAAAAAAAAAAAAAAAAAATCCACGCGGCACCCTGAAGACAGTTGGGGCAGGGATGACTCAGCAAGTGCTGGGAAGGGGCCACCTGGTAGGATACCATACTCAGGGGGGTCCCCAGAAATGCACAGGACCCCAGCACGCACAGGCTCATGGTTCACAAAACCACAGCCTACACAATACTCAGTATCAACAGCAGGGTGGGGACAAGGGGACAGAGGTGGGGGTTTCTGCTGAGACATGCTTGCTCTGAAGCTTAGGAAAGGCTCTGAGGTTGGGCAAGGAAAACAGAAGCTGCTTAGCGGCTCTGCCCTGAGGGTCCTGACCAGCCTGATGTGGGCGCCTCACAGCCCCATCCTCCCAGAGTGCCTTGGCAGTGGGGAGGTAGAAACACACAGGGTGGAAGGTCCACAGGGATACGGGCACAGGACGCAGGCACGTGGCTCCCTCAGTACATCTGGTGGTCCCCGGAGATGCTCAATACTGAGTATCAACAGCACTCTGCCTGGATGTAGCGGCCCTGGAAGGGTCAGCTCCAGAGCCTCACCACGCCCTCTCACATTGGCGTGCCAGGCCTTTCCATGCTGTTGGCTAAGCAACCACCACCCACTGACCCTGGCCTATGCCTCTGCTGCCCCCACAGGCAGGAGCCCTACCCTAGGCCCTGCCCCACTCACCATCCAGCCTGAGGTATTTGAAGCCACGATAGGCAAAATAATCTTCCATGATGGTCATGAGGGAGGTCATTTGGCAGAACAGCAGCACTTTATGGTTGGTGGCGCGGAGCTTGGGGAGGATTCTATCGAGGAGCTCAAATTTGCCTGATGCTCGATACAGGTCCAGCCTGGTACACAGCAGGGGCGGGAAGAACGGAGTGTTAGGAACACAGCCTGTGGGGGCCAGGAGCAGCAAAAGCACAGGGATGGCTTTGAAAACAGGCCATACCCAGCCACGGCATAGCCATTTCACCCCTGAAAGAAACAAAGGCCACTCTTGGTCAAGATGCGGGACCAAAGAGACCAGCTACTTGTCACCTAACTCTGCTTTGAAGAGGAGTGGTTCATAACTAAGGGGACAGCAGGCTTAAACTAGGGCTCTGTCCCCATCCTGGAGCAGAAGCTCTGGGCATAAAGGCTCAGGACCCAGCAGCTGTGGCCTCATTTTCCTGCCAGTGGGAAGCGCAGATGTGCAGCAGGCTGCGGATGAGGACGGCCCTGCAGCAGTGAGGGCTGCACTATGTGCCGTGGCAGCAAGGACACGAGGCCCTCCTGCCTGCCCCCTGCGGCCTCACTCAAGGTAGCTGCTCAGCCAGGGTCACCACGGCAGCCTCAACTGCGAGGCGTGCACAGCAAGGCACCAGGACCAGAGACGGGGGCTAAGGCAGCATGGTCCATGCCTCCCGAAAGACACCCCAAAATGTGGCTGTGCGGAGAGCGAGGCACCAGGAGGCTCAGGGAAGAATGCCCATGACACCCCAGGGGCTGTGAGCAGAGTGCAGAGTGGGCCTGGAGGGCAGTCCTCCTCGGGAGCCTGCCTCTCAGAGGACATGAGAGCGCCAGGTGCTGGTCCCTTCCTCTGGGACCTGCTTCACCTGGTGAATGTGGTGCCGTGGACAGTGAACAAACGTGTCCACAAAGCCAGCCGAGCTAGAGCCAAGCCCCGGGTTCCCGTCCCCCGCACAGCAGGAAGCTGCTCACCCTTGCACAATGCCGCCAGTGAAGCCCAAGTGCTCCGAGAAGGACTCCTGCAAGGGAATGGGAAGTGGTCAGTGAGGGCCGGCCAGCCTCAGAGCGGCCTCCAGGCTCAGAGTCCTGATGTACGCGCTCCCAAAGGGAGGACACACCATGCTCTCAGCCACCGAGCAGGGTGGTGGAGGGTGCAGAGCAGGAGCAAGGCCATGGAGCCTGCTGCGCACAGAGAGACAGCCTGGCCAGGACGCAACTGAGCAGGGGCACCGCCCGAAGCCTGCACTAGGAAACAGCTGCGAGGTGCTTTCGGGAGGAAACACTGTGGCTCCCGAAGACCACTGCGGCCCTAGCCTGGCATACGGCTGCTCCAGGCGCGGTGAACGCCAAGCTCAGGCCGCCTGTGGCGGGCCTCGGGGAGCCACTCTCCGGAGTGCTGCATTTCCCAGCGGGGTCTGGATGCCTGAAGACAAGCGCGTCTGGCTCAGGCTGGGTCCAGCTCATTGGTGGAGCATGAGCGGGGCACACTGGGGCCCGGGGCTCCATCCCCAGAACCAGAGATAAATACATTATTTTTTTTTAATAAATACATTTTACAAAAGACAGGGTCATAGAGAGGAAGACGTGTAAGTATCACTATCCAACACATTTAAGACTTTCTGTTTGTGACATAGTCTCACTCTGCAGTGCAGGCTGGCCCTCAACTCTTGGTGATCTTCCTGCCTCAGCCTCCCAAGTGCTAGGGGTATAGGCATACACCACAATGCTTGGCTCAAGGCTATGTTTAAAAAGCAGTCAGAGAGGACATGAACCTGAGGGTCTCGGCCCCGCCCTGGAGCACGTGGACAGGCTCCCTGCATGCGTGTGTGGGGTGGCAGACGGGCTCACCTCGATGTGCTGGAACATGTAGGGATGGTTGCAGATCTTCCTCAGCTGCATGATGGTGTTCATCAGGGTCTTGGTGCCGCCTTTGCCCTGGGGAGGCAGAGGAGATGGGGTCTCCAGTCAGGGTACAGTGGGTGCAGGAGGGCGCAGCGTGGAAGCATGCTGGGCACACTGGGCAGGAGGCGGTGGGGGTGGGACAAAGTGGGTCTAGCCAGAAGCTGAGGTATGGATCCCAAACACTGTGATGCCAGCTTCCCCAGGCACTGCAGGGCTCTCAGGAGGGCCTAGCCAGGTAAGCTGTGGAGACTCAGGAGACAGAGGGTCGGGGGATGGCTACCCTGGACAGACAGAAACCAGGAGCCAGCCGCAGCAGCCCAGGTAGCAAAGGACCTGAAGACAGTGCTGCATGGAAGCAGTGGGGACTTGGCTGTGGCCAGCATTGGGGCAGGCCTGAGGGGCCTGTGCTCTGGGCAGGACAGGTTCAATCCTGCAGTGGGGAGTGGGGCCAGATCCGCTGAGGGACCCAGAGGGGGACACTGGCAACCCCAGCATGGCCTGGTATTGGGAAGTGCGGCTCCCGGACCTCCTACCCTGCTGAGAATGCCAGATAGCAGTCAAAGGAATATCTCCCAAACAGAATGTCACACTACACCCTGGCGGTCCCTTCAAGCCAACCCCTGGGGCCTCATTCACAGCACGAGGTGGGAGTCCTGCTGGCTACTGCGGCCCAAGTCCAAAGCACAGGCTGCCTACCCAGGGCCCTCCCTGACACTAGGACCCCAGAGCCCACCTTCTTGTCCTTCTCGGAGCCATCGGTGAGCAGCACCCCCTTGGCCTGCATGTGCCGGTAGAGCACACGCTGCAGCGCAGACATGTCACATTTGATGACATACTCCACCTGCGGGACACAGAGCTCAGAGGCTGCACAGCTATGGCCTGCCCAGCCCACCATCCACCCCTGTGTAAGCATCAGAGTCAGGCTCAGGGTGATTGGGAGGAACCCTACAGGCGGGGCCAAGGCAAGACATGGTGGATAGAGCAAGGGGGATTCTGGCCAAGACATGCAACTCAGCCACACTCGGGAGTACAGAAGGCACTGGCCCGGAACCCCCAGGGGTGGCCGCAAAGCCCCCCTTATTGAGGAAGCAGCCCATGGCCTCCTGCTAGGCTCCTGGCCACTGAAAAGAAGAGTCCTGTCACTATCCTACGCTGTGTGGACGGGGCAAGACTGGGACTCAGGGCGGTCACCCAACAGCAGGCACCCCGGGGACGCCGCCCACACAATGCTCCCTGGCAGCTTCCCTCCACCCCTACCTTCTCAGGCAGTTGGGCCTCAACTTCCTTCTTGAGCCTCCGAAGCAGGAAGGGCCGCAGCACTTTATGGAGACGTCGGATGATAAGGATAGTTTCCTCCTCATTCAGGTCCACCTGGCCCCAGACAGACAGGAAGTGTCACCTCTGGGCTGCTGGGGCCACCTTGCTTCATGCTTCCTCAAAGAGCCACTGTGCCCCAATTGTGGGACTGCGGGGTCACGGACCCGAGGGCCCCGGACTCTGGATGCTGCCCCCACAACACAGCAACCTCATGGCCTTGCCAGAGGTGACAGGAACCTGGGGAACCCCACTAAAGCCAGTCAGCCTCAGAGCTGAGCGCAGGATGCAGCTGGGATGGGGACTCTCAGGGAGGGCAGCTGTCACTGGGACACCCTCCCCACACCCCACCCTCGTCGCCAGCAAGGGACTGAGTAGAAGCAACACTGCTCTCCCAGAGCACCGCTCCGTGCTTAAGGCAAAGTGCCGGAAATTGAACTCGGGACCTTGTACTCCCCAGGCAGGCACTGTGCTGCTGAGCCTATTTCTACACATATACACACACATTTGTGGTGCTGGGCACTGAACTCGGGACCTTGCGTTTGCCAGGCAGGTGCTTATGCTGTTGAGCTATATCCCCAGCCCCTTTATTTATCTTTTATAATTTTTTACATATATTTTAAAAATGATATTAAAAAAAATAAAGGTAAGCAAGGTAGGCACAGTGGCTCACACCTGTGATCAGACTACACTAGGAGGCTGAGGAAGGAGGATTCCAAGTTCCAGCCCAGCCTGGACAATTCAACAGCTCGAAAATAACAAGAGTAAGGGTGTAACTCAGTGTAGGGGTTCCCTCCCCAGTACTCCAAAAGTAGAGGAGGAAAAGAAAGCACAGGAGGCCTAGCTTTTCTGTCAGCCCCGGGCACCCCTGGGGTGGAAATGGAGCTGTGGCGCTTGGGCGTGGGCTGGCACAGGAGTGGCACACAGATCCCTGGCCTCCACAGAGGGAAGGCTGAGGAGAGGTGGCAGTGGGATGTTGTGCCACAGATGTCGCCCTCCCCCGCGGCCCTCCCTGCCAGTGTGCTCAGGCCTCTTCACAGGACAATTACCTTTCTCCACACCCTTTCTTAAACAATTTTTTTAATTTTTCTGCAGTACCAAGGATTAAACTCTGGACCTTGCATGTGCCAGGCAGGCACTGATGCTGCTGAGCTATCTCCCCAGCTCGCTCTCCACACCTCTCTCGGCCCAGCACTGGGGGCTGCTGCAGGTGTGGTGTTTGGAGCTGGCTTGGGGACCACTGGCCATGAAGACCTGGCCCTCACAGATGCTGAGGTGGTGTGGCCTACAAGCCAACAGAGCCACAAAGGGTACCACATACAAGGTGGCCACAGCAGCCTTAGAGAAGAACAAGACACGGAACCTGACTATGGCTTCCTGCTTGAGACCTTCTGGACCCATGGGACACAGCCACTGTACCCTTCATATGCTTGACAGTGCAAGGCCCCTCGCTTACAGTGGCCCATGCTGGAGCACAGGCCAGGGAACCCCTAGTCACACCTGCCAGGTCCTCATGCTTGCATCCCCAGCTTTCCCTTCCCGGCGGTAGAACACTGGGCCAGGGCCACCTCTGGTCCTTGCCCCTCAGGCCAGGGCTGCTCCACAGCATGGCAGCAGGGACACTGACCCCTGCATGCCACATAGTCCCTCCTGTCACTGCGGAGACGCACTACCTGCCAGGCACACCCACCTTCTCCCCGGTCATGGCGAAGGGCGCATTGAACCACTGCTCGAAGGTGCTGCAGCTCTTGAAGATGGTGGGTAGCAGGAAGTTGAGCAGGGCCCAGAGCTCAGGCAGCTTGTTCTGCAGCGGTGTGCCCGTAAGCAGCAGGCGCCGCGGGGCCACATAGTGCGTGTTGAGCACCTGCGTCAGCTTGCAGTGGTGGTTTTTCATACGGTGGCCCTCATCCACGATCATGTATTTCCAGCGGATCTGTGGGTGACAGTGGGATGAGGGTCAGGGGCGGGGCTGCCACGCAACACAAGCGAGCAGCCATAGGAGCCCACAGGCTCCAGGAGGGCGCGCTGCGGTGGACAGCAGCACTGTAGGCCTCCGAGTCACAGTCCAAGTGACTGCAGTGCATAGGTGCGGACACACAGGTCAGGCTGTGACACACCTCGGGAAGAGCCAAGCTGCAGGAGAGCGCCCTGCTTGTCAGGAAGTAAAGACGCTGACGTGAGCATAGGCCAGCCCAGCAGACACCTCTCACTGACTGTAGGTCCCTCCACAGTGGGTCTTGGGGCAACAGGCTATGACAGGTCCTTATCTGAGCGGGCTGTCCTGTGATTTTTGTAACTTATTTTGCTTCTGAGACAGGGCCTCACTAATCTACACAGGCCTTGCAGTCTTTCTGCCTCAGCTCCTCCAGCGCTGGTATCATAGGTGCCAGCCAGTGCACCCTGGCAGAATGGATGTGGGGGGGCGGGGCTGCATGGGAATGTGTGGAGTTCGAGACAGGGGACCCAGGGCCACACACACCAACACAGGCGCACACTACCGAGCTGCAGCCTGCTCCAAGCGGTGCCCTAAAGGCAGCTTCCATGTGAGCTCGGAGCACGGGTGCTGGCCCCACAGCCAGGCACAAGGTGACTACAGGCAGGAGTCCCGAGAAATCCAGGCTCAGTCTTCCAGTGCCTGGGATGAGCTGGCTTCCGCCCCACTCAGGTCTGAGAATGGTAGTGCCAGGAGGCGCAAAGCCCATAGAGAGTGGCACCTATGCGTGGGGCCTGCTGGAAGCATAGTGCTCAGGGCCTTGCTCTGGGCAGGCCTGGCACTGAACCACACTGGGACAGACCCCTGTGGGATGGATCTCACTGGCTGCCTGTCCCTACCCCATACACAGAAAGCCACTGTCCCCATGCAGGGGGCTGGTGGGACACAGCCAATGGCCCTTGGTGGGCAGGAAGCCCTGTGCATCCTCAGCCTGCCCCTGGTGCAGGAGCAATCCCTGAGCTGGGCCAGGGCTATGTTTCGCATGGGCCACAGCACCCGTAGTACCTGCCCCAGGCCTGCATGGGTCTCACCATGCCCCATCCCAGGGTATGCCCTCCTTGTGTTTGGCCCTTGGTTACACCATGGCAGAGAGGCACAGCCTCCAGGGAAAGGAAGCCAGTGCCACCAGGGGCCAGACCCTCGGGCACAGCTGAGACACTCAGAAAAGCCCTGGAGGAACCAGTGTGTGCCAGCTCTCTGACCCCATCCTGGGCAGGCCTAAAAAAGCCCTGTAGGGCTCCTGAGCAGACAGGCAGTGTGACAAGCAGGTGGCAGGATGGCAGTCCCAGCCATACTACCTTGGCGAGGATGTGCTTGTCCTTGATGATGTACTCGTAGGTCGTCAGTAAGACGTTGAACTTGCCACTGCGGAGCTGGGGGACGAAAGCCCGCCTTGCTGCTGGAGAGCCCTGTGGGGAAAGGATGCAGCTCAGCTTCCTGGGGCCAGGTGACAAGGACAGGCAAGAGGTGCCAGAAGCTGGCCAGAGATAGCAGCCCTGACCAGGGAGCACGCAGATGTGCCAGAGGTGGTTGGGTCAGCCAGGCTCTGACCAAAAGGCGCGCAGCACATACAGCAGGGACAGCAGAGGGGAATATGGGGTCCCTGGGCCACCTGCCTCGTGGCCAACTGGCTGTCCTTGCCAGGTGACAGCAATGAAGATCACTCCAGGCCCCACCCCAACAGGCCCACTGCCCGCCCCTCCCATTCCTGATCCCTGGCCTGTGCGACTGGGCCCCCAGCTCTGGCCTAGAGAACAAACTGCCTGCACTCCTGCCCCGCCTGGCCACCCCCTGCCCCCCAGCATGCTGTGCTGCCAGACCCTACTTTGTCACCCCACAGGCTGGAGAGCCCACAACTGAGGATCCTACTACAAGGGGCACACCAGGTACTGCCACTCTGCCTCAGTTTCCCCACATACACTCTAGGCCCTGCTTCCCAGGACAGAGGTGAGAACATGAAGAGATCTTGGGGTAGTGCTTAAAGCAGGCCTGGCTCAAGGCCCAGGGGACTGCGTATGTCCTGTCACTGAGCAGCCCACTGTGACACAAGTCCTGTACACCCTGAGTTTAAACCAAAGCTCAGGGTAGATGACAAAACCCTCCACTGAAGGCATCGGTATTTGCTATGTAGTTCAATAGATGATGCCTCAAAACCATATTCTGCAGCCTGAATCTCCAGCTTCCTTCTTTAAAGTAAGTGCCTTTGCCCCAAATTAAACCCCACGCTCCATTCACTCACGACTCGTGCATCCACCCAAGAGAAAACACAAGCGCCCACTCGGACGTGCCCTCCTTGCTCTCCAGCCTCCACCCGACGTACCTTGTAGGACACCTTCACCACGGAGGGGGCCCATTTGTCAAATTCGTATGCCCAGTTTGACAGAGTCCTGAAGGGACAAGGAAGGGACAATCAGGCTCCACTCTACTCCATGGGATTGTGGCCCTCAGAGGGAGGCAGCAGGGCAGGAAGGAAAGGTGATCAAGGCAGAGGACAGGGACGCTGAAGATGGCAACAGGACAGCAGTGGCTACTGCGTGGGTAGGAGCTGGATGGTCTTGGGGGGCCAAGAACGGGGCCTGGTGACCAGTGCTGTGTGCCTGCTGTGGGGCACACACCCTTCAGAGAATGTATGAGGGATGGTAACTGTAATGACAATTATGATGATAGACGTGCACCTGCTGCCAGGAGAAAGGCCAGGCCTCCAGGTACCAGGCTCAGCACTGTGCTAGGGACTGTGCCACGTACCCCTGCCTCTTCCTGCCACCTTGGAAGAGATGCTGGTAGCCCTGGAGTTGGAGTAAGCAGTAAGAGGTGGCATGACGGTGGTCAGCAGATGAGACCAGCTGCACCTGGGGATAAGGCAAGGGACCTGGCATTCACGGGACATGAGGGCAGGGACCTTCAGCAGAGTATCAGCCAACAATGAGGCCAAGTTCAGGAGCTTCTGAGTGGGGCTGGGCACAGGGCCCACTGGGATTCAAAGCCAGGATTCCAGAGAGATCCTGGGCTCTCCCCTCCAAGCAGTGTGATGGAGGGCGGGGCCGAGCCCACCTTAAACCCACACGTTCAGGGCCCCCACAGCTATGGTCAACAGGGCAGGCACAGTCCCAGTACGTGAGACAGAACAGACTGTGGTGAACAGAGGGAGGAAGGATGAAGAGGGTGCCCATAGCTGCAAGTACGACTGCCGCCTCCGCCCTACTCATCACCCTGAGAACTCAGATGGTGACAGGGGCAGCACAGCCACCGTGCAAGCACAAGGCAGAGGCCTTGGGCAGGAGGTACCAGCTAAAGGTGAGTAACAGACTGAAGGAGCTGTGTCCCGGGCAGTCTCCTGCAGCTGGGAACCTGCCCAAGGCCTGACCCTGTGCTTCCCCCTCCTGACGACCAGAGAGGACTCCCTGGTTTAGTTGCTGGGATCCTACTTCCACTGCAGAAAGCAGTGGCAGCCAAGCGAGGGCCAAACTGCAGTAGGGGAAGAAGGGCTGGGGTCTTGAGGGGGTGGAGGAGACAGGGCAGGGAGGGAACTCATGGCACAGAGTGGGGGGCTGGGGCAGCCCTGGGGGAGGAGATTAAGTACAGAGCGGCCACCTGCCTGGGGCCATCGGGGAAAGAGGTAAGGTCAGCGGGCAAGGAGGTATTCAGGGCTTCATGTGGGAGCCAGCAGCCCTGAGCACTCGCTCTGGCAGGGCAGGGCCACGGGACACTAACATCAGAGTTCCAGGAAGCCTGGTGCATGGCCCGCCTGGAGCCTGAGATGAGGCTAGGGCTCCACTTTGGAGCTGTGTGTGCACAGGATGCATGCCTCCCAGGCTGGCCTCGCCAAGGGCCTGGAGCAGGAACACCCCAACGTGCGGCAGCCTGCCTGGCCTGAGGTGTTTTTGTTAAATGAGTATAATCATTTTTATTTATTTATTTTTTGTATTTTAGGGAAGGGTCTACAGGGTGTTCAGGGTCTCACTACTAGATAGGATTTGTAGTGATCTGCCTGTTTACAGGCGTCCAAGAGCTGGGATTATAGTCATGCACCACCACGCCCAGTCTCAACTGGGGTCTCAGCGCACCCCAGGGGCAGGGCCAGCATGGCAGGCCCAGGGAATCAAGCCCCCACCCCCTGCGCCTGCTTTAAGCCACTGAGCTATTTGGCCGGTCCATCATTATTCAATTCACTTTAAAATGAAAGCTGTAAACATCACCAAAAGCACAGAGCTTCATGAAGGCCACAAAGCTATGAGGGCGCCCACAGCAGCAAGAGAAAGTGGTGCAAGCTGTAGGGCTGCAGGACCGCATGTAGTGCCTGTGGTTAGCACGGTGCCCTGGACGTGCTGCCCAGCAAGCTGCCCAGAGCCAGCTAAGTGGACCTCCTCCCCTTGGGGAGAAGCCAGTCGCAGGTGCCCAGGAGTGTCACAAATAAGCCCCGACTAAGACCCTCACATTCAGTCTGCTGTGGGAGGCAAGCTCAATTTAGGCCATCTGAGCACGTTCTTTCTCTCATTAACTGGTTTCCCTCCAGGGGACGTACTTTCTTCTTCAATATTAGCTCTCTGTAGTTTTCATCTGTCAAACTTCTAACACATGGAGACTACAAGAAAGGCTGGAAGCCTGAAGGCTCACCAAGCCCTTGCCTGTGTCCCGAGACCACAGCTCACCCTGGCCAGGCTGGTTCAGGGCAGCCTTCAACTTTCAGCAAGCCCCGCCCATTCACTCTGATTCGTGGGGGAGCAGGGTTCCCCTGCCCACCTCCTCTTCAGCCTCTTGGGCCAGCTTCCCTGGGAGACCGACTACCTGGCCCACCAGTGGCTTCTAACTCCATCCTCTGGAGGAGGGAAACCAGGGCTATTTGGAGAACAAAGTGAGTCCGGGGCTGGGGCATCCCCTAGGGCCAAAAAGAAGTCTCGAAAGTCCTGGAAGATAGGGCCTGCCAGAGGGACAAATCAGACAGCTCCCAGGGGCCAAAGCTAGACTGGAAAAATAAAAGGAAATAAGCCGGGCCAGACAAGCACAAATAAGTATCTACAAGTCCTGACCCACACAGATGACAGCCGTCAGTAGCAGGGGAGTGGGCTGTGCTCCTGGCCGCGTGTGGGGCTGGGCAGAGCTCCTTCCCCAGAGCACAGTACGGGGGCCAGATGAAAAAGCAAACTCACACACAGTGAGCCACTGAAGAAGGCACGCGGGACAGGAGCAGCAGCCGCAGCAGTAAGGCAGGCTGATGGCTGAGGGCAAGTCCCCTGGCAAGGGTGCAACCGGAAGGACTTCACTGCTGTGGTCCTCTGCCAAAAGCCTACAACTACGCTGCCTAGGCTGCCTAGTCAAGGCAACAGCAGGAGGGAGCCCTGGAAAGACCTCACAGCCCCTCCCCTAGCAGGAAGTGCAGACTGCGGCACACACACCAGACAGCACGGATCTGCCTTCCATCCCCAGCCTAAAAACAACAGAGACAAACGTCAAGGTCAGTAATTCCACAGTCCCAGCATTCTGGGAGGCTGAGGCAGAAGAATTACCTGCTCAAAGTCAGGCTGGGGCACTTAGTGGGTGTTTATCTCAAAATAAAAATTAAGAAAGATCTGGGATGTAGCTTAGTGGCAGATCACTTGCCCAGTGTGCACAGGTCACTGGGTTCAATCTCCAGTATCACAAAGAAATAACCTAGGGGGCTGGTGAGATGGCTCAGTGGTCTAAAGCACCTACTTAGAACAAGCTTAGCATGGAGCCGGGGAGATGGCTCAGTGGAATAAGTGCTTCCCTGGCAAGCACAAGAGCCTGAGTTCAATCCCCGGTTCCGCCAAAAAAAAAAAAGAAAAGAAAAAAAAAAAAGAACAAGCTTAGCAAAGCACAGGGACCATGGTTCAATCCTCCAGCACCACATGCCAGCCAGCCCCGCCCCCTGGTGGGCTGAGCTGGCCACACACACACACACACACACACACACACACACACACACAAAAAAAATTAAAAAAAAAAAAAAAAGAAATAACCTAATTAATAAATAAAACTATGGCAGGCCAGAGCACTGGGCGACCTGCGGGCTGCACAGGCCTTGGATGCAGGCATAGGAAATGGACATCAGGGAAGGCTATGAGTGCACAGCAAGTTCAGCAAGTAGTAAGGGGCCACAGGTGGCTTCACATTTGTAGAAACTGTACCACAGGAATGTGACATGTGACCAAGGCCAGGGGAAGTCAGGTGACAGGGACACAGAACTCCGGGCCATCCACGTAGCTTTTCAGTGTCTGTGCAAATGCTGCCAACCATCACCATAGCAAAAAGACTGGCTCACATCACACGGACCCTGAAATCAGCCTGAAGGGCTTCCCAGGTCACACGCAGGATGACAGACAAATACATGAAGCTGGGAACAGTGGCACACAGCTGTCACTGGCATTCTAAGGCTAAGGTAGGAGGACTACAGGTTCAGTTCGGCAACAGGATGAGGGCTTGCCTATCTCAAAACAAAATATACAAGAAGAGCTGGGGACATAGCTCAGTGCCAGCCCCGGTGCAATCTGCTACTGCTCACGCCTAGGTGTCCTTCAGGAGGTGGCTGCTTCACACGCATGTGAGGACAGATGGCTCGGTGCTGCCATGGGGCTTGGGCTTGCTGAAGAGGGCAGCCCCACCCTGGATGTGCACGGTAGTGCACCAAGGCTGGCAGCCTGGGCAGGATAACAGGAGGGAGAAAGAAGGCAGGCTTGCTGCCTCCTGCCTGCCCTGCCAGGGACTGCTTCTCCTCTGCCACGCTGCTCTGCAACCAGCTGACCACGGACTGCAATCTCTACAAACGGTGAGCAGAAATAACCTTTTCCCCATTTAACTTGTGGGTGTTGGGTATTTTGTCCCAGCAAACAGAAATGAAGACTCAGTGGGGGGTGGGGGGAGGACAGTGTCCATGACCCTGTACAGACTTCTCTAAGTACAAAAATGGGTAAGGGATGGCACTCCTGACCTGGGGAAACCAAAGAACGCATAGCAGGAATATGGAAACGCACAGCCACGCCTGCAACTCCCTCTAACGATCCTTCCAGGCCAGAGGAATGCTAGTGGCTGCAAAATACTGGAGGAAGGAGGCGATGTCGGGAGTCTGAGTGCCCCTACTAGATGCTCAGTAAGTACACAGAAAAGCTGGTGGGTAACTAAGGAAGCCGACAGGCACCTCAGGACTAAGAGCACAGCCAGCTGCCCTTGAGACTGCAGCGTCTCAGTGCTGCGTGCTTCCAGCTGAGATGTACTGAGTGGGGCACAGCCTCACCCCTGGGACTGCACTGGACAAACCTATGGAGAGACACCTTTCCTGGAGCCTCATGAGTCTCAGCATCTCAAACTCGAGAAGGACAAAGAAGATGTGGGGACTGCCAAGGCAGCAGTTGCCCTGGCTGAGCATGTCCCGGGATTAAAGGGGCTGAGCCCTAGGGCCTGGTATCCCTGGGTTTCTGGACAGGGCAGGGTACTAAACAACACAGAGGGAGGACAGGATGGCCAGCAGGCTCTAGGCTGCTGCAGCCCCAGCGGGACACTCTGGTGACAAGTGTTTGCTCTGCAGAGTCTTATACAGCCTTACCCTCACTTCCTGTGAGAGGCTGTCACAAGCAACCCTGTGCAGAGCCACCTGGTAGAGGGCCACAAAGGGACCAAGACATCCTGCCAAAGCTGACCTCCCATTTACCCAAGACCAGGCGCAGTATCCCAGGAGCCCCCCTGTGTTCCGCCACCTCCATTCATAAACTGGCCCTGAACCCATATGGGTGTCAACTTGTGATGTGGAGACCAGCCCTCAGAGATAGGCCTGCGGCCCAGGTCGGTAGACACGGGGCTGCTGCAGACTCGGGCTGCTGGCACCAGCGGAAGAGCCCTGCCCGCCTCCCGGCCACAGGCCACACTCACGAGAGAGGCACGATGATGAGGAAGGGCCCATTGATGCGCTTGTGCTCCATGAGGTACGTGATGAGCGCAATGGTCTGGATGGTCTTGCCCAGGCCCATCTCGTCGGCCAGGATGCCATTCAGGTTGTTGTTGTACAGGGACACCAGCCACTCCAAGCCCTTGATCTGCAGGGACAGAGACGGCTGTGCACGACAGAGGCTCCCCTCGGACTCAGAGGCATCACCAGACTCAGTCCTGCACGAGACCTACAACCCACGGCAGCGTGCTCCTGTGCTGCACCGGCACACATGCCTGTCCTCAGGCTCCAGTGTGCCAGGCCCTGGGCTCGATCACCAACATCGCCCAATTTATTTTATCTTCTGATATATACTTGAACAATTCACTTGTAACTCTCATGCCTGTCTGTCCCTGCCAGACACTGCCCAGCATCTGGAGAAAACTGTCAATGCCAAGTGACATGTGGACTCTGGACCACCATGAGGGCCTCAGAGGGAGCGACCATCATGTGGCACAACAAGCCTGGAAGCCTCAGTGTCACTTCTACACTCACTCGGGCCTCAGCCTGGGAGCTTTCCGGACACCGGCTCCAGGGGAAGATAGTTTCTGCACTGAAGAAATGCTCCAGGGGAATGCAGGGAATCTTCCCAGCAAGTTAAGGAATGAGCTGACTCGAGGGCCTAGGCAGACTGCCACTATCCAGGGACCTGCCTGCCTACTGGGAGCTCCCTTATGGGAAGCAGGGAAAAGAGGTCACAGGGGCACATTATGAGACGCATCCTCTGGCTGGTGCGAGGCCAGGAGCCTTCTGGGACACCGAGCCCTGTGACAGGGAAGTGCTTCCTGTAAGCTCCTCAGCTTCCTGATGGTTCCAGGCCAGGTCCTGAGTCATAGGAGCAGAACCAGAGCGTGCCTCCCTACCCCTCCCAGAGCACCTGCGGGAGGGCTGCTCTGCTTGCTCGTTCCATGGAGAAAGGGCTGTCGCCAGGGCCACCAGCTCTGACTCTGCACTCCTGACTTCTCTCTCTACCTGCACACAGTTCTGGCAACAAGGACTGAACATGGTTGGGTTTTGGTGTGGCCACTCCAGCCCTGAGTGGCTCTGCACAACTGCTGTGCCTGGGTCCCTGTCACCAACATAAACTGGAGGCCTGGGCCCCTGTGCACAGGACAGACATCTCAACGGCATGCACAGGGCCTCAGCGCACACGGCTTGCCACGGAGTGGACTATAGCTTGGGTTCTCACACTAACCTAACAGCCCGAGTTGGCTTCACAGGAAACTGCAGCTCCAGACAGAGAGTAAACTCCAGCTGAAGGACAACGGCCACCCTGTCCCCAAGCACCTCTGTAGAGGCCTCTCCGAAGGCCAGGACTGCCCCTGCCCGTCATACCTGGTACTGCTTGAGGACACCGTTGACCATGAGCGCTGACTGCTTATCTACCCTCTCGGTGACGGCATGGGCCACAGCATAGTAGGACTGCAGGCCACGAGCAAGAGCCTGTGACACACCATACTCATCGTCAACATCTTGCTTGGCATTCCTGCAGCAAGACGAAATGGCGTGTGAGGACAGCTCTGGAAGGTGGCCCTCTGCACCCGTGGCTGGGGCTGTGAGACGGACACAGGACAGTGCAGCCAACGGTCCAGGGCCAGGCACAGGTGTGCATGTGGACCCCAGAAGAACCACAGCCTGCACTCCTGGGGCTGAGAGTCTCTGGCCACCTCCAGAGGCCATCCTGCAGAGGCCCCAAGCTCCACGGGAAACATGAACCCAAACAACATTACACAAAACCAAAAGCATGTTTACGTTGGTGACTTAGGGATCCCACCTCAACTCTGCTCATCTATAGAGTGACTTAAAGCCCCGCAGTCAGTGCGTCAGCTACACACGCTCTAGCTCCGTCACTTCCCCTACTCTGCACGTTCACACTTTATGCTCCTCCCAAGCCTTCACGGGGGCTCTGCGTTTCCTCACAGGTTGGTATAAGGTGGGCTTTCCTTAACTGAGCTGAGGGAGCAGAAGGACCTGAGATCTGGGAGTTTTACAGGGTTTGGAATATCTTCAGAGAAAGACTTTACCAGGTCAGTACTCTTAATCTGAAAATCCAAACTCTGAAACACACTTAAGCCTGCCATGTTTTGAACTGCAGCACTTCTGACTTGGGAGTTTCAGATGCAGGATGCACAAGGTGTATTCTGTGTCTGTTCTAGAGGTGCCTTCACGCTGTCTGCACGTTGAGGAGCCCAGCCTCTACTTCCTGTAACCATCCATCAGCTCGTCACAGTTAGTGACGGAATCGGTACACTTCTGCAACTAATTGTCCTCACAAGAACAAAATGTAAGTAACCTAAACACTGGCGTGGTGGTCACGCCTGTAACCCCAGCTAGGAGGCAGAAGGACTACCAAGTTCAAGTCCAGTCTGGGCAACCTAGTGAGCCCCTGGCTCAAAATAAAAAAAAATACACATGGCCCAGAACACCCATGGGTTCAATCCCCAGTATGTTGAAAAGCAGAGGCTGGTGCCCACCGTGGGAACAGGTGACAAAAATGAGAGAGTTCACGAGCTTTGCATGCCGGATTGCATTAGAGACAAGACAGAGGCACACACCAGAGCGCCCACATACATGCGTGCCAAGGGGAAGAGAAAGACACATGCCCTGCCTGTGGCGGCAGCAGGCCTCTCTGGGGCGGCACTTCCTCTGGGGAGGAAGGGGCAGGAGGTGGCTTCCTGTCAGCTCACTGTACCCTATGGACCTACAGCGACACCTGCCTACATTAGGTCTCTCGAGCGATCGCTGAAATGGGCAGAATGTGTCTGCGGTACCAGGAGGGGCAGAACTGGGCAGTGGAGGGTGCGGGGACCCTTACTCAATGATGTGCCGTGCATCCACCTCGGAGACATCGTCGCTGTCCGGGTCTGGGATCTTCTTCTTCTCCTCCACAGGCAGAGAGGGGGGCTGCGCTGGCTGTGGCTGCTCCTCTTCCTCCTCCTGTGGGAGCAGAGCCCAAGTCACTCCTGTTCCATTCACAGAGCCAGTAACCCAGGGGAGGATACAATTTGGGGCCAGCGGTGTTCTTATGCCCTCCTACAGGCGTCCTGCTGCTCAGCTGCACTTGAACTCCTCAGTAAATTATTTTCCTGATTGTGTGTATTTTTTAAGGGTCACCTCAGGGTAGCTTTGCTCCTCCTTGCTGTTAGAAGGGGACCCTGTACTCCCCACCCCATCAAATAATAGACTCTAAAGATACAAAGGTAACCTGAACAGTCGTGTGGTGGGCACGCCTCTCATTCCGCAGGAGGACTAAGTCCAAGTGCAGCCTGGGCAGCCTAGTGAGCCCCTCTCAAAATGAAAAATACAATACATGTGGCCCAAATGATCTAGCAGCTTTTTAGCCGATTCTCTTGGACTCCCTAGGTATTTTGTAACCAAATTTCAATATATATTGCTCCTAACTTTCCAGGCATAGCTCAAATGTCTGAGATACTAACTACTGCTGAGATAACAGGCACTTGAGTTTACTAACAGGTGTTCTGAAAACTCAAGAACCAGTCTGTGTTTCTTTCTTTCTTTTTTTTATTTTAACATTTATTGTGTGTGTGTGTGTGTGTGTGTGTGTGTGTGTGTGTGTGTGGCCAGCTCAGCCCACCAGGGGGTGGGGTGGGCTGGCATGTGGTGCTGGGGGATTGAACCGCGGTCCCTGTGCTTTGCCAAGCTTGTTCCAAGTAGGTGCTTTAGACCACTGAGCCATCTCTCCAGCCCCTGTGTTTCTTTAAAGAGCTTTCCTGCACTCACAAAGCAAGGCCCGCAGCTCTACGTGACATGGATATGGTCCACAGAAATCCACTTCTGGCAGTAAGCCCCTCTTGTATACTTGTGTAAGCTGCGCAGTACTGCAGTAGACCATGCTCCTTAGCTACAATGGAACTGTTACTTCGCTTTAAAAATGTTATCTTTAATTAATCTGTAAGGTTATTCCCATCAAAGTCCAGTAGGATTTTCTCTGGAGTCTGCAAAATTATGTTGCAGGTAATTAGAGTGAACAGAAAGAAAGCCAACACCTGGGGCAAAGCATCGTCACTGTGGAGCTCTCTGGAGCCAGAACAGGGATCAGATCACTGGCTACATCCAGGAGAGGACGTTAATGGGAAAGCGGAACACAACTGACAAAACCCACCACCCTGAGCTCCAAGAGTCAACCAGAAGCAGCCCTGCTCTGAGCAGCATTCATTTCTGAGAAGCAGCTAGCTATGGGGGAGAAAACGGGACGCTGCTGGGCGGCCAGGCAGGCCAGGTCCTGCAGAGGAGAAGCTCTGTGTGCAGGAGGGAAACGCCACTGCCTGCGGAAAGCACTGGCCAAAGGGCCGGCCGGGGCCCCCACCTGGGACGTGCAGCCCAGTCAGGTCACCAAGAGACACAGCCTGCTGTCAGGGCCAGGCTTTTAAAAAAGTAGAAAAACTGGGCCAGCGAGATGGCTCAGTGGAATAAGCGCTTCGCTGGCAAGCACAAGGGCCTGGGTTCAATCCCCGGTTCCGCCAAAAAAAAAAAAAAAAAGTAGAAAAACAAAACAAAAAATAACACCAGAGGTAGGACACACCATGAGGAAGATTTCAGAGAATTAGTTCAGGAAAGTTACTAAAGAGAGTATCAAGGCTAGGCATGGTGGCTCCTGCCTGTAATGCAGGCAGTCAGGAGGTTGAGGCAGGAGGATAACAAGTTTGAACCAGTCTGGGCAACTCTGTGAGACCCCATCTCAAAAAAAATAAAAAGGCCTGAGGACATTTCCCCGTGCAAGGACTCTTGTTTCAATCCCCACCAATACCAAAAAATAAATAAATAAATAAATAAAAAATAAAAATCAACAAACACGGAAGAGGACAATATGCAAGAGATGGGTTAGCTGTCCAACTGCTAAAAGTCACAGACAGCCCACACCACAGAAAGAGACTACAGCAAAGCAAGTAAGAAAGAACAGTGTGAGCGCGCGCGCGCGCGCACACACACACACACACGTGGCTCCATCCACAGCTGGAAGAGGGTGGGAAGCCCTGGAATGTGCTCCAGTGCTGCAAGAGCGAGGAAGCGCTGGCCGGGACCCCGCTGCACACGGTGTCTGTGTGCTGCCCGAACTGAATTCCTTAAGGTAACTATGGTAAATTCAGATGTGTGTCTGAAATCACAGAGCAACTGTGAAGAAATTAACCAAGAAATACAGTAAAAGAGCCAGGCCTGAAGTCAGACCTGATGGCACACCCTGTAACTCCAGCACTGGGAAGGCTGGGGTAGGACTGCTTTGAGTTTGAGGCCAGCTTGGGCTACAAAGTGAGCTCAAGACCAATGTGGACTACATAATGAAACCCTGTCTCAAAACAAAACCAAAAACCATGAGTTCAATCCCTGGTTCTACAAAAAAAAAAAAAAAAAAAAAAAAAAACCAAAACCAGGTGCAGTGGCACACACCCCTAATCCCAGCACTCCAGAGGCCAGGTAGGAGGATCAATTCCAGGCCAGCCAGGGCCACATACAGAGTTCAAGGTCAGCCTGAACTACACAGTGAGATGCTATCTCAAAAAACCAAGTAAAAATAAAGTGTGGTAAAAATAAAACTTAATAGGAGAAACAAACTAGCACAGTAAAAAATATTTAACACCAAAAAAAGCGGACATAGGGCAAATGAAGGACAAAACCAGGAAGCACTGAGGAAAGAAATGACAAACGTAAGCCCAAGCATATAAGAATGACACAGAATACAAGTGGCTAAGAGGGCTAGGGAGACGCTCAGAGGTCTAAGCGCCCACCCAAGGCCCATCTCCGCCACCACAGGCAGGCACAGAGCGGGTGAGGTGGCGCACACCTGTAACCCCAGCACTACACAGGCTGCAACAGGAGGATCACTACGGGGCTGAGCTGCGAGGACAGCCTGTACCAAATAATTTTTTTTAAAAAAAAAGATCTAAGGAACACAATCACCGTCACACTTACTGATAGAAGCAAGATCCAATTCTTTTTTTTTTTTTTTGTCTCTTTGAGACAAGGTCTTGCTATGCAGCCCAGGATGGCCTTGAGCTCACTCTGTAGCCCACGCTGTTGAGACCAGCTACACAATCCTCTTGCCTCAGCCTCCAAATGCTGGGATCCCATGCCTGTGCCACCATACCCAGCAAACAGCTAGTTCTAAGCTGTTACATTCCAACATACAATCAGATGGGAAAAGAAAGAATGCAAAAGACGTGTCACACGACCATAACCCGGAGAGAACCAGCATGAATAGGCTAATAAATGCCATCAACAGACTGTACACCAAGAAGAAAAATATGTAATAAGAATTAGGCCCTTGGGCTGGTGAGATGGCTCAGTGGTCTAAAGCACCTACTTGGAACAAGCTTGGCAAAGCACAGGGACCGTGGTTCAATCCCCCAGCACCACATGCCAGCCAGCCCCGCCCCCTGGTGGGCTGAGCTGGCCACACACACACACACATAAATAAACGTCTTTAAAAAAAAAAAAAAGAATTAGGCCCTTAAAGACAAAGAAAAACATGTAATAAGAATTTGGCAGTATGTGGTACACGCCTGTAATACAGCAGCTGGCAGGCTGAGGCAGGAGGACTGGCACAGTGTGAGGCCTGTCTGGGTTCCACAGTGAGTTCAAGGCTGGCAGGAACACACAGCGAGATCCTAACTCACAAAAGAACAGACTAAAACAAAACCCACATCCCAAAAAAGGAATGTCTCATGCCGATAACCTAAAGCCTATAGTGGCCAACACAAAGACACATGCTAGAGTGTTAAGGCCAACAGTGAAAGCCACATCACTAACCCAATGGAGATTAAAAAATAAGGAGCAATTAAAAAGCCAAACTGACACCATCACAATGTGTACTCAGGGGAAGCCACGTGGACTCTGGGCTGGGGTGGCTCAGTCTGGGGAGCACTGGCCTATTGCGCCTAAGGCCCAGGGTGCCACCCAGCACAGGAAGAACAAGGCAGGCATGGGGGTGCATAGCTCACTCCCAGCACTGGCATGAGGCCGAGGCAGGAGGAAAGAGTACAAAGCCTGGGTGGCACAGGAAGACCTGGCCTCAAAAAGATAAAATAAAAATAAAGACAAAAGTAACCAAAACTAAGTAAAGAAGAAAACATGAATAGAACCTGTGGCAACTGAATTAGTAATTAAAAGTTGTACTGCAAGGCAAGGTGTGTAATCCCACTTGTAAGGCAGGACTCTGTTAATAAATAAAAAAACAGGCCTGAGGAGATAGCTCAGTAGAGTAAGTGCTTGCCTGGCAAACGCAGGGTCCTGAGTTCAATCCCCAGTACCACAAAAAATAAAATAAATTAAAAAATAAAAAAACAGGGCTGGGTGTAGCCCTGTGGTGGAGCACCTGCTTTGCATGTAGGAGGCCTTGGGTTCAAACTCTAGTCTTACAAAAACCAAAATAGCTCTTTTGGGTTTTCTAAGATGACGGAAAAAAAGGAAAACCGGTCGTGCCAAAAAGGGCTGCGGTCATGTGCAGCCTGTTTGCTGCACGAACTGTGTCCGGTGTGTACCCAAGGATAAGGCCATTAAGAAGTTTGTCATTGGGAACATAGTGGAGGCCCCGCCATAAGGGACATTTCTGAAGCAAGTGTCTTCAACGGTTATGTGCTTCCCAAGCTGTATGTGAAGCTGCATGACTGTGTGAGTTGTGCCATCACAGCAAAGTGGTCAGAATTGATCTCGTGAAGCCCGCAAGGACCGAACTGCTCCACCCCGACTTAGACCTGCTGGTGCTGCCCCTCGACCTCCACCAAAGCCCATGCAAGGGGAGCTGGGTCTTAGTGGACTGAAGAAAACTCTTGAGAAAGAAATAATAAATTGTTTTTGTTTTTAGTGCCGAGGACCGAACCCAGGGCTTCCAGCTTGCTAGGCAAGCATTCTACCGCTGAGCCAAATCCCCAGCCGCCAGAAATAATAAATTGAATGTTATACTTTATACAGCATGTTGAGTGTACCTGCCAGAGGTGGGTTGGGTTAATTCAACCAGTCCAAGTTGAAGTTGGTACTTTGAAAATGAATAAAGAGGAACACACTGGAAGGCGTTTCGGGAGCATACCTCACTTTATATGACTGGTTTGTCTTAAAATTCAGAAATAAAGTTAGGCTCAAAAAACAAAATAAACAAAAATAATAAAAAGAGCTCAAGAATGTAACTCAGGGCAGAGAGAAAGAGAAAAAACAAAAATCTTATTAGGACAAGAAAAGAGAGTTGAGGGGCTCTGACGGATAGCTCATAGTGCCACGTGAGTAAATGCAGTGAGGTGCAGCGGTTCAGTTCTCTGCACCAGACCTGCCCTTAAGGCAGCCTGAAGTAGCAAAAACAAAAGAAAGTTGAAATGCATTCACTGATAAATTCTGCTTTTTTTATCGTTAACTTCATTTTATTTAGGCTTAACTTCATTTTATTTAGGCAGTGATTTAAGCATGTCTTGGTCTGTTTAGTTTTGAAATGGATAATTTCCAAGCTAACAAGCTAGTTACTTGGTTAAAAAATTCCAACAAAATTCATTTGCATCATAAATATCTGAGATTCATCAGATGGCTTTTCCGAGAAATTTGAGTCTGGAACCAAGCCTTTGGAGAGGAATGGGGTGGGCCCAGAGACTTCTGGGTCCCTGAGATCAGTGAGGACCTCAGCAGCCAGAAAAGGAGAGAAAGGAGTAGAGTGGGGCTAAGCTTCAGAAAATACGGTGAGGCAGAGGAGAAGCAAAGCTGGTGTCCAGGACCCCATGGAAAGGTGAACCTCCTCAGGCCAGGGGAGGACCTAAATTCTGTTATTTTAAGAATTAATAACAGAATTAACAATTTCAGGGCCAGCCTGATAGCTTATCAGACTAAAGCACCTGCTTAGGCAGACTGCAGTGGCTGGGGTTTGATCCCCAGTGTGCAGTACTGTGCTGGCTCTGCCCCCAGGGCATACTGGGACAGTGATGGAGACTGGGAGTGGTGATGGACACATGCCTGTAATCCCAGCACTTGGCAGGCTGAAAACAGGAACATCACGATGAGTCCAATCTACATAGTGAGACCCTGTAAACCCTGTCCTAAATACAGAAGAAAAAAAAGAAAAAAGAAAAGAAGAACAATTCCACAAACTTCGAGGCCAGAGAAGGCTATGGGAGCAATCCTGGAAGCATTTTATGAGGCTCTTAAGCTAGACAAAGCCACACCTCAAAAGAATTCCTAAAGCAAGCACAGAGCCTGGGGCTGCCCAGGCACAGGGCGGTTTCCCCAGCAGCTCTCCAAATACAGACCAGAGTCTGCAAAACACACCGTCAACAGAGGTATTTTTTTTTTTTTGCTCCGAATGCCTTCAAGGCATGACTGGCTGGCTTGTGTTGTGGGAACGAACCACAGCAAGCTGAGCCTGACTGCTTTGTTGAAGTAGCCACTTAAAGAACTGAGCTAAGGGGCAGGCCCCCCACACCGTCAACAGAGAAAGGAGGGCCAGCCAGACAGGGACCGTCTTGATCCCCAGCACCACAAGCCTTACAGGCTCCTACCCACCCCAGGGCGATTGAGACTGGTGACTGGACTACATTTCCAATTTACATAGTGAGACCCTGTACTAAATACATTAAAAAAAAAAAAAAAAAAAAAAAAACGTCAGGGAGATAGCTCAGTAGAATAAGCGTTTGTCTGGCAAGCGCAGGGGTCCTGAGTTCAATCCCTGGGACTGCAAAAATAAATAAATAAATCAACACATAAACAACAAAACACTAGTTAAGCAAGAAGTCTAAAGTTGTTACATATAGGGCTGGCGAGATGGCTCGGTGGTCTAGGGCACCTACTTGGAACAAGCTTAGCAAAGCAAAGGGACCACGGTTCAATCCCCCAGCACCACATGCCAGCCAGGGCCGCCCCCTGGTGGGCTGAGGGGCCACACACACACACATACACACACACATAATTAAAAAAAATAAAATAAAATAAATAAAGTTGTTACATATAAGAGTAACAGAACTGAATGCAAAATATAAACTTTTTTAAAAATACTTATAAACTAGACCTACATTTTTCAACTTAAGGTTTTCAACTGTCACAATGCAGCCCTAATAGTCAGCGGGCTCGGCAAATGCACTGCCAGGTAACTCTACGGCTACTGACACATGTCGTTCAGCAAAGGAATGCTGGGAAAGTACTTTGTCACCACCAATGCAAGTGCAGCGAAGGCAATCTATGGTTAAGCTGACACAAATGGAAATGGAAGTTTTGTTTCCCTGGAAAGCCGCAGTGAGTTCATATGAGGTGACACTGACAACGCAGGGGAGGGTCTGCAGGGCCAGCTAGGGAGGCGCAGCCTGAGGGGCAAAGCAGTCCTGGCCGCACCCCACAGGAGCTCCTGGGAGCCCATGTGTCCTTGGGTTATGGACAAGAACAGAACCTATGCATTCCACATTTCTGGAACTAAGTAAAAAAACCAAGAACAAGACCAAGGAAGCATTAAAACTACTGTAAAAATACTACAAAGAGCAGTGAATTGTAGTTGTGAGCCAGTGAAATTCCTACTTAATAAGATCCAAAAAACAAGGGGCCGGGGAGGTTGCTCAGTAGAATAAGGGCTTGCCTGGCAAGCGCAAGGGTCTGAGTTCAATCCCGGGTTCTTCCCCCTGCCAAAAAAAAAAAAAAAATCCAAAAAATGTATCTCTGATTTGAGATACTCAAGTGTGCATACAACAAAGGTTCGAAAGGGTTTGATGTTAACAGGGACTCTTCAGGCCACAGGAATGGAGGGCAATGCTTTGATAGGACAGAAGTAAGAATGTTACAAGACAGCACTGGGGCGGTGAAAACAGGAGGATCTGTTTTCACAGTCTGAGCTGCATAGTGCGACCCTGTACCAAATACACTAGAAAAAAAGTTACAAGACACAGCGAAGAGACTGGCATTTATGTGTAAGATTATTATTCAGAATCTTGATGTGGGTGATAATTTTGCTACTACAAACTGACACAAATGCAGAATTGTTCATTTTTTTGCGACAGTCTCACTATGTAGCTCTGTTCTGGCTTTGAACTCCTGCCCTGCCTCAGTCCACTGAGTGCTAGGACAACCGGTATGTGCCACCACACCCAGTAATGCATCCATTTTATAACCTTTAAAACCTGGGCACTTTGTGTACTTAAAATTCACTGAGTAATTCTTCCATTAAAAAGGATACACTCATCTGAGTTCCATGCCTGGCACCACCAAAAAAAAAAAAAAGGATACACTCAGGACAGAAACAAAAGGAAGAACAACCTTCTAAGTTCTAGATGCCCTCCACAAAAGGAAAGACAAAAAAAAAAAAAAAAAAAAGGGAAGACACTCGTGTTCATGTACAGAAGACTCAACATTTATTTATTTTTTTTTTAAATTTATTTATTTGTGTGTGTGTGTGTGTGTGTGTGTGTGTGGCCAGCTCAGCCCAACAGGGGGCGGGGCTGGCTGGCATGTGGTGCTGGGGGATTGAACTGCGGTCCCTGTGCTTTGCTAAGCTTGTTCCAAGTAGGTGCTTTAGACCACTGAGCCATCTCACCAGCCCCTAGACTCAACATTTAAAAAAAAAAAAAAAGAAGACTCAACATTGTTAAGTGCGTTATTCAACATATGCTGAATAATTTGTTAAGTGAAGGAGAGGACTGGGGATGTAGTCCAACAGTAAAGCCTTGCCTAACGTGTGTGAGGTCCTGGATTTGATCCCCGACACAAAGATTTAAAAAAAAAAAAAAAAAGCAATTATGAAATAACCAAAATCAGCAATAAGAGTCATCACTACAACTCTACAGAAATTAAAATACTATAGAACATTATAAAATTATAAACAACTTAACTAGATAAAATTCACAAGTTAGATTCATTTCTTTGTGGAAGACAGTCTCACTATGCAGTTTAGGCTAGCCTTCAACTCACTATGTAGTCCAGGCTTGCCTTAAACTCACAGCAATCCTCCTGCCTCAGCCTCCTAGTGCTTGGATTACAGGTATGAGCCACCACGTCCAGCTATCCACTTCATGTTTGTCTGGTGTTTTGTGTTTTTTTTTTTTGGTGCCAGGAATCAAACTCAGGACCCTGTGCTTGCCAGGCGGCCTTGTGCCACTGAGCTGTACCCCCAGCCCCAACTATCCATTTCACATAGTATTTTGTGTCCTCAAATTTGATGGATCCCAATCAAATGCCAGCAGGACCATCAGGCCAGTAGAGCTGACCTTCCAAGCCTGCTGGAGCACAGAGTGGCCACGCTCTGTGACAGAGCAGAGGACCAACACTCCCTGATGGTAGACCTACTACAGAACTGCACTGCAGGGGCCGGGGAGATGGCTCAGTAGAATAAGCGCTTGCCTGGCAAGCCCAAGTGTCTGAGTTCAATCCCTGGTTCTGCAAAAAAAAAAAAAAAAAAAGAACTGCACTGCAGGACACAGTGTGGCAAGTGAGCCCAGGAGGCACTCGGGAGGCTGAGGCAGGAAGGTTGAAAGTTCAAGGACAGTCTGGGCAACCCTCTCCCACGATTAAACTGTAAGAGATAAGGATGTATCTCAGTGATAGGGCACTGGCCTAGCGCACACAAGGCCTAGGCTCCAACTTCAGCGCCATGGGGGAAAAATACGCAGCAGCGGCACAGGTCAGTGCACAGAGAGCAGAACAAAGCTACAAGTTGGAATTCGCACCTCACCACTGCAGACCTGAGGTGGTGAGACTAGCGAATGGAGGGTGCCCCTCATCAAAGGGCCTTACTCTGGGGCAAAGGTGATACACAAGAAATAAAAACAGGCTGGCACATTCACCTCAGCTGCGCACAAAACTTAACTCAGGAATGACTATTAATGTTAAGAGCTTATACTGTAAAGTTTTTTTTTTTTTTTTTTTTAATTTTATTTATTTATTTTGTGTGTGTGTG
Source organism: Octodon degus (assembly GCF_000260255.1). Classification (NCBI taxonomy): domain Eukaryota; kingdom Metazoa; phylum Chordata; class Mammalia; order Rodentia; family Octodontidae; genus Octodon; species Octodon degus. The sequence continues at coordinate 11,282,270 of NW_004524626.1, forward strand.
TGGCCAGCTCAGCCCACCAGGGGGCGGGGCTGGCTGGCATGTGGTGCTGGGGGATCGAACCGCGGTCCCTGTGCTTTGTTAAGCTTGTTCTAAGTAGGTGCTTTAGACCACTGAGTCATCTCACCAGCCCTACTGTAAAGTTTTAAAAGAACACACAGGAGAAAAATCTTTGTGACCTTCAGCTAAGCAAACAACTCTGTGATAAAAACGCTGAGAGCACAATCCTTAAGGGAAGAAAAAGGGTGCTCGCTCCAGCAGCATACGTACGAAAATCGGCATGACAGAGGCCAGAACAGTGAATGCTTGATTTTTTAAGCAATTTTGCACATTTATATCTGGCCATCTGAACAACTACTCTGAAGATAACAATCTGCAATATAGCAACCATTATTAACTTACCATTTTCTACTGAAATTGTATACTGTTTTCAAAATTTTTTTATTCTTTTTTTTTTTTTTTTGGCAGAACCGGGGATTGAACTCAGGCCCAAAATAAAGGCTGGGGAGATAGCTGAGCAGTCTAAGCGCCTGCCTGGCAAGCCAAAGGACCTGAGTTCAATCCCTGGTACTGCATGCCCTGCTAGCCACCAAAACCAGGTATGGTGGCGTATGCCTATAATCCCTGGACTGGGGAGGTTTAGACAGGAGGATCTCTCTGGGTCTGAACTTTATACTGAGACCCTGTATCAAATAAATACATGAATAAAAACAAAATAAAAAAAGAAAGAAGAAAAACGAAGCTGGGCATGGTGGCTCACACCTGTAATCCCAGCACTCAGGAGGCTGAGGCATGAGGATTGCTGTAAATTCAGGACCAGCCTGGACTATAAACTGAGATCAAGGATAGCCTGAACTGCACAGTCAGACCCTGTCTCAAAAAGACAAAAGAAAAAAGCAAAAAATATATACATTTGTACCCAAATTAAAAAGGGGAGCTGGGCGTGCTGCACACCTAAAACCCCACAGCTGGGGTGAAGCCTACGGTGGGTCCTCAGCCTCCCTTGGTTCATCCACAGGGCTGCACCCGAGAAAAGGAGAGCGTAAAAAAGAAAGAAAACTTTACAAGATATGTGAGAATTGTATTTTGGATCAAACATCTGTGCCTACAAAATGGCTTTATAACTTGGTGAGAACTCAATTAAAAACAGCTGAGGCTGGGTGTGGTAGTGTATCCCTGTAATCCCAGCACTCAGGACGTTGAGGCAGGAGGACTGCCATGAGTTTGAGGCCAGCCTGGGCTACATCATGAATTTAAGGTCAGCCTGCACTACACAGGGAGACCTTGTCCCAAAACAAACAAAACCCAGTCAAAACAGCTGGGCGTGGTAGCACATGCCTGAAATCCCTGAATTCCTGTACCCTGGGAGACTGAGATGGGAAGGCCACAAGTTCACCTGAGCCCGGGCAATTAGGGGCTAGCAAGATGCTGCCTCAAAACCAAAACTAACTTGAAGGGCAGGGGTCAGTTAGCTCAGGCAGGCCCTGAGTTCCAGTCCCAGTACTGGAAAAAAAGCTTTTTAAAAAGGGGAACCAGGGGCTGGGGAGGTGGCTCAGTGGAATAAGTGCTTCCATGGCAAGCTCAAGGTCCTGAGTTCATTCCCTGGTTCCACAAAAAAAAAAAAAAAGGCTGACTAAAAAGGGGAAACGGGCTGGGGAGACAGCTCAGTAGAGTAAGTGCTTGCCTGGCAAGCACAAGGTCCCGAGTTCAATCCCTGTTGAGGAGTGGACACAATAGGGCACATGTGCTCGTGAAAGAGGCCAGGCAGCATCAGCGACTAGGGGGAGGCCCGAATCCCAGTGCACTAACAGGAGGGGAAGAAAGCCAGCCATGCCCCAAATGAGCTCCAGATAACTGCTAGGAAGTCAAAGGGGCAGAAGCAGGACCACCCAAGGACACAAGGGACACGGCCAGGCCAACCCAAGTCAGAGCTAAACAGAAAAGGCTCAGGGCTGGGGAGATGGCTCAGTGGAATAAGCGCTTCCCTGGCAAGCGCAAGGGCCCGAGTTAAAAAAAATAATCATAAACAGAGAGGGCTCAAAACTCAAGTTAAAAAGCACAACTCCCAAAAGCTGTGGTGGCGCCTTTCTGCCATCGCAACACTTGGGAGGCCAGACCTGGGCTATGTAGTGAGTTTAAGGCCAGTCTGGCTCAAAAATAATGAAATAAAAATCAAAAAAGCACAACTGACGGGAAAGCCTCAAAGGAGGCAGGCTGATCACAAGGGCGGCCAGGCACTAAAGATATGGCTAGCACCGCGGAGGAGAAGCAGTGTGCATTTCCTCTAATAACTTTTTCTTTTCTTTTTTTTTTCCCCTGCATTACTGGAGATTGAACTCAGGACCTTGCGCTTGCTGAGCAGGCATTTATGTCGCTAAGCTCTATCCCCTGCCCCTATTTCATCTGGTCAGAAACAATATGGCCAAAGTGGAGAGCTGGGACAGGTCAGTGCAGCTCTCAGGCACCCAATTCCAGCCTTGCTTAGCTGGCAGAGGGTCACAGCGCAGGGTGACAGTCACACTTGGGTAGGGACCCCACACTGAGCGCTCAGGGCCAAGAACACCAAGAAATGCACTCTTACCTCCTCCTCCTCTTCTGAGCCACTCTCTTCACTATCAGATCGCGGAGCTACTTCATACCTAGAAATACCATCAAGTTTAACTGCAATCCCCTCAGAACCCCAGGAGCCATTCCCTAGCCAACCAGCCTGGGGCCAAATGCAAGCAGTCACCCCCGGGCAGAGAGGCCCCACTTACCCCGGGTTCATCTCCAGCCAGGCCTCCAGCTGCCCAGCTTTGGGGGCATCCGTGCCCGTGAGGATCTTGCCGCTCTCCACATGGATCACCTTCACAGGGAGGTCACTCATCTGGCTGGTCTCGTCCAGAGGCTGAAAGAGAGTCACCTACGTGAGCATCTCATGAAAAGCAAGCCAAATGGGGCCAACAGGGGTATGGCCAGAATTCCAGGGGGTAATCTGAACAACTATTTTGCAAATAACAATATCCCAGTTAAACTGGGGTTGGGGTGTGGACACTAAATCAGTCCATGAATGGGTTTTGCAGTTCTGGGAGTAGATAATGGGGCAGCCCTCCCTGGCTGTGGGAGCCACCCTCCCTAAGGCCACGCAGCTGGACAGGAACAAGGGACAGGAGGAGGGCCACTGTTGTAACAGAGAAGGCCCTCCCAACCAGTATACTTCAGCTTCTTAGTTGTCCAGGTAACAATTCCTGTTCCAGTTGCTTCTGGTCTTCTAGAAACAGCTGGTCACTGACATATAGCCCGTCACCATGATGCACAGAGCACAAACCAGTCCCCAGTTGCCACGCCACTGTGCCTCTGCACTTCCTGCTTGCTTATCCAATATAAACCCTAGACCACCAGTGACCAGGGCCTGATATTTTGAGAGTGGTTCTTTTTTTTGTGGCCGGCTCAGCCCACCCTGGGGTGGGGGTGGTGCAATATGTGGGGCCGAGGATCCCTGTGCTTTGCCTAAGCAGGCACTTTGGACGGCTGAGCTATCTCGCTGGCCCTTGAGAGTGATTCTGATCAGTGCCCATTGACATAAAATATATCTGCCTCCAACCCTGGGCGCAATCTTGGTGTTTCTGCTTGCTGCTGAGCTGTCACTGCTTGCTGCCTCCTGCCCACCATGTGCTGGTTCTCCTTTGCCACGCCACCCTGCTCTGCAGCCAGCCAGCTATGAACCAAAACCTCTACAAACTGAGCAAATGAACCTTTCCTCCTTCAACCTTGGGCATCAGTTACTTTGTCTTGGTAGCAAGCAAAAGAACTAGGATGCTGTGACAAATGGCTTAGATGCGGGGTGTGTAGTTACAGCTGCCAGACTGACCAAGAGAAGGCTCCCTACGTGTCACCCAGCAGAGCAGGACACACAGAGACCAGAGCACCTGCTGGCAGGGGAGGAGCCTGGCAGGGGCGGGGCCTCGGAGCCACTTGGTGCAGTGTCTGACCCACCTCAAGGCCAAACAAAATGGGAGCGTGAAGCACAGTCACCAGCCCTGATGTGAAAAGTGGTCTAGAGCACACACTGAAAGCTCTACTCATGTCTGCTTGGCCCAAACAATCCCCAAACAGAGAGGATCTGAGCACAGGGGTTCCTTGACAGGAGGGAAGATGATGTCAGTGAGGCCCACACGCTCTAGGAGAGCGCACCATGGTCCAGATCTAAATGGCCCCACAGTCTCAAGCTCCCTTCCCTCAAAGGGAGCACTCCCGGCCTGGCTCCTCCCTGCCAAGTCCGGGCTGCCACAGTTATGCAGCTGTCCCTAGCCACACCATTTCTGTCCTGCTGCCAGTGTGTGGACTGACTCACAAAAATGAGCCAAATACACTTTTCACCTAAATACCAAGTGCTTGGTACTCTGTCTCGGCAAAGAAAAAAAAAACTAATGAAGCACGCGTCACAGGATGTTCAATTCCGACTACTTAATATGAGACATCAGCACAAGACAGCACACACTGTAATGCCAGTGCTGTGGGAGGCTGAGGCAGGAGGGTAGTAAGTTGGAGCCCAGCTTGGAAAACACAGGAACTTGGCATAGTCAGGACTCAAAACTGTGAAGGGTGGGCCTGGGATGCGGGATGAGGATGTAGCTCTCAGCGGCTGAGCCTGTCTAGAACATCTGAGGCCCTGGGCTCTGTGTACATGGGCGTGCTGGAGGTGTCACTGTGACCGCAAGGTCTAGGGCACGTGTGTGCGCGCGCGCGTGATATGTTTCCTAAAGCTGCCCACTGAGGGCCGAGAAGCTGTGCCCGCCCAGTGCCAACATGCACACCTCAAGTGGACAGCCGTGTGCAGTGAGAGACCAGGACGCTGAGAGAGAGGCTGCCTGCAGGGGACGGCAGGAGAGGCTACTGTGCTGCCAGGGAAGGAAGCACTCAAGAGACGGACCTCAAGGCAAAAGGGCACACAAGAGTCCTCGGGGAGGGCTAGGACCATCATGAGAAAGCATCTTAATACCAGTGGACGGGGGCCGGGGAGATGGCACAGTAGAGTAAGTGCTTGCCTGGCAAGAGCAAGGGCCTAACATCAATCCTCAGTTTCGTAAAAAAAAAAACAAAAACAAAAAAAAACGGAGGTTTACAGTACAATCAAGTGCACCAAGCACACACCCTTGCGCTCACACCGGAGCAGGGCCAACTGCAGCCCTTTGGGGGGGGGGGGCAGACGAAGGTAGCCTCAGGCAGGAAGGCTGGGTTCTCTGCACCATTCTGCAGGAAGAATGAGGGCAGGCCAAAGGGAGTCCTGGCCACGTGCAGAGAGAAGTCCCAGTGCGCTCACAGAGTCCCGGGAGAGGGCTGACCCCACAGGGAACCACCCTGGCAGACAGGGAGCGGGATTGGGGTGACCAGGGCGTAACCAACTTGTACCACCCCACTCCTACCATGATGTAATAATAAGGACACACGTCAGGTCTTCTTCCCCAAAACTCAAGAGCAGAATCTGCCACAAGGGAGAGCAGACAGACCGAGCCCAGGGTCACTGTGCCTATGCTCCTGAGAAATGTCAAGGTTCTGCAGGGCGCTGAAAAGGTGCTGAGCTGTGGAAGGGGAGAGGACGCCTGCCGGGGTCACCTGAGACCTGGTGCAGTGTGGAAGGGAATGACCTGGCCCTAAGAAGCACACACTGAGGTGCATGGAGGTAAAGGGGACCATCTGTCACCAAGCGGGCATGCCAAACGTCTGTAATCCCAGCACTCTGGGAGGCTTAAGACTGGAGGATCACATTTCTTTGGGTTGTTTTTTTTTTTTCCCACGGTACTGGGAATTGAACATGGGACCCTGTGCTTGCCAGACAGGCACTTAGTCTACTGAGCTATCTCCCAGCCCTTGGAGGACGACATTTCAAGGCAGCTTGGGCAACTTAAGTGACTTAGAAAGACCCACTCTCAAGATAAAAAATAAAAGGGGGCCAGAGAAATAGCTCAGAAGACTCAGCACCTGCTTTGGCCAGCACAGGGTCCCACATGCAGAGCACACCCCACCCCCACCCCACCCCCAGCGCACACCGAGCCAGTGACTGAGTCCGGGTGGTATGGTGGTACACGCCTATAATCCCAGCACTGGGCAGGCTGAAAACAGGAGGATCATTACAAGTCTGAGCTGCGCACAGGGTCTCACCTGTACCAAATATGTAAATGAAAAAAGGGGGTAGAAGTAAAAAATAAAAAGGCTGAGGATATGGCTCAGCCCAAAGGCCCTGGATTCAATTCTCAGTACTAAGAGGCAAAAAAAATATGCAGAAAAAAAAAAAAGGGTGGGAGGCTAGAATGTGTGCATCTTATTCGCAATTCACAGGAAAATCTGGGTGAAGCAGTGTCTGGACAGCCCTCGCACCTCTGCTACAGGTCTGAGGTAAGATAAAGCACAGGCCTAAGAAGCGCAGCAGCAGTCACAGAAAGATCTGGAGCGCTCGGATGTGATGAACACACTCACAGTCCAGGCCTCACCAAGGTGAGGCAGGATTCCAAGTTTGAGCCCAGCCTGTTCAAGGTCACAGCAATATAACAAGACCCTCTAAATGCCCCCTGCTGAGAAGAACAAGATCTGGACAGAAACACATGAGTGTGTGGGTTGAGGGGAGCATGCTGCATTCTTGGAAATCATTATCTGCTGTGACTTTTGTGATTTTATTTATTTTATTTATTTATGTATTTATTTTGTATTTTAGGGAAGGGTCTACAGGGTGTTCAGGGTCTCACTACTAAATCGAACTTCTAGGGATCTGCCTGTCCACAGCTTCCCAAAAGCTGGAATTATAGGTGCGCCGCCACACCCAGTCTCAATCCCCCATCTCAAGGCGCCCCAGGGGCGGGGCCGGCACAGCAGGCCCAGGGATCAAACCATGGGCCCCTGCCCTGTTTGCAGGCACTGTAATCTGCTGTGCTATTTGGCCAACCCTATGTGATTTTAAAAAGAGAAAGGCTAGGGGTGTGACTCAAAGGTGGAGGGCTTGCCAGGTTCTGGGTTCCATCCCGATCACCCCAAATAAAGAAAAGACTGATGGACAGAATTCCCACAAGATGTCCCTGCCTCCTTACCTCACCATCAGGTCCAATTGCAGGTGTTTGTCCTTCAGCGTTTTCTGCCTTCTGGAAGGGAAAACAGACACAGTCACCCCGAGACCCCACAGCAAGGCCATCCCCTTGAGCACCCCTGCACCCCCGCAGAATGGTGATGCCCACCAGGCCCGGCATACCTTCTTTTTCTTCTTCTTCTTTTTCTCCTTGGCGACCTGGGCGGCCTTGTGCTGCCGCACCAGCTCTGTGAGGTTGGCCACGTACTCGTCTGTCTGCTGTAGGAGGTAGGCTAGGCGCTTGTCCTTCTTCTGGTCTATGAGCTTGCGGTAGCCTTCCTCATCTTCTGCCTGAGATGGGGGAATGGGGGCAGCACTGGTTTACAAGGGCCCGCACCAGCCCTGCTGGGATCTCTCTGCCCAGCAGCAAAGGGCACACTGGGGTACACATGGCTACTCCCCATGCCATGCCACAGCTGGCACACGGCTGTCATCTCCCCCAATTCCAGGGGCACCTAAGAGGCACCTGATCTTGCCAGCAGCCACACAGAAACGACAGGAGCAAGTCCTGTCGTTTCTGTGCACAAAACCCTCGCTGACCCAAACTCTTGGCCCTCTGCACCCTTGGGGCTTGAGAGGAGCTTGGAACACAACTGCAACCTCCAAGGGGAACTTTCACGTGCAGACCCAAGGCCAGTTTGTTCCCACCCAGGTCCCAGCAGTGCCACCTGGCTTCCTCCCTCTCTGCACCCTGAGCCATGCCGCCGCTGAGGCCCCTGCTCCAGCCTTCTGCCTCCCCAGGCAAGCACTCTACCCAGGTCACCCCTGCCCACTGCTGCACTTGTCAACCTCCATGCCACCACACCTGCTTCACACACCCAGGTGTCTGTGCAAGGGCTTGCCCTCCCCTCACCCACCACTAGCGAGCCACAGGACATCAGGCATCACCCTGGGTGGCCCCAGCACTCGGCATAGCCTGCACCCACAGAAGGAACTAGAGAGAGAAAGCAGGACCCACCATGAGCCTCCGCATCCGCTCCTTCTCAATGCGCTCGTTTTCTTTCTTCTGCTCCCGCTCGGTGTTGGCATGGTAGGTGGCCACCGCCTTGGTCAGCTTCTGGATCTTGCCTGTGACAGATCTGTGGTATTCCTTGAAATCCTTCGCATGCTGAAGAATGCTGTTGAGGTATTCCTGCAAGGACACATACCAAAGCTTGAATGTGACTGGAAGTCACCACCACGCTATCCTGAGTGCCACAAAACTAAGGGACATCACCCAAATGAAAAAGTGACACCATTTGTCTATGTGGCTCAGCTTTCATCCTGTAATGACAAAATAGCACGGCAGGGTGGCAGCAACACAGACCTGTGATCCCAGCACTCGGAAGGCCGAGGCAAGAGGATCATGGGTTCAAAGACACCTGAACCTGAGCTGGCCAGATAGCTCAGCAGACCAAAGCATCTGCTCAGGCAGAGCGCAGCAGCCAAGGCTGGATACCTGATGTGCTGGCCCCGCCTCCAGGGGACTCTGAGACACAACTGAGACTGGGCAACTGTGACTGGGCCAAGTGGCGCGCCTGTAATCCCAGCTCTTGGGAGGCTGTAAACAGGTGGATCACTTCGAGTCCAATCTAGTAGTGAGACCCTGAACACCCTGTAGGCCCTTCCCTAAAATACAGGGGAAAAAAAAAAAAAAAGGAAAAGAAAACATAAATCTTGGGAGGCTGAGGCAAGATGATTGCTTCACATTTGAGGCCAGACTGGGATAAATAGTGAGTTGAAGGCCAGCCTAGACTGCATAGGGAGATCCAGTCTCAAAAAAAAAAGAAACAAACAAAAACCCAAGAAAACACAAAAATCCTAAAGTTATGGCTATCAACTCCCCAGAGAGAAGCACCCTTGGACAGAAAGATAAACACACAGGGAAACTCAACTGGCTGGGCAACCTGGCCCTGGATGTACTCAATTTCAAATCTCCCCTAGCCACACCCTAGTTACCTCACTGCCAGGAATGAATCTGAAACCAGTGTCAGAGCCTGCACCAAGACCTTTGCGTATGAGTGCCCACCCCAGTATAGTCTTCAGTTCAGGAGAGCTGAAAGTCTATTTCAAGCCCAAAGAGGGAAATGGCAACATGAATTCCTGGCTGCTGGACATACTCTAAAAAAGGGACAGGGACAGACACAGACATGAAAAATCACATTCCATGCCTGCCTAGCACACAACTGCACACATACCCACATCCAGCCAGGCATGGTGGCACGATGCTGTGAATCCCAGCACTCTGGGAAGCTAAGGTAGGGGGATCGGAAGTTCCAGCACAGTTTGAGCAGCTTTCTAACTCAAAAACTGCATCAACTTTGAAAAATAATTTTGGTAAGGCCCAGCCCTTGTAGCTCAGTGCAGAGGCCCTGGGTTAAATCTCCAGCACCAAAAAAGCCCCCCCCCCCAATTATGCCTTAAAATTATTTATAAAGAGAGCTAGGCCTCATGATGCATGCCTGAGATCGAAGCACTAGAAAGGCTGAGGCAGGAGGATCACTGCAAGTTCGAGGCCAGCCTGGGCTACATACTGCGCTCAAGGCCCGCCTGGCCTGCATAGCAAGACGCTATTTCCAAAAAATTTTTTTACCTAAAAACAGCTAAGTGGGTACACTGGAGCTTGCCTACAGCTCCAACTAACCTGGAGGAAGCAGCAGGACGGTCTCAAGCATGAGGCCTGCCAGGATGATTCAGCCAGACCAGATCTCGAAACAAAAGTTGAGGATGGGGCCGGGGAGACGGCTCAGTAGAATAAGCGCTTCCCTGGCAAGTGCGAGGGCCTGAGTTCAATCCCCGGTTCCACCGAAAAACCAAACCAAAACAAATGTTGGCTTCTTGGACCTAGACGAGGATCTGGAAGTGACTCCTACACTAAATACATAAAAAATTTTTGGGCTGGTGAGATGGCTCAGTGGTCTAAAGCACCTATTTAAAACAAGCTTAACAAAGCACAGGGACAGCGGTTCAATCCCCCAGCACCACATGCCAGCCAGCCCCGCCCCCTGGTGGGCTGAGCTGGCCACACACACACACACACACACACACACACACACACATGCATAAAAAAAAAAAAAAAAAAAAAAGTTGAGGATGGAGCTCAGGGGCAGAGCACCTCCCTAGCTTGAAAGCCTTGGTCCCAGCACTAGCACTGCAACAAGACAAGTGACAGTCTCGTGACGCACAGGACAACAGCACATTTTATTTTTATTTTGTGACACCAGGGATCAAAGCCAAAGCTATGCACATTCTGGGCAAATGCTCTACTACAGAGCTATATCCCTTGAATTTTTTGTTTTTATAACAGGATCTTGAGACTGGGTATGGTGGCACACACCTGTGATCCCACCACTTGGGAGGCTGAAAACAAGAGGATCACAATTGAGTCCAATCTGTGTAGTAAGACCCTGTACTAAATACATAAAGGCAATAATCATAATTTCTCTTTAAAACATAAAAAATAAAAATAAAACAGGATCTCACTAAACTGCCCAGACTTGCCTCAACCTTGCAATTCCCTTGCCTCCGCCTTCCAACTAGCTGCAATTACAGGTTTGCACCACCATGCCTGGCTCATTACTCAACTTCCATTGTTTTGTTTGTTTGTTTTGTTTTGAAGATATGGACTATGTAGATCAAACTGCTCTCACACTCATGATTCTCCTGCCCCAGCCTCCTGGACTCTGGGATTACAGTCATGTCACTGTAAGTGTCTGCCCTTTAACTTTCTGGAGGGTGGGGAGATGGTCTCGCTGTCTAGGCTGGCCTTGAACTCACCATGTAGCCAGGCTGCCCTGGTATTTGTGGCCATTCTCCTGCCTCAGCCTCCCAAGGGCAAGATTACAGTGTGTACCACCACACCCAGTCTACTTAACTTTTTTTCTTTTTGTATTTAATACAGGGTCTACAGGGTCTCACTACAGACTGAACTGCTCCTGTTTTCAGTCTCCCAAATGCTGGGATTACAGGTGCACACCACCGTGCCCAGTTATTTAACTTTTGATTAAAATGTACATCAAGGGAAAAAAACCACAAGATGTACATAGTGAAAAAAAATTAATAAATAACAAAATGCTAACAGTGGCCAATATTTATATCAGCAATTTTCTACCATATTTTAAACTACACCAGTAACAAAAACTAGAATGGGGCAAACAAGAAACAACTTCATTCCAAGCCCTGCCTGACTGACCTGCAGAATCTAAGTCTCCTCACCCCCTCAGCTGGCAGAATCCTCCCTGGTGCTCAGCCCAATGGGAACAAAAGCCCAAGTGCCCTGCAGACCAAAGGCCTGCAAATCTGCCTGCCACCTCCCTCTGGCCCCTGCCCTGCAGCTTTCCCCATCACTGGGCCTTGGCTGTCAGAGAAGGCACAGGTATACCCGCCCCCACGTCCTCTCCCTCCCGTGTGGCCAGTGCTCTGTCCCGCCTGTCAGTGGCTCTCACACTGGTGTCCCTGTCCAGTCTGTCATGGTTCATACCTGGATGTCCCTGAGCATTAAGCACTCAAGGCAGGGCTCCCAGCTGATGTACAGCACTGAGGAGCAGGTAGGTGGGCAGAGGGCACTGGGGTGTTGTAGGGGCCTGGCACCCCAGGTGGCTCTACCTCTCACCTGCCACCAGTTATGCAAGGCCTGAAAATCGTGAGCCATGAGCCACAGGAACCTCTCCTCTACCTGACAGGGCTCAGGCACTGGGTTCTAGAGATGAAGAAATCCACTGATGACACTGACGGCATCTGCTCCTCCTCCTTGCTGGCCCTACTCCACCTTCCCATCACCCTGTGCTCTTCGCCTGCCAATGTACTCAGCACTGGCATGGGGGTCTCCTAACCCAAAGGAAGCTGGGCCCTGCGGACACACCTGGTGCTTCTGGCGGCGCTTGCGCTCCTGCTCGATCTTCTGCTGCTTCTCCAGCTTCTCAGTGATGCGGGCCTCACGCAGAGACTGCCGCTTGCTGCGCTTATAGGCCTTGGCGTTGAGGGCCGTCTCCAGGGCCGTGTCCCTGCGCATGCACACCACCACTTCCTGGCGCAGCTGTGGGGGACAGAAAGCACCAGCGTGACACACAGGAGTCACAGCACAGGTACCAGAGGACCCGAGTGACTGTCTCACAGCTGCTTCTGCAGTGGAGCCTGGTCTGGACCCCCATGAAAGGGACATCCGTGCCTCCCCACAAGCACACACAGACTCTATGGGTCAGGCAAATACATGCACCCCCAGGAGACCTCAGCCAGGTCTCCTGCATTAAGTTGTCACCTCAGCCAGCCAGGCATGGAAGCTGCCTTAGCCACAGACAGAGACCAGATTAGTACCCTGCCCATGGCATCTGAAACTGGGGACCACCCCTCCAGGAAACCATCCCCAGTGCCAACCACACACCCACCTGCCGCTGGAAGTTCAGTAGCCGGAGGGCCTTGAGCTCGATGGTCGCTTTGGTTCGCAGATCCCCAGCCAGGGAGCCAGGGAGGTTTTCAAGTTCCTGAATGCGGTGTGCGATGCGAGCCTGCAGTCTGCTCGAGAGGAGAACAAAGGTAGGCGGTGAGGGGAGCCTCCTGGTCCTCACCCTGGGATAGAGTTTTCAAAACATCCATCCCTCCGGGGAAGCAGGATTCTCAAGAGATGACACTAGTGGGAAGTGGGGCAGCCAAAGGGGCTCCTGAGGACCAGCCGCAGGCAGCAAGTGGGCCACGTCCTGGCCCAGCCCCAGCACAGAGGAGAGAGACCCCTGGGGAGCACCTCAGGCTTGGTCTGAAGGTAAAGGGAACAGCCCCATCCACAAGAGTGCCCACTGCACCCAAGGGCCATGCTGAACAGACCGACAAGAAGGACGGTTAGTGTTATGGCACTGAGAGCATCATCAGGATGGAGGCCATGCAGGATAGGAAAGCAATCAATGCAGGCACTTCCAGAAAAGAGAAGGCCTGAGGAAGGCCCAGAGACAAAAGGAGCCAAGGAAGAGGCTCACCTGGGCAGGCAATCCCAGCAGCAGGGTCTATGCATAGGGCTTGGGGCACAAATGAGCCTAACTCAAAAAGGACAGGAAGGGCTGGGGAGATGGCTCAGTAGAATAAGTGCTTGCCTGGCAAGTGCAAGGTCCTGAATTCAATCCCCAGTAACGCAAAAAAAAAAAAAAAAAAAAAAAAAAAGAACAGGAAGTAGGGATGCCTGAGGACAGAGCAATGGGCAGGGGGTGAGCAGAAGCTTATGGGGCTGACAGTGGGGAGCAAAGGGCCCACTCCAACCTGCAGGATAGATGTGGTGCACAATGACTGAGAACAAGGGCTTCCAAGGGCTGTGATGCTCAGGAGGGGGAGGTGGCAGGGCCAGAGTCCCAGGCCACAGTGAGAGCCTGCTGCTGCGGAAGGGTGGCCGAAGGGCCTTACCTGTACTCGCGCTCCTGCAGGATCTCCACAGGGTCCAGGCCCCGGGGCTTCTGGATGGGGGTGATGCGGCTCTGCTTCTGGTGTAGTGGCACCAAGGGTGCAGGCTGGGCTGGCTGCCCTGGGGACTGCGTCTGGGGCGGCATCACCGGTGAGGCAGCAGGTGGGACAGCAGGAGGTGCGGGTGAAGGGCGGCCTGTTGGCTGTGGGGGTATCAGTTTCTGGGGGGCGCTGGTGGGAGCTGCAGCGTTCACCATGGGGCCTGAGGAAGAGCCGGGTGGCGCCATGTTCAGTTCTGGGCAGAGCTGCAGTGCCCTGGCTACAGCCACCCAAGGACGGAACCCCTATCTCCCATTCCTCCCTGAGGCCACTGCCCCTACAGGTGACCACCCCAGCCTCCCCCATCGAGTCAGCAGGCCAGAGTGCTATGGTTTCCAGGGGGCATTTTCCTGTCTCTCCTTTGCTCTGTACACCCCCTCTTTGTCCCTCTGTGCTGCCCTCAGGCAACCACAGGAAATATATGATCAACAATTGAACCATTTTGTTCTTCTTCTGGTATTTTGAGACTATGTAGGTTCAGGCTGGGCTTGAACTCATTATGTAGCCCAGACAGCACTCAGGAAGCTGACGCAGGAGGAATGCCTTGAGTTCACGGCCCGCATGAACTATACAGTAGGACCTTATCTCCAAAAACCAATAAACAAATAAATCCCATGCCATTCAGAGTAGCTTCCTGCCAGTGCCTACGTGTGCATCTCACCACAGGCAGATGTCACCTCACACGACCACGTGTGGGTGCACCATGCTAGGGTGATGCAGAGAGCACGCTCCCACTTCCCCTGTGTGTGCTGTTGTGACTGCTCTATTTTATCAGTAACTGCGGAGCTCCATGACAGATACACTGAACTCATCTCCAGTACGGATGCCCAGGATAGCACTCCACAGCTGAGGCGGGGCCACTGTCCTCTGCAGGCCCAGTGAACCCAAGCTTAGTGACAGCTCTTCCAGGCCTGTCCCTATACTTCAGACCCTAAGCGGACAGGAACAAGGCCACACTGCCCATGTGTGGAGCCCAAGTACATGGGGTCTTTACTGAGGACACAGCTGCAGAGGGCTGGGCCAAGCCCGCACCACTCAGTAAAGTCAAGGGGAAACCAGCTGGCCTGTCTCCTCTGCTTGCCTCATCCCATGGAGTCTGTTCTCAGAAACAAAGGGATGGGGGGCCGGGGAGATGGCTCAGTGGAATAAGCACTTGCCTGGCAAGCGTAGTGGCCTGAGTTCAATTCCCAGTTCCGCGGAAAAAAAGAAAAAAAAAAGGGGTGGGGCCGGGGAAATGGCTCAGAAGAATAAGCGCTTCCCTGGCAAGCACAAGGGTCTGAGTTCAATACCCGATTCTGCCAAAAAAAAAAAAAAAAAAGGAAAGGGGTCAGTTGTGCCCTCCAGACTCCAAGGCACTGTGGCCAAGGAGTGCCTCTCCGCAGACTTTGCCCTGAGCCACAATGGTGGCACTGGTCTCTGTCGGCCACTTCCTGTCACTGATTCCCAGGGACCCAATACCGGCTTGACTCACTCCCAGCTGAACCAGGAAGCAGGTTACTAAGAACTAGAGAAGGCCCAGTCTGGCATGCTGCCCCCAGAGCATGCTGAGCAGGTGACCCAGTCCCGGAGTGGTGGTGCACGCCTATAATCCCAGCACTGGGAGGCTGAAAACAGGAGGATCACTATGAGTCTGAGTTGTGTAGTGAGACCCTGTTCCAAAAACATAAAATGAAAAAAAAAAAAAAAAAAAAAAAGGAGAAGGACAGTGATACCCAAAGAAGGCAGAAGCAAACTGTGGGCTTCCACTGGGTAAGATACGCTGGCCTGGCCTTCTCTGACCTGCTTGTCTCGGGGCCAGCACAGGCAGGCTCCTGACAGGGAGGAAGGGCACACACACACTGCCGAGGGCAGCAGGGCTTACCTTCAGGCCATGGTTTGGGAGGCCCTCCGGGGGGCTGGCCAGGCATCCCAGGGGGCACACCAGAGGGTCCTGGGGGAGGCATGTTGGGCCCTCCCATGCCTACATGCAGGACAAAACGAAAAGTAAGACAAGCTGTGTTCACATGTGCACCCACCCTGTGCCCACCTGCTCAGGGGACATATACCCACCAGCGCCCAGGACGAGGCAAGGGAGAGGCAGCTGCAGAATGGTGTAAATGGGGCAGCCGCAGGGCAGCCACCCACACTCTGGCCAGTTCACTGTGCCTCCTCCCCACCAGGGGACCAGGCACACTAAGCCTTACCATGAGGCCTGCTGTAATTTGGAGGTGCTGGTCCTGGGCCGGGGCCAGGCCCTGTGGCAGACACAGAGGGTGGAGGTAGTGTGGGCATCTGCTGCTGCATCCCGGGCATCGGCCGCTTTCCCTGCACGGCCATCTGCAGGTGGTCAGGCAGAGGCTGCCCTCTGGCCAGCATCTTGTAGGCCATGATCTGTGCCCGCAGTTGGTGCAGCTGGTTCTGGTTGAATGGGGTGGGGCCCCGGCTCTGCTGCCCCAAGGCCTGGGGGTCGGCACCATCCAACGGGGCTCCTCCTGGCCCAGATGACATCTGGGGGCCGGAAGATGGACCACTGGCTGGAACGGGACTGGAGGCGTGCTCTGAGCCACCCAGGGGTGAGGGGTAACCTGCAGAGAGAGAGGCCAGGCCCAGGTCACAGCCAAGGTCTCGAAGGCAGAGACCCTAAACCTCTCCTGCCACATCTAAGCCACCCAGGACTCCAAGTCAGCGAGCAGCCAAATGGCTCCTGAGTCAGAACCCCAGCAGGTAGGGAGCTCAGCCCAAATTTCAGGCTGGGGCATGAAGCTCACACTCACTCAGGGTGGCCCTTCCTGTAGGGCAAGGCGGGGTGCACATCCTCTGGTTAACCAGGCCCAATCCCCTTCCAGTCAGTCCTGTGCAGCCCCTGTGACATCACTTAATCTTCCCCAAGCAGAGAAGCCACTAGAGGGCTTGTTAACAGAGTCCCAAGGTGCTACAGCTCCCATCAGCTCCAGGGCCGCACAGGGCCCTTCCACTATGCCTGGCCCTGAGCACCCCGTCCCTGTGGGCTGGCTCCCACGCAGGGAGAGAGCACACTGGTCTGGCCCTCCTGGAGTCCCTCTGTGGGAGCCCTGATGAGGAACTGGGCCAGGATGCCACCATGTGACGGCATCAGACAAGAAAGGCAGAGCTGTACCTTGGGAGTGCTGGTCCATGGGGCTGGGAGGGGGCCCCATGCCCGCGTGACCGCCTGAGCGCATCCCCATGCCCTTCATCTGGTTGTAGCGTGGGTCCTCTGACATGCTCTTCTCATGCATGGACTCCATGGGCTGCAGGTGGGACGACAGCAGCGTCAGCAGAGGGGCAGGAGGATGGCACCACAGCCAGCATCCACCCTAGGCTGCCCAGCATTTCCTCCTAAATGTCAAGGGGACTGTAGGGCCCAGCTCCAAGGCAATCAGGACACCTGCCTGGGTACTGGGGAGACACACCTAAGAAAAATGGCATTCCGAGGATGACCCTGGAGCCTGGTGGCAGGGGGGCAGCTTGAGCAGGAAACCAGGAGAGGTGGGCAGAGTCCCTTGGGGTACAGAGCTGGAGCAGCTCCCAGTCATAGTGACAAGGAGACTGGCCAGGAATCTGGGGACAGAGGCGCCTCTGCCTCAGAAGAGTACACATGTGAGACAGGCAAAAAGGTCTTCCCAGGAGGGGGTGAGAGCACATCTGGTACCCCAACCCCATGAGTATTGACAGCCAAGCGTGCGTCTCCACATCCTGCGTGCAGCAGCAAGGGTCTGTAACTGCTGAAGAGGCCCCTGCGAGGCTCAGGTAGCACACGCCCTGCTCTCCACTCACAGTACGGGTGACCAAGCAAAGCCCAAGCTCAGTGAACAGCCTACGGTCCAGCCTGGAACAGGACATGAGGAGCGGCATGGACCAAGGACACCGATCCCATGACACGGTGCAGGGCTGCGTCCCATGCCTCGCCTTCGAGCTGGGTCCGGACAGCACTTCACTCCCAGCAGAGCCCAAGCTCTGTGCAGGTGAGAGACAAACAGCAGGTCTGTGATAGGGGACCCTGAGAGGTGTACAGTGCATGGACGTGTGGGGGTCGGGTTGGAAAAGAGCAGGCCTCCCTCAGCAGGCTGGGCAAGTGTGTGTGTGCACACGTGTGAGCACACATGTGTGACCAACAGCTTCTCAGTACGGAAGGGTGAAGATGGACGTGAGTGGACAGAAAGTCTAGGGTGAGTGCTCTGGAGCCTGAAGCAGAAGTCTGAGGCCAAACTGGACTGCACAGTGAATTCAAGGCCAGCCTCAACTACCAATACCCAGCAAGACCTCGTCTTAAAAAACCAAAAGAAAGTCCAGTGCAATAGTGACAAACCTATGGCATATGCATTATTTTTAAGACAAAAGATGTTAATGTATTGGGCTAGAGATATAGCTCAGCAGCATAAGTACCTGCCTGGCAAGCACAAGGTCCCAAGTTTGATCCTCAGTACCACACACACACACGAAGTTAATGTACGTGTTGCTTTTTATAAACTAAAACCTCAATGCCCTGTTTCATTGCAGTGCTATGAAGTGGGTTTTGGCTGGTGGTTTAGACATCACTCTAAAGGGTTCTCCATCACTAGGCTAGGATGCAGGTGGGAGGAAGAAGGGAAGGCCGCAGATGCAGGCCACAGCTCAGCTGGGCTGCAAGGACAAGCAGGGGAGAGACAGGATGGCTATGGGGAGACCTGCTTCCTTGAATAAAACAGGACAGTACCCAAGACCCGGAGGCCTAAAGGGTGGGCATCGGGTGGCTTGGGGTGCCAAGAGTGGACGGCCTGGCAGGGAAGGGTGGCAGCTGGCGCTGCAGCTGCAGCTCCTGGGGCGCTGAGAGAAAGCAGTGTCTCCTCTCCTGCAGGTATTGCTGCATAGAAGCTATGATGGAGAGGGGGCCGCTGGACCCACCGCTGAGCATCAGAGCTGTGGGCCTCGTGCCTGCTCCCTGCTGAGGCGTTGGGGGGGGGGGGTCCTGCTCAGGATGTGAGCATTCAGGGATTAAAGGAAACTTCAGAGCACCGCTCCCAACCTTCCATACAGAACATGGGGTGCAGGGGACACAAAGGGATGACCGCTCACCCTCACAACTCAGGACCAGATCTTGTGCCTGAGGTAGAAGGAAGAGCCAAACCAGAACAGCTCTGTTGAGAGCCTGCACAGCCTGCAGGGCCTGGCACAGACACAAGGGGCACGGGGGCCCTACCTTGTGCATCTGGTGCATATTGTCCTGAGGGTACCCTCCAGGGCCCTGGGTGGAGATAGGGTGTCCTGCCGAAGGAGGCCCCGGGCTAGGCCCCATCATGCTGTGGGCAGAGCCCGGTGAGGGGCCAGGACTAGGGCCCAGCATGGCTCCAGGAGAGGGGCCCGGGCCAGGGGAAGGGCCTGGCCGAGGAGTTCCGCCCAGGGGTGGGTCTGGAGTGGACATCTTCACGAAGCTGTGGACAGTGGTCTCCTGCTGGAAAGAAGCGCTGGTCAGTGCTGGGCCAGGGCACACGGGTGGGCTGTTGGAGCCAGGCCCTACCCCAAGCCCCTCTGTGATTCCTCCAGAGAAGGGAATACATCGCAGGCACACGAGATCAGCTCAGCCGCTGTGGGGAGCAGCCCGTGGACGGTCCCAGGGACTCCTCCCACCAGATTCTCAGCCCCCTGGCCAGCTTTCCACCAACCCAGAGGGCAGCTGGCTTGGGGTGCGCACATCCTCTGCCCAGCTCCACACTTGCTAACTTTCCCATTTCATAAAGGAGGGCAAGCAGGGTACAGTGGTACACATCTGTAATCCCAACAGTCAGGAGGCTGAAACAGGAGGACCACCTGGAGTTTGACCCCAGCCTTGGCTACAGAGGACCCCGTCTCCAAAAAAAAAAGGAAGGCAAGACCAAGGAGACCAGTAGCACTGACTGGTACTCCATGCAGGATTGACATGGGCTTGAGGCCAGCCTGGGCTATGTACTGAGTTCAAGGTCAGCCTGGACTACGTAGCGAGACCCTGTCTCAATAAAAGAAAGAGAGAGACAGAGAGAGAGACAGACAGACAGAGAAAGACAACTCATGCATGATGGCACACATCTGTAATCCCAGCACTCTCTAGGAGGCTCATGCAAAAGAATCACAAGTTCAAATCCAGCTCAGGCAACTTAACAACAGCAAAACTATGTGTCAAAATTTAAAAATTAAATTAAAATTTAAAAATTTTATACATACATATATGAAAGAATTGACATATAGCTCAGTAAACAGGCTCTGAGTTCAATCCTCAGTGCTGAAGGGGGAAAAAAAATTCAGGGTTTCAAGTACAGCTCAGTGGTAGAGCATATGCTTAGCATGTGCAAGGCCCTGAGTTTGTTGGTCTGATTTCCAGCATACCAATAAATAAATAAGAAAAATATTACACAAATAATAACCCTAGATACTGCAAATAATTTGAGTGACCCTCAAAAATCTGGGGGTCTGACCAGTGATGCTAATGCTGTATAGTAAAAACTTATACCAAGAATTGTAAACTACTGCTTCTACAGAGAGAAAACTGCTAAATTAAAAAAAAATAATAATTTTAAAGGGCCAGCCAGATAGCGCAGCAGACTAAAGTACCTGCTTAGGCAGGAGCAGGGACCAGGGTTCAATCCCCGGCGTGCTATGCCGGCCCTGCCCCCGAGACAGGCTGAGACTGTGACTGAGACTGGGTATAGTGGCACATGCCTGTAATCCCAGCTCTTGGGAGACAAAACAGGAGGATCACTATGAATCCCATATGTGTAGTGAGACCCTATACTAAACACATTAAAAAAAAACAACAACAAAAAACCTACCAAAATCTCTGATGATGCCAATAAATCATTCATGCTACAAAAGAGCACATGCTACCTCTGGGGGTCTTGGGAAGGAGTGGTGGTGGCTGAACCCATGGTCTCATCAGGCAGGGCTGGGGCTGCACCATGGGACAGCCCCACCTACCTACTGAGTAAAGGTTTCCTATCGTGAGGTTCACTTCTCAGGTTATCCCAGTTAACGGTAGGGCAGCGTGGCTGTTTGTGCCTTTCCCTACCAACCCAACTGTCTAAAACCTGCTCCCTAATGCAATGGTGCTAGGAGGGAAGGGTCCTCATGAACAAGATTAGCTTTTCTTGCTTTTTTATTGGAGAGGTACTGGAGAGTAAACCCAGGGCCTTTACAGAGTAAAGCTACATCTCCAGCCCTTTATGTCTTACTCTGAGACAGGGTCTCAATAAGTCAATAAATTACTCAGGGTTGGGCTCTAACTTGTGTTCCTCCTGCCTCAGCCTCCCAGGGTGCTGGGATGACAGGTGTGCACCAGCCTGAGCCCTTCCCCACATGATGCAACAGGAAAGATACTGTCTGCAGGGAAGCAGGCCCTTACCAGTCACCGGCTCTGCTGGCACCTCATCTTGGACTTCCCAGCCTCCAGGAGTGAGAAACTGTTGTTGTTTATAAGCCACCCAGTCTGTCTAAGGTAACCTGTGGTCGTAGCGCTAAGAGACTAAGACGTGGCCTTAATAAATCCTTTGCACATCCTCACTGCTCACATTTGGAAAATACAAACGGAACAGAAATTAAAATCACCATGATCCCAGAAGACACTGAGGTTAAGTGCTGCTGCCCTTGCAAAGGACAAAGACAGGACTGCACTCTCTGCTCACACCACCCAGAACATGCTCTCCCTGGTAACCTACTGTGCCAAGGAGGGGGCCCTGTGCACATCCTTGTCCTGACCTTCCAGATCATTCTGACATGCTCTGCCTGCTTCAAAACACCTCTCTCGCTGCACACTTGGCAAATCTGCCTTCTTGCTTGCACTGCCTTTGGTCTTTTGGAATGGATCACCTGTCCCTAAACTTCCTGGATGCTTCTGAACCAATTCCACTGAGTGTAAGGGCATCTCTATCTCCTGGGCCCATTTTATTCTCACCATGTACCTTTCATTTTTTAAACTTTTTGTTCTTATTGATATATATTTGGAGGACATAATGATTACATTCATTGCTGGTACATTTATATAACAACCTTAATTCCTTTTATGTCTCCTGAGTGTGCACCTTTGAAATTCTGCCTAGTTGCCCTTTGTGCCTTTCCAAAGAACAGGAGGAATAATATAGGAAAATTTAAAATTCCCTTGACTGGGGGGCCAGGCTGATAGCTCAGCAGCTTAAGCACCTGCCTAGCAAGCGCAAAGTCCTGAGTTCAATCCCTGGTACCAAAAAATAAATAAATAAAATTACCTTGATTGAAAACAATTTTGATGTGAAAGGTTAACTCAAAGGTTCAAACTCACTCACTGCGCTTTCATGGATAATCAGAGGACAAAGGACTAGTGGCAGTGCTCTAGCCAATCCTGAAAAATTATACGCATGGTGGTACATGCTTACGGCACTCAGCAGGCTGAGGCAGAAGATCACTTGAGACCAGGAGTTAGAAGTCAGCCTGGGAAGATAGCAAGACCTTGCTTCATAGATGGGCAGGCAGACAGAAATAGGTAGCCAGCTAGCTAGATAAGTAGACAGCTAATAGATAAGTAGGCGCGTAGTTAGATGAGAGACAGACAGTAACAGGTAGCACCAAAAACCCACACGTATGTTATCCTAGACGTCCTCCACTCCTCTCCCCTTTCAGTTCCCCAATTTCCCTGGAGCTCAAGGACCCTGGATTCCATTGTCTAAAAAAACTTGCATGTGCGGCCAGGGAAAGAGCAGAATAAGCGCTTGCCTGGCAAGCGAAAGGGCCTGAGTTCAATTCCCGGTTCCGGAAAGAAAAAGAAACAACTCACGTGAGCGAACCAGTGTCCCTAACTCACAATCCCTGCCCACAAATCCAACACCCAGTGAGTTTATGGAAAACCAAACTTTGTTTTACAAAAGATAGAAACTCCCAGAAACACGACTTGCCGTGGCTCTGCCTCATGTGCAGTCCCTACATGCTGCTGGAGACAGGTTGCTGTTTTGGTTTTTTTTTTAATGGTTATATTATCTATTTTTATTGTCAGATCTGTTGCTCAGCCTAACAGAAATAGTTATGCAAGACTGAACAAATAATTGACTATCAGTGTTTGCTTTCAAGAAACCTTAACTTTTTTTCTTCTTTTGTTTTTCTTAAAATTTAATTTAATTTATTTATTTTTAT
>NW_004524626.1:11308491-11329002 GCF_000260255.1 Octodon degus
GATAGAGTTATTACCTTAGCACCAGGTCCGGATCTACGAAGTTCAGATTCCTCCAGGTGGGTGTTGTTTGGATCTGGCTGCTGTGCTCCACTTCTTTCTCCTGCAGCTGTTAGACCTGAACCCTTTGTGTCTCTCTGGCAAGATGTTCTGCTCCTGAATCAGCTGGGTGGGTCTTGCCTCTAGCCTCTCTGCAGGGAGTTCTGCTGAAGGGTTCCTCGCTGGGCCTGCACTCTGGGTCGAATGAAGATCCGCGGGCCCGGGGTCGTCTCACTCACTTGCCGGGCCTGGGCTCTGGGTCTGTTCAGGATCCAGTGGGCCCTCAATCATCTCACTCACATGCCGGGCCTGGGCTCTGGGTCTATTCAGGATCCCGTGGGCCCTGGGTGGTCTCACTCACTCGCCGCGCCTACGCTCCGGGTCTATTCAGGATCCGCGGGCCCTCGGTCATCTCACTCTGGAGACAGGTTCTGTCCGGCCTGGACCCATCCAGACTCTGCCCCGTGACGGTGCTGTGCCCTGGCACGCTCCCAAATGCGGTGTGCAGCCTGGAGCCCGCCTAGGTCTGCCCGCAGGGAGAGCCCTGCAGCAGCTCTGACTGTGAGATGCAAGAGTTGGACAGGACTGCAAATGCACTGGGCCAGTCACCCCCATGTCCCTACTGCAGGGCTCCAAAGCAGTGGAGAAGACAACGGTGCTGCCAGAGACGTCCAAATCCTGTGTTGCTCAGGGGTTTCTAGCTTCTTTCACACCTGAAGCTCTTTATCTTGAGTCAGGCAAACTCAAACTGACAGCCAAACAATGCAGGCCACGAGGAAATGTCCTGCTTTCCCTCGCTAAAACAGACACCTTGAGGTGGGTATAGTGACACATTCATGGAATCCTAGCACTCAGCAGGCTGAAGCAGGAGGACGTCAAGTTCAAGACAGAAGCCAGCCTTGAGGACATGAGATCTTGTCTTAAAACAGAAGTAAATTTCAGCTTTCGGATCTGCCATCTGTGGTGGAACTGCCGCCAAATGCAGATTTTCGTGAAAACCCTTATGGGGAAGACCATCACGCTCGAGGCTGAACCCTCGGACCCTACAGAAAATGTACAGGCCAAGATGCAGGACAAGGAAGGAATTCCTCCTGATCAGCACAGGCTGATCTTTGCTGGTAAGCTACTGCAAGATGGATGTACCTTGTCTGATTACAACATTCAAAAGGAGTCTACCCTTCATCTTGTGTTGAGACTCCATGGCGGTGTTAAGAAAAGGAAGAAGGGGGCTGGGGAGATGGCTCTGTGGAATAAGCGCTTCCCTGGCAAGCGCAAGGGTCTGAGTTCTATCCCCGGTTCCACCACAGAAAAGAAAATGAAGAAGTCTGACACTGCTCCCAAGAAGAATAAGCATAAGAGAAAGAAAGTTAAGTCGGCTGTCCTAAAATACTACAAGGTGGATGAAAATGGCAAAGTAGTAGTCTTCCTCGAGAGCACCCTCCCGATGAGTGTGGTGTGGGAGTTTCTATGGCAGCCACTTTGACAGACATGACTATGGCAAGTGTTGTCTGACTTACTGCTTCAACAAACCAGAAGACAAGTAATTATGAGTTAATAAAAAACTTCAGTTAAAAAAAGAAAATTTAAAAAGGTGGGCCGGTCAGCAAACATGTCTGGCACGACCCTGAAATCACAGCCCTCTGGAAGCTCTCTGTGCTCAGTGGAGGCCCTCCCCACACTCTGGCCCCCAGGAATGCCTGCTCCCACAGAGGTGCCGACCCCATCACAAGAGACTGCTCAAAACAGACCTTTGTGCACAAGTGTGACCATGTCCACCTATGACATGCTCCATTTTCCAGAGGCTGAAGGTGGCATCTGCTCAAGGGACACTGTGGAGCACTCGGCCAGCTCATTCTTGGGCTGGAAGTTCAGGTCCCTGGCAGCAACGGCACAGTGGCCCTGGAAGCACAGACAACAAGGAGGGAGGCACCCATCCAGGAGGTCACACTCACCCCTACTGAGCCCCGGCCAAGCCAGCACTTGGGCGGGAGATAGGGAAGCAGCTCTGAGCCCTGGTCCAGCCCTGAGCCACAGTTGACCATCCTCTCACTGAGCTGCAGTGTCCTCCTACAGAGGTACAGCAGAAGAGGGCTGGGAAGATCGCTCAGTAGAATAAGCGCTTGCCTGGCAAGTGCAAGGGCCTGAGTTCAATCTCCAGTTCTGCCAAAAAAAAAAGAAAAAGAAAAAGAAAAAGAAAAAGAAAAAGAAAAAGAAAAAGAAAAAGAAAAAGAAAAAGAGAGAACAACAGATGTACAGCAGAGAAACCCTAGATCACATGGAACAAACGTGTCCTGGGCTCTACCATGAAGCTGTGGGCTTCCCAGGGAAAACTCGCCTTGGAGGTAAGCTTCACCTGCTCCTGAATGGAGTTCCACCAGCAAAATCAGTCAGACACTGAAAGGCACACAGTACACAGTCACTCTTATGTTAGAAAGCCAAAGTATAAGAGATTGAAAAAACAAAATAAAGAGCCAGCCAGATAGCTCAGCGGACTAAAGCGCCTGCTTAGGCAGACGCAGGGACCGGTGTTTGATCCCCAGCGTGCTGTGCCAGCCCTGCCCCCAGGGTGCGCTCAGACTGCAACTGAGACTGAGCATGGTGGCACAGGACTGTAATTCCAGTTCGTGGACAGCTGCAAAAAACAAGAGGATCACTATGAGTCCGATCTGTGTAGTGAGGTCCTGTAGACCCTGTACTAAATACAAGAGAGAGAGAGAGAGAGAGAGAGAGAGAGAGAGAGAGAGAGAGAGAGAGAGAGAAATAGATTAGGAACAGCAGACTCTGAGACTTCTGGGAATGGGGGCTGTGACAGATGCTGTGGCTTCAAAGCTCAGGTCTCACGTCCTCTGAGGACATGTGAAGGACACAAACCCGCTGTCTCAACAGATACAGACCTGGAGCTGTTTATGTGACCTTTACTTAGCTGTGTCAAACCACACGTACACAGGTTAGCCCAGCAGAGAAGAATGTAAATAGAGCGAGAGAGCGGCACACATAAGCAATAAACAGTGCGGGCACAGCTGCTCTCTTGTGGCTGCCCACCTTCTGAACTGATATCGCCCCCCCATGAGTTCCTTTCCCAGGGGACCACACTTTCCAAAGAGACCCTTCAGGCCCCAGCCACAGCTGGGGAGGTCGGCAGGATGGTGAGGAACACAGTCCATCCAGAACCTGGGGATGAGAGTCAGCTGTGGGGGCATGGGGATTCTTTACTCTTCTGCACTGCATGGGGCAAGAAGTGGAGCCCTCAACTGGCAAGAAGAGCAGCTACAATGTGCTGAAGAGGTCCTGAGAGGCCCAAACTTCATAGCCTCCTCCCATAGCGCCTCCGGAAGCCTAACTCCCCACCTTCAGGAGTCTCAGTCGCGTCCCCTACTCGTGCATGCCAGAATATGGAGGCAGATGCCCCCTAGCCCAAGGAAGAAGCTACAGCCTACCCTGACCAGGCATACAACATTCACTCCTCCACAGCCATGGAGATGCAGGAGCTGGCAAAACTAAGTAAAAGATGAGTGAGACAGTGCTCATAGGGCTGCTGCGGCTACGGGATGAGGGGCTGCTAACACGGAGTTAAGCCCATGGGAACTGTCCCAAATAGCTAGTGTGGCAACACCCCCTCCAAGCACCCGGTTCTGCATTTCATGCAGGGAACAGCCCCATAGGCAGGTAACCAGACTTTGATAAACTGGTTAATGGCAGCAGCTCACCTGGTTTGGGTGAATCCAGGTGACTTGTTGGAGCAAGTCATGAAACGGACAGCCTACCTAGACTTAATCTCTGCGCTAAGGGAAATGGGCCCGTGCCAAATGATATTTGCTATGCAGTATCGTAGCCCCAATGAGGACCTGTCTACAGCACACAAGAAGGTGAGTGGGCTGGCCAGTACGTTCAGGACAGTGGCAGCCACTTGAGCTGCCTTCCAATGTCTGGGTCCGTGAACACTTTAGCTCAGCTGGGGAACATGGAATAAAGCGCCACGATAAAGCAAAACCTGTATGTACACACTGATCAGCACAGACTGTACCAGCAAATGGAGGCAAGCAGGCGGCCCCAAGCTAAGCAGGGCCAACCCCTCAAGGACAGGTGCCGGGACCCTTGAAGGCCACCCAGCATCAAATCTGGATGGACCTGCTGTCAGCTTAGTTGCAGAGAAAATGATGGGCAACCCTTGGATGTATTGCTGATTCCGTGCTGGCAGCTGCACCCCAAGTAGCAATACTAGCCAATGGCCCCAGAAGTAACAGCAGCCCCAGTGAAACAAGAGAAAGTGACTCTAGACTCCTTTTACCTGGTCTAGGATGCAGGCCAAGGCACCTGGTTAGTGGAAATCCTGGGGGACTGGAGGCCATGTGTGTAAATGACTATTTATTCATCCCCAAAGAACACAGAGCATGAGAGCCAGCCAAATAGCTTAGTGGACTAAAGCGCCTGCTTAGGCAGGCGCAGGGACTGGGTTTAATCTCCAGCGTGCTGTGCCAGCCCCACCCCTGGGGCACGCTGAGATAGTGACTGAGACTGGGCTTGGTGGCATATACCTGTAATCCCAGGGCTTGGGAGGCTGAAAACTGGAGGATCACTGAGTCTGATCTGTATAGTGAGACCCTGTAGTCCCTGTACTAAAATATATTTAAAAAAAAAAAAAAACCACAGCATGTACTAGCACTGATGGATACCAGAGCCAAGGCAACACTAATTATAGTGACCTGGACCATTTTACAGGACCTACTGTATATACAGAAGGGTACAGAGGCCAGTACATTACAGTCCAGGTAACATGGGGTGTCAGGCAGTTGGCCCCTATGATGTCTAAGTTTCCCAGATGCTAAATATATCCTGGGGGTGGACACACTGATAGGTGCTCAGAGTGAATTCCACTTGTGAATTTTCAGTGAAAACAATAACCCGAGGGCATCCACACCATACACCACTGACTCCACCACAGGGTATGTGGGTTGTGTGTGAAACACTATCGACTCCCTGGCAAGCCTGAAGAAACAGGACAAACGATCTTGAAATTGAAGTAGCGTAACATAGCCATTTCAGCTCCCCAGCACAGCCCATGTGGAAGCCTGATGGGACATAGTGAATGACTGTAGGTTACCAGGAACAGAAGAAAGTGACTCCTCCACTGTATGTGGCAGTGTCCAACATTGCAGACTTATTGTCTCACCCTGACGCTGGGACTATACCATTATGTTGTGAGTTTGGCCAATGCCGCCTTCACCATCATCATCCTCTGGACAGTCAGGACCAATCTGCATTCACCTAGCAGGGCAGGCAGTGCGCTTCCAGGTATTGCCATAAGGCTATCTGCACAGCCCGAATGAGTGGTCCAGGATCAAGGCACATTTTAGTATATTGATAATATCACATTAATCTCTGATTGTCTTGCAGATTTGGAAGCTGCTGCATGCAGTCTGAATTATGCTTTGCTGGCCTGTGGGGTGGACCACGAATGAAGACAAAGTTGTTGGCTTGTCTGTCAGATTCTTGGGTTTTTGTTTTTGTTTTGGTACCAGGAATTGAACTCAGGACCTTGTGCTTGCCAGGCAGGTACTTGTGCTGCTGAGCTCTATCCCCAGGCCTGTGATTCTTGGGTTTTATCTGATTGGGTAATTCCTGATGCCATAATTGATAAAATCCAGGCAACTCCAGACCTATGACAGTATGCCAGATACAGGCGTATGCAGGCTTGCTAAGTTTCTGGTGGATGTCTTACTGCACTAGTCACCCTGCTACACCCTCATATCAGATGACCAGAAAGGGCATGACCTAGGACTGGACAGACAGCAGAAGTTGCTTTCCAGAACTCAAAGAAGGAGCTGTGCAGGTACAGGTATAGGTACCTCAGTGTAGCTGATCCTACCCTGACACTTACCCTAACTGTGAGTGTAGAGGACGATGGGTTTGGCTGCACCCTATGGCAGAAAAAAGGGAAACAGAAGCACCCTGTCAGGTTTGGGTCACAGTTATGAAGGGAGCCAAAGTCAGTGTTCCCTAGCTGAGAAACCACGGCAGTGTATGCTACTTTGCATGCCTGTGAGGGTAGTGGGATAGGAGACAGTGGAAAGCCCCAGACTGAATACCTAAAAGAGGGCTACACACATGTCCACCCCAGGAGTGGAGCGGCCCAGACCCCACCCTCATGCACAGGAGGATGTAGTTGCAGCCATGGGCTTCATTCTTGGGTAACCTGTTATCAGCCGAACTGGCAACAGTTTTGGGATCTGTGATGTACATAGGCAGGAAACACTGCAGGACGTGACACCCAGCCCCCATGAAGGGGAAAGAGGCCCCTTCGTCTGTTACCTGCTATACTCATGGGTCTAGCTGTGGCACAGTTCCACAAAAGACAGCAGGTGCTGTCCAGCCTAGTACAGAAATCCTCTGGCTTGACACTGGAACAGGCAGGCTGAGTCGACGTGCAGAGTTGCAGGCAGTGCGGCTACTTGTAGCACATGAAGAATTCCCCTGTGTGTCTTCCCAGACAGCTGGGCCATATTTCGAGGGCTGACTCTGCTTGGCGGCCCAGGTCCAGCAGGTAGGGTACCAACGTTTGTGGGGTGTTGACCTATGGTGAGACTTCAGAGTGTGGTCCACCAACTAACCATGTATTGAACAGAGTTTCAGAACACCAGCACCGGGGCTGGTAAGATGGCTCAGTGGTCTAAAGCACCAACTTAGAACAAGCTTAGCAAAGCCCAGGGACCGGTTCAATCCCCCAGCACCACATGCCAGCCAGCCCCGCCCCCTGGTGGGCTGAGCTGGCCACACACACACACAAATAAATAAATAAATAAATAAATAAATAAATAAAAAAGAACACCAGCACCTCCTCCCACTGGGGACCGACTCAGCAGATGCCTGGACGAGGGCAGCCGCCCTCTGAAGACTACCTTCTGCTGTGATGCCTTGGCTCCACAAGAAACTGGGACATGTAGGACCTTCTACTGCTACTAGGCAAGCTTTTGGCACAGTGGTAGGACCTAGATTTGACTCTTACTGAGACAAAAGATGTGGTAAAGACCTATCCCTAGTGCACCCACATGGCCCCACGAAGGAGAGTGGTGCCCACAGTTTGACACAACTCCACGAGCACCCCACCTGCTACAGCAATGGCCGGTGGATTCTATCAGGCCTCTACCCACCCACCCCCTTGCAGAACCAGGGATTGAAGGTCCTTGAGTTTGTCAGGCAAGCGCTTATTCCACTGAGCCATCTCCCCGGCCCTGGGCCTCTACCTCTCTCACAGGGACACAGGTATGTTTTGACTGCCAGAAACATGGCCACAGGTGGTAGGCTTCACCTATCCTATTCCCTCTGCTGACCAGACTCATACCATTAAGACATTATGGTGGTTGATGGCTGCCGCAAACCACTATGGGATGCCACCAGGAGGAGCGCCTGACCAGGGAACCCATTTCAGGTGCAACAATGGGCCAGAGACAATGAGGTCAGGCAGCACTTCCATGTGCCCTACCGGCCCACAGGCAGCTGGTATGTTGAGAGACACAATCGGCTCCTCCAAACCAAACTGGCCTACTTAGCACCAAAGTTCTCAGGATGGGAGTGGCTCTTGCCTTGGGTAGTCCAACTGCTCAGTGACCAGTCCTGACTATGGGTGACAGGCCATTGGATTGCCTCCTGAAAGTGCAACCAGTTCATCTGCACCTCCGCCACACAGAGCAAGGCCCTAAGGTAATATAAGGAGCCTAATCCTTCCTGTGTTGCAATGGATTTGAGACTGACCCACACACCTCTTAATGGGGAACTGGGTGTTCCTCTTAAGAGTCCTGGACTTCAACGGGGCCCTTACACACCCTTGTGTGTTCTCCACCTGATGCCAGAGCCTCCACTCTGAAAGTGATCCCTGTCGTGGCTGCTTGGCCAATCCCCCTGGGGGATTGACCTAGCCCCAACTTCCTTACCCCCAGTGGCAACAGGAACCAAGGTGTAGTAGGCTAAGTCTGGGGGTACAATGATTCCAGTCACAACTCTTATCACAGGCTCAATACGTGGCACTCCTCAGAAGGGCAGGATCTCCCTATCATGGCTTATTGTTCTGACCTATCCTTCCCACCAGAATGAGTCACACTAACAGCCTTGTCTCCTGGGCACACATCTGACCGTGTATGCCATCAATCGCACTGCTGGATGTGCACTCAACTCCGGATCAACGCAGCTGAGGAGAACTGTGCAGACCTCCCTGCTCAACTGGGCAGACGGGCGGCAACAAGAACACACTACACTGGCTCTGCCTGGGATCAATGACACCAGGCCATCAAGGAGCTACTCCAAAAGAGCACGAGCACCCCACAGCGTTATGTACAATGGTTGGGGTGGGTGACAGGAAATCCAGTAGCACCACTGGACATAGCTCAGTTTTGTATTCAGCAGGTAAATACATCAATGGGAAAGCGAATTGCAGGTTGGATGCACACTGACCTCTGCAACTATCCACAGCTGATGACTGATACAAAGATGGTGGGGTGGCCAGAAGCTCATGGGTATAGTGCCCACTGACTGGTCCACTGCCGAAGCCTCCTGGGTGTGGCAACATGGGGTGGCTGGACACACCTGTACCCTGGACAGGATATGCTGCACCTAGGGACTTCCATACTTTAGGTGCACTATCAGACCTGTCATCTCAGATGCACTCCACAGTTGGGACACTGTGTATCACAAGTGGCATTCTACTAAACAGGTGGCCTGGTGGTTTATCCGATGGCCTTCATGTTGCTAGAGGCAGGGACCACAGATATAGCCCACAGGTGGAGGCCCTTGATTGGCATATGGCCCAGGCCCAGAAAATTACAGAGCAGGCTTTGCTGTTGCTCATGGATGAGAAGTCTCAGATGAGAAAGGGGTTTTGCAAAATCGCATGGCTCTCGATTGCTGACTGCGGCAGAAAGAGGCACCTGTGCCCTCTGGCATGCGGAAGGTTGTTTTGATCCATAACCAATAGACAAAGGTACAGGAAGCCCTACAGGAAATGGTTGCAGAGGTATCGCCATCCACACTTTTTAAAAGAAATTTTGTTATATATTTAGTAAAGGGTTTACAGGGTCTCAATACACAGATTGGACTCGTAGTGATGCTCCTGTTTTCAGCCTCCCAAGCGCTAAGATTATAGGTCCGCGCCACTATGCCCAGTCTCAATCAATATCTCAGCATGGGGGTGGGGAGGCACGGCACATCAGGGATCGAACCCCAGTCCATGCATCTGCCTCAGCAAGCGCTTTAATCTGCTGAGCTACCTGGCGGGCCCTGCCATCCGTGCTTTGCAGGATGGTAGGAATCCTTGGGGTCCATCTGGCACTGGGAAGCATAGATGTGCTGTGGCAGCAATGAGGCTGGTAATGTTCTGCTGTTTCGTGCACTGTGGTTGTGGTCTCTGTGTGCAGAGGTCAGTTCTATGGACTGCTCGCAAGAGAACTGTCCCCAGCCTTTGAGGGGATGAGCTATCTGGGACATGGTGGCTTCAAAGCTCGGGTCTCGGGTCCTCTGAGGACATGTGAAGGACACAAACCTGCTGTCTCAGCAGATACAGACCTGAAGCTGTTTATGTGACCTTGACTTAGCTGTGGCAAACCACACGTGCACAGGTTAGCCCAGCAGAGAAGAATGTAAATAGGCGAGAGCGGCACACACAAGCAATAAACAGTGCAGGCACAGCTGCTCTCTTGTGGCTGCCCACCTTCTGAACTGATGTCTGCCCCACGAGTTCCTCTCCCAGGGGACCACACCTGCCAAAGAGACCCTTCAGGCCCCAGCCACGACAGAGACAGACAGAAGGAAAAGCACCAAGACGTGGTAGACGTGGGTACCAACATCCCTCAAGTAACATATTTTTTATGCATCATAACATATACTAAACTCAAACAATTAAAATTTTTAACATTTTTAAAAGGAGGAAGGAGGGCCAGGGAGATGGCTCAGTAGAATAAGTGCTTGCCTGGCAAGCACAAGGGTCTGAGTTCAAGTCCCTGGTTCCTCAAAAATAAATAAATAAATAAACAAACAAACAAACAAATGAATGGAGGAAGGACCAGGGAGATAGGTCAGTAGAATAAGCACCTGCCTGGCAAGCGCAGGGTCCTGAGTTCAATCCCAACTACTGCAAAAATAAATAAATAAAAGGAGGACCCTGCAGTACCCTCTTGCTCATCAGTGCATCTGCATCACCCCTCTGCCAGGTGAGACACAGTGGGCTCCCTTCTGTCCCTTCTAACCTTCCCTGAGGCTGGGCCAGGGCTGGCTGGCATGTGCTGAGCTGCCACAAGCGAGGCGGCCTGTTGGATGGGCACACATCTGTGTGGGCAACCAGGGCTGGAACTGGCACCCTGGCAGGGCAGCATTACAAGCCACACACATGTACATGCACACAGACAGTGGGTGGATGGCCCTGGAGCTCCACAGCGACATCAATGTTTGGTGCTCTGGTCCCGGTAACTTTAACCCCTTCCTGGCTCTCATCTGCATCTCCCAGGCAACCCCAGCACACTGCGTGGCCCTGTGCTGATGGCACCTCCACATGCAACTTCTGTGAAGTGTCTAAGTTTCCATTAACTTCTTATCAAAGACAAAGAGCTGTAACTCTCTTTCTTTCTGTGACCTGCCTCTTTTCTTTTCTTTTTTTTTTTTTTTTTTGGCGGAACCAGGGATTGAACTCAGACCCTTGTGCTTACCAAGGAAGTGCTTATTCCACTGAGCCATCTCCCTGGCCCCGACCTGCCTCTTTTCACACACAGTGGAATCTTGTGATGAAGAAAACTGCAAATTCTAATGATGCCAAGTTTGTCACATTTGCTTTTTTGTTGTTGTTGTTATACTGGGGATTGAGCCCCATCCCTCTGCACTAAGCATGCTGTAAGTTGACATCTGGTTGACAAAGAAATCACATGAAAGATGAGTGTAGCCAGAGAAAGGGAGCCGTGGACCTGCTGGTGGTCATAAAATGTGACCAACCCACACACTGCCTCTTGCTGGACACTGCTGCCCTGAGCTAGACACCCAGCCTCTGGAGTTGGGGGCCAGGTAGAGGCCCCGATATATCTCCTGTCTGTGGTACGCTATGATCAATAGAAAAGGATCAGGACGCCAAGGAACTGGGTGCCTCCAGCTCTGAGCAAGTTCAGCCAGGAACTGCAAAAGAGAACAGGGACCTGAAGCTGGGAACAAACTCCACTCCACTGCTCAATGTCCCTGCACTTCGAGTTAAAAAGACTCGGTGTTGGGCTGGCGAGAAAGCTCAGCAGAGCGCACTAAATGCTTGCTTAGGCAAGCACAAAGACCAAGGTTCACAGGCCGCACCACATGCCACACTGGCCCCATCCCCAGTATGCTAAGTGGGCCATGAGAACAGGCAAGGCTGGGCATGGTGGTGCACGCCTGTAATCCCAGCACTGGGGAAGCTGAAAACAGGAGAATCACTATGAGTCTAAGCTGCATAGTGAGACCCTGTACCAAATACATTAAAAAAAAAAAAGAAAAAAGAAAGAAAGGAAGAAAAAGACCTGGTAATTTCAGCAAATCCCTTGGACCACCCAGGTCCCCCCTCTGGCCTGGCTGCTGCACGTGGCTTCTGCAGTGCTGCCTAGCCTCCTGCAAAGCCCCACTATGCTACGCTAAGCTATGTGCAAGGCAACTCTACAGCACTGAAACAAGTAGCAAACCTGGGGGCCTCACATCACAGGTGAGTGAAGCAAAGTTCAAAGGGACAGGGGGACACAGGCAAAACGGCCAAGGTGACCAGTATGTGTCTGTACATTCCCTGGGACAGGGCATTTAAGGCCTTCGGAAATGAGACAGAGCCTAGGAACCTGGGCAGACAGCCAGGGACGGCGACAGGAAGCAAAGGGCTCTGGGCAAGGACCTACCAGCTGAAAGCAGAGATGGCCAGTCAGTGCCAGGAGGCCTCAAGAGGAGAGCAGGCGCCCCAGTTCCCGGGTCAGTGGCTTGGAAGTGACTTGGCCTCGTCATGTCAATCTTGCCGAGGCACCTCAGGAGCCCAGTGACCAGAATGGTACACACCCACGCATGGAGACCTCAGCATCACTGCAAAAACAGAGGCAATTCCAAGCACAAGGACTAGAAGGATGAAGCAGTGGCAGAATCAGGCGCGCCTGGGCACAATGCTGTAACAACAATATGCACCTAAGGATAACAAAGAAGGCCACCAAAGGAAACATGCATCAAGCCAGGCTTGATGGCACTTGCCTCCAATCCCAGGTGCTCAAGAGCCTGAGGCAAGAGGATTGCAAACTTTTAGGACCAGACTTGGCAACCTAGTGAGACCCTGCTTCAAAATAAAAAATAAAGGGATCCAGACAAGGTGGCACACATCTGTAACATCAGCACTACGGGAGACTGAGGCAGGAGGATCATGAGTTCAAGATCAAAGTAGGCAATTTAGTGATCTTGCAGGATCCTACCTCAAATAATAAAAACAGCTGAGGATGCAGGTCAGTGCAAAGACCGTGGATTCAACCCCTAGTAAGAGAGACAGACGCAGTGACAGAAATGGGAGGGTGGCTCAGTGGTAAGGCACTAGACTAGAAGGGGGGCTATGTACTGCAGCCCCAGCAGTATCAAGGAGACCCAAAAAACCAAAAAGCAACACCATATAACTGGCCTCAGTAGTGGCCACTGCTCTCTCTGAAGGCTCATGACAGGGTGCTTCTTCCCATAGCAGGTATTGCTGGTCGATTCCACATGTTTATTTTTACAACTATCATCTACTATTTTTATATCTAGATTGTTTTATCTTTTTCTTTTTAATTTTTTTAAACATTTTTTGGGGCTGGGGAGATGGCTCAGTGAGTAAGTGCTTCCCTGGCAAAAGCAAGGGCCTGAGTTCAATCTCTGGTTCCACAAAAACAAAAACAAAAAAAAAAATTTATTTATTTATTTATCTGGTACAGGATCTCACTATATAGCTGGAACTCATAGTGATCCTCCTGTTTTCAGCCTCCCCAGTGCTGGGATTACAAGTGTACCCCACCATGCCTGGTTTCAGTGACCTACCAGCACAGCATGTAGTACTGAGGACTGAACCCAGGTCCTTATGCTTGCCAGGCAGGCGCTTGGACCACTGAGCTATCTCCCCAGCCAAGATTATTATTATTTTTTTAAATGTACTTGGTACAGGGTCTCACTATGCAGTTTGGACTAGTAGTGATCCTCCTGTTTTCAACCTCCCCTGTGCTGGGATTACAGGTGCACACCACCACGCCCAGACTCAGTGGCCAACTCAGCGTGCCCAGAGTCAGGGCCAGCACAGCATGTGGTGCCAGGGACCAAACCCCAGACTGGTGCTTGTCTAAGCAGGCACTTTGTCCACCGAGCTATCTAACTGGCAGTATCGTTTTATCTTTTAAAAACACAATTCTAGCTATAAGAATATCCAGGAAACAAATTACCAAAATTTACCCAAGGGGCGCCCTGTTTTATGTTGACACAGGATCTTGGCATATGGTTCTTGCTGGCCTTGAACTCTTATGCAGCCCAGGCTGGCCTCCACCTCCCAGTGATCCTCCTGCCTCAGCTCCCAAGTGCTAGGATAACAGGTCTGTGCCACCACCCCTGGCTCAGGAAGTGTGTTTATGGAAGTGAACAAGACAGAGTAAAGGATCCAAGGACCACATTATCCTCAACCTACCTACTTTCACGTTCATCAAACTAATACTTCTTGTCATTCCAACTACCCAGGAGGCTGAGGCAGGAGGATCACAAATTTAAACCCAGCCTGGGCAACATACCAACACTGTCTCAAAACTGAAATAAAAAAGCTCAGTGCAGGTGCTATCCCCACTATCCCTAGCACACCAAGCATCACTGAAATACAAACATCCATCGATGCTCAAGTGTGGGCCTTGACTGCTTGAGATACACTCAGCTCCCTCACTCGCACAACTCTCAGCTCTCACCTATGAACAAAAAGGGACACACTGGCCCTGGTGGCAGTGAGAGCTCTCAGACATGTCTGGGCTCCACCTGATGGCACTGTTGGCATTGAGTCTACAGCCTGCCTGAGAGCCTCACTGGATTTGCTGGACTTTCCACCGCCCCGGGATGCCTCCGCTGTGCCTGGGTCTTGGAGGAACTTGTCTGACTGTCAGCAGGCCCAGCTGTGGTGATCAGGCAGGTGAGTGGGCGGGAGAGGCAGCTTTAGTGAAACCAGCCCTGCTTCTCCTCTCCTGACCGGAAGAGGAGGCGCTCTCCCCTGGCACCCTGAAGCAACACATCTAGTGAGGCGTCTGTGGTCTTAGGGCACGTGTGCTTACTCCCACTTGCTGCCTCACCGCTGCTTTCCTTAGAATATAATAAGGAGCAGAGCCCTGCCCTACATTACAGGTCAATGCTTCAGAAACGAAAACCTTGTCACCATGACACACTACAGCGCCTTCCCAGCCCTACCTACTCAGGAGATGCGCCGCCTTGTTACTAAGTATTATTTTTAGCACTGAGCATTATCATTTTATTCACTGTAATCACTTCCCTTTTTTACTTTCATTCACCTTAAAACCAACTAAGGGTGGTATGGTGCCACAAGCCTATTATCCAAGCTACTTGGGAAGCCAAGGCAGGAAGGCTGGAAGTTCAAAGGTTTGATAACTTGGTAAGACCTTGTCTCAAAAATAAATAAAAGGGGCCAGGGAGATGGCTCAGTAGAATAAGTGCTTGCCTGGCAAGTGCAAGGGCCTGAGTTCAATCCCCCGCTCTGAAAAGAAAAGAAAGAAAGGAGGGTCAGCAACATAGTTCAGCAGATTAAAGCACCTGCTTAGACAGACACACGGACCGGGTTCGATCCAGAGTGCTATGCCAGCCCTGCCCCCAGGGCACACTGAAATACTGACTGAGACTGGGCATGGTGGTGTATGCCTGTAATCCCAGTGGTTATGAGGCTGAAAACAGAGGATCACTATGAGTCCAATCTGTGTAGCGAGGCCCTGTAGATCCTGTACTAAATACATAAAAACTAACTAAATAAATAGGCTGGGAAAGATAACTGGACAGTCTGAGCATCTTCCTGGCAAAAGCAAGGACCCAGGCTTGATCCCTGGTACCACATGCCATGCCAACCCTGAGCTGTGCAGGCTACTGAAACTTGGCATGGTGGCATGTGACTATAATCCCAGTTCTGGGGAGGCTGAGACAGGAGGATCACTATGAGTCCAAGCTGCATAAAAATAAATGATTTTTTAAAAAATAAATAAGTGAAAGGGCTGGGGATATAGGCTCAGTGGCACAGCACCTGCCCAGGAGGCACAAGGTCTGGAGTTCAATTCTCAGAACCAAAGAAAAAGAAAAATAGCTAGAGCTATATAGCTCAGCATCCCCTGGGCTCAATCTCCAGAGTTAATGGAAAAAACAAAAACACAGGCCACCTAAGAGCAAGAGGCGGGCTGGTGAGATAGTTCAGTGGTCTAAGAACAAGCTTAGCAAATCACAGGGACTGCGGTTCAATCCCCCAGCACCACATGCCAGCCAGCCCCCGCCCCCTGGTGGGCTGAGCTGGCTACACACAAAAAAATAAATAAATAAATAAATAAAATAAATAATAGTTTAAAAAAAAAAAAAGAGCAAGAGGCCAATCACTTCTTAGCCTTTTGGCTAAGATTAATTGGAACAAGAGGCCAGAGGACAAGAGTTCAGGACAGCTATCTACCTGGTCCCTTGTCTTGTTTAAGATGCCTAAGCTCACCAGACATCACTGGTGCCATGGGTCGCCTGCTACATACTCATCACCGAGCGAGACACATGAGGGCAGAAGATGCACCCAACAGGGACACCAAGGCCAACGTAGACCAGGTGAGGACAAGCACACACAGAACCCAGCCTATAAGGGCCGGTAATATAGCTCAGCAGACTAAGCGCTTGCTTAGCTAGGCACAGGGGCAAGGGTTCAATCCCACATGCTACGCCAGCCCCACCCCCAGGCACACTGAGCTGGCCACAGAGACCAGGCATAGTAGTGCATGCCTGTAATCCCAGCACTAGGGAGGCTGAAAACAGGAGGATCTCTACAAGTCTGAGCTGCACAGTGAGACCCTGCACAAAATAAAGCAAAAAACTAAAAAAAAAAAAAAAAAGAGGGGCCGGGCAGATAGCTCAGTAGAATAAGCACCTCCCTGGCAAGCGCAAGGGCCTGAGTTCCATCCCCGGTCCTGCCAAAAAATAATAAATAAATAAATAAATAAATAAATGAACCCAGCCTATGGGTTCAGGCCCGCCCAGCCACCCAACAGAGGACACAGTCATGGTCACCACCCAAATGCCCACCGCATGCCCCCTGTGCTAGGCAAGCAGCTGGCAGAGAACAAATTTCCTGCCTGGTGGAGTGACCCATCAAGTGACAAGAGTTGAGCACACAGCCAAATATGACACAATGTCACAAACTGCTAGGAAAAAAGAGGCAAGCAAATTGACAGCATTAACAGATAGGAGACATTCTTTCAGTCATAGTGGCCTGGGACAGTCTCAGTGACGGGGAGACAACTGAAGCGAACTGGGGCCATGTAGACATCACAGGCAGGAAACAAGCAGTGTAGAGGCCCTAGGTGGAACCACGCTAGGCAGGTTCTAAGGCGCAACACATCAGCCAGGGTTTCTCTACACACACACAACGCTGCCGACACCAACTCCAATGTAACCAATTTCCTCAGAACACACAATATCACTTCTGTGACCAGATGTGGGGCTCTGTCCCACACCAAACAAATTTTCAACCCTCCCAACACCAGCTAGAGGTCCTACCATTCAATTCTGACTCTCCCTGGAGTCAGCGTCTGGTCTGGCAAGGATGCCCCTCTGCAAGTGAAGACAGCAAGCCAGACCAGGCGTGGTGGCTTGCACCTGTAATCCCAGCACTCGGGAAGCTGAGGCAGGAGGACGACATGAGGTTGAGGCCAGCAGGGGCTACATACTGAGCTTAATGCCAGCCTGAACTATATATATTTTTGAGACCCTATCTCAAAAAAGCAAACCAAACAAAGCTGGGCTGGCAAGATAGCTCAGTGGAGGGGCCAGGGAGATGGCTCAGTAGAATAAGCGCTTGCCTGGCAAGCGCAAGGGCCTGAGTTCAATTCCCGGTTCTGTTAAAGGAAAAAAAAAAAAAAAAAAAAAAGATAGCTCAGTGGATTAAAGTGCCTGCTCAGACAAGCTTAGGCAAGCGCAGGGACAGTGGGTCTAGCCCCAGCTCCATGTGTTGTGCCAGCCCCAACCCCAAGGTGGGCTGAGCCAATCACAGACTCTGGGCATAGCAGTAAATGCCTGTAATCCTAGCACTGAGGAGGCTGAAAGCAGGAGGATCACTAGGAGTCCAAGCTACGCAAGGCCCTGCTGTAACAACCAAATACATTTAAAAAAAAAAAAAGATCTCTCTAACTCAGATGAGGTATACAGCGGTGGATGGGGCAGGCACAGTGAAGTGTGATAGGAGCCCCAGCATGCTCAGGGCAGAGGAAGGACAGGGCTCATGTGGGCTCTCTGGACAGGAGATGGAAAGATGTGACAGCAGAGGAAGCAAAGAGTCAGGGGTGACACTAGTGACACAAATTGGAACTGGCCACAGGGGCACAACCCTTAATCACAGTACTTGGGGAGGCTGAGGCAGGAGGATGATAGCGATTGCAAGCCAAGCCTAGGCAACTTAGCAAGACCCTGGCTCAAAATAAAAAAGGACTGGGGGCCAGAGAGATGACTCAGTGGAATAAGTACTTGCCTGGCAAGCGCAAGGGCCTGAGTTCAATCCCTGGTTCCCCAAAAAAATAAATAAAAAAGGACTGGGAAAGGAGTTCAGTGTAAAGGCTCTAGGTTCAATTCACAGTACCAAAAAAACAAAACCACCCTACAGGCATCCTGGCATGGTGGTTGTGCACATTATAGTCCCAGCTGAGAATGGAGGTTCACCACGAGTCCAAGGCCAGCAAAGGATACACAGTGAGTTCAAGGTCAGCCTGAACTGCACAGTGAGACCATATCAAAAAAACAAAAACAAACAAACAAGCCAGCCTAGGCAACACAGAAAGACCCTATGTCAAAATAAATGAGTACCGAGCAAGCTCCAGAACATGAGCTGGATCTCGGCCCCTAGTCAATCTTTGGGTTCAGATCTAGCAACTGGAGGTGGTCATTTACTGAGACCGGGGACAGTAGGAAGAACAGAGGAACTCTTTTAAGAGAATGTAAGGTTTCCTCAACAGCATGGGCAGCTAATTCAGGTTAGAGATCCCAAGGGCCAAGGAAACCAAGCATAGTGGCCCACACCTATAAACCCACCACTCTGGAGGCTGAGGTAAAATAATCCCAAACTGAAACCTAGCCTGGCCAATCTGGAAATTTAGGGGCCGAGGAGATGGCTCAGTGGAATAAGTGCCTCCTTGGCAAACGCAAGGGCCTGACTTCAATCCCCGGTTCCGCCAAAAAAAAAAAAAAGAAAGAAAGAGGGGCTGGTGAGATGGCTCAGTGGTCTAAAGCACCTACTTAGAACAAGCTTAGCAAAGTACAGGGACCGTGGTTCAATCCCCCAGCACCACATGCCAGCCAGCCCCGCCCCCTGGTGGGCTGAACTGGCCACACACACAAACATACACACACACATAAATAAAATTAGAAAGAAAGAAAGAAAGAAAGAAAGAAAGAAAGAAAGAAAGAAATTTAGTAAGAGCCAGTCTCAAAAAGCACATACAGGGCTGGTGAGATGGCTCAGTGGTCTAAAGCACCTACTTAGAACAAACTAAGCCAAGCAAAGCCCAGGGACCGCAGTTCAATCCCCCAGCACCACATGCCAGCCAGCCCTGCCCCCTGGTGGGCTGAGCTGGCCACACACAAAAAATAAATAAATAAAATTTAAAAAAAAAAAAGCACATACAAGGGCCAGGCATGGTAGCACATTACTTGTCATCCCAGCAGTTGGGAAGCTGAGGCAGGATTACCTCAAACTTTAGACCAACCTGGGGCTACAAAGAGAGTTCAAGGCCGGCATGAGTTACACAGCAAGAGCCGGTCTCAAAAATAAACAAAACACAAAACCCAAAAATCAAAAAATTAAAAAGAAAAAGAAAAATGATAGAAGTATCAAAAATAAAAGACAGGGCTGGAGAGATGGCTCAGTGGTCTAAAGCACCTACTTGGAACAAGCTTAGCAAAAGCATCAGGGACCGCGGTTCAATCCCCCAGCACCACATGCCAGCCAGCCCTGCCCCCTGGTGGGCTGAGCTGGTCTCTCTCTCTCTCTCTCTCTCTCTCTCTCTCTCTCTCAAATAAATAAATAAATAAAATCATTTAAAAATAAAAAAATAAAAGACAAAAAGGCTGAGGACACAGCTCAGTGCAAAGGCCCTGTGCTCTTTGGAAGAAGAAGTTAGGAAAACGAGACAGTGCAAGCAGAGAGAAGCAGCACGCAGGAGGCAGGAACATTCAGGGGCTGGGGAACAGGGAGAGGCCTGGGTGTCCCCACAGTCTGGGCTGTGACCACCATCACATGTGGCCATCCTGAGTCCACAGTCAACATGTGTCCTAGGACTCAATGGGACTATTCACCGCACCACTGTGCCAGGACTCAGGGCAAGCCAGGACTGTACCCATCCAATGTCACAGGCACAGCCTCATTGCCACAGGTGAGGCAGCAACTGTCATGCAGCCACCTGCTTCCTGAGCCAGCGAGGCGTGACCAGCCAACACAAAGGATGCTTAACCCCCACAGAAGCAAAGCGATCCCATCGCTGTACATCACCACGTGCCACCAGGGAACACAGGGGTACAGCCCAGGCTGCTCCTGATAACAATGTCTCATGTAAAACTTGAGCAAGGTGGCGAGTGTCCTGAAGGGAAGCTTAGAAGCTAGGTGGGGGTTCAACAGAAAGGAAGGAGGGGCCAGGGCTGGGTTGCACCTGGTATTTACCAGGGGTTGGTTTGGTTTTCTTCTGTTTGAGACAAGGTTTTGCTATGTAGCTCAGGCTGGCCTTGAGCTCACTTTGTAGCCCAGGCTGAATTTGAACTTGCAGCAATCCTCCTGCCTCAGCCTCCCAAGTGTTAGGATGACAGGCATGCACCACCACACTTGGGTTTTTGTTGTTGCTGTTTTACCTACACATGCGCAGGTGAGCATGAGTGTGAGCGCGAGTGCGCGCACACGCACACACACACACAGTCTCTATGTGATTCAGGCTGGTCACAGACTCACTCTACGGCCAAGCATCA
Source organism: Octodon degus (assembly GCF_000260255.1). Classification (NCBI taxonomy): domain Eukaryota; kingdom Metazoa; phylum Chordata; class Mammalia; order Rodentia; family Octodontidae; genus Octodon; species Octodon degus. Next base: position 11,328,733 of record NW_004524626.1, read on the forward strand.
CAGTACATGCCTCTAATTCCAACACTGTGGGAAGCTGAAGCAGGAGGATCATGAGCTTGAGTCCAGTCTGGCCAATTTAGCAGCTGAGACTATCTCAAACAAAAAGGCTGAGGAGGTGACTCAGGGGGAGTACTCTTTCCTGCCACGCACAAAGACCTGGGTTTGATCCCCAACACCACAAAAAGAAAAAGAAAAAAGAAAAAGAGCTGGGGATGAGACTGTAGTTCAGTGTGAAGGTTCTGGGTTGTTTTTTTTTTTTTAATTTTATTT
>NW_004524626.1:11329853-11337088 GCF_000260255.1 Octodon degus
ACACACACACACACAAATAAATAAATAAAATTAAAAAAAAAATACCATATCCTTTAAAAAAAAATAAGTAAATAAATAAAAATTAGATGCTGGAAATCAAACTTAGAGGCTCAATCCTGCTAGGTAGTGACGTCCCCAGCCTGTGACCAACTGTTTAGTATCTGGCAGCTCTGAGCACACATCAGTCCTGTTCTAATGTTGTTGAGTCTTTGAACACCACCACAAATGAGGTGTGACCACTGCCTCCTTTGCCAGGGACCAGACACCCGTGAACTTCACTGAGCCCATGTCTTCCTCTTTCCACCAATCCCTGCAGCCTGGCAGCACCAGGTAGCAGCGTTCAATTCACATTTGTCTGCTGTGTGAAGCCTAAGTGGCTTCTCGAAAAATTCCAGAGACCGCCATTCATGTGCTCGGTCTCCAGTCTGTGGGACAGGGTCTCTCTGTGCCACGGCATCCCCAGTAATAGGAGGCGAACACAGCTGGCAATTCTGAGGACTTTCAAGGTGCCAGGCACCAGCATCCCCACTTCTCTGAGGTACCAGGAAGGAACTGGCAAAACCATGTCTCAATTCAAGTGGCTGGCTTGAGAGCCCTTCAGGAAAAGCAAGCCCTTAGACTCCCTAGTTAGGTGGGGAGATAGCTAAGTGGCTTAAGCACCTGCCTGGCAAACACAAGGTCAAGAGTGATCCCTGGGGCCAGGGAGATGGCTCAGTGGAATAAGTGCTACCCCGGCAAGCGCAAAGGACTGAGTTCAATCCCCGGTTCCACCAAAAAAAAAAGAGTGATCCCTGATACAAAAAAAAAAAAAAAAAAAAAGACTGCCTGGTGTCACTAGACATTCGCTATAACACCTCATTCTTCCTGCTCAGACAGCTCTGGTGAGAGTTAAGGCATGGACTTGTTCTCCCCGCAACGTTTTAAGAAGTGTAAAGAGTAAATAATAACCTGTAAATAAAACTGTGCATGCATTGGATGCTGCCCATGGGTAGAAAGTTCGGAGACCACGGCACTGCCCTACACCACAGATCAAGAGATGTGAACACCCCTGCTCAAAACCCCACAAACCTGGGCCAGGGAGATGGCTCAGTAGAATACGTGCTTCCCTGGCAAGCGCAAGGGCCTAAATTCAATCCCGGGTTCTGCAAAAAAAAAAAAAAAAGCCCACAAACCAGTCTGCTAAGGGGCTGGACACCAAATGATTTTGGGTAGCACCCAGAGGAACATTTATGATCTCTATATTTAGATATACACTGTTTGAAGGAAAATTAGGATAGCACCTGGGTTTGGTGATGTACACCTGTAATCTCAGCTGAGGCAGGAGGCCAGCCTGGGTACAAAAGGAGTTTAAGTTAACTGCATAGCAAAAAGGACTAAAAAAGAAAGAAAAGTAATATACAACCAGCACATCAAACGTGGCATTTCTAGGACACAAGATGACTCTAAATTGTTGATTAGCTTTTTAAATAGTTGATTTATGTAATTTTAGCACTTGGACAGCCAAGGCAGGAAGATTGCAACAAAGTGAGTTTGGGGGGGATGGTTCAGTGGAATAAGTGCTTCCCTGGCAAGCGCAAGGGCCTGAGTTCAATCCCCGGTTCCACCAAACAAATAAATAGAAAAGTGAGTTCAAGGGGAGCCTAAACACAAGACCCTGTCTAAAAAAAAAAATCCTGTAAGTTAAGCTTTATCTGTCTATACATAAATAGTTGCCGGCTGGCCAAATAGCTCAGCGTAAAAAAAAAAGTTCAGCGAACTAAAGTTCCTGCTTCAACAGAGCACAGCGGCCAGGGTTCAATCCCAACATGCTGTGCCAGCACCGACCACAGGTGCACTGAGACAACAACCAAGACTGGGCCTCAGGGAGGCTGAAACAGGACAATCACTATGAGTCCAATCTGTGTAATCAGACCCTGTACACCCTGTAAACCCTGTCCTAAATTCATAAAAATAAATAAATAGGGCCAGGGAGATGGCTCAGTGGAGTAAGTGTTTCCCTGGCAAGTGCAAGGACCTGAGTTCAATCCCCAGTTCCGCAAATAAATAAATAAATAGTTGATCCAGGTTGGTGTACGGCTCAATGGCTGGCACAAGGCCCTGGCTTCTAGTCTCAGCAGAAAAAAAAAAAAAAAAAAACCCTCAAAAAAACAAAAATTAAAAACCAAGATTACAGGGGCTGGGGAGATGGCTCAGTAGAATAAGCGCTTGCCTGGCAAATGCAAGGGCCTGAGTTCAATCCCTGGTTCCGCCAAAAAATAAAAAAAAATTTAAAAATTTTTTAAAAATTACAAAACACCAGGCCGAAGAGATAGCTCAGTAGAATAAGTGCTTGAACTCAAAATCCTAAATTCAATCCCTGGTACCGCCAAAAAAAAAAAAAAAAAGCAAATAATCTTAATTCTAAAGACAGAGTACTCCTGGCATGCCAGGAGCTGTGGCTGCTGGGAAGCTCCCTAGCCATCTCAGTGCACCCTCACTACCACCATGGAGTCAGTCCACTTGCACCTGTCACAGGTGCGGCAGCTGCTGGTGAGTGCCCTGCCAGAGGTCCAGCTGGGTCTGCAAGCTGGGGAGTTGGGTGTGGTCCGCAGGTCTGATCCACAAGCGGGCCTCTCACCCCCACTCGAGCAACCACTACCCAATCAGGGAGGGTCGGGAAACTAGGGGTGGGAAAGTTCCAAAAAATAACAGGGTCTGGGGTGTGGCTCAGCATGACAGCACTTCCTGAGTGTGCAAGAGGCTCTGGGCTCAATCCCCAGCACCACAGAAAGAAAGAAAAACAAGAGGACGACAACTGCTTGCAGGATTCATCTGAGCCTCCCAAGGGCGCGGTCCTCGTCCACTCCACAGATGTCTGCCAAGGATCCAGCGTGTGGTGGGCCTAGGGCACACTGTGGGCGAAGCAGGCACAGTTCCTGTTCTGCTGGCACCACGAATGGCAGCCACACAGTACAGACCAAGATGATGCAGGAGTGGGACAGAGGGGCAAAAGTGCTGTTCGGGGTGGACAGGCCAAGTCTAAACCCAAGCCTGGGTATGCTCCCTGAGCTGGGGTACAGGCCCCCTCTTCTACACAGCCTCCCTGGTCTCCTGCGGGGGGGGGTGGGGACGTGAGGGCTCAGACAGCTCCTCTCACATCCACTGTCCCCCCATAAGAGTGTGAACACAAGGATTAGATGCCAGGCCAAAGGGCTTTCTCCCCACAATCACTACCAGTTCTCTACCAAGATGGGATGTGGTACAACCCTGAGGGAGGCAACCTCCAAACAAACGCCACTCAGGAGGGATTCAAATATTTGCGAGACAATGGCACACAGTCCAGAAAAGAATCAATAGTGCCATCAAAAGACATGGAGGAATCTTAAATGTCATTTTACTGAGTGCATAATACTAATCTGAAACTGACACTGTAGCACACACACGCTTGTGATCCCAGCACTCTGGGAAGCTAAGACAGGAAGATTCCAAGTTCCATTCCTACCTGGTCAATTCAGCAATATAGCAAGACCTTGTCCTAAACTAAGAAATAAAAAGGTCAAGGATGTAGGTCAATGTAAAGGCCCGTGTTTTAATCCTCAGATGGCAAAGAAATTTCTTAAAAATAAAAATTTGCAGCCAGGGAGATGGCTCAGTGGAATAAGTGCTTCCCTGGCAAGCGCAACGGCCTGAGTTCAGTCCCAGGTTCTGAAAAAAAATAAAAATTTGCTCAACAATCAAGGAGCAGGTGGACCAGTCAACAATAGGGCCACCCCCTTGCTAGAAACCATTTTATGAGCTTTAGCCAACTCCTCCTGTGAAATTATCCCCTTTTCACAAAGGAGGAAACAAGCGGTTCAGAGACATTAAGCCCCCTGGGTAATGTTACACAGCTAACTGACAGTGCCAGCATCTAACGCCAGTCCAGTCCGTCGATTCAAAGTGAAAACTTGTTTCCAGTTCCTGGGAAGTAGCGCTTCCGCTCATTCACCTTCTATTTTCCCTAGAAGTCACTGAGGGGGAAATCAGCACTGTTAGGATCGAAAGGGCTGGGTTTAAAATAAGAGCTTTAAAAATAAATAAATAAAATAAGAGCTTTAATGTAAAAAAAAAAAAAAAGGTTTTAATCTGGAAATAAGGTTCAACTGGAAGAAAGGATGCAAACAAAAAAATACAATGCTTTCAACAGAGAACAGTTCCCTCCCTCCGTGTGCCCCGATTTGCCAACTCCCGCCCCCACTTTTGAGCAAATATTTTCAAGTCACTACCGGCAAGGAACTACAAAAGTTATTTATCTTCTCTTGTAATTTTGAATAATGCTATTTTTAATAAAATTTTAGGTTTGGAAACCTAAGGGGACCTACTAATGATTACGTCCGGGAGACGCTGGACACATCTGAGGTTTCCGCTACACGGCTCGACCCCATACAGCGTAGCCAGCGCAGCCCAATGCCTGCCCATTGTTGTAGCCGCGGCCCGAGAGAAGTCGAATGGGGGACCCGGCGTCTGGCCCGCTAAAAAGTGTCAGGCTTTGTCCGGGGAACCCGGTGAGAACGCGCGCGGCCTCCACGCGGCGCGGGCCCCACAGCCCGCCGGCCAGTGGATTCTGTAGCTGCCGCGGCCTCGCTAAACTATGGCCTTCCCCGCGCGCGAGGCTGCCGGCCGGGCTTCTTGACCCTCTGGCGCCGCCGTACCCCGGCCCTGCTCTGGGCGCCGGCGGCCCCCTCCCCCCTCGGCGCCCCGGCTCCATTCAAACCGATCTCCCAAGCCCCGCACCGCGCTTCCCCCGTGGCCCGCGTTTCTTACCGGGAGCTGCTGACACCGCCGCCTTCACGGCGCCGCCCCCAACCCTTCGCACGGGGCCGGGGGCACAGTGGGCGTCTCGCCTCTTCGCCAAACAAAGAAGCCGAGACAACCGCGGAGCGACAAGAAGCCTAGCGCGCGTGCCCGCTCTCCTCGACCGCCCCCCCCCGCGCCGCCCGCGCCCCCGCTGCGCGCGCACTCGCCGTCTCGCCTCCCTTACCCCCCCACTGGCGGCCTCCAACTTCCGCCGCCCGCTGGGCTGCGTGCGCGCTCCTGCCGCCGTCCCGCTCTCCTCGCGCGTGCGCGTCAGTCCCTGGGCCGGGAGAAGTGGGCAGGGCCTAGAGGGAGCACGCGCACCACGCGAACCAGGAAAGATCTGCTTTTGGTCTTCCTCGTGCCTGTGAGCATGCGCAGAGCGGGCGCCACTGCGGCGGCGCTGGGGAGTCGGGGGAAGGGACTGGGTGGTCCTGGGTTATGCGGGAAGTGATGGTAGGAGGACTCTCAGGCTCAGAAATGGGCTCCTGGCCCATGCGTGAAGACGAGGAGCCGACAGAGTCGACCGCGGGCCAAGGTCGAGTCTGGGAACTTCTTGAAGCCTTGGCCTAGGGCGGTGGATCCGGTTCTGCGAGACCCAGTGGAGACCTAGGTGGCTGCTTTTTGCAGATCCTGCTGAGTGCATTAATAAGTGTAGTCAAAATGTATTGACCTGCTCCTGTATCCCAGCCACTGTGGAGCTCACGATCTATGAGAAAGAAAATAAAACGCGCGGTGTGTGAGGGAGTCACAGGGCCGTGGGGCTGACTAAAGACGTTTGGGTATAGACATAAAATTGGAGAGGGGTTGAACCCTGTTCAAGTGAAACTAGAATTTTTCAGATACTTGACCCCCAAACCAGGCGTGGTGTTGGCCCGCCGGTAATCCCAAAACTAGCGAGGCTGAAGTAGAAGGATTGCTGCCAGTTTGAGACCTCCTGGGCTACATAGTTCAAGGCCAGCAAGATATCTCAATAAATAAATAAAAATTGGGATACCCAACTGAAACAAGCACTTCCCCACGTTACTCTTGTGTCTTTTAAGATTTCTTGTTGCTGAGGTTTCAAAATACCCAACACCCAAAGTTGAAGGAGGAAAAGTTCATTTAGCTCAGTTTAAGGAGGTTTCAGTTCATAGTTGGCTGGCTCCAGGGCAGGGTGGTGCGGCAGAGGGTGGTGCGGCATCTAGAAGGAGCGACAGTTCTTGGCAAAGCTGCAAGTGACAAGGGGCACGCTAGTCCTCTTGCTGTCCTTTTTTTTTTTTTTTTTTTTTGGCGGAAGTGGGGATTGAACTTGCCAGGTTCCTGCACTTGCCAGGGAAGTGCTTATTCCACTGAGCCATCTCCCCGGCCCCTGTCCCTTGTACCTGGCCTAGGGCTATGGCCCTCACACCCTTAATCCTAGCATCACACCAAGAATCAGGCTCAGCCTTACATCCTGATCCCATCCCGGCAGCACACACTCCAGATCAGCCACCTCCAAAGAGCCCGACCTATGTACCCAGGAGGCTTTGCAGGCACACCTAGATGTAGGCCATGACTGAGTCTTAGGACAAAAACCCAGTTTGAAGAAGAGGTGTTGGTGTCAAAAGGTCAGCTTGGGCCACCAGCCCCCAAATGCCAATCCAGGAGATAAGCAGTAGTGAGAAGCAGGAAGCAACTCTGATCAGCCCCGCCACACTGGGACAGAGATGACGTTCAGGATCTGTCCAGTGGGGGACACGACTGGGGTTTTATAGGAATGGCAAGGGCTGTGCATGTTCTCCGGAATGCGCAGCCTATGCGGTTAGGGTCTCAGGACTTTTCTGCCAGGTTCTGGGGCAGCTATCATGGTCGAGTTTTGTTCCCATCATGAAGTGACTGACAGTGCCTGCTTTGGGAGGCAGCCCATCCTGGGGTGAATGTTCCCCTTGGGTTCTGGAAAGCTCTGCTTTTCTGAAACACAAGGTCCCTGCAAGTTTAGGACAATAACTGGAACCTTCTAGGGTCAGGCCAGGAGATCAGCAACTGGACAGTGTCAAAGCTGGCCACTGGACATCCCTGCCAGTCCCAGATATTAACTACTGCTCTCTTGGGGTCCCAGTCACAATATCAGGAAGATGCCTGAGTGTGGATAACGCACATATGTGCGGACCCCAGCAGGAATCCAAGCTGTGCGCTGCTTGTCTACTGCTTGCTCGGGTTTGTTCTGTTTTGGAGACAGGGTCTCACTGTGTAGTTCATGCTGGCTTCAAACTCTGGGCTATCCTCCCACCGCAGCCTCTGGAGTGCAGGGGTCACAGATGTTCAGCACCACATTGGGCTTGGTAATAGACATTTTTACTTCTATTTAGTTTATTGGTACACTTTATTTATTTATTTATTTATTTTTTTTTTTTTTTGTGGAACCGGGGATTAAACTCAGGTCCTTGTGCTTGCCAGGGAAG
>NW_004524626.1:11337188-11343667 GCF_000260255.1 Octodon degus
AGCCATCTCCCCGGCCCTATTGGTACACTTTAGACATACGTAAGAATTATATTCACTATAGGGAGTTTGCATCTGTACATGCTGTCCTTTGTTTTCTCACTCTTATCCCCTCCTCTTTGCTTACCTAATAAAAGATTTATTTCCATTTTTTTCTGCTAAACATTTTTTGTCTTCTTTCCCCCTCCCCACTCCCTCATTCCCATTTGAACATTTTTTTCCTATTTTTCAGTTTCTCGTGACAATGTGATAGTTACACGTATGTCCAGTTTATTTCTCTTAACAGTATGGCCTCGGCTGGCCTGATAGCTCAGCAGATTAAAGCACCTGCTTAGGGCTGGGGAGATAGCTCAGTAGAATAAGAGCTTGCCTGGCAAGCACAAGGTCCTGAGTTCAATCCCTGGTACCACAAAAATAAATAAATAAATAAATAAATAAATAAAGTATGTGCTTGGGCAGAGCACAGCAGCCAGGATTCGATCCCTGGCATTCTGTGTCAGCCCCACCCCTGGGGTGCACTGAGACAGTGATTGAGATTGGGCATGGTAGCATGTGCCTGTAACCCCAATGCTTGGGAGGCTGAAAACAGGAGGATCACTATGGGTCTGATCTACTTAGTGAGACCCTGTCCTAAATACAGAAAGAGCCAGGGAGATGGCTCAGTAGAATAAGCGCTTCCCTGGCAAGCACTAGGGTCTGAGTTCAATCCCTAGTTCCGCCAAAAAATAAAAAAATAAAATAAAATGCAAATGAAATTATTGGGGCCGGGGAGATGGCTCAGTGGAATAAGTACTTCCCTGGCAAGTGCAAGGGTCTGAGTTCAATCCCCGGTTCTGCCAAAACAAAACAAAACAAAAAACCAGGGGCCGGGGAGATGGCTCAGTGGAATAACTGCTTCCCTGGCAAGCGCAAGCACAGAGGCCTGAGTTCAATCCCTGTTTCCGCCAAAAAAAAAAAAAAAAAAAACAGTATGGCCTCTAGGGCCATCCAAATAGCTCAGTGGATTAAAATGCCTGCAAGCATGCGCAGGGGGCTGCGGGTCCGATCCCTGGGCCTGCAGTGCTGGCCCTGCCCTGGGGACACACTGAGACAGGAGATTGAGACTGGACATGGCAGTGCCTGCCTGTAATCCCAGCACTTGGGAGGCTGTATACAGGAGAATCACTACAAGTCTGATCTAGTAATGAGACCCTGAAAACCCTGTAGACCCCATCCTAAAAAATATAGGGAAAAAAAACAAAACAGTATGGCCTCAAGGTGCATCCATTTAGCTAGAAAATTCTGAAACTTATCCTTTGGGGGGGGGGCAGAACCGGGGATTGAACTCAGGCCCTTGCCCTTGCCGGGGAAGTGCTTATTCCACTGAGCCATCTCCCCGGCCCCAGAAACTTGTCCTTTATGGCATAGTGCTCCATTATAAATAACGAACTTATTTATCATCAGTTGCTGGGCATTTGGACTGTCTGGTACTAGATATTTTCAAGCACTCATTGTAGAATACGAGATGGGCTCTTGCTGCGTTTGTTTATGCTAAGCATGGAAACCTAGCCTGCTGGGGTCTGCTCACACCCAAGGTGAGCCCTGTACAGCAGACACAGAAGGTAAGATCTTGTGCAGAAGCTTTTCCCTGGGGCAGGGGTGTGGGACGGAATCCAGAGCCTCGCCCTCAGCTTTTTTCTTGCACATGTTGGTGCACAATGAACACGTTCCTCGTGGGGAGGTTGGTACAAGCACACAGGGCACCTCAGTGCTTCTCACCCCAGCCACTCCCCCTCCCCCTTCTCTTTCCATCCCTAGATCCTCTTTGCATCTGCTTCTCTGCTCCTTTATTTTGCTCTTCAAATTATAGTTTCTCATATAAAAGAAACCATGTGATATTTAACCTTGTGTGTCTTTTTTTTTTTTTTTTTGGCTTAGCACTATGGTCTCAGGGTGCACCTATTTTCCTACAAATGACTGCGACTGGTCCTCCTCTATGCCCACCCCTCTTTTTTTTTTTTTTTTTGGTGGAACTAGGGATTGAACTCAGGCCTTTGCGCTTGCCAGGGAAGCACTTATTCCACTGAGCCATCTCCCCGGCCCCCTGCTCACCCGTCTTTTAAGCTACTCTGAGACAAGGTCTCGCAAGTTACCCAGGATGACCCAGAGCTGCCATCCTCCTGCCTCAGCCTCCCGGGTGCTGGGATTATAGCTGTGTGCTACCATGCCAAGCTCAGGGTCTCTTAAAATTGCTATTAAACACCTAGCAAGTGACAGACCTGTGGTGATGCAGGATGGTCCAGGAGACTGGGATTATGTGACAGTCTCTGGTGCTGGTCATAGCATGCAATAAAGCACACAAAAGCCTGGCTGGGAGGTCATAACCCAGGGCCTTGCTGCAGTCACTCTGCTGTGGTTGCATGTGGCTTGAGCGTGGCCCCACGGGTTTATGTGCCAAGTTTCGTGGCTGGTGGACCTAGAACCTGGAAGGGGCAGAGCCCAGTGCAAGGTCACTGGGTCCCATGGCTGCTGCCCTCAGGAGGGATGGATGTTGTTCCCGGGAGATCCTGGTGAGTTTTCACAAGAGCAGGCAAGACTGAGTGGCGGTAGGGCGCACACCTGCCATCCCAGCAGTGTGGAGGCTGAGGCAGAAGGATCCCGCGTTGAAACCAAGCCTGAGTCACTTAAGCAACTTGGCAACCCTGTCTCAACAAGGTCCTGTCCTTCCAGCCTTGGAGATGTGAGACCCCAGCCCCTTGTTCATGCAGTGAGGAGTCTCCCTTTGTCACCAGCTCCTGGCATGCTAGACTGTCATCCCAAACTTCATAGAGCAGGGCCAGTCAGGTCTAGAATGTGTGAGCCCAAATCAGCCTCCCCTTCTTTCCTTTGTTCTTGGCAGCACTTGGGATTGAACTGAGGGTCTTCATACTGCACTCCAACCCCAGCCTATTTTTTATTTCCAGGCAGGGTCTAGCTAAATCACTATCTTGGGACCAAGATGGCTCAGTAGAATAAGCGCTTCCCTGGCAAGCACAAGGCCCTGAGTTCAATCCCCAGTTCCAAAAAATAAAAAAAGGCCAGTACAGGTGTATTTCACGTTCAAATCCCCCCTGTGTACCATTTCTCTCTTTGCCCCCTTCCCCCCACCTTCAACAGAACCATTTATTTACTTATTTATTATCTATTTCTTGTGACCGGCTCAGCCCACCCTGGGGCTGGCATGGCAGGTGGCGCTGGGGATTGAACACGTCCCTGCATGCTTGCCTACACAGGCACTTTAGACCACTGAGCTATCACGCCGGCCCTGAATGAGTCTTCTTTTAAGGGCTTTGTTTTGGTTTTTGCATTTTTCCACTTGTTCTAGGTCCTTCACAATTCCGTGTAAAAAGAATTTTATTTATTCTTGGTGCTGGGGATTGGAGCCAGGGCCTTGCACATGCTAACAGAGAGCTACGCTCCTAGCCCCTCTGTGTGAACTTTTTTTTTTTTTTAATTTTATTTATTTGTGTGTGTGTGTGTGTGTGTGTGTGTGTGGCCAGCTCAGCCCACCAGGGGGCCGGGCTGGCTGGCATGTGGTGCTGGGGGATTGAACCGCGGTCTGTATGCTTTGTTGCAGCTTGTTCTAAGTAGGTGCCTTAGACCATTGAGCCATCTCACCAGCCCTGTGTGAACTTTTTGGTTTTTTAATTTTTATTTATTTTTATTTTTTCCCAGAACTGGGGATTGAACTCAGACTCTTGCGTTTGCCAGGGAAGCGCTTATTCCACTGAGCCATCTCCCTGGCCCCGAACTTTTCCACTTTGACAAAAGCATATAATGGGGTTTTTGACAGCGGTTGCACTCAAGTCATTGATGAGTTTGAGAACTGTCATCTTTTTTTTTTTTTTTTTGCAGAACCAGGGATTTAACTCAGACCCTTGCACTTGCCAGGGAAGCACTTATTCTACTGAGCCATCTCCCAGGCACCCCCCCCCCTTGCCCTGGGTTCAGTCCTTGGCACCAAAAACATAAAACCTCTCCTAAAAAAACAATTCAGGGGCTGGGGAGATGGCTCAGTAGAATAAGCGCTTCCCTGGCAAGCACAAGGGCTTGAGTTCAATCCCTGGTTCCACCAAAAAAAAGAAAAAACCAACCCAACAACAACAAAACAAACAAACAAAACAATTAAACTAAAAAAATACAGTAAAATAAAAAACGACCCAAACCAAACCAGGCAATTAAGCTTTCTCTTTTCAAGCCTTTTCTACTCACTCCAATGATTCTACAAGTGCAAGGGCCTGAGTTCAGTCCCTGGTTCCGAAAAAAAAAATGCTGTAAACAGGAGAATCACTACAAGTACGATCTAGTAGTGAGACCCTGAACACCCTGTAGACCCTCCCCTAAAATACAGAAAAGAAAAAAAAAATCAAAAAACAAAACAAAAAGGAGTAAGGGCCAGCGAATTAAAGTGCCCTTTTAGGCAGATGCAGGGACCCATTTGCTGCCAGTCCTGCCCCTGGGGCTCGCTGAGCTGATAGAGACTGGGTGCAGTGGTGCATCTGTAATCCTGGTGCTTGGGAGGCTGAAAACAGGAGAATCACTACTAGTCTGATCTGTGTAGTGAGACCCTGTACCAAATACATTAAAAAAAAAAAGTCAGGGAAGAAGACAAGCCCAGGACAGGCCCCTCAAGACTGCCTCAGCAGAGCGTAGACTCCATCTACTCCCATGGACTCAGCTGTAAACCTTATCAGTTGCTCCCCTTCCAAGGGTTCCACCTTCAAGGGTGCCCCTTTGGGGCACACCAAGACAGAACCCTAACATCTCCACGGGCTTGTGTGCTGGAAGCTCAATTCCAAGCAAGGAGGTGTTACAGAAGGGAACCTAGGGCTGCTTAGTCTGGCACTGGGGCACACACACTGCGAGGCTGAGGCAGGAGAATGTGATTTGAAGTCCAGACTGGGCAATTTAGCAATATAGCAAGACCCTCCCTCAAAATAAAATGGGGAAAAATAAACGGGGGTTGATGATGTAGCTCAGTGCAAAGACCCTGGGTTCTGTCCCCAGGATAAAAGAGAAAGAAAGGCAACGTCTAGGGGAAGGTCTTTAGGTCACTGGTAGCTTTGAAGGGACCCAGTTAATCTCCAGTGTTACAGCTTTTCCTATTTTGAGACACAAATCTAGCTGAGTCATCCCGGTTGGGCTCAAACTTGCAACCCCCTCACCTCCCCAGTAGCTGGAAATACAGGTGTGCTTTTTTTTTTTTTTTAAGTATTTATTTATTTATTTATTTATTTATTTTGTGTCTGTATGTGGCCAGCTCAATCGCTTCTTGGCCTTTTGGCTAAGATCAAGTGTGTGTGGCCAGCTCAGCCCACCAGGGGGGCAGGGCTGGCTGGCATGTGGTGCTGGGGGATTGAACCGCGGTCCCTGTGCTTTGCTTAGTTTAGCTTGTTCTAAGTAGGTGCTTTAGACCACCGAGCCATCTCACCAGCCCCACAGGTGTGCTTTTTAAAAGTAAATAATCAATTAATTTATATATTTGTTCCAAGGTCTCACTATGCAGCTCAGACTCATAGTGATCCTCCTGTTTCCAGCCTCCCCAGGGCTGGGATTATAGGCGTGGGCCACCATGCCTGGTCTCTGGCCAGCTCTGCATGCCTGGGGCTGAGGACTACCCAACGTGCAGTGCTAAGGATTAAACCCCAGTTCCCATGTTTGCCTAAGCAGGCGCTTAGTCTGCTGAGTTATCCGGCAAGCCCCAGGTGTGCTTCACCTTCCGACCATTTGTTTACCGTTTAAGAAAAGGACACAGCAAGACACAGCAGGGCCCCAGTGGGGGCACACACTGTGTACAGCCCAGGATCCTGGAGCAGGGCGCGCTGTGTGGGGCCGCAGGGGGCACCCGACTCTGGCCCTTGCCTTCTGCCTGGTGGGTCTCCTCACCCCCCACCCCCTACCCTCCATCCCCCATCCCCCCCCCCACCCGGCTTTCCTCTGACCTCTGTCAGCACCAAGCAAGCCTTGTGGGCGGTGTCGGAGGGATTCTAGCAGAACGGGTTGTCCAACCTTGAACCGGAGCGACCGGCTGTCTCTCCAGCTAGGACAGGCTTTCGCCAACACTGCCTGGAGAAGTGTACCATGAGAAAGCTGGACACAGCCGGGCAGGGTGCCCCACGCCTGGAATCCCCGCGCGCAGGAGGCTGTGGCAGGTGCGTTAGTGCGAGTTCGAGGCCAGGCGGGGCTATAAAATGGAACGGTCTAAAATTTAATTAGTATAAAGGGTAGCGTTTGGTAGTACATGTCTGTTACCCCAGGATTCCAGTGGCTGAAGCAGGAGGGTTACAAGTTTGAGGACCACTGGGCTACATAAGCCAATTTGAAGCCATCTTGGATTTCACGGTGAGACTTCATCTCAAAAGTAAATAAATTTGGGGCTGGTGAGATGGCTCGGTGGTCTAAAGCACCTACTTAGAACAAGCTAAGCTAAGCAAAGCACAGGGACCGCGGTTCAATCCCCCAGC
>NW_004524626.1:11344482-11347015 GCF_000260255.1 Octodon degus
TGGTGTTTGTAAATGGGATCACAATTCCTCATCTTGTACAGCAATTAACCACTAAGAAGAATATATGCAGTGTATTATTTGTTGAAACTGTCCTTCCGATATGATTTGAAACTGTCTCATTGCTATCTGTTTGTCAATAAAACTTTGAAAAAAAATAAAATTAAATTAAAAAAAAAAATAACGAAGGGCGAGGGCGCAGCTGAGGCCCTCGGGGATTCATCCTCAGTACTGGAAAAGCAAAAATGGGGCCGCCTCCGCGGAGAACGGTATTTCAAAACATGTCCTCAAAACAACCGCAAGCCTGGAATCGCCCGGTACCCACCAGGGCCTGGGGGCGGTAAAGGGGTGAGAACAAGCTCCCAAGGGCAGGGCCCGCCCCAGGTGTCCCCGGGTCACCCGGCGGGCTCACACGCCTGTGTCACCGAGCGGGGATCACGGCTTGCGCCTTTCCCGGGCTGTCCCCAGCTCGCGGTCCGGCCCCCCCCCCCCTGCGGAAGGGACTTGGGGCTCCGGCGGGGACAGCGCGCAGGGAGGGCGCCCGGCGCATCGCTGCGTCCCCGGCGGCGTTTGTGGGTCTTTTTGTTGGGCCGGAAGCGAACCTGTCGGAGCTACTGCGCGGGGGCAGGTTCCCCTAAAAGGCTGGATTTAGTTCTTTCTTGAGGGGAGGGAGCATGTTTTCTGACAGGAGCCCGGTGTGTAATTCAGGCTGTCCCTAAACTCACTGTATGCGTAACCCAGGCTGGCCTCGAATTCAAGGCGATCATCCTGCCCTGTCTTCCTGAGTGCTGCCGCCACAGGCGTGCGCCACCACATCCGGCTTTTTTTTTTTTTTTCTTTTTGTGGTAGTGGGGATTGAACTCAGGACTTACTTGCTAAGTAGGCGCTTATGCACTCAGCTATATCCCCGGCCCTCGGTTAATTTTTTAATTTCACTTTAAAACAAAAGAACTTGCTAGACAAACTAATGCGTCACTTTTTTTCTAGCGCACAGCAAAGCCAGAATCCTTGCTTATGACGTCAGAGCCCTTGGAGTTTCCGTAGGTCCCCGGGTTACGCGGGGACCTCAACTGCAGCGCGCAGCTCCCGGCCCCCCCTCCCCCTCCCCCCTACTTCCCTCTCCCCTTTCCACCCTGCTGGTGTCCTCCCTCCTCAAGCGCAGGGCGGGGCAGCGCAGGGCCCCCAGGACTGGGGCGGAGGTGGGGCCCTGCTGAGCTCAAGGCCAAGCGAGTTCACGACCCCGACTCGGCTAGGTGAATCAGTAACGCGCGGGGCCGGGCCTTTGCGCAGTGCTCTCTTCTAGGGCAGCGCCTTCCCCTAGATGCCCACAGGGCTTCTCCCTCCCACTCTTCAGATCTGTATTTGTTTTGTGTTCCATGATGAAACGCTGAGCCAGGCGGCTTTATACACAGAAGAGGGTCCTTTGGGCTCGTTGTTCTGCGTGGCTTGCTGGGGGAGTCCCAGGGTGGAAAAAACATCTCATGGCAAGAGAGGGGAGGTGTGCTGTGTGTGTTTGGTCCTTACCCGGCTCCTTTTCTCTTCTTCCTCTCGGTCTTACTGAGAAAAACCCAGGAGCAACTACATTACACCCCTAGCCCTTTTCATTGAGAGACTGGGTCTTGGGGCTGGGGAGATAGCTCAGTGGCATAGGCACCTGCCTGGCAAGCACAAGGTCCTGAATTTGATGCCTAGTACCACCAGAAAACAAGTAGAGACAGGGTCTTGCCAAGTTTTCCACGCTGAAACTGAACTTGCCATCCTCCTGCCTCAGCCTCTTGAGGACCTAGGATTATAGGTGTGTGCTACTCTGCCTGGTACATACTTCTTTGAAGTGACATCTTTTTTTTTTTTTTTTTTTTTTTTTTGGTCTCTTAGGATTACAGGAATGTGCTACCGCGCCCAGCATGAAGGGGCGTCTTTCAATGGCTGGGTGTAGTGGCACACTTAAAATCCCAGAGCGGTAGGCTGAGGCAGGAGGATCAGTGAAAATTCAAGGCCAGTGTAGGCCATGAAGTGAGTTCAAGGCCAGCCTCAAGTGCATAGTGAGACACACGCCCCCCCCCCCCAGTAAACTATTTATTTATTTATTTATTTATTTATTTTTTGTGTGTGGCCAGCTCAGCCCATCAGGGGGCTGGCAGGCTGGCATGTGGTGCTGGGGGATTGAACCGAGGTCCCTGTGCTTTGCTTGGCTTAGCTTGTTCTAAGTAGATGCTTTAGACCACTGAGCCATCTCACCAGCCCCTAAACTATTTTAAAAAGATGGTGACATCTTTCAGACACTTTGTGGCCTTTGGGTAAAGATGCCCTTGATGAGATGGCTCAGTGGAATAAGCACTTCCCTGGCATGCACAAGGGCCTAAATTCAATCCCGGGTTCCAAAAAAAAAAAAAAAAAAAAAAAAAAAATCATCGTGAACTTACATGTTTTACTAATGAAGGTATGTCTTTTCGCTATTCTTTATGCATTAAACTGAAAGGCTGAATATCAGTAAGTTTTGAAGTTTTATCAAACTTACTGAATATCAGTAAGTTTG
>NW_004524626.1:11347115-11349695 GCF_000260255.1 Octodon degus
AAAAAAAAAAAAAAAAAAAGATGCCCTTGATGGCCTCAGTAATACAGCAAAACTGTGTAACCCAAGGTTTTGAAAAAAGTTGGGGAAGATTGAGGATGGAGCTCCGCGTAAAGGTCCTGGGTTCAATCCCCAGTACTTACTCTGACACTGTGTGTGCATGTGGGGCATGTGTGTACACGGATATGTCTGTGCACATGTGCATGTATTCGAGGTTTGATCCCCAACACAGCAAAAATAAATAATGAAATAAATATTTATTCGGCATCAATACTCACTAGGGGAGTGCAAATCAAAACCACAATGGGGGGCCTAGGATGGGGCTCAGTGGTAGAGCACTTGCTTGCTTGCACGCTGAGGCCCTGGGCATCACCACAGTGTTCCAATCACATCCTTTGTTGCTGTTGTTGAAGCAGGTCTTCTATGTAGTCCAGGCTGGCCTCAAACTCACTGTGTACCACAGGCTGGCCTCAAACATGCAGCAATCCTCCTGCCTCAGCCTCCCAAGTGCTGGGACCAAAGCACACACAGCATGCCTGGCTGGCCTTCCTGCCTTGCCATATTGACCTCTGTCTCTTGCATGTGACGTCATATCCAGCACAAAGGGCCCTTGCAGAACCTACCCTGATCAGGCAGCCTCATCTTAAGACTTTTAGTCTCCAAAGCTTTGAGCTAAGGGGTCTGGGGGTGGCCCAGTGAAAGAACACTTATTGGGGCTGGGGAGATAGCTCAGTGGAATAAGTGCTTGCCTGGCAAGTGCAAGGGCCTGAGTTCAATCTCTGGTTCTGCCAAAAAACAAACAAACAAACAAAAAACCACTTATCTAGTGTATAAGAGGCCAGGGTTTGATTCCCAGCACTGAAAATAAATACGAAAGCTCCTGTGGCCTAAATGAATCTTTTAAAAAATTATTTTTGTCATATGGAAGATTAAATACAGGGCCTTTGCATGGAGCTACATTCCCAGCCCCTTTTAGTTTTTGGGACAAGGTCACACTAAGGTCTAGGCAGGCTCCAACCTCCCAGTGTGCATAATCCACGCCCAGCTTCACTTCTGTGGGGCCAACACACTAGCCCATTATTCTGCACATTTCCTGTAAATGCTGAAGAAAACTGTTACCCACCCCAAGGAAATGTCTCATCATGAAATGCTGGTTTCTGCATCAAAGGAAACCAAAGCTACTCATCTTTCTCCCAGAGATAGTTCCCCGTTCAAATCGGCCTGAGAGAAAGGCCAGACTCTATTGCACTCCAAAGAAATGGCTAAGGCTTCCGAAGAGCAGAGGAGGTGCTCTCTGGTGCCATCTGGCGGTAACTATGTGACACAGGCTTACCACCAGGTCAGCTCCCAAGTAACCAAGATGCCCTGCCTCAGGGCTGGCGAGATTGCTCAGCGAAATAAGCACAAGCTGAGGGACTGGGGTTCCATCCCAGCGCCCCGCCCACGGGCCCACTGAGCCTACTACCCAGACTGGGTGTGGTGGCACACACCTGTACTCCTAGCACTGGGGAGGCTGAAAACGGGAGGCTCACAAGTCCAGAGACCCTGCACCAAATACGGTGGCACGTGCTTGTAATCCCAGTACTTGGGAGGCTGGAAACAGTAAAAGCACTACGAGTTTGATCTGTGTGGTGAGACCCTGTAGATACTGTACTAAATACATAAAAATAAATAAATAAATAGGGCTGGCCAGATAGCTCAGCAGACTAAAGTGCCTGCTTAAGTAGAGCACAGTGGCCGGGTTCAATCTGGTGTGCTGGCCCCATCCTTGGGTGTGCTGAGACAGTGATTGAGACGGGGTGTGGTGGCCTGCCTGTAATCCCAGTGCTTGGGAGGCTGAAAACAGGAGAATCATTAGAGTCTGATCTACGTAATGAGACCCTGTATACCCTATAGATTGTCCAAAATTCATTTTTAAAAAAACCCACAAACTTTCTTGGGTAAATGGACAAACTGTGGAACAGGTAGGCAATGACATAAAAGCAAGCCCACCATAAGGCATAGAGGAACCTAAAATATCTCATTTTTCTTTTTTTTTCCTTTCTGGTACCAGAGATCAAACTCAGGACCTTGTGCTTGCTAGGCAGGCACTTAAGCTGCTGAGCTGTCTCCCCAGCTCCAAATGTCTCATTTTTCTACTGCAAAGCTGTAATCCCAGTCTTTAGGAGGCTGAGGCAGAAAGATCACAGCCTGGGCAACTTAGTGACTATTGAGATCCTGACTCAAAAAATGAAAGGGGGGGCCGGGGAGATAGCTCAGTAGAATAAGCCCTTGGCTGGCAAGCACAAGGCGTGAGTTCAATTCCCAGTTACACACACACACACACACACACACACACACACACACAATAAATAAATAAATGGAAGACGGTCTGGGGAGATGGCTCAGTAGAATAAGTGCTTCTCTGGCAAATGCAAGGGTCTGAGTTCAATCCCTGGTTCCACCAAAAAAAAAATTTTTTTTTTAAATTTTTATTTATTTACATGTGTGTGTGTGTGTGTGTGTGTGTGTGTGTGTGTATCCAGCTCAGCCCACCAGGGGGCGGGGCTGGCTGGCATGTGGTGCTGGGGGATTGAACCGCGG
>NW_004524626.1:11350615-11378038 GCF_000260255.1 Octodon degus
AGATCCTGCCTCAAAAACAACAGCAAGGGGCTGGGGAGATAGCTCAGTAGAATAAGCGCTTGCCTGGCAAGCACAAGGGCCTGAGTTCAAACCCCAGTTCTGCCAAACAAACAAACAAACAACAGCAAAACAAAGCAAATAAGGAAAAGGCTATGGGGCTGGGGAGATGGCTCAGTAGAATGAGTGCTTGCCTGGCAAGCACAAGGGCCCGAGTTCAATCCCCAGTTCTGCCAAAAAAAAAAAAAAAAAGCGGCTATTATATGACTCCAACTACATGACACTGTGAAGTATAAGACAGGGTAAAGGATATAATAAGCAGTGGCTGCGGGACAGGAGAAGGCCACGTGCTCTACCTGTCCTCCACGACTGATCTCCAGCCCTGCCCTTGTTAATATTTCATTTCAAGAGTTCTGACTCCATCAGCATATGGGGGGCTCAGGACATGCCTGCTCAGGCCACACCCCGACACCAACTTGGGCAGCTACGCACAGACTTCCCCTCTGTGATGGTGCCCTCTGCCCAGGCTCAAGGGGGATCGAGGGGACTTGAGGAATGGGGTGGTGACAGAGCCCACCCACTATGCACACATGCAGTGCAGGCTGCAGATTAAAAAGGACTCTGAGTCACAACCAAACACAATGCCTACGCTGTGCTTTCATCTAGAAGCCAAAACAAGGAACTTGACTGCAGTATGACACTGTCCTTCAATCTTCCTCAGAACCCTCCCGCTTGCTTCCAACATCCTGATCCCATCAATGCCTTTGTTTTCTCTTGAGACAGGGTCTCACTATGTAGTAAGTGCTGGCCTTCAACTCACTATGGAGCCTGGGACTGTGTATTCTGCTCACAGTGCTCGCCATGTACTCAAATTTCACAGGGACAAAAGCAACCTGGGGCTGGCCACAGGCGCCAGGGACAAGCCAAACTCTGGGTCTCTGGCGCCCTCTGCTGGCTTTTCTGATAACAGCAAGAACAGTATTTTTCCCAGTAAAGACCTGCTGGAGGACAACCCTTGGACTGGTCTGGAAAGTCCAAGCTAGAAAAAAACGTAAATGCTGGGAGTGGAGCTCAATGGGAGTGCGCCCACTAGCACATATAATGCCTTGGGTTCTGTCTCCAGCACTGCCAAAAAATATTTTAAGAAAAAGTGGGAGATGGGCACGTTATTGCGCAATTGTAATCTCAGGAGTTGGGAGGCTGAGGCAGAACTGTCAAGAGAACAGCCTGGGATGGACTCTGCCTCAAAAAACAAACCCCAGGCTGGCCAAATAGCTCAGCGGATTAAAGCACCTGCAAGCAGTCGCGGGTGTGTGTGTGTGTTCGATCCCTGGGCTCGCTGAGACAGCAATTGAGACTGGGCGTGGTGGTGCGCACCTGTAATCCCAGCTCTTGGGAGGCTGTAAACAGGCGGATCACTGAGTCCAATCTGGTAGTGAAACCCTGAACACCTTGTAGACCCTGCCCTAAAATACAAGCCCCCCCCCCAAAAAAAAACCCAAGGCCAGGTGCGGTGACGTAATTCTGCGACCACAGTACTCGGGGCTGACCAGAGCTTGAGACCAGCTTAGGCTACAGGGTGAGTTCAAGGCCCACCTGACAGCATAATGAAATCCTGTCTCAAAAAAGACAAACACACAAATCCAAAACACCAAAATAAAGAAGAGTTGACAGTGGTGATGTGGGATTTCAAGTATCTTGTTGTGTCCTGAGACAGGAGGCTGGGCTCTAGCACTCTACCGTTCTCTAGGTCTCCCCCCAGGGCCTTGTGAATGCTATGCCAAGCAAGTGCTCTCTACCACTGAGTTAAGCCCCAAGGCCTTTGCATACAAGATTTTTGGGCTCCCTAAATTGGTCTCCCTGAGTGCTAGAATTACAGGTGTGCACCACACAGGGCTCCACACAGGCAGTGAGGTTCTCTTCCATAGGCTGAGTACTGTGGGTGCTGGGAGCTCAGATGCGTACGGGGCCCTGGATTCCTTCCCAGGATTGCTGCCGGCCAAAGATAGTCATGGAGCCTCAAGCTGAACAGGCTCCCCATTCCACAGAGACCTGTGTGCTGGCATTTGGGGTCATCCATCATTCTCACCTCCACAGCTCTTTGAGGATTTGGGGTTCTGCATGAAGACACCCTTGGCTAGAAGTCATAGTGGCATTTAGTAACTGACACAAGCAAGCAAGCAAGCAAGGTGTGTACTCCTCATTCCATACTTGAAATACTTTTTTGCATTACTGAGGATTGACCCCAGCCTTTTGTGAGATAGGATCTCATTAAGCTGCTTATTCAGGACTTGAATTTGCAATCCTGCCTCAGCTTCCTGGTGTGATGGCACTACAGGTATGTGCCATTGTACCTGGTTTTGTCTTTGTTTTCATTGCCATTTCTTTTTTCTATTCAATGATTTTTTTTTTCTCTCCTGCATCCAAGTTTTATTTATGGAAAGCAGTAGCCATATTTAATAAATTCTGGCAAAGGGGACTGCAGATGTAGCTCATTGTAGTACCCACCCGGCAAAACTACAACCCCCTCTTACATACACACACACTTTGGCAAGATATTAGGGTCAGACACAGTACCATACCATAATTTTTTCTTTACTCTTTTTTTTTTTAAGATAGGTTCTCAATGTTCAGGATGACACTGAACTCATTATGTAGCTCAAGTTGGTCTCAAACTCTCAGCAAATCTCCTGCCTCAGCCTTCTAATTGCTGGGATTACAGGCCTGGGCCACCATGGCCAGCCCGTACCACAATCCTGTTCTAAGGACTAAGTCACAAGGCTCACAGTTAGTTTGAATGATGGATCTGCCACAATCCTGGAAAAAGTAAACTTTCTCAACCTCAGCTTTTCCTCTGTGGAGTACAGAAACAGACTCTTTTAAGATACCTCTCTTGCTTCCAAGAAAAGACTTAACACCTATCATGTGTTTGGTGAACCTGCATTATACCTGAAAATGCACGTGCCAAAAATTAAGCAGCATATACATAAACACAGCACCACAGAGCAGTGTCTAGCACGCTGTTGGGTTTGTCCCCAGCACCACAACCAAAGCAAAACAATCCCCCCCCCCAAAAAAAAGTACCACAACAAAGATAAATGTTTTATCTCCTAGATTTATTATCTAGCTACAGGCCAGCCAGATGACAGAGGTGGCCACACTCCCCAAATATTTTAGCTTCATGGGTATAATAATCATAACCTAGCTAAGTACCAGCACCCTAACCTGAGACCATATACGTTTGACAAGGCATGCCTTATAGCCTTTTTTTTTTTTTTTTGGCGGAACCAGGGATTGAACTCAGGCCCTTGGACTTCCCAGGGAAGCGCTTATTCTGATCCATCTCCCCAGCCCCACTTCATAGCCTTATTATTTGTGTGTGTGTGTGTGTGTGTGTGGCCAGCTCAGCCCACCAGGGGGCGGGGCTGGCTGGCATGTGGTGCTGGGGGATTGAACCACAGTCCCTGTGATTTGCTAAGCTTATTCTAAGTAGGTGCTTTAGCCCACTGAGCCATCTCACCATCCCCTTCATAGCCTTTTAAAACACTTCCACTGTCAATCCACATATGATAAAATTAGGTTGTTTTGCCATTTCCGTCTCATAATCAAATATTCATGACAAAGTCAGTTTATTGGTTTAATATTAGTTACATTTCAGGGAAGCTGGGTGGAAGTTATGCAAAATGTCTCCACATGATACTAGTTTCTTTCTTTTTTTTTGCAGAACTGGGGATTGAACTCAGGACCCTGTGCTTACCAGGCAAGTGCTTATTCTACTGAGCTATCTCCCCGGCCTGGTAACTTTTTATGTAAGAAAGTTATTCCAAAAAATTTTCTTAAAATACTGAAACAAAAAAGTTACCTATAAAAAAAAAAAAAAAAAAGAACAAGGGAGCTGAGGGTGAGCTAAGTGGTGCAGCCCATTCGCAAGACCCTGAGTTTGATCATGAGCACCACAACAGAACAAAAACGAACAAAAAGCACCCATAAAACAATACTAAATCCTAGAGTTGGGCACAGTGATGCAAATATGGAATCTCAGAACTGAGGCTGAGCCAGAAGGTTTGCAAATTCAAATCCAGTCTGGACAGTTTAGCAAGACTGACCCTATCTCAAAAAAAAAATTTGAAAAAGGGCTAGGAAAAAGTTCAGGAGAGATAGCTCAGTGGAATAAGAGCCTCCCTGGCAAGTGCAAGGGCCTGAGTTCAATCCCCGGTTCCGCCAAAAAAAAAAAAAAAAAAGAAAGAAAGAAAAAAAAAGAAAAAGTTCAATGAGAAAATCCTGGGTTCAACCCCTTAGTATAGAACAAAATTTCATTGGCTGAAGCTGGACTCTGGTAGACATCTCCTGTCCCTGCTACTCCAAAGTCTGAGGATGGAGGATTACTTCAGTACATGGGACGGAAACCAAGGACACAGCAGCACCTTTATGAAATGCTGTCTCAAAATAAAACTGAAGGAATGGGCCTGGCAAGTATGAGGCCCTGGGTTCAATTCCCAGGACAATAAATAAATAAATAAATAAATAAATATTAAAGAACAGCTTGGGCTGTAGCTTAGTTTGGATCCTGGCTCTCATCCCCATGGCCACCAGGACCACCACCATCACCACGAACCCTGCGCAAGGAAACAAACAAAAAACCCGAAACAGTTGCCGGGAATAACCAGAGACACCAGACCAATGCAGTACTTGTCTACCAGGGTGACCTTGTGGGCCATGAGGAAAACTAGTGTGTGTATTTCTGTTTTGCTTTTACCATGCTAGAGATGGAAAAGTGTCTCAACTGCTAGTCAACAGATCTAACATTGAACAATACCACATTTGCAGCTAGAAAAAGGCCAAAGCGAAGGGCTTGTCAGTAGCTCCGACAGCGCAAGACTCCGCAAGGTCAAGTCGCTCTGCTCCCCCCAACTCCTAAACCGAGAAGGCTGTGAATTTGATTTAATAAACATTGAACAAAGAGAGTGGAAGGCTCCTCCAACTCGTAACAACCCAGGAGGGACCATTCTCCACACAACCTATCGCTGTCACTCTCACCAGCTGCACCGCCTGGGGCACAGTCCACCAGGGCTCGGAAGCCGGTCAGGTCAGGGGCCTTCTGGCTTTCATCTGGCGACCTCCGACTGCACCAGCGACTGGGCCTGGCTCAGGGTGAGCCTGTCCTTCTTCTCCTTCTGCAACACCTGTTCCTCCCACAGCGCCTGGTCCACCTGATCGTCTGTGAGCACCACGGCCTTGTACTTCTCATCAAAGAGCCGCTCGTTGGCCTCGGAGTGCAGGTGGTGCGGCCCAACGACGCGCAAATGTGGGGGCAGGTGGAGGAACTCGTCGTGGTTGATGTCGCAGTCCCGCATTCGGGCCCTCAGGACCCACCAGCGGCCCACGAAGCCCACGTCCAGAACGCGGCCGGGGAAGTCGACCCAGCGGGGTTGCAGGTAGCGACAGCGGGCCTGGTAGAGGCTGGCCTGGGCGTCGAAGGGCGCCTCGTACACGAGCGAGCAGGGCCCCAGGTTCACGTGGCGCAGGCACCCGCGGCCCCGCAGCCACAGGAGCCGCTGCAGGAAGGATTCCGAGTCTCGGTTGCGCGTGGCCGGCGCGAGCAGCAGCAACGTCCCGGACGCCTCAAGTAGCGCCTCCTCGAAGGCCGCCTCGCTCGGCGCCAGGGCGAAGCAGAACGCCGCGCCGCCCAGCAGCCCCGAGTACAGAGCCGCGCGCCCCGGCCGGGCCCGCGCCGCCGCCGCCGCGTCCTTGCAGGCCTCGGCGTAGTCCTGGAGCAGAGCGCGCGCCCAGACGCCTGGGAAGGGAGACCCGCGGTGAGAGCCGGCCCGCCGCGGCGCCCGCCCCCGCTGCCCTCTTCCTCCGCCACTCACCGAGTCGCGCCCACACGCCCGGCTTCGCAGCAGCAGCCTCACTCCCCTCTCCACCTGCTTCTCCGCGACCTCGGGCCCAAAATTTCTTCACAACAGCCGTCGCCATCCTCTTCCGGCCGGAGATCCGGTCTCCGGATAGAAATGCCTGTGCCCCGTGCTGAAATAAAAATGCCGCCCCCCGGGGGGTCACTTCCGCCCGCGCGCCGAAGTTGCCGGAAGCGGCTTCCTACCGGAAGAGGAAAGAAGACGGACCGGTGCCGGATGTTACTGGGGTTTTAGCAGAGTGGACGCCAACCAGTGGGCGGGCCGCACATGCGCAGAGAGCCCGGGCCACGCCGGCTAAGGTGGCCTCAGGTGAGAAGGGCGGGGTGCACCTGGGGGGCTGGGTCGGCGAATTTAACTTAATTCCTCGTGGGTGTTGCTAGTCGGGGGCCGAGCTCGAGGCTGATAGGGCCCGGGAGGGGTATGGGCCTGACTGGTCTCTGTTCCCAGCACGCGATGCGGTGACGCGCCTGCAGCACCATGGCAGCGGCTGACGAGCTGGTCTTCCATGGTGAGTGTAGCCCTGACGTGGCCAGAGTTTTTGTTTTTGAGAAGAATCTCGCTCTGTAGTCCAGGCCGGCCTCGAACTCCTTGGGGGGGGGGGGCCTCCTTGGCACAGCCTTCCGGAGTGCTCATGACAGGCGGGTGTGACAGTTTCTGCTCCCGTCCCAGGCGTCCCCCAATTCCTATTTAACCCAAACCCGAGACGGCTGTGATCCTAGACCAGGCGACCCCGGACTGAGATCTGTCCTGTTCCTGAAATCCATTTCCGCCTTGAACTCAGACCTCAAACCAGAGCCTCTTGTCTCATGTTAGGAATGCCACAGAACTCCTCTCCACGCCCTAAAGCTGGGGCGGGGTCCTGTCCCTGGGGAGCAGTGGGATGACCATGGCCCAAACCTCAGCATCCCCCCAGATGCGCAGTGGCCAGTCCTAATTGTTTCAACCCCCAAAACATGCCCGTGTCACATCTTTCCACTCCATAGAATTCGAGGAAGCCACCAATCTTCTAGCTGAGTCCCCAGATGCTGCCACCACCAGCAAAAGTGATCAGGTGATCTCCCCGGGCCACGTGGCTGTGGCTGTGGGCTCTGGTGGCAGCTATGGAGCTGAGGACGAGGAGGAGGAGGGTGATAAAACAGCGGTGAGTGGCCTGCTTCTGCACCCTGCCCCTGGCCAGCTCCCAGCCGAGTGAGGCTGCAGGAGCAGGCCCTGAAATCCTGTGTTGTGCAGTTGCTGCAGGAGGAGAAGCCCCAGCCCGGGTTCTGGACCTTCAGCTACTATCAGAGGTTCTTTGACGTGGACACCTCCCAGGTAAGGCCAGGGGACAGGGTGCTAGGAAGGGCTCAGTCCATAGGAGGACAGGGGTGCCACCTAGGGTTGTGGGGACACCAAGAACACATGTGGTGTGATGACTGGGCAAAGGCAAGGTAGTGAGGGCTTCGCTGATCCCTGGAGGAGGAAGGGACCCAGACAGGGTAGTGGGACGGAAGTATGTTCCACAAAGGGTTGCAGAAGCTGCCGGCCACCCACGCTGGCTGGAATTTAAGGCGTCTGACAGACAGGCAGAAGCGAGGTCACGGGCTTGTGAACTCTGTTTTGGGGTTGTTTCAAGATGGGGGTCTTTCGATGTTGCCCATGCTGGCCTCAAAGCCCTGAGCTCAAGACTTTTGTGTCTCAGCCTCCTGAGCGGCTGAAACTCCAGGTGCTGCCACATGTCCAGCCAGCCATAAGCTCTTTAAGTTGGAATCTGGGTTTTATGGAGAGGGTGATGGGGAGCCACGGAAGCTTCAAAAGCAGGAGAAGAGTGAGTGGGATGAGCAGATGGAAGAGATGTGATGGAGTCCCAGGTCAGCCTTGGTGATAGTAAGTCTGGGCACAGAGTATAGGGCATACTGCAGAGAGATCCAGGCAGCAGAGCCCGGGACTGATTGTCCTTGCTGGGGCCGGGGGAGGGAGGCCTACACACCCACCGCAGAGTGGCAGGAAGCTGAGCAGGAGCTGGCAGTGGACAGGGCTTGGCCACAAGAACAGCCTGGCAAGCTAAGAAGGGAGGGCCGAGTTCTGTCAGGTGGGGCTTTGCAGGGAGTCCAGGTCTGCAGGGAAAAAGTCTTCAGACCTGGGTTCCATTCTTGGGCCTGCCTTGCCTTCCAGGTCCTGGACCGCATCAAAGGCTCACTGCTGCCCCGGCCTGGCCACAACTTTGTACAGCACCATTTGCGGAATCGTCCTGATCTGTATGGTGAGTGGGGTTGCAGGTTTGGCTCATTCTTATTCATTCAGTAAATGGGGGATGAGTGCCAGGCTCTGCTGCACAGCTGAGAACAGACTGACACTTGGTTCTGCTCAGGAGGAAAAAGAAACAGGCTCTCAGAAGGCAATAGGTGGGTGTGAGAGCCGAGCTGGTAGGAGGGAGTCAGGGAGGGCACTCTCAGGGACTGAAATTGCTGCCTGTGAGATGGGACAAAAGCTCAGAGCATGTGGTCCCCTGAGCCACGTGGCACATTGCCAGCAAGAGAGGGATGAGCAGTGACCTGGAGAGGCAGGTGAGTGTCTCACCTGGGGACCCTGGGCCTGGGATTCCGGCCATGTCTTCTCTCAGGTCCCTTCTGGATTTGTGCCACCTTGGCCTTTGTCCTGGCTGTCACTGGCAACTTGACACTGGTCCTGGCCCAGAGGAGGGACCCCTCCATCCACTACAGCCCCCAGTTTCACAAGGGTAAGAGGGGTGGCAGGCCTAGCCCTTGGCAGCGAGGGAGTCTCTGGGCATAGAGGTGACTGCCACCTGATCCCACAGTGACTGTGGCAGGGATCACCATCTACTGCTATGCGTGGCTGGTGCCACTGGCGCTGTGGGGCTTTCTGCGGTGGCGCCAGGGTGTGCGGGAGCGCATGGGCCCCTACAGCTTCCTGGAGACCGTGTGCGTGTATGGCTATTCGCTCTTTGTCTTCATCCCCATGGTGGTGAGTGTGGCCGGGTGATGGGTGGAAGCGGGGGGGGGGGGCGCATGGGGATACATGACGTGGTTACCAGCTGCCTGTCACCCCCAGGTCCTGTGGCTCATCCCTGTGCCATGGCTGCAGTGGCTCTTTGGGGCGTTGGCCCTGGCCCTGTCCACAGCAGGGCTGGTGCTCACCCTCTGGCCTGTTGTCCGGGAGGATACCAGGCTGGTGGCTGCAGCACTCCTGTCCACTGTGGTGCTCCTCCACGCCCTCCTGGCCATGGGCTGTAAGGTACAGGTCAGGGGCGGGGTGGCCCTGGGCTGGGCTGGGCTGGTGGCACCACTGACTCTAGATGTCTCGGCAGCTCTATTTCTTCCAGCCATTGCCTCCAGGGCAGGTGGTGCCTCCAGCCCAAGTGACATCTCTGACCCTGCACACACAGCTGCCTTCCACCCTGGCCCGGTCTGTGGCCACCCCCTAGGAAGAGCCGGCCTAATCCTGCAGTACCATGGCGAGGGAGCAGTGAGGAGGCCCAGGCCTCCCAAGAGGCCTCTTCCAGGCGACACCTCAGGATGCCACCTGCCCTGACAATGACCAAAGGCTTCCTAAACTACTCGAGACCACTCTGCTACTGTCCAGACTTTTCTTACAAAGCAAACACTTTTATTTTCTATGCAAAGGTGATCCAGAGAATTTATA
Source organism: Octodon degus (assembly GCF_000260255.1). NCBI lineage: Eukaryota > Metazoa > Chordata > Mammalia > Rodentia > Octodontidae > Octodon > Octodon degus. The sequence goes on from NW_004524626.1 coordinate 11,360,167, forward strand.
TAAAGGCAGGGCGGGCAGCCGAGCAGGGAGCTTCCGGGGCAGCTCGGATGATACAGCCACAGGGCAGGCCCTAGTCCCAACAGGATCCCAGGGTGAGCAGGGATGTACAAGGGGCCCCCAGCCCCACCTGGGGCACACGCAGCGGGCCTGGGCCTGGCCTGAGCCCTGCTTGAGAGATCAGGGTACTAGAAACAGGAGCAGAGGGAGAAGAAAACTGCCTGTGCTGAAACATGTTTCCTTGTTCATTTATTGTTTCCTTTTTGGGAGGGAGAGTTCCCTGCAAGGCCCCTTCCCCAGCTGGCGAGGGACAGGATGCCTTGGCGGTCGGTAGTGGAGACTGGAGCGTCTACACGCCCGGAGGGGAGCACACAGGCCTAGTCAGTCAGCTACGCGGGGGACACCTTCCGAGATGGCCGAGAGGGTGCCATCTGCCCAGCAGCCCGGTGCGCTCTGCGGAGGGCAGGGGGCTCGGGCACGACAGCAGCAGAGGAGAGGACGGAGGCCTGCAGGCAGCCACGCGGTGGATGTACATTCAAGTGTGAGGTGACCCTTGGGGCGGGAGGGGCCGCGCTCGGCCGCCCGGGAGCCTGGGGCCGTAGGGGCTGCTGGCTGCGCCCGGCCGGCCGGGTTTCTCCGAGGGTCTGTGGATTGACACTGGTTCTCTTCGTAAAAAAATAAAATTAAAAAAAGCAGCATGTCACGCCCTTGGTGACCGTGGTGGCCTGGTAGTTGAGAGGTCCTGCCTGGCTGGCTGGCTGCGCCTGCGGACGGGCGAGGGCGGGGCTGTGACGCCGCTCCCCTCCCCCACCTGCCCCGCACCAAGCTCCGAGCTCCGAGCAGCGAGCAGCGGGGCAGGAGGGACGACGCTCCCCGTGTGAAGTGTGGCTGTGAGGGCGCTCGCAGCCCGGGGCGGGGAGGGGGCAGCGGCAACGTCCGGTAAAAAGTGTCCGAGGTTCAGGAGCGGAGGGCCCGGCGGGTGTCAAGGCGCCTCTGTCCGCGGCGGCGCGGCTTCATTTGGTTTCCTGGTGCTGTGGTCCGGCCGGCAGGCGGACAGCGCCTAGCTCCCGTAGTGCATGGTGTTGGTCGGGATGGACATGGGGGACGCCATGGAGATGGCCGGGCCGCCCATGGTGAACTGGCTGTTGGCCGCGTAGTGGGCGCTGGAGCCGCCGCCGCCACCCTGTGCACCTGAGGAGCCTGTGGGGCAGGCAGAGGCACTGAAGGCCATGCGACGCCGGCCCGCCCGACCCCCGCAGTGTGAGCGCCGTGGGGCCGCACGCTCCCTCGCCCTCTTTACCTTGGACAATCCCTGTGCTCATTATGGAGCCCATCCGGGAGTGGGTGTGATTGACAATCCCTGTGTTGGCTGCACAGCGACAGGCAGGAAGGAAGAAAGGAAGGGAGACGCGTCATGCCCCGGAGCCCGTGGCCCACTGGTGCTCAGGGCAGCTGCGGCTCAGCACGGGAGGGGCTGGTGCAGTGCGACAGGGAGACAGAGAGCAGCAGGGAGGAAGAGGTGCCACGCGACAGTGGTGCCAGAGGACCAAGCACTGATCAGTGGGCAAGCCAGCCACAGCCCTTCCCTGCCCCAAGGCGGTGTCCACCCTGCCAGCCATTCCAGACCATAGGGGACACTCACCTAAGGGAATCAGGTTGTTGTGGCCCACACTGGAGCCACCAGCAATAACACTGCTCAGGTCATAGGCCGTCGGCATCCCTGTGCCCAGAAAGGGAGGCATTAGGGCGGGGCAGAGGACAGCATCCTTGCGGGAGTCCAGTGTCACCCCAGGCCCTGGACTCACCAGCCACAGCCATGCCACTGCTGAGGTTGTAGGTGCTGCCTGTGTTCCACATATTCTCCGAGGGCGATGTGTAGTGTGAGCCCGGTGGGGGCGAGGGCGTGGTGCCTGTGTACCTGCAGCAGATGGAGTGTGGGCAGGGCTGGGCTGTGGGGCCGGGCAACAGGGCCTGCGTACCCCACTCCAACGCCTCCTACCTGAAGAAGGGGTTCTTCAGGTCCAGCAAGTTACTGGACTTGGAGCCCGTCTGGTCCACCTGGGCCACAATACTGATGTCATAGCTCTGTCTGTGGATCAGTGATGCAATGTGAGGCACTGGACCCAGGTGCCCCTGTCTCCCCCAGCCCTGGTGGCAGAGCTCACCTCTTGTTGGCAATGAGCAGACATGTCCCTGAGAGCGTGTCCCCGGCCTTGGCGAAGAGTGGTGACTGGAAGAGGCACCGGACCTGGTACCAGTGGGTCAGGGGCTCCGTTGGGGCCGTGGATAGCCACACAGTCATTCTGTCAGGGAGGGACAGGCACACACTTGACTGGGCTGGTGCCACTACCTGGGCAACCAACTTATCCTCCTGAGCTCTCCCCAAGTGCTGGCCCAGGAAGGTGCCCACTCTGACACTTGTGTGCCATGAGACAAGGACAAGGGCCCATAAGGACAAGTACAAGGGACAGGGAATTGTCCTGTCCCCACCCCACCTCTTGCTCTAGACTTGTTTCCACGAAGCAGCAGGAAGCCCAGGAGCTGCATTCCCCACCTTCCCAGCCCCGGGTCACCTGGCAGGGTGGCAGGGCCTCATTATCACACTCACATGGAGCCTATGAAAGCGACATCGAACCAGAAAGCCAGGCCGTGGACCAGCCCGGAGTGCAGCATGTGGAATTTGAATGGGATTTCTATCCTGCAAGGCAAGAGTAGGGGTTGCTGGAAGCCAGGCAGGCTGCAAGGAGGAGGGTGCAGGGCTGAGCTGAGCAGGAGCAGGCCGGGCGACGGGGTGCGGGGCACTACCTGTGCAAATCTCCTTCTTTGGCTTCTAAGAAGTTCACTGTATACTTGACAGACTTGGCCATCAGAATCCGGATGTCAAATGTGTCCTGGGAGAGACCATAGGTGTGACGGGGCTTCCATCACAGACCAGGGACAAGGGGAGAGCCCTGGAGCTTCCCTCAGGTCTGGCTGTGGCTTTCAGGCCACAGGGCTAAGCCAGCCTGCCCTTCTCAGACATGCTAGGAGTGCAGCACGGCACCAAGGGAGGCAGTGACACATCTGTTCTCAAAGTGACAGATATACACTCGAGATGGCCCTGTGTAACCTGCAGACAGGCACACGTGGGCATGAGCGCCACACGGAAAGCAGCTGAGTGATCCAGCAGTAGCTCCCCTGAAATGACTGTACGTGGAGAAAAACAAGAGGCTTTTTGTGATTCTGTAAGAAAAGAGCTCCGAGAGACATCACAAAGCAGGTTACCGGGTCTGGGATGCTGCTCAGGGCAGAGCACTTACCTGATGTGAAAAAGGCCCTGGCTCCACCCCAGAACCACCAAAAAATCAAAGGAACAGTGCTAACAGCCAAGGGCAGAGCTGCCAACTTTACAGAAACAAACAAAAAGCCAAACCAAGAGGCTGGAGTGGTGGTGGCAAACTCCTAGAATCCCAGCACTTGGGATGAGGCAGGACTGCTGAGTTCAAGGCCAACCTATACTGCCTAGCAAGATCCTGCCTCAAAAAAAAGGGGGCTGACTATTTTACATCAGACTGAGCAAGCTACAAAGAAAATTCAATCAGCTGCTCACAGCATCAGGGAACAGGCTGGCAGCCAAATGCTCACCCTAGCAAGAATGGAAGCTGCTGAGGGCAGCCCTCCTCGCCCCACTCTTGCCCCCAAGGAGGCCTGTCAGTGGCCTCTCGGGTGAGCACAGTAAAAAGGGGGCTCTGTGCATCAGACCGCCAGGGCTCAGGGGCACCAAGACAGGAGGAAATCCGGAAGGCAGATGTGTGTGCGAGGTCACATTTTGGCATGCCCCAGTCCTAGGCCACGAGGTACCCTTGGAGGCCAAGACCACACAGGAAGCTGTCCTAGGAGATGAAAATGCTGAGCCATGATTGGCCATGGGGAATCCGGGGGAGGCGCCTACGAACCTCTGGTCTCCATCCCCACGCCAAGGGTTGAATGTGTAGCCTAGTGGCAAAGCACCTGTCTAGTACACACATGTCCCTGGGTCCCCATACCCCCCAAAAACAAAACAAAACCCAAGAATAAGACTTGCAAAAAGTACTACTGCAGGCCAGCCCTAATACAGTGGCTGTCCACATGTGGTCCTGTGCAGCATACCTAAAAGCTCAAGACCATGTTTATGTTTTCTGCTTCTTTTTAAAGGCAAAGTCTTACTGCGTATTCCAGACTGCCCTCAAACTCGCCAGGATTCTCCTGCCCCAGTCTCCCAAATGATGGAATTACAGGTGTGCAACTTGCCCACCACACAGTATTTTCTGCCTTTTTACCCTTTTGACTGGAGGCAAGAGCAGAGTTCAGCTGTCCTCTACTGAGCCAGACATTAAAGAGAATTGTAAACTAAGAAACACTATTTTTAGGGCCGGGGAGATGGCTCAGTAGAATAAGCGCTTCCCTGGCAAGCACAAGGGCCTGAGTTCAATCCCCGGCTCTGCCAAAAAAAAAAAAAAAAAAAAAAAAAAAAAAAGAAACACTATTTTTACTCAAATTTTATTTGTAAAGCTTCATTTTCATAAAAAGTACTACTGATATTAACATGTAATGGGCTTTATTATTATTATTATTATTATTATTATTATTATTATACAAGGTTTCACTGTGCAGTCCAAGCTGGCCTCAAACTCCAGGTGATCCTCATGCCTCAGCCTCCCAAGTGCTGGGATAATAGGCGTGCACCACCAGTCTCAGCTTTTTGTTTGTATTTTAGGGAAGGCTCTACAGGTTATTCTGGGTCTCACTACTAGATGCATTCATAGTGATTCTCCTGTTTACAGCCTCCCAATCATGTGCTGAGATTAGAGGTGTGCGCCACCACGCCCAGCCCCACCCAGTCTCAATCACCACCAAGTCTCAATCAATGTCTCAGTGTGCCCCGGAGGTGGGGCCCACACAGCTGGTCAGAGGATCGAATCCCTGGCCCCTTTAATCCAAAAAAGTTGATGCACAGCTGTGGTGGCTGAGTGGTTAAGGCACTGGACTCAAAAAAGTTGAGAAGAATTTTTTTTTTTTTTTTTTTTTTTTTTGCTGGCTCAGGCTGCCTTAAGGGCAGGTCTGGTAAGGCATGTGGGGCTGGGGATTGAACTGTGGTATCCTGCACCTGACTGCGTTTGCATAAGCAGGTGCTTTAACAACTGAGCTAATGGGCAGCTCCCCCGCAAGCTATTATTTTAAAAACTGATAAATTTAAAAAAATTGATAAACTCACAATTTTAAATGTCTTCATGTTAGTTCTATTTTTTTTTTTTTTTTTTTGGTGGAACCAGGGATTGAACTCAGGCCCTTGTGCTTGCCAGGCAAGTGCTTATTCTACTGAGCTATCTCCCTGGCCCCTTCCTGTTAGTTCTTAAGCCAATAGATACTGGTCTGTCATATCAATACACTACATGGGATCAAAAGGACCTTGGGACCCTTGACCTTTAGGGTTGTAAAGGAGTGGTGAGAACTGCTGCCTCCCAAGGAAATGGGGCAAACAAAGATCTAAAACACCTGCCAGGCCTGGGTTCCTCTATCTGTAGCAACTGCCCAGAGAACATCAAAGCCCTGGAAGGGGAGAAACCCCCAGAGCTTCTGCAGTGTTTAGTACTGGCCTTCAATAATCAGGCACCAAGAGACTGAGCTGCAAGACCAGTACCCAAGCCAAGCATGCATGCACCGCCAAGTGCCACCGCATGCCGGTCATCTCAGCAGTACTCTGGGAGGCAAAGGCAGAAGGAATGTGAGTTCAAAGCCAGCCTGGACAGTTAAGCAAGGTCCTGTCTTAGAGTAAAGGTCCTGGGTTCAGTCTCCAATTCAAAACAAAACAAAAAACAAAAAAACCAGCCCACACGGAGTTATGTGGCACTACCCCACACTGAAGTGATGACCTCTACATTAACATAAAAACAAAGTGGGGGGCTGGATTGTAGCTCAGCAGCAGCTCAACCTTTCCTGGCATGTGCAAGGCCCTGGTCCTATTCTCAGCACCCAGGGAGAAGAGATTTCACAGGAGACTTGGATGGTATAAACCAACCGGGCCTGTACACACGCAGCCCCAGCCACACAGGAGAACAAGGCAGAGCAATCACTCAAGCCCCCGCTAGGCAGCATGGCCAGACCTCACCTCAGAAAGAAAGCAAAACCAAAACATCAAAACTGACCAAAATGGGACTGGAGAGACAGTTCTGCGGTTTAAGTGCCTACTTGGCAAGCACAAGGACCCAAGTTTGATCCCCGGTACAGCATGCTGGGCTGGTCCCAGAACTGGGCATGATGGCATATAGCTGTTAACCCAGTGCTGCAGCAGCTAAGACAGGAGGATCACTATAAGTCCAAGCTGCCCTGTATCGTAATAATAATATGACCAAAATGAAATTCCAGACCTGAGAAATAACCAAAATTAATAAGGAAAGCCAGGTGTGCTGGCACATGTCTATAATCCAAGCAGAAGGCACGAGGAATGTAAACGCCTCGGGAGACTATCTCAAGGTTTTAAAAAGGGCCAGGGTCAGGCATGTTGGTGCACACCTGTAATCCCAGAACTCCGGAGGCTGAGGCAGGAAGAATGACACAAGTTTGAGTCCAGCCTGGGCTACATAGTTCAAGGCTGGGCCCTGTCTCAAAAGAAAAAATTTAAAACTAAACAACAACAATAGCAAAAAAGGTGGGGATGTAAATGAGTGTAGAGACCCTGGGTTCCACACCCAATAGTGGAAAAGAAAGAAAAAAAAAAGAAAGAAAAGCACTTTAGATAGACACTGGGCCATAGATCGCTCATAGCTCAGTGGTCTAAGAGTCTGCCTAGGCAAGCACAAGACCTGGCTTTGATCCCCAGTACAACATGCTGTACTGGCCCTACCCCGGGCATACCAAATCGGCTACTAAGACTTGGCTGCCTGTAATCCCAGCATTGGGGAGGTTGAAACAGGTGGATCACTATGAGTCCGGGCTGCATAGCGAGATCCTGTACCAAATACATAAAAATTAAAAATAAACATTAGATAGACACAGTGAAACAGGAAAACATGACAATGAGCCAGGTGCAGTGGCACAGGGCTGTCATCTCAGCTACTCTGGTGGTGGCTGCAGCAGGAGCATTATAAGTTTGAAGGCAGGCAGTGTGGGCAACTTAATAGACCTTTCTCAAAATAAAATTCTCAAAAAGTACTCAGGCTGTACCTGTTTAGCCTATGTGAGGCCTTGGGGGAAAAAACCCTCAAAAAACATTAAAAAACAAAAATGAAAGAATAACTCTCAGATAATGAGAGAAAAATAGAAATTATGGAACAGCATAAAAATCATCTGAGACGACAGGCCGGGAAATGGCTCAGTATTATAAGTGCTTGCCTGGCAAGCGCAAAGGTCTGAGTTCAAATCCCTGGTTCCGAAAAAAAAAAAAAAAAAAAATCTGAGACAGGGGAAAGAGACCTCCTATACACATCAACAGAACCCTAGAAGGAGAACGAGTTGGGCAGACTAGTATTTAAGGGCTTCTGAGATTCCCTGAACCAGGGAAGACTCTAAGGGGACAGAAAGTGACAATGAATCCTAACTTGAAACACAGGATTCAATTATGTGCTACTTTCTAGAAACAAGCCTTAAAAAGGACACAAACAGGTTGAAAATAGAACAGAAACATAAAGATTAACCAAGAGAAAGTCAGTGTTGTACAGCTCAACTCTGAGGAAAACATTTGGGCTTTCTTAAAGGCCTGGTGGGTGACACGCACCTGTAAGCCCAGCACTCTCAGAGGCCAAGCCTAGTCCCAGCACTGAGCAAGACCCTGTCTCAAAATAAAACAGAATTAGGGCCGGCCAGATAGCTCAGCAGACTTAAGTGCCTGCTTAGGCAGAACACAGCGGCCTTGGTTTGATCCCATACAGGACTGAGATGGTGACTGAGACAGCGTGGTGGCACTGGCCTGTAATCCCAACACGTGGGAGGCTAAAAACAGACGGGTCCCATCTAGTAGTGAGACCCTGTACTAAAAATATTAAAAAAAAAAAAAGAAAGAAAAAAGAAAAAATCCTGCCCTGCTGGCCCTGTCCCAGGGGCACACTGAGATGGCAACTGAGACTGGGCATGGTGGTGCAAGCCTGTAATCCCAGCTCTTGGGAGGCTATAAACAGGCGGATCACTATAAATCCAATCTAGTAGTGAGACCCTGAACACTTTGTAGACCCTTCCCTAAAATACAAAAAAATAAAATTAAAAAAGAAAGGATGAGGATGTAGCTCAGTATGAAGGCCCTAGGTTCAATTGCTACTACTGAGGAAAAAGAAAAAAAAAGATATTAAGGCAAAAAATAGTAACAGAAGAGCTATTTCATAATGATAAAGGAGCAATCCAACAGAGAGAGGACAACCCTAAACTATGCACCAAACACAGTATCAAAGAATGTAAGGCAAAAGAAGCATAGCAAACTGGAAAAATGAACAAGTGTACCATTGCACAGATAAAAAAAATTGTAGAGATTTGAGCAACACGATTAACAAACGTGACCTAGCCGCCGTGAACAGAAAACTGCCAGAACGGCCCAGCACACACACACTTCTCAAGTGCACACAGAACTTTACCAAAAGAAGCCATGCCTGGGACCTCAAGTGTTTCTCCACACATGGTGAAGGACCCTGACTACGGCAATGAGGGTAGATCACCACACTGATTATGCTGTATTTTTCAGGAAGTTGGGAAAATGTACGTTTTGACAGTGCACATTTAGGTGTGACCCTTAAGAAGACCCGAGCAAGCTGTTTGCTCCAGGAGGGGGATGGAGCTGCTGGGGCAGAGGGCGGAGGCTCGGCCGTCATGCCCTCCAGGTGAACCGTGCATCTGTGCCATCAGCTCAAAAGCCTTAGTAAATATGATCAACCAACAAATGCAGCCTGCTCCCAGGGTTCCTCTGCCTCCGAAGGGTTCCCATGTCTTGTACCACAGGGTTGTCTTGGCCTCTTGGGAAGAGCGCTCTGTGCAGGCCAGAAGCTGGGGCTCCGAGGGGGCAGGCCCCCTCCTGTCACTTGAAGGGAGCCACACCCAGCAGGGACACCACAGTGCCCTACTCACCACCACAGGCTGCCGAAAATACTCGTCCACAGCAGCGCCCCGGAGAGCCGACAGGTCCACCCCGTGGAAGGACGGCTGGTACCTGCAGAGAGCCCAGCCCCAGCAAGGTCACCAGCAGAGGAAAGGCCAGGTGCCCGGCTGGCCCCTCGAGTGCAGCCCAGTTCTCCAGGTCCTACTGAGGAGGACAAGCCAGAGGAGAGGCGGGGCCACCTGGGGGCTGGAGCCATCCCCACGTGACCCCCAGGGCACACTCACCAGAAGTTGGCCTTAGTGAACTGCTCCATGTAGAGCTGTTCATCCGTGAAGGGTGCCAGGTGGACGTCACCAATGGTGGGAAACATGTTTCCTGGGGCAGGAGCAGGGGTAGGGAGGGGCACTGGCGTCAGGGTGGCACAGCCCACAGGAGTGGACAGAGCTCCCAGAGAGATTTTGGCCTCGGGCTTTCCAGCCTCTCATCCATCCATCCATCCATCCATCCTTTTGTGTTTATGTGACACTGTGCCTACTCTGCTGTCACGCTCAAAGATGTGTGTGTAAGCATGTGTGTGTATGCTGGGCTCTGTTCCTTTGTAAAACCTTTTGGACTTGTGAACCATGGATCTACATATCTATTCCAAGATAGCAGTAAGGGGAACCATCCAATCAGATTGGCTTGTTAGGGCTCAACTCATCCACTGACAGCTCTGGTCCCGCTGACTGTCCCCTTTCGTCCCTAAGAATGTGAGGCTGGCAGGAGGGGTCAATCAGAGCCGACCTTGGGCACACCCAGGGAGGAAGGCCAAGCAGGCGCTCTGGGCTGGGAAAGGCTTAGCTGCAACGCTGTCGCCAGGACTCCCGGCTCCAGCACAGATCCGTGGCCAGCAGGGTAGGCGGCTCAGCCATGCTAGCTCAGTGTATGGCCTCAAAGTGGCAGGAAGCAAGGGTCCTCATCTGTCAGTCAACGAACAGATGCGCCAGGGCTCTGGAGTTTACACCTTCTCTGGGACAGCAGCTGGCCTCCAGATGTGGACCACCCCACAATCTTTTGTGCAGGGAGGGAAGGGGGCCCCATCAGACTTGCAATACCCAGCCACAGCCCTGGCGAAGGGGACAAGACTGGCACAGCAGGGGGTGTTCCACTTTGGCTCCAGGGTCCACACCAGGCTACCTGCCTTGGGGAGCTGGTGGTATCACAGGAATTTGCCTAGCCCAGAGGCTCCTCGGCTCCTGCAGGCCAGAGAGTGAGGGGGCAGACACTGCCCTGGATACTTTTTTTTTTTTTTTGGCAGAACAGGGGATTGAACTCGGGCCCTTGCGCTTGCCAGGGAAGCACTTATTCCACTGAGCCATCTCCCCGGCCCCTGCCCTGGATCCTGAGCAGGCTGCAACTAGGGTTGCTCCCAGCCTGGCTGGCACCTAACCTCACAGCCCATGAGGGGCCCCCTCTGCTGGCAGCCAATCCTGCAAGCTCAGCCCCAACAGGGAAGGATGGGAGGGAAGTAGATCTGGGCCTAGTGGTGTAAGCCTATAATCTCAACACTTGGGAAGCTGAGGCAAGAGGATCCTAGGTTCATGTCCAACCTGAGCAACTTGGGGATTTAGTAAGGTTCACCTTGGGAAAAAAATAAATAAAAGCTAAGAATGTAGCTCAGAGCAAAGGCTCTAGGTTCAATCCATAGCAAGGGGGAAAATAAAAGAAGAAGAACGTGAGGAAAAGTCACTAACAGGGACAGCCTCAAGCAGATACACATCCTGGGGGTGGGACACAATGGTGGGGAATGGCAGCCACCTCCACCTCCAGGAACACGGCCCATGGCAGGTCCCCCAGGACAGAGAACTCCTGTGGGAGCTTCTCACACACTCATGAGCCTGGCGCACACCCCTCGCCCCCATCCCAGTCAGCCTGCTTCTGAGCTCGACCACGGCCACTGCCCTGGCTGGGGCACTCCCTCGCTCATGCCTGCACACGCACACGCATACCCACCCTTTCTTGCCACATGCAGCCAAAGTTCAGTGGGCAGATGTACACAGTTGCCTGGTGATGGTTCATACCCAGACACAGTGACAGGCTGGCCTAGTGCCAGGTGGGCCTGCCAGACTGCTCGTGGTCTCACCCCTCACACACAAACGTGCTCATGTGCCTCACCCATGTAGGCACATGTGCCCGCCTGCCCATGCCCACCGAGGGGGCTGGCTCTCTGAGGTCTCCAGGAAGCCGCGTAAGTGGGTGGGTGAGGACATGTCTGGCCCAGTTTGAGTCCTGAGGCTCCTAAAGCCATCACCAGGTATGGGAAAGGGGACAGACAGGGAGCAGGGGAAGGCCCAGACTCCGCCCAGGCTACTGACACAGGCAAGCAGGAAGTGAGGTCACCATGGGCCACTGGTCCAGCAGCTGCTGAGTGTGGCCTCGACACTCACCACTGGGCTTTAGGTACTTCTTGGCGTGGAGGTAGCTCTCAAGCATGCGCTCATTGAAGAGCATATAGCCCATGGGCTCCGAGATGATAATGTCCACCTGCTCAGGGAGCGAGACCTCCTCCACCTTGCCGGGGATGACCACAATGCGGTCCATCAGGTTGTTGCTCTTGACCAGGACCTGCAGGCAAGCAGCAGGGTCATGGGGTCTGTGCACCTAACTTGATGGCCCCCTGGGCGGGCCTCTGGCTCCTCTGGGCACCCAAGCCCCAGCTCTGGCCTCTTCCATGTGTGGTGGTCTAGCACTTCCAGCAAGTGGCAGACCTGGTCATCCACCCTAACAGGGTCTGCTGCTGGGAGCAGAGATGGGGAGTCAATTCTACATGCGTGACTGACACTGCAGCTGAACCCCACAACCTGCTGAGTCCAGTACTGGAACTTGTGCTTGGGACACAACTGTAACAGGAAAAGTACCTCGAATTTGAGGGGGCTCAGGACAATGTCTGTGATAGACTGGAAGAGATGAGGTCACCAGGGAGAGGGCAGCTAAACAAACAGAAGTCAGCTCAGGCCAAGGGACACCTGGCAGCTACAGAGGGCAGATGCTGTCCCCAGTGGTATAGAGACAACAGGAAGCCACGCTGGCCTGTGCGCCCCTAGAGGAGTCTAACAGGGTCTTGGGGATCCCCCTGGCGGGGGGTGGGGGGGCTAGAAGGACCGTGGCCAGGGCAGGAAAAGGAAGCATTTCCACTGTTCATTACTTGCAGCCTTCCAATTTTGAACCTTGTGAATGAATGTTTCAGCAGAAATTAGGAAAAAAAAAAAAAAAAGTAAAAAGCAGATCACAACAGAAACACAAAATGAAACACTGCTTTTACCTGCACTGGACACAGGGAGGCGGGGTTCAGAGAAGCCAGGCATATACCCCACAGGTCTCCCTGAAGCACAAGGCCTCAGTGTCCCAAGCTGTTCCTGGCCTTAGATATAAAGTGGTGGTGGTAAGCCCCAGCCTCCCTACAGCACATGGCTTTAGAAACAAGGCCCTGAGGCCAGGCCTCCTGGAGGCTCAAGGTGGGTACCAAGAGTAAGGACAAGGCACCCTGGGGCACCAGGGCACTGACCTCGGCGTGCTGGGCCATGGTGCTGGCTTCCACTGCATAGATTTTCCTGGCTCCAGCTTGGGCAGCGAAAAACGACAGGATCCCAGAGCCACAGCCGACATCGAGCACGATCTGGAAATGGTAGGCATGAGAAGCGCTGACCCCAGGCACCAGGTGTGACCCGATGCAGCGCACACCCACACACCTAGCAACATGTCAGCAGTGACTGTGCATCAACTACACGACGTTTCTAAGTTATAAGACTAACAAGAACAGTGAAGAATCTAAGGAGGGCAGGGAAGAGCCAGGGGGCGGGGGGGGGGACGACTGACATTTGTAAGGACCCAAGAAACTGGTGAGAGGCACCCGGGAAAGACACCCAGGGAAGGTGGGGAAGGTGGGGCGAGTGGAGGAAAAAGCCCAGGACCAGGATGGCTGAGCTGAGGGCGGGGCCTCAAGCAGGAGGCCGCCCTTAGCACCATGCATCAGCAGCACACGGCCTGAAGGGCAGAGTGCAGGTTTAGGGGCTCTGCGGCCAAGCAAATAGGCAAGAGCCAGAGGGAAAGTGCAAGCTCCCAACTGGTTCAAAAGAAGAAGAGTGCTGGGCCAGGGGAAAAGAAGGGAGAAGACAATGCAGTTAAACTGGGCAAGATGACCCCTGGCAGCTACAGAGCAACCTGGAAGGCTGAGGCAGGGGGATCACAGCTTTGTCCTGGGCAGCTTAGGAAGACCCTCTCCCAAAATAAAAATTAAAAGGAAGGGCCAGGCGTGATGGTGTATGCCTGTAATGCCAACCTGTCATCCTAGCACTTGGGAGGCTGAAGCAGAAGGATTGTTTCGAGTTGAGACCAGCCTGGCTACAAAGTAAGCTCAAGGCCAGCCTGACCTGCATAGCGAGACCCTGTCTCAAAAACATAAATAAATTTTAAAATATTTTTATTTATTTTAAAATATTTTTTTTTATTTATTTAGTACAGGATCCCACTATATAGCTCAGACTCACAGTGATCCTGTCTCAGCCTCCCCAGCACTGGGCTTACAAGCATGCAGTACCTGGATCAAACTCAGGTCCTTGTGCTTGCCAAGAAGGCACTTTGACCACTGAGCTATCTCCCCAGCCCAAAAAAAACAAAACAAATAAATGGAAGGGCCAGGATGTAGCTCAGAGGCACAGCACCTACCTAGCAAGTGAGAGGTTTGACTTCAATTCCCAGTACTAAAAAAAACAAACTAAAAGGAACTGGGCCTGTGGTCCCAGCACTCAGGAGGTGGAGGCAGGAGGATCACTATGAGTTCAAGCCTGGGCAAGAACGTATCTCAAAACAAAACAAAACAAAACAAAACAAAAACCAATCATGGTGACACACACCTGTAATCCCAGCACTCAGAAGGCTGAGGCAGGAGGATCATTTTGAGTTGAAGACCAGCCCAAGCTACAAAGTGAGCTCAAAGCCAGCAAGAACTGCACAGCCACCCTATCTCAACAAAACAAAACAGGGGCTAAAGCTGGGCATAGTGGCACACAACTATAATCCCAGCACTCGGGAGGCTGAGGCAGGAGAAATCTCTTGTCTTTGAGGCCAACCTACTACACTGCAAGTTGAAGGCAGCCTGAACTACATATTGAGACTCTGTCTCAATTCCCAATAGTAAGAAATAAAGGAAAACGCGTTTAACACCCCTGACCTACAAAAGCTTAGCCTGCTGACTTCCACCATGCTCGGAACACTTAAGGGGCCCTTTGTTAGCCCGGGACTCCAACAGCGAGCCTGATTTCAGGAAAGTGTTGACCATGTCCTGCAGTGTATGAGATACTGGTGAAAGCCGAAAACAGAGGATCTGTGTGGAGACACTGACACAGACAGCACTGCGCGCCACCACATCTAGACATCAGAAGATGGGGACCATCTGGGGACATCTGGGCCACTTGCCATCTTTTTAATCATGACTGCATACTGCTTGGTTGCAGTAAAGGCTCTAGCACATGTGACAGCCTGGGCTCATCCCCGTGGGGGAAGGGACAGGATCAATTATGGTCCCGCCCTCAGCCCTCAGCCACATCCCAGGAAGTCCAGAGACCTAAACACGCAGTGGTGCCTCCTTTCCCACACTCAGCCATGCATGCACTGAGCGGCGTTGGGAGAGTGCCTGAGGAGGTCAGAGGATACCGTTTGCCATTTTGTTGTTGTTGTTGTTTTTTGGTGGAACCAGGGATTGAACTCAGGCCCTTGTGCTTGCCAGGGAAGTGCTTATTTTACTGAGCCATTTCTCTGGCCCTTTTTTTTGTTTGTTTTTTGAAACAGGGTTTCACTCTAGTTAAGGCTGGTCTTGAACTGAGAGTCCTCCTGCAACCATGCACTCAGGCATCCTGGCCTGTGTGAGGCTACAATCTGGTGACTTGATTCCTGGCTCATCACTCCATCCCTGAGGGCCACAGAAAAGACATTCCCTTTCCCATGACAGGACACAGAAACTGTTCTTCTTGTCTTTCCATCTTGAAAGTGGCTATAAAAAGATTGTGACTCAGCTGGGTGTGGGTACAGACCTATAATCCCACCATTTGCAAGGCTGAGACAGGAGGACTATCAGTGCAAGGCCAGCCTGAACTACACAGTGAAACCCTGTCTCAAAAAGAAAAAGAAAAAAGGATATTCTCTGACCTCACTCTAGAGGGCCCTGCACTTGCCGAGGGAGGGGGCTGCCATCTGGAGGGGGGCCTTGCTGGGTGCAGAAAAGCATGAGAAACCCAGAGGACAGCTGCCCAAGCGGAGAGGGCTCCCACATCCCTTCCAAGCCCTCTCCCCACACCACTTTTCATCAGCGGCCTTTGGAATCCTTTACTGTGAAGCAGAAAGTGAGTTGCCTGCACACTGTGAGCTGCTTGAACAGAAGAACTGAACTCAAAGAGTACGTGGAGCCCTGATTTAGAGCCCCAGTTAGTCCTGGGACAAAACCACCTGGGGCTGCAGCGTGGCTTCTACCATGTGAGCGCGCACATGCGCATGAGTATGTTGGGGCTGGTGTCCACTGCTGGAGAGCTAAATGCTTCCTTACAGGGAGTGCTCCCTCACTCAGAGGTCTATGCTAGGGCCGAGGAGATGGCTCAGTAGAATAAGCACTTGCCTGGCAAGCACAGGCTCCTGAGTTCAGTCCCCAGTACCACAAAAAAAAAAAAAAAAAAAAAAAAGTCTATGCTAGCTGGGCATGGGGTGCACACCAGTCATTCCAGCACCTGAGAGTCTGAGGCAGGAGGATCTTACAAGTTCGAGACCAGCCTAGCCTACAAAGTGAGTTCAAGGTTGGCCTTAGCTGTGTAGCGAGACCCTTTCTTAGAAAAAGACAAAAAGGGGGTTAGACGGGGCACTTAATAAAGTCATCTCAAAGAAAACTTGCGAGGAGAGACCTTAAACTAATGGCAACAACCTTTTGGAGAGAAACAAGAGAGGCCTTTCCTATGATACTGCACATATTGAAGAGGTTTTCTTTTTGCAATCAGAAAAACATGAGATAATATCATTAAGCAAACACAGAGATGAGAAGCAGGGCAACAGGGCTGGTGCCCGCCACTCGGGTCACCTTGTCCTTGAAGTCGGTGTGGTTCTGCAGGATGGCTCGCTGGTAGGTCCCTGTCCGCACGTAGTCCTGCATCATGTTCTGCTGCTGGGACAGGTAGCCATAAAACTGGAACAGAGACACACCAATGGCACGGAGCACCCAGGTGACGCTCAGCCGAGACCTAGCCGCCTCGCAGGGGGATGGTCATCGTGGGCTTCCATCTTCCAGGGGAGGCGGCCACCCTCTGCAGGCCCAGACCCCACTGGCACCAGCTGCCAGCTGCTCAGGGGACGGAGCAACGGCCTGAGGGGCAGCCTCAGGAAGGTCACCAGCAGCACTGTGGCTCAGGGACACAAGCAGCTGCCCCCTGGAGCTGGAAGCCACCCAGGCTACAGTACGCTTTGCCACAGGTGGTGTTTTGGCATCAGGGCCATCTGCCCCAGCTTCAGGGCCCCAAAGAGGAGGAGGATCAGGTGGGCCAGAACCCTAGAGCTCAGAGCAGCAGGCAGGTGAGGTGCGGTGTCTCTCTGTAAGACAACAGGCGATCGGGAGGCAGCGTGGCACCTGCAGGGCCACAGGCTTTGGCATCAGGCAGACCTGGCTTCCCATCTCGGCTCTGTTGCATAAGAGCTGTGTGACTTGGGGCAAGTCACTTAACCTCTCTGAGCCTCAGTTTTGTCATCTGTAAAATGGGACAATAACAACACTTACCTCCTCGAGTTGTTGGGAGAGTCCTAGTGCTTCTGGGCCCAGAAGAGCTCAGAGCGTGCCTGGCGCACAGTGGGGATCAGGACAGTGCAACAGTTCTGTCCTTGCTCAAGATGCCTAGGGCCTGGGCTTTACCCACACTCAGATCCTTCCAGCAACCCTCTCAGGTGTCACAAATGAAGAAACTGAGGCCCAGCAAACAGAGGACACTTGTCCAAGGCCATGCAGCCAGTAAGGGACAGAGCCAAGACAGGACCCCAGGTGGGCCTGCTTGAGCTGGTCAGCCTCCTGCAGGCAGGCAGGTGGGATGGGTCCCCAGCGGCAGGCGCTGCCTACCTGGAAGTACTGCACGGCTGAGGACTCCTCTGTGCGCTCACTGAACACCGACCGCTCCAGCGTGTGGCCCCGGCACGTTTTTAGGATGTTGTAGAAGGAACAGAAATCTGCAACAGGGATGCTAGGTCACGAGGCTGGAAGCAACCTGCCCATCAGACCAGGCGGCATGCGTGTCCATCACAGGGCACCATCGGCTGCACACCCTGGCTTTTTCCAGGGTGTGTGGCAGCCTGTGTGGCTCAGTGCGAGATCCTCTCTCCCAACAATGTTCACATTTAAAAGAAAAGGGGGTGAGAGTACAGATTTAAATACTGTGCTTGCATCCCCTGTGGAAGGCCTGGCCTCCAAATAAAAGTAGAAAAAAAAGAACACATGCCTGTAATCCCAGCACTTGGAGGCTGAGACAGAAAGACTGTTGTGAGTTTGAGATCAGCCTGGGCTACAAAGTGAGCTCAAGGCCAGACTGACCTAAATACACAGCGAGACCCTGTCTCAAAATAAAAACAAAAACAACCAACAACAACAAAAAGAAGCCAGGTGTGGTGGCACACACCTGTCATACCAGCACTTGGGAGGCTGAGGCAGGGGAATCACCAAGAGTTGAGACCAGTGTGGGCTACACAGTGAGTTCAAAGCTATGAACTTCATAGTAAGACCCTATCTAGAAAGGAAGGAAGGAAGGAAGGAAGGAAGGAAGGAAGGAAGGAAGGAAGGAA
>NW_004524626.1:11379350-11405700 GCF_000260255.1 Octodon degus
TGGTGCTGGGGGATCGAACCGCGGTCCCTGTGCTTTGCCAAGCTTGTTTCAAGTAGGTGCTTTAGACCACTGAGCCATCTCTCCAGCCCTGGAGTTGTTTTTATTTTTGTTTTTTCAGGTTTTTTGAGGCAAGGTTTACTATATAGTGCAGGCTGGCCTTGAACTTGCTTATGTACTCCATGCTGCCCTCAGACTCATTGTGACCATCCTGACTCAGCCTCTGGAGTGCTAGGATTATAGGCATATGTCACCATACCCAGCATTTCTCTCTCTCTCTTTTTTAATGTATTTAGCACAGGGTCTACAGGGTCTCACTACACAGATCAGACTCATAGTGATGTTCCTGTTTTCAGTCTCCCAAGTGCTGGGATTACAGGCATGCACCACCACGCCCAGTCTCAAGGGCCTCTCAGCTCACCCTGGGGGCAGGGCTGGTACAGAACCCAGGGATCGAACCTTGGCCACTGCGGTTTGCCTAAGCAGGCTCTTTAATCCACTGAACTATCTGGCCAGCCCTCTCTTTTTAACTATGAATCTAGACAGATTATCACAGTCTGTTTCCTCTTATCTTTGAACACTTTATTTTTAATGATACAGCCTGCCATTGGCAAGCAGGCCACATGTTTACCACCACTGCTCTATAGACTGCACTCTTCACTCTATATATATACATCTGTGATAAAATTTAACCCTACAAATAGATAAAATTACTCTGTCAATTAAATTTGGGAGGAGGGTTGTGTGGTAGTACAAGCTTGTAATTCCAGCTATTCAGGAGGCTGAGGCAGGAGAATCAAAAGTTGAGGTTCGCCTGTGCAACTAAGTGAGACCATGTCTTAAAATAATAAGAGCCATAGTTCAGGGGTGGAGCACCCTGAGGTTCAAATCCCCAGGAATGAGGAAGAAGCAGTTTAACTTGTGGAAATAGGGACCTACCTCGTTTGTGTACACAGAGAAAGGGCTGCAGGGTCTGAGGAGAGCTGCTCATGAGCCAGGCTCCCGTCAGCTCACCCCCACCCAGCCCACCTCCATGTGGCCACCCCTCAGGCCCTGTGTGCCCACCTGCATCCCCGGAAGTAGGGCTGCTGAAAACCTTCCAGGGGCTTCTCAATGCTCGAACTCCACCCCACAGGCTATGAGACAGGGCCAGGCACTAGGCTGGGGATCACTTTTGGGGGCAAGGGTTGAACCTCAGAGGATACCAAGGACCCAATGACAACAGAGGTTTTGTTCCAAGCAGCAACAATATACTCTTACCAGGGCCATGTTTCCACACAGGACTATAATAATAATAATAATAATAATAATAATTATTATTATTATTATTATTGTGTGTGTGTGTGTGTGTGTGTGTGTGTGTGTGTGTAACTGGGGATCAAACTCAGGCCTTTGCGCTTGCCAGGCAAGTGCTTATTCTACTGAGCCATTTCCCCAGCCCCTATTATTATTATTTAACATTGTCATTATTGTGTGTAGTGGTGGTTGGTTTGGGGTTTTTTTTTGGGGGGGGGGGAAGGGCCTACAGGGTGTTCAGGGTTTCATACCAGACCAGACTCGAGTGATCCTCCTGTTTATAGCCTCTCAAGAGCTGGGATTACAGGCGCGCGCCACCACACCATCTCACTTGCTGTCTCAGGGCGCCCCGGGGGCAGGGCCAGCACGACAGGACCAGGGGATCGAACCCTGGGCCCCTGCTTCTGCTTGCAGGTGCTTTAATCTGCTGGGCTATTTGGCTGGCCCTATGTAGCGGTTGTTAAGAGACATTTTCACAATGTTGCCCAGGTTGGCCTTGAACTTCTGGGCTCAAATGATCCTCTCCTCTCCACCAGGACAATGGTTTTAAACTGGGTATGGTGGTGCAGGCCTGTAACTGAAGCACTTGGGAGGCTGAGGTGGGGATCGCCCCAGTCCAAGGTCATCCTGGGCTCCACAGTATAAGGTGAGGCCAGCACAAACTACACAGTGAGACCCTACCTCAAAAAAACAAAACAAAAAACCCCTCAGCATGACAGTTTTGACAGTGGTACCTGGTGACTGCCTGGCAGCCCCCTTCCCAGCTCCAGCCCTCTAGGCTCAAGGGCTAAGACACATACCATTGGGAGTGGCGAACTGGATGAGGACGCTGTTGCAGCCCAGCGTGATGATGAAGGACTGCTTGCCCACACGGCTGCACTCCGTCTCTCGGGACACGGAACACTTGAACACACACACGTCTTCATCTGGGACACACAGAAGCACGTGAGCAGTAGCACCTTGCTGGCTGCATTGATTTGAGTCTGAGTCCCTGCCACCCTCCTTCTCTGTCCCCTGGGAACCCCAGAGACTTCCATGGTGCCACGAAGCTACTCTTAGAGGCCCACAAACCAGTTCTCGCCTGCCTCAGCCACACAAGGGACAGGGAGGGGCCAATCAAGCAACATGTTCAATGGGGAAGGACCAGGCACTGAAGTGGCCGGGCCCTATCCACAGGGAGACGCGGACAAGAGATGACAACCATATCAGGGCCACAGCATCACCGAGACTGGGAGGCCCACAGGGCCCAGGTGAGAGAGAAGGGCACTCGTTCAGCCCTTTGCTGTCCCATGGGGACCCAAGCCTTTTCACTCAGACTTGTGTGTGCAGACAATGCACCTGGCCCTGGAGGACATATGACTTGGCTTCTGTCCCCAAGCCCCTCTAACTGCATGTACAGGGATCACTGAGCCTCCCTGAGCCCTGGTTTTTGCATGTGCCTAATGGGGCTGATGGTGAGGCAGAGGACAGCGGCTACAATACGCGCTTGGTCGCAGGTAGAGCACACAGGAAGCCCTGCGTCCCGTGCCTGTCGCAGTGGCCATACCAGTCACCCATTTAACAAGTGTGCAGCGCACCACCCACGCCACAGGATGGGACAGCGCCCCAGTGATGCAACAAAATCATCATGGAGGAGGTCCCCTGTCATGCTGCATTCTGACAGCCATGACACCTGTGTAGTAATCTTGATAAAATGCTGCCTTTGGTCCTATCCTAAGGGGCACAGAGAATGGCAGACTGCAGTGTTTGCAAGACAAGTGGACTGGTCTCCCAGAAAGGCAATGTCAAGAGCGAGAAGACTGTGGGGAGCTAAGCTGCGGGGGGCACACAGGCACAGCCCAAATGCTGTGCAGATGCTGGCCAGGGGCCTTGCAAGGAAAGGACTTAAAAACTAGTAAAGCACAACTGGGGCAATATATGGACTGGATATGGGGCAGTGGGGGGTCAAGTGGACATGAGTCCTCATGGTGGCCTTCAGAAGGCCTTGATCTGAAAAGATACGCAGAGCAGTCACAGCAAATTCAGGCGATAGCTGCTGCTTGCTTCCAAACATCTCAGCAAATACCAACAAAGGAAATGCAGGGAGAAGTGTAAGTGCAAATGTGGGTATGAAAAACAAATCCAAGAGGTCGGCCACATGTTCAAGGCACGTCTAGGAACTTTACAAGAACTTGTCTCAAATTTTTAAAAATTAAAAAAATTTTAAAATGGACTAGGGATGTGAAGGACCTGGATTCAATATCCCCAGTATAGCACTGAAAAACAAAAAAGGTTCCAATCATCGAGTAGTCAAAATATCCTGGGACACAAACAACCAGGATGAAGGATTCACACTTCAAAGGTAACCAAACAGTGCAGTACTGGTGAAAGAACAGACCTGGGAAATAGAATTCGGAGTCCAGAAATAAACCCATTTATGGTCAATTGATTTTCACCATGGATGCCAAGAATACTCAATGGAGTAAGAAGATTCTCTTCAATGAAGGGAGCTGGGACAACAGGAAATCCACTTGGAAAAGAATGAGCCTGGATCCCTGCCTCGCACCCTCACACCTGGAACAGGCTGGATCCGTAGTTCAGCCATAAAGTGACTCCCTGGCATGTTCAAAGTCTAATCCCCAGCAGCAGAAAAAACAAAAGCAAAAACTCCTCTGCCGGGATCAATGACCTAAATATAAAAAGCAAGACTCTCAACAGCTTTAGAGGAGAGCGCAGGGGAAATCTTGGTGACTGGCTTCAGCGCTGCACTGCGAGCTATGAAAACAAAAGCTGAGCGCGGGAGAGAAGAAACACAAACTGGATGTCATCACGGCTGTACACTGTAGGGTCCTGGACACACTTAAGGGTGGGACGCTCATCTGCCACACGGAGGCCCTGGGTCCTGCCACAGCACTGCGAAACCAATACTAGGAGTAGTTATAAATCATGCGTCTGATAAAGACCCAGGATCCAGAGCACATAAAAACTATTTTTAAATCAGGCAGGTGGTACATGCCTAGAATACCAGCTACTCAAAAAGCTGAAGCAGGAGAAATCCAAGTTCAAGGCCAGCCCGCACAATTTAGCAACAGCCTGTCTTAAAAGGAAGGGAGGGGGCAGCAATTAGCTAAGTGGTACAATGCCTGCCTAGCATGGGAGAGGTACCGGGTTTAATCCCCAATAGTGCTACCAAACACACACACACACACACACACACACACACACACACACACACACAGAGGCAACAATACAAAGGTAACTAACTCAATTCAAAATAGGAAAAGGAAGCTGAGTATAGCAGCACATGCCTGCAATCTCAGCACTCCAGAAAGCTGAGGCAAGAGAGTTATATGTTCAAACCCATAGTCTGGGTAAAAACACTACTTAGCAAGACCCTGTCTCAACATAAAAAATAAGGCTGGGGGGGGGTACATGCCTGTGATTTCAGCACTTGAGAGGCTAAAGTAGTAACATTACTATGAGCTAGAGGCCAGTCTGAACTACATTATCTATCTATCTATCTATCTATCTATCTATCTATCTATCTATCTACCTCCTGTCTCAAATAGTAACAAATGCTTATATAAAAAGGGCTCAGGGCCAGGGAGATGGCTCAGTGGAATAAGCGCTTCCCTGACGAGCCCAAGGGCCTGAGTTCAATTCCCAGTTCCACCAAAAATAAATAAATAAATAAATAAATAAATAACAAAAAGGGCTAAATATATACTTCAGTATGAAAATCCTAAATTCAATTTCCTGAACTGCAAAAAGAAAAACAAAAACAGGTAAGCTGGGCATGCTGGTATGTGCCTGTGATCCTAGCACTCCGGAGGCTGAGACAAGACGATCACCATGAGTTCAAGGTCAGCTTGGGTTACACAGCAAGGCTCTGTCTCAAACAAAACAAACGAAGACAAAGGACCTGAACAAACATGTCTCTAAGAAAAGACACACAGTGGCTAACAAGCATTTATAAAGACGTACCACATCACAAATCACTGGGGAAATTTAAATAAAGACCATATGAAATACCGCTTCATAACCACCAACAGCATTATTTCAACTCAAAGAAAGGACTATCTCTAAGTGGCTGCTGGCCACTGAGGAGCACCTGTAATCGTACTACTCATGGGAAGTGCTAGCAGGAGGATCACTACAAGTTCGAGGCCAGCTTGGGCTACAAAATTAGCTCAAAGCCAGCTTGAACTGCATAGTAAAACCCTGTCTCAAAAAGATAAAAAATAAAATAATAATAATAGCAAGTGGTTGGCAAAGATACAGAGAAATTAGAACTTGTATTCTTCTGGTAGTATGTAAAATAAAATGGTGCAGCCACGATAGAAAACGATTTGACAGTTCTCAGGGAGGAGGCAGAGATGAAGACTGCTCCAAGTTCAAGGTCAGCCTGGGCCTCATACAGGGCTCTGTCTCAAAAATCAAAATGAATCGTCACAGCATTACTATTCAGGGTCACCAAAAGTTGGCAGCATCCATCAAGTGATGAACAAAATATACAACACCCACTAATTAGACTTTTTTATTTTGTACTGATGATCAAATCCAAGTCCTTTAAAAAAAAAATAGTTAAGACTGACACAGGTTCTTGCTAAGTTACTCAGCCTAGGCTAAACCTGGGATCGTTCTGATTCAGCCTACAGAGTGCCATCATCGGAGATGCACGCCATTGCTGGCTGAGAGATGACTATTTAACCATAGACAGGAACAGAATCTGCAGACCTGCGACAGCGTAGATGGATCTCAGAAACACTGGAGCCTAGCCAGGCGTGGTGGCACATGCCTGTAGCAGTCAGCACTCATAAGGCTGAGGCAGCAGGACTGTTGTGAGTTTAAGACCAGTCTGGGCTACAAATGAGCTCAAGGCCAGCCTGAGCTGCATGGAGAGACTGTCTTAAAAAAAAAAAAAAAAAAGGCAAGATCATCAAAGAAAGTGGACACCAAACATCACATAACGTGTGGCTCCATGTCTGAGGACAGGTGAGTTTACAAAGGCAGAAGCAACCTGACTTTGCCCGCGACTCCAGTAAGGAAGAATGGGCCGAGTTCTTCCTAGGCATGAGGCTTGCTAAGGGGTGGTAAATGTTTGTGTTAATATAAAGCTCATAGCTACACAATGTTAGGAACATGCTAAAGGCCACTCAACTATCATTTCAAATGTTTTGTTTCAGGGCTATGGGAATTCTATCCAAACAGAGGTTAGGAAAAAACATTCCCAGCCAAATGGCGCAGTGCACACCCGTGAGCCCAGCACTGGGAGGCCGAGGCAGGAGGATGACAAGCTTGAGCCTACCTTGGGCAACCTCAGCAATTTAGCAAGACCATGTCTCAAGATGAAGCATAAAAACAGGGTGTAACATGCACACACATACGCACAGGCCCATAAAGAAAGGAGTGCTCAGACTCCAGGGCTGCAGATACTTCCCAGGCCCTTGTGGTGGCTGCACAGGCTGAGCACCAGGAAGCCTCCTTCCTTTACTTCAGGAGCCCATCATGCCCTGGGGAGGTCAGGCCCAGCACTAGGCTCAAGACTATGGCAGGAGGGAAGAGCACATGGCAGGCAGGGCTGGCCGTCACCTGAGGCCCACAGCCCCCTTCCTCTAGGAGATCTGAGATAGGAGGTTCAGATCCAGCCAGAAGTGGGGTGAAGAAGGTGCCTGTGCCTGCGTCTGTACCCACGCAGAGCAGGAGATAGAGCCAAGCTGCCAGCTGTGCCTGCAGGATAGCAAAGACCCAGGGAAGCCTCTGTTTACGAGGTGGCCTGGCAAGCCAGGCAGCTGCCCTGGACATTCCTCTGAAGCTAATGCCAGGCAGGCAACCAAGGTACCTGCGGCCTGCAGCACGGGCTGAACTCATGTGCTCAGGGCAACAGGGTATGTCTTTTCACAGCAGCAGGCAAAGCTGGTAGAGCCAGCATTACATAACAGAGGCAGCTAGAGCCCTGGGCTCTATCCCCAGCACCACAAAACAAAACCCAAGCAGTTTCCTCCAGGACACTCAACAAAGCTCTCACACCATTAGTCTCTGTGCCCTCCCTTATCCGGCCACTGGTCCCTAGCCCTTCACACGGCCATGCTCAAGCCTCCAGCCCAGAGAGCCAGGCTGGGGGCTCTACACACACTGCCCACCTCTCTTCTGGCCACAACAGGCCTGGGGACAATGCACACTCAGGCTCAGGCCTAGTCACTAGCCTGGGAGCCCCTAGGCATCCCAGCAGGGCACCGTTCCTCTCCCAGGCCTTGGGGTCTAATTCTGGCGGCCTCTGCTTGTCACTCAGGAAGCTCTGGGGTGGCCTGTAGGACCATCAAGGTCCCCTCACATCACCTCTCTGCTTGGTCATCACTCTGAGTTGTGTAAGGGACAGGGCATCGAGGGCCCCAGAAGAGGGAGAGGTACTCGGGGTTGCTCTACCAACCATGCCAGAACACACCATGACTGCCACACAGCCAGCATATTGTGGGCTGTGCACACATGGCCTGGAGAAGTAGAAAACGAGATAAGAATTTAGCCAGAGGAGACTGTGGGCCAGGCTGTCAGTGCAGGGGTACAGTCAGGGCACAGGTGGCCAGAGCTGGGACTTCATTACTGCTGGAAAGAGGACTGGGTGGGCTGCAGCTATGAACCAACCTGTCTAGATGGCTTCTCTATGAAGACTGTCAAGGTGGAGTCTTTTTTTTTTTTTTTTTTTGGCGGAACCGGGGATTGAACTCAGGCCCTTGCGTTTGCCAGGGTAGCACTTATTCCACTGAGCTATCTCCCTGGCCCTAAGGTGGGGTCTTGAACACGGAGCTGAGGAATGGAACCTGCACTGAGGATATGAACAGTGCCAAGGCCCCGGAATAAGCTCGGCCCACACTGTGTGTAGTCGGTCCCGCTGAAGCCACAGGCCAGGGACAGCTCCACAGAGTGAACAACACTCAGCTTGGTCCCTCACCTCCAAGACAAGCTTTCTCACCTCCCCAGAAGCAACTCCTCCATCTGTCCATGTCACAGGTACCCGAACCCTGCTATGAGCCCAGCCTCTGGCCTACTGATACCCAGCTGAGGGTAGGATCTACAGCTATGAGTCACTCAGCAAACAAGCAACAACCCTCTGTAGGGGCCAGGCTCTGTTCCTGCCTTTGGCCCCTCACTCCATCAGTTTGCTCAGAGAGGTCAATTAAGGCTCTCACTCAAGGTCACACAGCAACAGGGGCCAAGGTGACAGGCTCCAGGGTCTTTCCCCTCCCCCAATGAGTCCTGTGATACTCGGTATATCCTGGAGTAGGGTCTGGCCAGCCTGCTCCTAAAGGACCAGACAGTAAATACTCTCCTTTGTGGGCAGGATACACTCTGCTACAATGACTCAATCCCGCCCTGCAGACAAGCTTGGGGCACCAAGGGAGCACAGCCTGGGGAGCAGATCGGAAAGGACGTCCAGTAAGGGAAGGAGCCCCGAGGAGGGGAGAAGCCGCCAGCCCCGTGGGCCTGGTGAGCTCCAGCTGCAGACCCTGGCACTTCTCAGTCACAGGCAGCATGTGGAGGACCTATGCTATGTGCCAGGAGCTGCGGGAGGACGGACGGACACGCTCAGCAGAGATGAGAGGCTCTGGGAAGAGGTGACTTGGGGGACATGGAATGCTCCCCACCCAGCAAGTGCTCCCAAGTCAGTATCAAGGGGTCCGGGAAGGAGAATCTGGGAAACCTGAGGCACAGGGGACCTCTAGTCCTGGGCCTGAAAGTCCCAGAGAACAGCAGGTGCAGACAGCAGGAGCCCAGCCTGCCCGGCTCATTGGCACCCAGAAGTGCCCCTGCTGCCCGCCCCTGGCACCCTGGGGGCTGCCTCGGGGGAACCTGAGCAGACAGCCCAGGGCAAAGGCAAGCATATCACCTTCCAGGCTACCCAACAGGTCTCACAGTGCCTGTTACAGTCCATTTGCTGAGTACCCTCCTGCTGAGCAGAGCGACTCGGCCAGGCCTGTAGTCCCCGCTACTCAGGGACACAGGGAGACTGCCTGAGTCCAGGAGTTCAGGACCAGACTGAACCACACAGGGAGACCCCACACCTCAAACACAAAAGGCACTGAAGGAACCCCGGAATCCCACGCCTCCAGTTTCCCAGCCTGTCAGAACTGTGTACGGGGCTCCCATCAGGGCCCCCGCAGCACTCTGCAGGCCTTCTACACACCTCACCCTCCACTGCCTCTTCAGTACCCTGGATGGGACACCTTCCCCACTCTTCCCCACCTGCCTGTCACCTCCTCCCAGAGGTCCTCTAGGACTTTCTGGACAAGCTCAAGTGGTGTGATGGCTCCTGCCTGGCTTGCCCCCAACCACGCTGTGAAAGGCAGGCCTCTGGGCATGCACGGATGCTCCCTGGCTTGGAGTCTCCAGGGCAGTGAAGGCAGCGCACACTAATACCTCCTATTATTCCAGTTCTTTCTCCTTGCTTCTGGGGGCCCTCAGCGCTGCAGCGGTGGCTCAGAGGGACCCAGCGGATGGGAGATGACGCTTGAGGGAAGCTGTCTCCCCTTGTAAAGCCCCCATCCCTACACAATCAGAGCAAGGAAAGGCAACCACTAGCTCTGGGGGAACACAAATACCCCATCCCATGGCCCTGCCTTGTCAGGAAAGCCACTACCACCACCAAATGGAGGAATAATTAGAGCTGTTTATCACAGCAGACTTGTAGAAGAAGGGGATATGGGAGTGCCTGTTCAAATGTTAGGTCTTTTATTTAAAAAGCCTCCTACTTCCAAATAAACCGCAACTGTTCACCTTCCAAAGGAAAATTCCACAAGAAAAGTCATGTAAAAGAGATTGTGACTCTTCCACGCCACAGCCAACTTCCTGAACCTACCAGCCACAGCCCAGTCCGCACCAAGCATGGGGACAGGGACCCAGCACTGAGCCCAAGGGCCAGGCCCTGCTCCCTATGCTCAGAGCCAGCAGTGGAGGCAGAGAGTTTCCGGGACACCAAAAAACAGGCTAGCAGGAGTCAGTGCTCAGTGCCGGTGGGAAAGAGAACAGGCTGGTGCTGCCAGCTGGGGAAAGGACAGGCTCTATGCCTGGGGCCTCCAACCACATGGCCTGGGCCTCAGTCCCCTCATCTGGGCAATGGTGAGCCTGCCACAGCCCACGGGGTGCTAGCGGCGGGCAGGAGGACATGAGCCCAGAACTGGGCTAGATTGGGGAGGGCAGCAGAGCCTGCTCACCCCCAGCAGCTGCCCTCACGCAGCCTCAGGAGCTTGTCTGTAAAATGGGCATCTGAACCCTGCCCTGTGGGGGGGTCCTTGATGACAGCACTTAGTAAATGGACTTGACCAGTTACAGCCATGAGCCAAGACAGATGAGTCCCAGCCCCAGAATCCCACATAATGTGGCCTCCCTCTCTGCCGTAACCCAAGCCGGGTCCACGCGCTGTCCTCAGAGACTCAGGAGCAGCTGCTGCCACCCTGTCTCCCTGCGGGTATGTGAGGAGCATGAAGACATGCTGTGCTCCTCTGGCCTGCCCCTGTCCTCTAGGTGGTCCCAGCCCCCACCCAAGCGCCCAGAACGGGAGCCACAGCTCCAGCAGTCAAGGGTGTGAGCTGGCACCGCCCCGGGCTAGCACAACATCAAGTCTAGGCAACTCTGAGGACAAGGGACCCCAGATCCACTTGGGGCCCTGATCTCATGACTCCTTGTGCCAGTGTATCTAAAGCCCTATGTAGGCTGGGGAGATGGCTGGGGAGATAGCTTGGCAGTCTAGGTGCCTCACTGGCAAGCACAAGGACCTGGGTTCAATCCCTGATACCACATGCCGCGCTAGACCCAGAACCCTGGGTGCACAGTGCTGGCCACCGAAACTGGGCACGGAGGTATACACCTGCAATCCCAGCGCTGGGGAGGCTGAGACAGGAACACCACTATGAGTCGTAGCTGTATAGCGAGATCCTGTACGTAATAAAAAGATTTAAAAATAAATAAAGACCTAAGTAGATCCAGGTGGCAGGAAACTCAACAGATACTGACTGACCGACTGCCTGAAGGTGTACCCAATGAAATCACTATTTTTTGGGAGGGGATGGGGGGTGTTGAGACATGATCTCCCTATATAGTTTAGGCTGGCCTTGAACTATGTAGCTCAAGCTGGCCTCAAACTTGTAACAATCCTCCTGCCTCAGCCTCCTGAGTACATGAGATCAATTTTTTTCAGCCTCCTGAGTACATGAATTTTTTTTTTGGGGGGGGGAACCGGGGATTGAACTCAGGTCCTTGTGCTTGCCAGGGAAGCGCTTATTCCACTAAGCCATCTCCCCAGCCCAATTTTTTTTTTTAAATTTATTTATTTATTTATGAGAGAGAGAGAGAGAGAGAGAGAGAGAGAGAGAGAGAGAGAGAGAGAGAGAGAGGTGTGTGTGGCCAGCTCAGCCCACCAGGGGGCGGGCTGGCTGGCATGTGGTGCTGGGGGATTGAACCGTGGTCCCTGTGCTTCGCTGAACTTGTTCTAAGTAGGTGCTTTAGACCACTGAGCCATCTCTCCAGCCCCCAATTTTTTTTTTTTAATGAAGAAAAACAGTCACAGGTTTATTTTCAATGCAGTCCTTTTGAGATCAGTTTGGTACAGAGTAAACAGTTTCTATAGAATGGAAGTTCAACAATCAGCACAGGGAATCCAAGTACTAAGAAGAAACTTTTAATAGGCCAAATTGTAAGTAATACTGTTGAAATCACTTTCAATCTGTAGACACTGTTGAGTTAAAATGAGCAAGTCACATGTACCACAGGACCAAAAAAGAGAGGTGCAGGGAGCAGGGGGAGGGGCTGGTGTAGAAACAATAAGGTGACTTTAGTGGCTGCTTCTGGGAAGGGAGTCCTTTCCCTCTGCACACTCCCTACCCATTGTCTGAGTGTGAATAACTTTAAGCAGAGGAGAGATTTATGCGTGTGCGCATGGGAAGCTGAAGGAAAGGCTGCAGCCGTGTGCTGGGAAGGGCAAGCTGACTCTGCGGTCACATCTTCTGAGTGGGCCGAGTTTCTACCCTGTGCAGCAGAGATAACTAGACAAAAACAGACCCCAAAGCGGCGAGCCGGGCATCCCCTCCAGCCACGCCGGGCCCTGCCTGGAGAGACAGGGCCTTCAGCCACCCTTTTGGAGCCTGCTGGTAGGGGAGGGTGATGGGAACAGCCCCAGATGGAGGAGGGGCAAGCAGGGCCTCCCAAAGCAAGGCTGTCCCCAGCAGGCACTGCTCCTGGCCTTCACTGCAGGCAGCCTGCCCTGGGGAGCCCTTTCCCCCCAACCCTGGAAGGCCAAGGCCAAGTGTATCCTCCAGAGCCCAGTGCTAGACTTCGCCGACCTGGGTACTGCAAGGGCCCCAGACAACCATAAGCCATGACCCTCCCCACCCCCACCAAGCCTCGGCTTTATCTAGAAAAAGAAAAAGACAAACGGTTCAGGCTGCTGTCATGAGGATGGACACACCCAGTGCCCATGGCACAAGGCAGGACTGGCGCTGGAATCAAACCAAGTCTCAGGCCCCAGGTCCTAAGGTCATGCAGGGCCAAGGCAAGAGAACCCTGGATTCGCAACCAGCCAGGCATCCAGCTCTGTTCCCCAGGTGGCCTGGAATCCCCTGGAGGTCTATGCTCACAGCAGGGGGTGGCCATCTGCTGCAAGGTGGACAGAAAAGGCTCACACACAAGGACCAATCCTGGAATCAACCTTTGTGTTGGGAGGAGGGGGTTCCCCACTGAATGTGAACCTCAAGCCCCTCATTCTTCACTTTAAGCTTCACAGGTGACAGCTCAGGTGTTCAGACCATTTCAAAATACGCCCAGGGGACCCAAGCAGCAGGATATGGTTATTTCCAGTGAGGGAAATCTGGAGGGGTCCTCATTCTCTCCTCAATGTCTGTTTTCTTAAAGCAAGGATGGGAAGCCAAGGGCTTGGGTATATTAGCCTCTTCTGTGTTGAAAATATAACAAAGAGCCACCTCTGCTAGCCTGAATGGGCTGCTTGGCATTCAGGGATGGCAAGTTCTGGGCAACTCAGAGTCAAAGATCTACTTCAGGAGAGGGCGCAGGAATTACGGCTCCCAAGAGGCGCGAAGCAATCTGAAACCAGAGTGACAGGACAGTGACACTGTCCTCCAAGGCTTTCTGTCAGCAGCCTCTACCCCCAACTCCAGCTGGGTCTAAGTGAAGGAGACACTGGTGGCAGTGCTGAGGCCAGGCTGCCTCTGGGGTGACTGTGGGCAGGGGAAAGGCCGCCGGGGGGTACCCCAAGCCTCACAAACCAACAAGTAGCTTCAAGTCAGCTGCTGGGAGGGGCCAGGGGATCCCTTCAAAGGGCTGGTCCACAAGAGCCTGAAGGCTTCCCCACAGGCCAGAACAGGAGCCTAATTGGGGGGGGGGGGTGGCAGAGAGACCCCGAAATAGAAGGACAAGACAAAGAAAGGACTTGGCTTTTCTGAAAGGAACACATGGGGCAATTACATGCAAATGTCTCCCCTTCCATGTTCATCAGCTGCTGCCAGGCCCCAGCTTTGTGGACTACAAAAGGGACAGCAGATGTGCCCCTGGGTTCGGCAGCCCTGCGAATGTGCAGCTTAGTGGATAATTATGAAAAAAGGGGGGCAAGGCAACAAAACCCGCGCGCCAGCCCCCTAGCTCCTCCCAGGCCTGGCCTTTCTTCTCCAGCAGAGACTTTGAAGCTGTGATTTATGGAGCGCTAAGCAGTCCGCTCAGGCATTTGCTGGGCAGAGCCCTGGAGAAGGTTCCCAACCACCTCTAGGTCACCCTGAACCCCATCACAACTTGGGGACCCACCAGCTGGTCCAAGGTCCACCAGAATGCATCCCAGCCTTTAGGGGTACAAGACAGTCCAGCTGGGAAGGCCGTGGAAGCCATGCTTGGGATGCCTGGGGCACTGGGAATGACACACAGCCCAGGACTTCCCCCTTATAGGGAGATGATGGAGCCTGTCCGGCTGTGGGGAGGGCTCACGGAGGGACTCCACAACCTGTGACACTGCAGGAGCTGTTGCTGCTGCTGCTGCCTGGCTCCCAAGGTCCAGAGCATAAGCCTGAGAGGCTGGGGCAGGAGGAGAGGTGTTGGGGAGCAGCACAGGGGCCCTGGGGTTGCCCAGGCTGTTCAGGGGTCTACCCACCAAGGACCAGAGGCAGCTCCCAAGAGAGCTAGTGCGAACAGACAGGAAGACAAGCGAGGCGGCCTCAGCAGACACAAGGATACAAGGATGGGGAGGGGAGGGTGGGCCAGAGATATGGCCAGCAGCTGAGTCCGAATTGTCCAGGCCCATCTTGGAAGGTTGTTTTTTTTTTTTTTTTTTTTTTTTTTTTTTTTTTCCATTTATGTATTTGGTACAGGGTCTCACTATGCAGCTCAGACTTGTAGTGATCCTTCTGTTTTCATCCTCTCCAGCGCTGGGATTACCAGAGTGCACTGCCACGGCTGGACTTGGTCACTGGCTCAGCACACTCCGGGGGCAGGCCAGGACCTAGAATCGAACCCCGGTCCCTGCGCTTGCCAAAGCAGGTGCTTAGTCCACTGAGCTATCTTGCCAGCCCTGGTATACAGGTTTAGATCCCAGAGGAAAAAAAGGTCCACATGGCTGTAAGTGAGGCCTCATAGCTCCGTAAGAGCTCCGGGGTCAGCCCCTCAGCCGGAAAACAGGACGTTCTGAGTCAGAAGGGCTGCTTTTTGCCCTGAGGCCGCTGCAGGCTGCCTCACAGATGTGACTCCAGATGTGGTACAGGCCAGAGGGAGAAACACTGCCTGATGTTGAAACTGCAAGGATGCAGGAAAGACCAAGAGTCTGCTATAGCCATTGGTGACACAGGACAAGGATGGGGTCAGGGAAACAAGCCTCAGATGGGCCCCTCCTCCATGCCTGGTGCTAACCTGATCTGAAGAGCAACTTAAGGCTAGAGGAGGTCACAACACCAAACCTGGGTTCCCATCCCAACCCTGGCACCAACCTTTCAGTGCTTAAGTTTCCTCACTTGTGAAATGAACGCCAGTCCTCCCCTATGCTGAGTAAGTACTCCACCATTGAGCTAGGTCATCAGCCCTTTCCTCACATGTAAAAGCAAACGAGGGAGCTGTGGCTACCGAGGCTCTCTTAGGGCCTGCCAGCTTTTGAGGACATTCTGAGGACCAGAGTATGAACAGATGTAAAGCGTCTGGAGCAGGGCCCATGGGCACATTGGTCACTCAGATAAGCATCAGCTGTGGTAGGGCACCCCAGCTCCAGGAAGCACTGATGTGCAGGCACAGGCATAGGCCTAAGGACGGTGTTGTCACCTGCCACCTGAGGTCATGAGACAGGAACCCCAACTGCAGCCTGGGTCACAACATCCCACAGCTTCTGGGGAATGTGTGAATGCTGTAGAATGCCCTCGTGGGCCTGTGAGAAGGCTGGGGGGCCTTACCCTGTCTCATGGATGCCAGCGTCTCAGGCACACATAAAAACCATTACACTCTGGCACGTGCAGCATGTCCAGTCAAGACAAAGCCCACCTCCAGGAACACAGTCGGCAAGAGAAAGGACCCGCCAGCAATGTTACAGAAAAACAGCCCAAACCACTCTGCCAAAACTATGGGCAATTAATTGCTTTAGAGGGATGCATTTGATTCCCAGTACCACAAAAAGAGGCAAAAATGGAGGGGGGGACGACTGAACCTGCTTTCAAGATGTCTCTGATGGCTGCAGGGGACAAACTGCTGCAGAAGCAGACAGAGAATGAGCGGCTGCCCAACTAAACAAAACTACTCAGAGACAGAGAGACAAGCTCTCTATCTGCCTTTACGAAGCAGTACACAGATTACAAAGGCACCCACAATTGTCAGGCACAAAAAAACCAAAGATAGCTAAGGCAACTGCGAGTGGTGGCACATACTTAAAATCCTTATACTCTGGGAGGCTGAGGCAGGAGAATCACAAATCAAGCTCAGCCTGGACAACTTACCAACTCAGCTGCCCTATATCAAAATTTCAGACAAACAAAGGTGGGGAACATAGCTCAGTGTAAAAGGGCCCTGGGCTGAATCACCAGTACTCATCCCCTCAGAAGGACACCGAAGGCCCAGGCATCTGCATATGCTGCTTTAACAGCAACAAAACAAGAGACAGATGGGGCCAGGGAGATGGCTCAGTGGAATAAGCGCTTCCCTGTCAAGCGCAAGGACCTGAGTTCAATCCCCGGTTCCACCAAGGGAAAAAAAAAAAAAAATCCCAAGAGACAGAAGTGGCCAGAGAGGGGCAGGGGAGATGGCTCAGTTGAGTAAGCGCCTGCCTGGCAAGCGCAAGGGCCTGAGTTCAATCCCCAGTTCTGAAAAAAAAAAAAAAAGAAGAAGAAGAAGAAGTGGCCAGAGATATGGAGGTTCCAGAATCACTGGACTCAACTGGCTCAGGCCCAGTTACAGGGAACGATAGGGGCAGCACCTTGGCCTCCAGATTCGCCAGCCGCAGCTCACACTGTGGCCCAGGACACGTGCTACGGTGCTCCTCTAGTACGCGCCAGGCACTCAGTCCCACTCCTAGCATGGGAAAGGAGGGTACAGAAAAGAAAACCCAAAAGCCTGCAGTGTCTAATGCGCAGGGCAGGCACTACAGTTTCTTCTGGGGTTTTTAACCTCTCCCTGCAAGTGCAAGAGATAGAACCGAGAGCCCTGCGCGTGGAGGCAAGCCCTCCCCACCGAGCTGAGCCCCAGCCCAGAGCACCGTGGCTCTTGTGGGCAGCCCGAAAGATGCTCAGGGCCTTGGCCTCCCAGTCTGTGGGGCTCTGACTGCTGAAGCTTCCCAGGCAGGTCCCCAAAGGGTGACAAGGGAAGTAGGTCCAGAAGGTGAAAGGGAAAGCCTCTACTTCTGCATCCTCTAGGACAAGAAGGCTCCCTGACCGTTCTCACAGGCCCCTGGTTGGGTTCAGAGCCCCGTGGCATTCCTCTACCACCACCTGAGCCACTCCTGGCCCTCAACCCCTCCACGTTAAGGAAGAAAACAAACAGAAAGGAACAGGGTGATGCTATCACGATGGCAGGCCCAGGGAGTATGTGCAGCCAGTGCTCAAGGTCTCTAGCAGCCTCTGGCTCAGAGAGGGAGCACGGCCCAGGAGGGGAGTGGAGGGAGGGCCTGCCTGCAGGAGTGCCAAGCAAGCTGGCCCTCCTGCTGCGTGTGACTCACAGGGCTGTGTCGAAGCTCAGGTGTCCACCCTAGCCAAGGCCACCCCACTCGCGAGCCCCTCTCCAGCCCTCCCCACCAACAAGGAAGCTGAGCTTTGGGGTAGTGCAAACATATCCCTAAGGTCACTCGGAAAGGACAGAGGGTCACAGCTGGGGTGTCATATCTTTCTGTCACTCATAGAGTACAAGCCACTGTTTACCCTGCTGCCCTTGCCCATGCCAGCCCCAAGAGATCACTCCTGGAGCAAGTCTTCATGCCTGCTGGTGCAGGGCCACACGCCAGGTGCTATTTTAGGTGCCTGCCTTCTGTCAGTACCCCACTCGCAGCACTCCTCTAAGATGGGAGCTGTCTAGACCCCACTCACAACCAAGGAAACTGAGGCACAGCCTGAGCAGACATGAGCATGCTGAAGAGCAGAGCCAGGGCCTGGTACGATGCCTTCTGCTTCACCTGCTCTTCTGGGCCAGCTTTAATGCTCCGCCTTAGCAGGGGCATGTGTCTCCTCTCCCTACCCAGAAACCAATCACCTTTGAGAACAAGCAACATTAAGTGACCCAGACCCTAAAGTAGACAGAGTGTTTGCCTCAGAGGTCATCGCAGCCCCTGCCTGAGTCGCATTCCCAAGGCACAGGTGTTCAGGGACTTTCTGTTGGCTGCTTAAAGGTGGACGAGCAGTACAGACATGGAGAATGCACACTCAGCACATCATGGACAGGATGAAAGTGCGGGCCGGCCGAGACCCTCTCCATGTGGCCCCCATCTCCAAGCCCTCCAAACATGGGACAAAGCATTCTAAAATGGCAATGCACACCTGTAATCCCAGAAGTCTGAGAGGGCATCCTGGGCCACAAAACAAGTTCAAAGCCAGCCTGGTCATCTCAGCCCAGGGAGGTATCCTATCACCCCTTTATCAGCTGGGGAAGAATGATGGAGAGAAAGTTTGGAGGGTCCTCTGAGGTCACCCACAGCTTCTGACTTCTTTGGATTTTTTTTTTCCTTTCATCTGAGACAGGGTTTCACTATGCAGTTCAGGCTGACCTTGAACTCACTCTGTAACCCCGCCTGGCCTCAAATTTATAGTGATCCTCTTGCCTCGGCCTTCTGAGTGCTGAATTACAGGCATGCGCCACTGTGCCCAGCCCAGCCACTGACTTCTGACCTTCTCCCTTGAGCAGATCTGTGTGCAATGCCAAGGGCTCTGGGGCCACCAATGTGTCTCAGTGGCAGAGTGCTTGTCTAGAATGCGCAGGGCTCTGCATTCCAGCTTTACCAATATAATCCCCAATACTCTAGTATCCACCCACGTACTCTACCAGTGAGCTACATCCTAGCTACATTCTCAGACTTTTTTATTTTTTATTTTGAGACAGCATCTTACTGAATTGCCCAGGCTGCCCTCAAACTTATGACTATCCTGCCTCAGCCTCCCAAGCACCTAGAAATGCAGGCACATGCCACTATGCCTGCCTATATATGTAACTTTGGGGCCTCATGGGACATCCCCAAGGCCATCCACAGACAGATTAAGGGTACTGGCTTCAAGTTGTTGATACCCTTCTGAGCCCTCCCCCCACCTGCTAAATCTGGGGTAGCCAAGCCCTGGCACTGAGGCGGCAGCAGGCCCACACACCCTCCTCCATGGAGAGGCCCTGCCTGCCGGCTCACTGCAGGGAGATCAGGGCCCACACGCCCTCATCCAGCTTCACATAAGCTTTCCAACAGCCCAGCAGGGGTAAGAGGCCCCTTACTTAGATGGGGGCCCAGTGCCTTCCACATGACAGACTTCAGGTGTTACAAAGGCGCACTGAGCACGCCTGCAATCCCAGCACTCTGGGGCCCGAGGCAGGAGATTGTGGGTGCGACCCATCCTGCCAACTTAAGGCCTAGTAGATCATCTCAGAGTAAAAAAGTAAAAGAAGGGCTGAGCTCAATCCCTAGTACTGCAGGAGAAAAGAAAGATGAGGAAGAATAGATAACACAGAATACTCCCCTGCAGTCTCCCTAAATTAGTAAACAACGCCAGCTTTGCAACAAAATGTGACTCAGTCACAGTAAATGCATACATGGAGACGCTGAAGAGCCACATACAGCAGCTCCCAGCTGACTGGCCAGAGCTGCTGTCAGCCGCTGTCAAAGGAGTGGGAAAAAATATGTTACGTTTTCAGAACTTCTGGATTTCCCAAGTGCAGCTCAGAGGCTGAGGCGGCAGAGGTGGGCCGGCACCAGGGGGCAGGGTGGGCCTCAGGCTGGCCTAACCCCAGCTAGCAGGTCTCTAAATTAGTGCCCAGGAGGAGGGGCTGGGCCTGCAAGGAGAGACCTTTCTCTGCACCTGACTGGAGGCCTGGGCTCTAAACTCTAGTCTGGCCAAAACCTATAGGGAGGAGGGAGCCAGCTGAAGGGACACTAACAGTGAACAGGGAGGGGCCTCCAGCCAAATGGGGACAGCACAGCTCTTTGGAAAGGAGCAGCACATACAGGCCTTGGGTCATCAGCCATTCTGATTTTTTTTTTTTTTTGCGGAACTGGGGATTGAACTCAGGCCCTTGCGCTTGCCAGGCAAGTGCCTATCCTACTGAGCCATCTCCCCGGCCCCCTAGTGTTTTTTTTTTTTTTTTTTTTAATACCACAAGTCAAACTCATGACTTCACACTTGCCAGACAGGCACTGTGCAGCTGGTCTATACTCCAGCAAAATCTGGTATTTTGTTGTTGTTGTTGTTTCTGCAGAACTGGAAATTGAATTCAGGCCCAAGCGCTTATTCTACTGAGCCATCTCCCCGGCCTCAAAAATCTGGTTTTAAAAAATACTGGAACCCAGGGGGCTGGGGAGATGGTTCAGTGGAATAAGTGCTTCCCTGACAAGCACAAGGGTCTGAGTTCAGTGCCCAGTTCTGCCGCCCTCCCCCCAAAAAAAATACTGGAACCCAGGTCGGATGTGGTGGCACATGCCTGTAATCCCAGTACTTGGGAGGTAGAGGCAAGAGGACTGCTGTGTTCAAGGCCAGCCTGGGCTACAATGTGAGTTCAAGGCCAGGCTGAAGTGCATAGTGAAACTCTGCCTCAAAAAGGAAAAAAAAAAAAAATTGGAACCCAGGTTGGCCATGGTGATCCCAGCACTTGACAGCCTGAGGTAGACGGTCTGCCTGAGTTCAAGACCAGCCTGTACTAAACAGTGAGACCCTGTCTCAAAACAATAAGAACAATAATTTTTTTAAAAAAAAAAAGAAAGCAAGGCTACTTTGATGCTCTTCCCCTGCGCACAGGGGCACACAGAAAAGGTGGTACAGGCCTGGCCTTCCTTCCCATTTGTCCCCTGCACTCCATGCCAGGTGGGTGTCCACCCATAACCACTTGAACACCTCTTGGAAACCCATCAATGTCCTGGCCAAGCCCACACCTCACCCACTGTGGCCAAGGCAGCCATCAATATGGTCTCTTTTCCCCCTAAAAAAGCAACCTAAATTCAGCGGAGCACAGGCTGCTCAGGCTAAGGGCTGCACTTCCCAGGCTCCTTTGAGGCCACAGTGGCAGCAGAGCTCCGTTCCTGCTGTGGAATGGAAGCCGAGTGTCCTAAGCCAGCGACTCTCACATCCCTCCTCCTCTAACCTTTCCTCTACCCTGCTGTCAGAACGTCAGGTGTGATGGCTGGACTCTAGCAGCCATGCTGAACCATAAAGACCATAAAGAAAAGAGATTTTAGGGGTGGTTTTCTTGAGGGAACAGCGTGGATAGTCCGGAACCCTCCACATGACTCCTAGAGACCTGGGCAACTACCAATCTCCAAAATTAATGTTCTTTCTTTTTTTTTTTTTTTTGGCAGACCCAGGAATTGAACTCAGGCCCTTGCACTTATCAGGCAAGCGCTTATTCTACTGAGCCATCTCCCTGGCCCCCAACCTCCAAAATTAGACCGGAGGGCATAAAAATGCCATCTTTTCTCGCCACTACCAACTTGGGCCTCTGTTGTTCAAATCCTGACCACCTTTCCTTTACCAAACCACATGACTTACAGCTGTGTCCAGCAGTCCTGAACTCCAAGGCCAGTTTGCATGCCATGTCACCTCAGCTGGTCATACCTTTGTCTATTTTTTCCACTAGCAAAACGAGACAGGAGTCCCCAGTTTCAAGGCCTTTTTGTGTGTGTGTGTGTGTGGAACCGGGGATTGAACTAAGGCCCTTGCGCTTGCCAGGGAAGCGCTTATTCCACTGAGCCATCTCCCCGGCCTCTCAAGGACTTTTGATGGATCGACCAGTGTCAACACAAGGGGCACAAGTTGAGGGCCAACTGGCTCACACAACCCAGAAAGTGTACTTCATTTGGCCTGAGCCACCAGGATACCTCACAGTCACGACTGGGGAGAGACATGTCTTAAAGCTGCCTGGGACCAAGCTCCCCACCAGCCTCTCCTCCTCTTCTTTTATCCCAGGGTTTGCAAGCTGCTCCTGTCACGGGCCAGGGAACAAACATAGCAGGTGAGACAGGACACCAGAGTCTCAGGTGAATATTCTTCTTTGAGGACTTTTGTTCTTCACCCTTTCCCACCTCTACACTGTATGAAAATAAGCCTTGATTTACACTATCTTTTCCCTTGCTGCCCCCAAAGCCAAGCCCTCAAGTCAACACAGGTCATGCAAAGCCTGGTACATAGTAAGTGCTCAATAAATGGCAGCAGCCCTTAGCAACATGAAGACACCACTGAAATATGAATCCCCTTCTGGTGGAGCCAACTGTCTCAGCTGTCACTGCAGCTTGACACTGAGTTGTCCTAGATTACACATAACAAACACTCATCAGTCAGAGGCCTCTCGGCAGTGGGACAGAGGTGGAACAGGCTGAGCAGCAGCCTTTACCACCTCTTCTTCAGCTTATGCCTCCCCCACTACTAGAGATTGAACCTGGGCCTTGGCCCTGAACTACATCCCCAGGCCTCACCCTCCAGTTTTGAAAAAGGTTAACTTTAACTGTATTGCCTAGGCTGGGCTTGATTCTCCCTGCCTCAGCCTCCCAGTGTTGAGATTACAGGGATGGGCCACCACCACCGGCCATTTCCTCCTCTTCTTCTGATGAAGGATCTCTGTACCCCCTGACGTGCCCTCCACAGACCGAAATCTGTCCCGTAGCACCAGCACCTGTGTGCTGTCTCTTCCTCGTTGAGAGGGTAGGGAAGGGTCCACAGCCCAGGTCAAAATGATTTACACTGACCAACCAAGAAAGAAAAATGACTGGCAAGCGCAAGGGCCTGAGTTCAATCCCTAGTCTGAAAAAAAAAAAAAAAAAAAGAAAGAAAGAAAGAAAGATGACACAGTCATCTCCAGAAAGGATGCCACCAGGCTGAGGAAGAGTCTCTTCACAGCCACCCATCAGGATTCCCCGAGAGCTGCCTCCTTTCAAGGGATGGCACCTGTGTCCAGGAATGCCAGAGGCCATGCCAAAGCTCCCGCAAGGCCCAAAAGCCCACACCAAAAGGCCTGCACCTCCCTGCCCAGGAAAATAGCCTGCTGCTGGGAGCTGCCTGCCATGCAGCCAGGCGAGTAGACAAAAGCCAAGGTGACTTCCAACAGCTCCAAGGGCTGCAGAGGATAAGAGCTCCATGCAGAGTGACCAGGCCAGGGCTCCTACTGGGGGAAGCAGAGATCAAGTAGGGCCAAGGAGTCACTTTACCACTGTGGGCAGCAAAGAAACACTGCAGCACAAGGGGCTCGGTCCTAGGAACACTGGCTCTTCGCTGTGCCCAGAGTGACACCACTGTTGGTAACCACTGCACAGAGGTGATCAGCTACTCCATGCTTGCTACTCAGGGGACATCTGTCTTGTGCAGCTACTCAACTTCACCCACATTCTGAGGCCTGGGGGGCATGATCATCAACGCAGGGGAAACTGAGACTGCAGGCAGGGAAGTGGTGGTACAGGTAAGGAAACTGGGAGACGAGATGGCTGCTCCCAGCCACCCAGCCACACAGCGCCCACCAAATTCACGTTCAGGGCCCTCAGCACCACTCACGGAGGCTTCGGAACCACAACCTGTGCTCAGGGCTCCAAAACATGTGCCTGTGTCCTGGCCTGGCTTCCCCCAGGTCCCTGGGCATACAGATGCAAGACCCATAGGCCCAGAATCACAGGCGGGGCTCACGGTACACAGCCTCAGGACAGCCAGGTCAGCACCAATGCTCCTCACTCTAGGCCCAAAAGATCCAGGCGGGCAAAGCCTGAGCCTAGGAGAGTTCATCCAGGGCAAGGCCTGAGCTTCTGCGGACTGTGCAAGGGAACAGCGCTGCTCTCTGATCGGGTGCACACAGCCCCGTACCCTGGCCCTGGACTCAGCACTCACAGGGACACTTGAGAGCAGATCCACTGCCCTCCTCTCCAGCAGGGTCCTAGCCACACAGGAGCCAGTGTGGTGTCGGGCAGAACAGCAGCCCGGTCCACTCTGAGACTGTCCCAGCTGGTCGGAGAGCAGGTGCCACCGTCAAGAAGGTTGGGGAAGCTTAGCAAAAAACGTGTGTCTCAAAATAAAAATAAAGAGGGCTGGGGATATGTTCAGTGTGAAGGCTATGGGCTCAAACCCCAGTACCACAGACACAAAAAGCGTTCTATAACCGAGCAAGCAGACAGGTCAAAGCAACATGACATCATCCCAGCTCTACCATGAGGAAACTGAGGCACACATTCCACAGCTAGTAAGCAAGACATAAGACAGGCCCACACAGCATGATCCAAGCATGATTATGTCCATGAAGTCATAAAACTTCAAATCAGGGAAGGTGACCTTATTTGGAAACATAGTCTTTGGCAATGTAATTAAGTTAGAGACCTTGGGAAGATGACAGTCTACACTGACACTAGGCCCTAAAGTCAATCCCCAGTGTCATAAAAAGGAAATAAAATAGACAAAGCCAAGTACTAGCCTAAACCTGTAATCTCAGCACTCTGGGAGGCTGAGCCAGGAGTATTGTAAACTGGAGCACAACCTGAGCAATGCAGGGATTTGGTGAGATCCTGTATGAAAAAATAATAAGCAAGCAGGGCGTGGCGGTGCAAGCCTATAATCCCAGTACTTGTCTCAAAATAACGAGGGCTGGTAAATTACCTCAGTGTAAAGCACATGGGCTCAATCCCTGTACAGTACTAAAGAAAAAATGACAGACACACAAGAACACAAAAAGGGTGCCATGAAGACAAAAGCAGAAACTGTAATGTTGCTGCCACAAGCCAAGTAGCACCTGGAGCCACTGGACACTGCACAAGGCCAGGGAGGCGCCCTCTAGGTCCTTAGGAGACAGCGGGACCTACCCACAGCTTGATTTCTGAGCTAAGAGAACACGGTTCAGCTCTATTAAGCCATGAAGGCTGCGGACAGTGCATTCCAGCAGTCACGGGCACTTAATACACCTGCTCCCAGTGCCCAGGTCCTAACTCATGTCAATTCTATCTAAGCGAAATGCAGGAGAAAACAGCTCCTACCCCAGGGGTATATCATCCAGGATTGAGGGTTTCTGTTTGAGAGATGCAGACGTACTCCTACTATTCTTTCATTTCTGAACTATCACAGAAGAGCTGTGTGTACAACCTTTAACACTCATGATCACCATTCTCTTGCTTTATAGTCTGAGGTGCTGGGGGCTAGTGGGCAGCACTCACCCATGCTGAGCCCCCATCTCACTTTCATGATCACCAACGAAACAGAAAGCAAAATTCCCCCGCTATAAGCCACTAAGAATCACAGAAAGAAGAGGTTGAGTATTTGGAGACTGGACTGGGTTTCAAACACTTCTAGAAATTTTAAAATGCTCTTAAAACATTTTCTTAAAAGCTTAAGAGGAAACCCAACTTTCGTAGAATTCTACTTAAGGGAAAAGCTTAAGAAATGCTCCCGATGTTAGTTCAAAGCATGGGCTTGCTTAGGTTATGAGGTCCTGAGCTCCCCAAATCACAGGCAATTCCCGGTAGGAAGAGACACCCTACTTCCTTCTCTTTATTTGGCCGGAGCCCAACTCTGCCCCAGTCTCCAAAGCTGTCACATCTCGGGGGCATAAGCACTCCTCTACCCTGTATTTTCAAAGTGAAGGCGTGGGGAGAACCCCGTGTGAAGCAACTGTTCC
Source organism: Octodon degus (assembly GCF_000260255.1). Lineage (NCBI taxonomy): Eukaryota > Metazoa > Chordata > Mammalia > Rodentia > Octodontidae > Octodon > Octodon degus. The sequence goes on from NW_004524626.1 coordinate 11,404,899, forward strand.
CCATGCTTACCTGGGGAACACCCGCTACCCGAAGTGGCAAAAATTCCCACGAGGCCAAAGCCGGTAAAGGCCTCCTCCACGACTCCCCAGAGCGTCTCTACAGGAAACCCCAGGAGACAAAACCGAGTGAAACAGAATAGCAAAATGTGAACAAGGAATCAGAGAAGAGACCAGCGGAGAGTAACAAGAGAAAGAAAAAGGATGAGCTACGAACACGAGGGCCTGAGAGAGGGAGGAGGGATGGAACTTGGCAAACACATTTGAGATTTTTTTCCCTCTCCCCACCGAAATGTCAGTTTGAAAGCAGTTTCGGAGAACGTAATCAGCTTCTCACATCCCCAAAAAGGACACGAGAGTCTCGTGGCGGGGCCGGAGGTAGTGCTACCTCCCACTTCTGCACCGGCCATCTGGAAGCCAGGACCCCTCAGGCTCCTTGCGCTACCCTCGCGGGTACCCCTGTGCCCAACTCTCCAAGTTTCTCACTGGGAGGGGGTCCCCCGAGGGCCTCAAGCTGGAAGCCAATTTCCAACTATCTGGGAGTGGAGGCACCTTACATGGACAGAGGCTCCCGGCCCGGGCGGCCACGCCCGCTCCTCGGTGTCCCCTCGCCCGGCTCCCTCCTCACCCCATTATCCGCTGGGTCCCTCACTTCCTGTCCCCGGCCCCCTCCCCAACCTCAGGCCCGCACTGCCCGGCACGAGCGCCCCTCCGCCCACCGCGCGAGCCCGCGCTTCCCTGTGTCCCCGGGACCCGACGCTTGGCACCCCGCACCCGGCCCGGTCCGCCCCTCCCCCGCCGCCGG
>NW_004524626.1:11406125-11413654 GCF_000260255.1 Octodon degus
CGCCGCCGTCGCCGCGGCCCGGCCCGGTGGGGCAGCGCACCCTGCTGGCGGCCTTCGGCGCGGGGACTGAGGGAGCGCGCCGCGGAGGCGGGGCCCGAGCCACCCACCAGAACTGTCGCCGCTTTGTGAGGTGGCTCTGCCGCGCAGGCGGGAGTGTGCGTCGGGGGCGGTGCTTGCCCGCACAGACACACCCTGAAGCGGTCTGCGCCCCACCCCCTCGCGGCGCCGCACAAATGGTCGCACTTTATAAGGCGGTGCGGAGGGCCGCCGAAAGCCCGGTGGGGCGTGCTCTACTGGGCGGTGCTCAGCGCAGGACACGCCCCCAAGGTCCTACGCCCCGCCCCCAGGCCCCGGGATCGGCGGGCCGCGTTGCGTAAGGTGGCTCGATGTAAGTCTGGCAGAGTGAGGGCAGAGCGCGGCAGGGGGCTGCGCGGACGCGTCTGGGCCCCACCCTGCACGAGCAGCCCGGATTTGTAACTAGGCTTCCCTGACCGCGGGTGCTGGGGACCCTCGGGCCCGCCCCCACGCCTGGGCTCCGCCCCCAGGCCTGGGCCCCGCCCCCAGGCCTGGGCCCCGCCCCCGGGCCCGCCTGGCTTTGTGAGGCGGCATGCGAAGAGGCGGGCTCTCTGCTCGAGGCCCCGCCCCTACGCCGGCCAGCTCCCCCTCCCCCGGGACTCGCTTTGTGAGACGCCCTGCTGGGGAGGGGGCGGAGCCAGAGCCAGCTACCCGCCCCGCCGTGACCCCAGCCCAGCCCAGAGCCGCCGGCGTGTTGCTGGGGCTTCTACGAAACCTGAACCCTGCCATCCGCCCACCCAACCTCCCTTGTCTGTTCTCGTCATCCGTATCCCTCCTGCTGCGCCTTCTTCAGCTCCGCCTTCCCCGTTACACCCCGTATCTCAATGATAGCAGCCCATTGAGTCCTGTGCCCTTTAACCCCTTTTGGGGACTCACCCAGCAGCCGCTTCCCTTCTCCCCTCGGTGGTACCCTTCCCCGGATCAAGTCATGCCCCACTCTTTCCAGTACCTCCTTCGAAGCCCACACCCCTCCTGGCACTGCAGGGCCCTACCAAGTGGCCCTAGCCCCCTTATACCCCACCCTGCCTGAGGTTCAGGGTCCCCCAACGTGGTGATATCACCCAACTCAGCCACCCAGCAGGGGGACCTCGCGGTCTCAGGCTTGAAGGATTCAGGGCGTATGATAGTACAGCACGTGTTACAGTAACTTAGGCCTGGGGGTGCACAGAACACCCACCCCAAACTCTGTGCTCAGACAACCCAGAAGGGGCCAGGTCAGATGCAGCTGGGGAGGAGGAAGGAGGGGTGAGGGTTGGATGTGGACCACGAGACCTGCTATGGGCCAGAGCAAGCTGGAAGAACTCTTCTCTGATTCTTTTTTCTTTTCTTTTTTATTTTTATTCTCTTGAAACAGGGTCTCACTGTGTGGCCCAGGCTGGCCTTGAACTCACAGAGATTCTCCTGCTTCTGCCTCCCAGCACCCAGATGACAGGTGTGTACTGCTATACCAGGCTTTCTGGTGGTTTTGAGAAGCTAGGGGTCTGCAGCAGGGCTGCTTGCTTTTTGTCCAACCTCCAGGCCACACCTTCAACCCCTCTCCCCCACTTCTGGGAGGAGGGTCCTCTGGTCCTCATCATCCCCCTGTTCAGTTCCCTGAGAAAGCAGCAGCTGAATTGGAAACGCCCCCCTCTCCCAGTACTGAGCCCCCGAAAGCCTCCAGGCCTCTTGAGAGAACAGAGGGCTCCCCAGTCCTCGGCCTCCTCACTGGCATGCCCGGAAAGTGCTGAACTCGGGGGGCTCTGGTGAGGAGGACGTGGAGGTCGGCCTCTTCCGGGGCCCGGCACTGGCACTGCCAGGGCAGGCATCCAAGGTGGTCGCTGGGTCTTCCTCAGAAGTGGTCCTCTTTGCCTGTGGAAGAAAAAGAACTGATGGATTGGGAGGTCAGCACCCAGGGTTACTTCATGTTTGGGGGGCCCCCTCAGCCCATCAGATCTCACATCACCGTGCTCCCTATATCACAGGTCTTTATTTTATTTATTTACTTAATTTTTTTTTTTTTTTTTTTTTTTTTTTTTTTTTTTTTTTGAGACAGCGTTTCCCTACACAGTTCAGGCTGGCGTTGAACTTGCTTTGTAGCCCAGGCTGGTCTCAAACTTGCAGCGGTCCTCCTGCCTCAGACTCCCAAGTGCTGGGATTACGAGTGTGTGCTGCCGTGCCCAGCCCCCAGCTCCTGCCTTCCTCGCAGCCCAGTAAAGGTCACAGAACCAGGACTAAAATTCCAGTCCCATCACTGCCTCATGGTGACCTCAGCTGAGTCACTTAACCCCCCATGCCTGAGTTTTGTGAAAAATAAGGAGATGCTAGTACCCATCACTAAAGTTGCTAAGAGGCTTAAAGAAGTAAAACAGAGGGCTGGGGAGACAGCTTGGTGGTCTAAGCTCCTGCCTGGCAAGCACAGGGACCTGGGTTTGATCCCTGGTACCAAATGCCGTGCCAGCCCTGGAACCCTGGGTGCACCCATGCCAGCCACCAAAACTGGGAGGATCACTATGAGTCTGAGCTGCATAGTTTGACCTTGTACCAAATAAATAAAAGATTTTTACAAAGAAGTAAAACGGAGATGTGGTGGTGGTACCCACCTATAATTCCTCCACTCAGGAGGCTGAGGCAGGAGGATGACCATGAGTTCAAGAACAACCTGGGCTCCACAATGTGCTCAAGGCTAGCCTGAACTACACACTGAGCCCTGTCTCAAGAAAGAAAGAAAAAGAAAGAAAGAAAGAAAGAAAGAAAGAAAGAAAGAAAGAAAGAAAGAAAGAAAGAAAGAAAGAGAAAGAAAGAAAGAAAGAGGGGCTGGAGAGATGGCTCAGTGGTCTAAAGCACCTACTTGGAACAAGCTTAGCGAAGCATCAGGGACCGCGGTTGGATCCCCCAGCACCACATGCCAGCCAGCCCCGCCCCCTGGTGGGCTGAGCTGGCCACACACACACACCACATACTCTCTCTCTCTCTCTCTCTCTCTCTCTCTCTCTCTCTCTCTCTCAAATAAATAAATAAATAAATAAAATTAAAAAAAAAAAAGAAGAAGAAAATAGGAAGAAACTAGTCCACTCCACCTCTTAGGGTGTTACAGAGGCCCCCCTTCCCCGCCCACTAACAGTAAAAGACCTGTCAGCTTCTTTTAATTTCGGCAAACCATACAACTTTGTAACTCTTAGAACACTAAAATTGAAAGCAGAAACACTGCTATTTGCACACCCACGTTCACAGCTGCCCTGTTCACAAAAGCTGAAAGGTGGAAGTAACCCCCTGTTCCGTCAGTACAAGAATAGAGTCATAAAATGTGGTCCATACGATGCAGCCTTAGAGAGAAAGCGAACTGTGGGTTGGGTTGGGTTTGGAGACAAGGTCTTCCTGTGTAGTCCAGGCTGGCCTCCAGTTCACAGCAATCTTCCTGCCTGCTGCACAAGTGCTAAGATTTTTTTTTTTTTTTTTTTTTTTTGGTGGAACCGGGGATTGAACTCAGGCCCTTGTGCTTGCCAGGGCCGCGCTTTTTCCACTGAGCCATCTCCCCGGTCCCAAGATTTTTTTTTTTTTTAAAGACCTAGTCTCACTGTGTAGCTCAGGTTGGTCTTGAGTTCTCTATGTAACTGAGGCTGGCCTTGAACTCATGGAGATACCCCTGCTTCAGCCTCCTGAATGCTGGGATTACAAACACATGCCACTGTGAGAGCTCAATAAGTCTTTTTTTTTTTTTTTGTACGGGGATTGAACTCAGGACCTGGTGCTTGCCAGGCAGGTGCTTGAGCCACTGAGCTATCTCTCCAGCCTGAGTCCAAGTCTTTTTGCCAGCACTATCTGAAACGTTAGGCCGGACTCTGCAAGTGCTCTGGACATTACCTACTGTCTGAGTTCTTGCTCCTCCCGGCCTGCCCCTCCCCTAGGATTCTCTGTTCTGCCTTGGGCTCAGAAGATCCAAAGAAATCCTGTTTCCTATCGACTGGATCTACCCTGATCTGCTTCTGCAACTTCCAGCATCAACAGCAGCAGAACCAAACCACCCATCCTGGACTCACTGGGGCCTGCGCCGTCCCCTCCAAGTTGCCTAGGTGCCCACTCTACCCTCCACAGCCTGTCTTTCCCTTGAAAGCTGCCAGAGGGCGCGCGTGAGCACCTGTGGCTCCCTTTGGTAAAGTCAAAGTCTACCAACCTGCACGTGTCCCGCGTACATCTCAAGAGCCACCACAATGGGACCTTCTGTAGAAAGAAGCTGGCTAGACACTTCCTCGATCCATGAAGTGTATGGGTCATGTATCTCTAATTTATTTTATTTTATTTTATTTTATTTTATTTTATTTTATTTTATTTGCGGAACCGGGGATTGAACTTGGGCCTTGCGTTTGCCAGGTAAGCACTTATTCTACTGAGCCATCTCCCCGGCCCCTGTATCTCTAATTTTGTATAAAAAAAATTATAAAGTACAAATACTAAGACTGTCACATACTCTATATATGCAGAAGTGTCGGATAGACCCAGGCTTCTACCCCACACTGACACTGTGACAGGACAAGGGAAGGGGACACTTCTCTAAAACAGGAGTTTTTCTGGGTGTGGTGGTACACACCTGAAATCCCACCATTCATGAGGCTGAAGCAGGAGGATCCCTGCAAGTTCAGAGTCATCCTGGGCCACACACTAATTTCAAGGTCATTCTGAAGGATATATTGAGACCCTGTCTCAATAAATAAATAAGCAAGCCAGAGTTTTGGAGCCAGGCATAGTGGTATATGCCTGAAATCCCAGCACTCAAGAGGCTGAGATAGGAGGATCCCTACAGGTTCAAAGCCAGCCTGAGCTACATAGTAAGACCTCCATCTCAAAAACCAGAATTAAATACGATGCGACTCTATTTCCAAGTGGAACATTAAGCTGAAGTCCTTGAAACGACACACAACAAGCCATGTGCGCCAGGGGTCAGAGGGCATCACAGCATCCGAAGGCTCTCATGCAGGATCCCCAAGGGCCACCTGATCACTGTGAATCCCGTCACCATTCTGAGGGGGCAGTAGGCTGACCAAACGGGGCGCATGACAGCCGTGGCATCTCACCACCCCCCACGAGTGAAAACCCTGTCCCATCATGGCCCTGGGCTTTCTAGAGCTGAGCCCAAGCCCAGGCTAGGTCCAGATTCCCTGACTCTCCGCTGTTCCTGGAACCTGGCGTCAACAGGGAACCCAGCCCAGTGTGACCCCTGGCCCACGTTAGGACCATCAGCAGGACTCGGTGACGGAGCAACGCAGCCACTCACCATGGAAATGGCAAACAGGGAGTTGTCGAAGGACATGTCTGAAACAGAGAGGACAGAACAGGTTGGCCTCTGCATCTCTGCTTGTCCCCATCTTGTGCCCTGCCCCACAGTGGGGGAGGAGTATCTCCCAGCATCCTCTGCTCACTCCTGCCCATTTGTAGGCCTGGCTTGAAGTAGAGCTGCAGGTGGAGCCAGTCCCTTTGGGCCTACTCACATCCCCAGGGAAAACAGGTGCCTGTCACTCCTGCTTCCCTGAAGCAGCCCACAGGGGAACCTCCAACTTGCTTGGTCACCCTCTTTTCACCCCACCTTCTGTTTTTACAGTCTTAAAATATAGTTTAGGACTCAGATTCCTGCCAATCCGCCTGCCTCAGCCTCCTGTGTGCTGGGATTATAGGTTGTGCCAGCACATCCGGTCCTACTCAGCTACTCTTCCAAGTGTCTTCTTTTTAACACTATCCCCCTGGGGACAGCCTCTGCTCCCACTACCCGATGCTCCCTACCCACTTCCGTTGCGGACAGAGACCTCAGCTGTCTTATTGACAGTGGGACCCTCCCAGATCTCAGCACATAGTAAGTTCTCAATAAATTGGTCGGACCTGGATGTGGAGGTGCACACCTGCCAATTAGCGCTCCAGAAGGCTGAGGCAGGAGGAAAGCAAATTCCAGCGCAGCGTAGCCTACCTAGCAGCTTAGTGAGATTCTGTCTCAAAAATGCAAACATACAGGGTCAGGGAGATGGCTCAGTAGAATAAGCGCTTCCCTGGCAAGCACAAGGGCCTGAGTTCAATCCCCAGTTCCGCAAACAAAAAAATGCAAACAGCCCTGAGTTCAATTTCCAAGATTGAAAACGAACGAAAGAATGAATGGATGGAGTTTCTGTGTTGTGCCTCCTGTGGACTGGCTGCCCACTGCCCGCTGCAGGGGACATCAGCAGGATGGTGTGGGAAGGCAGGTGGGCTCCATTCCTGCCAGGGACATCCAGTGAGCCACAGTCATGACCCAGCCCACAGTGGAACACACAAACACTTGGTGATTAGTTCATTGGGTTTCTAGGCAGGCACAGTGGCACATGCCTGCAATCCCAGCACCTGGGAGGCTGAGGCAGGAGGGTTATCATGAGTTTGAGGACAGCCTGGGCTACATAGAGAAACTGTGGGACATAAGAAAAATGGAAACCCGGGGAAGCAGGAAATGTGGGGTTTTGTTTCATTTTTTTAAGAGTAGGAAGAATTTACTGAGAAAAAAGCTTCTGTCTAAGAAGGGACAGAAGAGGGCTCGGAAGGTGGTTTGCCCACTACCAACTCTGCTTCTCAAGGGTGTTTTATTGAGTAAAGCAATGAGGGGAGGAGCTGGGAAGATGGCTCAGTGGAATAAGCACTTCCCCGGCAAGCTCAAGGGTCTGAGTTCAATCCCTGATTCTGCAAAATAAAAAAAAAGCAATGAGGGGAGGCAGGCTCAAAGTGGGACTGAACTATGATCCACCAAAAGGATGACAATTATACACCCAGGCAGTGTTCATCCATGGGAGTCCCAAGGTGGGTATGGGGCGGGACAGGATTCTGGTGAACCAATAAGGTTTGTTGCTATTTTGTTGTGTTTTCTTTTAGATAGGGTCTCATTATGCAGCCTAGGCTGCCGCCTAACTCATGGTGATCCTCTTGCCTCAGCCTCCCAAGTGCTAGAATTACAAGCACACACCACAATGCCCAGCTAGAAAGAGGATTTTTTTTTTTTTTTTTTTTTTTTTTTTTGTACCAGGAATTTGAGCTGAGGGTCTTACAGTACTGAGCTACATCCCTGGCTCTGAAAGTGAAAATGCCTTTTACTAAACTTGCATGCTTTATTTTCTTCTTTTTAGAATCCTAATTAAAGAAAACAAAACAAAACCCCTCATGTTTCTACTTAAAACCTTAACAACAACAACAATCAAACAAGATCCTAGGGGGCTGGGGAGATGGCTCAGTGGAATAAGCGCTTCCCTGGCAAGTGCAAGGGCCTGAGTTCGATTCCTGGTTCCACAAAAAAAAAAAAAAAAGATATTTGTCACAGTGTGTTACACTCTAGTCATTTTATAAATCAGGTGTGATGGGACACATATCTAATGCCAGCACTCAGGAGGCTGGGACAGGAGGATCACTGCAAGTTTGAGACCAGCTTGGGCTACACAGTGAGCTTTAAGGCTGGCTTGAAGTTCAAAATATAA
>NW_004524626.1:11413754-11416517 GCF_000260255.1 Octodon degus
CACACACACACACACACACACACACATAAATAAAATTAAAAAAAAAAAACAACAAAAAAACAAGATCCTCTTACAGCATTACTTTGTGATAGGTAAGAAAGCAGGTAGTGGGGTGGACGTGAGCAGGGAACACCATCACTAGAGGACAGAGGCAGAGACGCGGGCCCACGGGCCAGGAGAGAAGCAGCTCCTCACACCCAAGTGCAAGGACAGACAGCTGCAGCTCTAAGGATCTCACAGGTACCACCAATCTATTTTTTAAAAGCACACACATCCTCCTCACACCCCACAAGGGAAGGGTCTACTGGGTATTCAGGGTCTCACGACTAGATTGGACTACTAGTGAGTGATCACCTGTTTACAGCCTCCCAAGAGCTGGGATCACAGGCACGCCCACCACGCCCAGTCTCAGTTGCCAACTCAGTGGGCCCCACAGGCAGGGCCAGCACAGCAGGCCTGGGATCCAACCGGCTGCTTGCAGCACTTTAATCTTTAATCCGCTGAACTATTTGGCAGGCCCTTTTCTTTTTCTTTTCTTTCTTTCTTTTTTCTTTTCTTTCTTTTTTTTTTTTTTTTTTTTTGTATTTTAGGGAAGAGGATGTGTTTTGAACCTCTGTGTAACATTCACCCCCAAACAGGTCCAAGTAATGAATAATAAACTTATTAATGACTTTGTTTTGTTTTTTACTACTGGGATTGGACCCAGGGCCTTGACACTGAGCTACATCCCTAGCTCTTTTCAAGTTTTTTGTTTGTTTGCTTTGTCTTTTTGAGACAGGATCTCTCTACGCAGCTCAGGCTGGCCTTGAGCTCACTTTGTAGCCCAGGCTGGTCTTGAACTCCTCCTGCCTCATCTTTTTTTAGTTTTGAGACAGGATCTTGCCAAGTCTCTGAGTTGCCCGGAAGGGGCTTGAACTTCCGATCCTCCTGCCTCAGGCTCCTCCTGGAGCGCTGGGGTACTCGAAGTTCGACCTCTGGGTTCCCGGCGGGGATCGCGGCAAGGAAGCACAAACCTGCATTGTCGTAGTTCATCTGCACCCAGCACGATTCCCGCTCTCTGGGGAGAAAGGACAGAAGAGAAGCTGCGCATGAGACAGGATCGGGGTGCTGGACTACCCTGGCCCCAAATCAGACCCATATATCCTTCCTGCGAGGAGCCTGATTTGCCGAGCAGCCTCGGTCGGCGGCAGCCCCCGGGCTATCACGACCCAGGGCCACCGGAGTACAGGTTGGGCACGGCACAACCCTGGGGACACCCGCAGAAATCCACCCGGACATCTTGAGTGACTGCGACGACTTCCTGACGGCTCGAGGTGAGGAGGAGGCGGGAGAGCCGAGTCACCGAGGCAAAGAAGCGAAAGCCCCGCACCGGGTAGGCTTAGTTAAGTGCCATCCGTGCCTGTTCGGCAGTCGTCCAGCAGAGGGCGCTCACCCGCCAAGAAGCTTCTCCCGTCCCCAAGCCGCCCTCCTGAGCGCCCCAGGGGCTCACCTTTTTTTCTGCAAATGTTTGACTTTAACTGGAAGAGGAAACAAAGAAGCATCTGTGAGGTTTTGGGTTCGCGCGCATCCAACGAGCTTCTGCACCCACGAGTGTAAAAGCTCCCTTTATGCATCTGCCCCTCGACTGGAGAGTTCGTTTTCCTCTCTGTCGTCTCACTAGGTTCCTTCCTCTAGACTTGCCCCAAAGCCAAAGTCCTCTTGCCTTAGCCTCCTGAGTACCTGGGATTACAGGGATTCGCTACTCCACTGGCCCTGGTTGTTTTCATTTGTTTGTTTGTTTGAACGAGACAGGGTCTTGCTGTCCAGGCTGGCCCTGAAGTCTCAGCAATCCTCCTTCCTCAGCTTCCCAAGGACTGAGATTCCAGGCGTGTGCCACCATGCCTGGCTTCGTTTTTGTTTTTGTTTTTGTTTTCAGTTATATTGATAAAAGCAAGATGTATGTGTAAGGGGCCAGGGAGATGACTCAGTAGAATAAGCGCTTCCCTGGCAAGCGCAAGGGCCTGAGTTCAATCCCCGGTTCCGCAAAAAAAAAAGTATGTGTAGAAAAATGTTTTTCTTTTAAAAATACACATTTTACTGCTTGCCGGGAGGTGGGCGTGGAGGAAATGAGGAGCTATTGCTCAATGTGGACAGAGCTTCAACCGAAAAGGATGAAAAAATTCTAGATGGATGATGTAATGGTTTCATAATACCATGGATGTACTGTGTGTCTGTGTGTGTGTGTGTGTGTGTGTGTGTGTGTAGGGTCTCACTATGCAGGTTGGACTCATAGTGATCTTCCTGTTTTCTGCTTCCCTACTGCTGGGATTACAGGTGCCCCACCAGGCCTGGGCTCTATCTGCTCTATCGGCGGGGCGCGGCATGCAGTGACACGTGGATGTACTTAATGTCTCCCATGTGTGCTGTGGCTACTTTACCACTTACAGGGACTGGGAAGACAGTTCAGCGGCACAAGCACCTGCCTGGCAAACTGCAAGGTCCAGAGTTTTTGATCCCTAGTTCCACAAAAAAAAAAAAAAAAAAAAAAAATCCAGAGGGGTCAGGGAAGGGGCCGGGGAGATGGCTCAGTAGGATAAGCGCTTGACTGGCAAACACAAAGATCTGACCCTGGTTCCGAGAAAAACAAAAACAAAAACAGAGGGGTCAGGGAGATAATTCAATAGAATAAGCACTTGCCTGGCAAGCATAAGAGCTTCAGTTCAAACCCCGGTTCCACAAAAAATAAATAAATAAATAAAAATAAAAAAATAAATAAAGGGCTGG
>NW_004524626.1:11416687-11421664 GCF_000260255.1 Octodon degus
TCTCTCTCTCTCTCTATCTCTATCTCTCTAATAAATAAATAAATAAATAAATAAAAATTTTAAAAAAAATAAATAAATAAAAAATCCAGTTTCCCCTCAGAATCTGTCTATGAGGGATTAATTTAAGGATTCCTCCGAGACTGAAATCCACGCATGCTCAGATCCTTTACATAAAAAATCCTGAGGCAGGGGCCAGGGAGATGGCTCAGTGGAATATGCACTTCTCTGGCAAGTGCAAGGGCCTGAGTTCAATCCCCCATTCCACAAAAAAAAAAAAAAAAAAAAAATCCTGAGGCAGGAGAATCACAGTTTAACCTCAGTCTGGCCCACATGGTTAAGACCCCGTCTCATAACAAAAAACAGAAAATAACTGGAGCTGTCACTCAGTGCAAAGATCCTGGGTTCAAGCCTTAGTACCACCACCAAAAATAGACACTTTTAAAAAACCTGCTGGGGGCCGGGGACATGGCTCAGTAGAATAAGCACTTCCCTGGCAAGTACAAGGGCCTGAGTTTAATCCCCAGTTCTGAAAAAAAAAAAAAAAATTTAAAAAATTAAAAAATAGAAAAAATAAAAAAAAAACTGCTGTACTATGTATAATGATGAGAAAAAAAACTTTAAAGAAGTTCAGTATTTATAAAAAATATTTTTGAGACAAAGTCTTGCTTTGTACCCCAGGCTAGCCCTGAACTTTTAGCAATCCTCTTGCCTCAGCTTCCCCAGTGCTGGGATTACAGGTTCTAGATCGGTGTCTACCCTATTCCTGGAGCAAAACCTCCTGGGTTACTGCCTTGTGCACCTGGAGAACTGTGTGAATGTGCTGTTTGTTACCTCTCCTGACCACCACGGCAGAGACCACCAGCACAGTGAGGAGGAGGAAGGCTCCGGCCAGGCTGAGAGAGAGCGCCAGGATCCAAGTGGGAACTAGGCGAAAATCCAAAAGCGAATGTCACCTGGGAGGGGCCGGCGCTCTCCCCAGACCTACAACCCCTGCTCTGCGTAGCCGACCAGGCACCTAGCAACCTTGCAGCTGGATAATTAGCATATTCCCGCCCCAGGCTAATGTGATTGGCTTAGGCAAGCACAGCCAATGGAAACTGATTCTGGGACTTTGGCTGAGCCAATGGAAAAAGAGGTTTATTATTCCCTGTAATGTTTCAATTACAGTGCTGGTAGGAAATATACCCGGAGCTGAGGATGGGCATAATTTTATCAGAACTTTCTCTGTGGAAGACTCGGCTTCTTTTCCCAGGACACAGGATCTTTTAGAGCTCTGGGGCGGAAACGTCTGACACTAGTCAAGTGCCGAGCCACTCAGCCTGGAGGGGAAGGACAGCGCTGTGTCTTCTAGCCAAGCCTGGCCTTGTTCATTCATTCACATGGGAGCAGGGCTGGGTCGCCTGCGCACTGCGACCACAAGGCCAACGTGGAGAAGGGAGCCTTTGATTCAGGAGCGGGAGGCCAGAAGGACACAGAGACGGCTCCGTCACCAGTCAGCGGGTTGTGGCTGCCCACAAGGTATGCTCTGCAGTGGGGGACATCGAAGCAGGCTAGTGGCTCTCCCACCTTTTTCTTTTCTTTTTTATTATTATTTTTTTAGGTACTGGGAAGGCGCTGCACCACTAAGCTTCATCTGTAGCTAAATCTTTTTAAAGAAACAGGGCCTCCCTAGGTAGCCCAAACTAACCTTCACTTCATGGTCCTGAACTCCTGGGCTCAAGCGATCCTCTTGCCTCAGCCTCCTGAGAAGCTGGGACTGCAGCTGGGACCCATCCCTCACTTCATTCAGACTTTTGCTTCAGTGTCACCTCCCCAGGAGGACATCCCTGATCCAGATGTGACGGTGCGTGCGTTTTCGACCCAGTACTCTGGGAGACTCAGGCAGGAGGATCACAAGGTCAGGCAACTAAACAAGATTCTGACTCAAAGTGAAAACAAAGGGATGGGGATGTGACTTAGGGTGAAGGCCCTCAGTCCAAACTCCAGTACTGAAAACAGAAAGAGAAAGAGGAGAGTGACAGGGCTTCCTGGCTAGCTTCCTTTCCATTTAAAATAACTTGATCCACCATGCTGAGTTTCATCCTTTGGGCTCCCGTCTAACAGACTGCATACTTACTGGGTCCCTTTGTGTTGCCTGTCCCCACCCCTGGGACGTCAGCTGCGAGTGGGTAGCGATAGTGTCTGTTTCACTCACAGGTGAACCCACGATGCCCAAGACAATGCCTGGCACATAGTAGGTGCCAAAAATTGTAGGCAACTAAGATGGGATAGTGCAGTCCAGAGTGGAGATTTGATTCCTGGACTCTGAGGACAGTGGCTCTGCTGTCTATTACCTGGGGGACTGGAAAAGCCCCTGTGGGTGCTGGGTGCTGTCTGTCTGTCTCTCTCTCTCTCTCTCTCTCTCTCTCTCTCTCTCTCTCTCTCACTGGGTATTGAACCTAGCACCTTTGCACTAAGCTCCATCCCTATATCCCTATCTCTTTTTATTTTATGATGAGACAGGGTCTTGCTAAGTTTCTAAGTTGCCCAGGCTGGGCTGGAACTTGAGATCCCCCTGCCTCAGCCTCCCAGAGTGCTGAGCTTACAAGGCTGCACCACCATGCCCAGCTCTCACTTTCTCTGTCTCCTGGAGTGGCTTTGAGGATCTACAGGGGAAAAGCGAGCGAGGGGACCTGGTCTTCCCAGAAGGTGGTCGCTGCGGAGGGAGGTGGCCCCGGGGCACTCACCTGGGAAGGAGACCTGCACCGGCTGGCTGAGGTCCGACAGCTGCTGCTGGCTGTGCTCACCCATCACACCGTACTGGCAGCGGAAGTGCCCACTGGGAGCCCCGCTGCTCATGCCGCTGCTGCTCACATTGAATGTGACCCCTGGCTCACCTGCAGGGGCCTGCAGGAGCTGGATCACATGTCCCCCTTGGTACAGCGTGAAGTTCGCCCCTGGGAAAGTCGAGGGGGCTATGCACGAGATGTGGATGGGGTCCTCTTGGCTGCTTGGGTAGGGGGGCACCAAGAAGATGGAAGGCGCTGGGATGGCCAAGGAGCCTGCAGTGCAGAGCAAGGGGAGCTGAACTGGCCCTGTGGGCACGGCTGGAATTCCTGCACTCTGGGAGGCTGAAGCAGGAGGGGTGCAAGTTCCAGCCTAGCCTGGGCAATTTAGTGAGAACAAAATAAAAAATAAAATATGGCTTGGGGCACTGGCGAGATGGCTCAGTGGTCTAAAGCACCTACTTGGAACAAGCTTGGCAAAGCACAGGGACCGAGGTTCAATCCCCGAGCACCACATGCCAGCCAGCCCTGCCCCCTGGTGGGCTGAGCTGGCCGCGCACGCGCGCACACACACACACACACACACACTAAATAAATAAATAAATGTTTAAAAAAATTAAAAAAAAATATGGCTTGGGATGTAGCTCAGTGGTATGGTGCCTGCTTACCAAGCATGCAGTCATGAGTTTGATTCCTGGTACCTTCCCATGTCAGAGAGAGAGAGAGCGAGCGAGCGAGAGAAAGCCAGAGCTGCAGCTCATGGCAAGGCCCTGCATTCCAGCCTCAATAAGTACCAGGGCTCTAGTAGTGAGACCCTGAACACCCTGTAGACCCTTCCCTAAAATTTAAAAAAAAAAAATCATAAGTACCAAGAAAAAAAGAATAAATAGATAGTGGGGCGGGGTGCTGTCAGAGTGCAGGAGCCAACTGTGGGCAAGATCACCCTCTCTGGGCCTTTTTTGGTGGAAAATGAGTGCTGGAGATCGGACAGGAGTTAGCAGAGATCAGCCCAGTGTGAGGTACCTGGGCTTGTACCACCAGCATTCTGTGGAGCTGAGGCAGGAGGATCATAAAGCTTAGCCCAGTCTGGGTAATTTAGCAAGTTAGGCAAACCTTGACTCAATAGCAAAAAGTGTTGGGGGCTGGGGATTCCGCTCATTGGCACGTCCCTGGCCTGGAGGGTCACTTCCCGGTGTGTAACAGAAGAGAGCTGGGGTACACCGCTCAGTGTGCTCTGGGTTCAATCTCCAATAGCAGGAAAAAAAAAAAAAAAAAAAAGGAAGGGGAGGAAGAAGAAGACAAAAAAGAAATCCAGCAGAATCGGAGAGACAGTCCCTTCTCCCCACGCTGTGCCAGGGGACACAGGAGCAGCTGCGTCCCTGGAAGCAGCCTGTCCTGCTGCCTGCAGGCTCCTGAGCACAGCATATTGCAGATGGGGCGAACCCCAGCCTTTCTGTGCACCGATGTCCCCAAACTGGGAGCCTGCAGAGCCCTGCGGCCAAGTCACAACAGCGGCAGTGCGGGCCCAGGGGTGACAGTTCTGCGAGCTTGGACTTGGGGACTCAGAGGCACCTGAACAGAAGGGGCTGGGCCATTTCCAAGTCTCTCGCGCCCATCTGCCCCTGCCCTGGAGCCTCGTCACCTGGGAAGGCACCGCCGCCACCTTGGGATTCTATCCCCAGAGCAGCAGCGAGGGCAGGGGCTGGAGAATGGCTGGGGTCCCCAGGAAGTTGTCACACTCACCGGCTGCGAGGAGCAGGATGGCCCAGGGCATCTCTCCTAGTGTCCTCAGGCCAGCAGGATCTGGCCGGGGCCAGAAGGGTCCAGGGCTGCCCGCCAACTCCTCCTGTGAGGCCAGAGAGGGGAAAAGAGAAGCAGGCTGGTTACAACCGTTTCCTCAGGGGCAGGAAATTGCACTTACACTGGGCACTCAGAGGGACGCTGTCCTCTCCCCACCCCTTCCCTAAATGTGCCGCCACCCACCCCCTGCCTCTTTGCATCCTGCTGGCTGTAGTTGTGCAGTGTGGAGGGAGGATGAACCAGATGGAGGGCTTGCTCCATCCTTCCGTCCCTCCAGGAGAATCCCTGGTGCTGGAGATCCCAGTGCGGAGGGCATGGGCACGCCTCCTGGCTTCTCACTTGGACATGGTGATCATGGCTTGGTCTCTGTGACCTCAGACAAGACCTGACTTTTCTTTTTTTTTTTTTTTTT
>NW_004524626.1:11421764-11429998 GCF_000260255.1 Octodon degus
TTGAACTGCGGTCCCTGTGCTTTGTTTAGCTTAGTTTGTTCTAAGTAGGTGCCTTAGACCACTGAGCCATCTCACCAGCCCAAGCCCTGACTTTTCAGAAGCATCCGCTAGCTGCTCTGGAGAATGAGATGAACAGTACTGGACACTAGGGACAAAGAAATGAGGCATGAGACGCACCGCTCAAAGAAGCACGGGGGCGAGGTCCAGATCCCGGCACACTGGGAGGCTGAGGCAGGAGGATGGGAAGCTGGGGCGCAGCCTCCCAGACAGCTCAACGACTTAGCAAAACCCTATCTGAAAAAAGCAAAACAAAACGACAACAAAAACATTCTTAGACTGTTGTGAGCCCTCCAACGGGCAGCTAGAGGGAAGAAAGGAGCAGCAGGTTTATATTTGAAGGAATCATTAGTTTGCAGGGTACATTGCCGGGCAAGGGCATAGGGACTTCCATGCCTCTGTCTCACAGGAAGGTTTGCTTCCATCCACGTAATGTTTCTGTTCAAGCCAACCAGGACTCCCTGGGGCTCTCCACTGAAAAGGCTGGTGGAGCAACAGGGGCAGCACACAAGCGGACCACGTCCCCTGGACAAAACTCATTCCCATTGCGGGGTCTATTTTTAAAATCATTTATTTATTTATTTATTTATTTGGTACAGGTCTCACTACGCAGCTTGGACTCATAGTGCTCCTCCAGTCTCAGCCTCCCAGCACTGGGATTACAGATGTGTGACATCGTGACCAGTTTTGGTGACCGGCAGGTGCCAGGCCACATGGCATGTAGTACTGGGGATCAAACTCAGGTCCTTGCATTTGCCAGGCAGGCGCTTACACTGCTGAGTTATTTCCCCTGCCCCTCTCCGCTCACATTGTAGGGTCTTTGCACATGCTCTTTGGCCTGCCTGAGACACAATTCCATCAACCTAAATCCTACTTCTGGGCTGGAAAGATGGCTCAGTAGAATAAGCACTTGCCTGGCAAGCACAAGTCCTGAGTTCAATCCCTGGTACTGCAAAAAACAAAGCAAAACAAAACAAAAAAAGACAAAAGAAAGAAAAGAAAACCACAAAAACTAACTCCTTGAGGGCCAGGGAGATTGCTCAGTAGAATAAGTGCTTCCCTGGCAAGGGTCTAAATTCAATCTCCGGTTTAAAAAAAAAAAAAAAAAAAAAAAAAAAATCCTACTTCTTTAGGTTGCAGTTAGTTTGTTTATTTATTTTGCAGTCCCAGGGATCTAATTTGGAACCTTGCACTTGCCAGGCAGGCGCTTATGTCACTAAGCTAGCTCCCCGACCCTAGGTTGCAGTTTAAATATCATTTCTGGAGAACCTTTCCAAACCCCTCTGAACTTCTCCCCCTGGCTTAATTCTCCCAGAGTCTTAAAAGTTTTCTTTATTGCAATTAGCATATGTATATTTTATTTTATTTTATTTTATTATTATTGACTTAGACAGAGTCTCACTGTGTAGTTCAGGGTGACTTCCACTTGCTATGTAGCCCAGGCTGGCCTCAAACTCACGGAATCCTCCTGCTCTCCTGAGTGCTGGGACGCCAGACGTGTGCCACCACACTTGGCTGCATGTGTATGATTATAATGAAATTTACGGGCTAGGGATGTAGCTCAGCAGCTGAAGTGTGTGCTTGGCAAGCCCAAGGTCCTGAGTTCAATCCCCCATACCAGAAAGAGACAGAGAGAGAGAGAGAGAGAGAGAGAGAGAGAGAGAGAGAGAGAGAGAGATTTGCCTATTTCATCTGATTTGCTGGATTAATGCTGTGTGTTCTCAGGATATCTACAGGGTGTGTGCTGATGTCGATCACTTCATTCCTCACAATGGTAACTTGTTTTTCTTTCTTTGTGATCACTCTTACTAGGGGCTAATGAATTGTATTAATACTATTAATAGCAATAAACCTGTAGTACTAGAGATAGATCCCAGGGGCTTCACAGTAATCTACACCCCCAGTGGTAGACAGATTCTCACTCTGTCGCCCAGGCTGGCCTCAAACTCAAAGCAATCCTCTTGCCTCAGCCTCCTGAGTGCTGGATTACAGGTGTGCGCTACCAAGCCTGACTAACCTTTTTCTTTTTTCTTTTTTTTTATACCAACGGTTGAACTCAGGACCCTGTGCTTGCCTAAGCAGGCACTTAGTCCGCTGAGCTATCTCACAGGCCTGGTTCTCATTCATTTAGTTATCTGGTGTGTAATTCTTTTTTTCATTTCCTAGCTTTTTTTTTTTGAATGTAAAACATTTAATTTAAAAATGTTGGGCTGGTGAGATGGCTCAGTGGTCTAAAGCACCTACTTAGAACAAGCTTAACAAAGCACAAGGACGACGGTTCAATCCCCCAGTACCACATGCCAGCCAGCCCTGCCCCCTGGTGGGCTGAGCTGGCCACACACACACACACACACACACACACACACACACACAAAAAATAAAAATAAATTAAAAAAAATAAAAATAAAAATAAAAATGTTAACACTACAATACATAAAATAGCTATTATAAATACACAAAGTGTATTCTATAGCTGCCAAGTTTACTTTTTTTTTTTTTTTTAAGGAAACTGTAAGTTACACTGTGGTTAAGACTTGTGTCTTCGCCCTTGAAAAAGCCCCCATTCTACCACAGTGATGTGCGGTGAGATGTACCAGCCCCAAATGGGAAACGCTTGGATCAAGTCATAACTAGATTTATTGCAGAAGGACCCTGGACAATTCTAGTACCCTAATAGCTACCCAGCAGGTCATTATCTTACAGAAACATGCATCACGAGCAGCGAGAAGTACCCCCACCCCTTCTGCATGTTAGCACCTTGTCGCTCCTGAGCAGCGGCGCTCACCCCACTGGGGTCTGCGAACAGTCGCTTTCGCATCCGTCCTGAGTGAGAGATAGAATGACGTAAGTACAAATGCACCACAGTATAAACGATGTCTTACCAAAAAAGTCA
Source organism: Octodon degus (assembly GCF_000260255.1). Lineage (NCBI taxonomy): Eukaryota > Metazoa > Chordata > Mammalia > Rodentia > Octodontidae > Octodon > Octodon degus. Next base: position 11,424,715 of record NW_004524626.1, read on the forward strand.
CAAATTAAACCAAAGTATTTTACAGAATTTACTACAAATTGCCATAAAAATTGCCTTCACTTTAAGCTCTCTCTACGTATCTGGTGGGCTGGCTGGATGGCTTTGGGCACGATGGTGACACTCAGCGTGGGTGGCACACAGATTAGCGTCTTCAAATAAACCCTAAGCCCCCCAGGTGTGCTTCAGTAGTCTCCTGAAGGGCACCAGTGGCTGCACCCTGAAACCTCAAGTCGGTTTTGAAATCCTGGGCAATCTCTCTCACCAACCTTTGGAAAGACAGCTTCCAAATCACAAGCTCGGGTAACAATCTCTCTAAGCGCCTTGGTACCAGGCCTGTAGCGATGTTTCTACACCCCGCGGGTAGAGGGGTGCTTTTTTTTTTTTTTTTTTTTTTTGAGGAACCAGGGATTGAACTCAGGCTCTTGCGCTTGCCAGGGAAGCGCTTATTCCACTGAGCCATCTCCCTGGTCCCACCCTTTTTTTTTTTTTTTTTTTTTTTTTTTGAGACATGGTCACATGTAGTCTAGGCTAAACGTGGATTTACCATATAGCCCAGGCTGGCCTGAACTTGTAGTCATCCTCCTGCCGCCGCCCCCAGCTTACTCACCCCTTTTCTATGGAAGGTTAGGTCATGTATGTTTTATTTCTCTCTCTCTCTCTCTCTCTCTCTCTCTCTCTCTCTCTCTCTCTCTCTCTCTCTCTTTTTGAGCCAGTGAGCTATGCAGTTCAAGCTCACTTTGTAGCTCAGGCTGCTCTCAAACTCGCAAGGATCCTCCTGTCCCAGGCTCTGGCGCGCTGGGATTAGAAGGTGTGCACTGCCATCCCTGGCCTGGGTCATGTATCTTAATCCTCTGCCTAGAGGGGATCACATGTGTGCGTATCGCACTCCTGGGTCATTTTTAGAAGTATGTATATTTCTTTTTTCAATTTTTCTGTGATACAGAGGCTGTTTAGGAATATGTAGTTTACTTTTTTTTTTTTTTCTGGAACCCGGGATTGAACTCAGGCCCTTGCACTTGCCAGGCAAGTGCTTCTTCTACTGAGCCATCTCCCCAGCCCCGGTTTATTTCTGAAATATCTGGATTTTTTTTTTTTTTCCCTCTAGGAACTGTGGACGTTCCTGGGGGCTTCACACTGAGCTGTAGACCCAGCCCATTTTTTATTTACTTTAAGAGACAGGGTCTCATTAAGTTAGGAGAGAGTCCCTTTTGAGCAAGCTGTGGAGGTGCAGGCCTATAATCCCAGCTGTGGGAGGCTGAGGCGGGAGGGTTACAAATCCCAGCCCAGCTTGGGCAACTTACTGGACTCTGCCTCAAAATAAAAAATTAAAAAGGAACTTGGGGCCAGGGAGATAGCTCAGTGGCATAAGTGCCCACCTGGCAAGTGCAACAGGGCAAGGTCCCGAGTTTGACCCTGGTACCAAGAAAAAAAAAAAGGAACTGGGATGTTGGGGATATAGTTCAGTGTTAAGACCTTGGGCTCAGTTCCCCTAAAAACAAAACGAAACAGCAAAGCATAAACATCCTCCAAATAAATGGGGGCAGGCAGACAGAGACAGGGAGGATTCTGTCTTATTTATTGCACCAGCTGTCCACGGAGTGCACCCAGAGTGCGCCCAGATTGCGCTGGGTACAGAGGTGCTGAGGGAGAGGAGCGCTGCGGCTCCCCTCCACGCTCAGGTAGTGGGTGGGAAAGTGCTGGGGCACTTAGCTCCAGCAGGCTCAAAGAGGGCGCCTAGTTGGTGACACCAGAGCCTGAGAAGGAGAGGGAGGGGGCACCGCAGAGGGAGGGACACAGGAGAAGGGAGTGGGGAAAGGCTTCATCTTGGGAGCAGCTTTTGTCCTTTTGTCTTTTTTTTTTTTTTTTTTTTTTTTTTTTTGGTGGAACCGGGGATTGAACTCAGATCCTTGTGCTTGCCAGAGAAGCACTTATTCCACTGAGCCATCTCCCCAGCCCCCCTCCCGCCCCCCCCCCTTTTTTTAAACTCAGGACCTTGTGCCTGCAGACAGGTGCTTAGGCCACTGGGCTATATCCCCAGCCCCATTTTCCTTCACTTGCTTGCTTCCTTTTCTTTCTTCCTCTTCCTTCTCCTCATTGGTGGTATTGTGGATGGAACCAGGGCCTTTGCAGTAGGCCACAGCCACAGCCCTTTTTATTTTTATTTATTTACTTTTTTTATTTTTTTGTGGTGCTAGGGATCAAACCTTGCACTTGCCAGGCAAGCATTTATTCTGCTGAGTTATCTCCCTGGCCCATTTACTTTTATTTTTGAGACGAGGTCTCGCCAAGTGGTCCATGTTGGGTTCAAATTTGTGCTCCTCCTGCCTCAGTCTCCCAGATTTGTGACATTAAAGTGGTAGAACATCTTGCCTAGCTAAATCTCATTCTTTTAAAGTTGTTTGGGGCTGGGGAGATGGCTCAGTGGAGTAAGCACTTCCCTGGCAAGTGCAAGGGCCTGAGTTCAATGCCCAGTTCCGAACAAAAAAAATAAATAAATAAAATAAAAAATAAAGTTGTTTGGGGCTGGGGATATAGCTCAGTAGAACAAGCACTTGCCTGGCAAGTGCAAGGTCCTGAGTTCTTCCTTCCTCTTCCTCCTCCTCCTCCTCTTCCTCTTCCTCTTCCTCTTCCTCTTCCTCTTCCTCTTCCTCTTCCTCTTCCTTCTTCCTTCTTCCTTCTTCTTCTTCTTCTTCTTCTTCTTCTTCTTCTTCTTCTTCTTCTTCTTCTTCTTCTTCTTCTTCTTCCTCTTCCTTCTTCCTTCTTCCTTCTTCCTTCTTCTTCTTCTTCTTCTTCTTCTTCTTCTTCTTCTTCTTCTTCTTCTTCTTCTTCTTCTTCTTCATAGGGTCTTGCTGTAATTCATGGTAACCTTGAACTCACTATGTAACCCAGACTGGTCTCAAACTCCAAGCTATATCCTGCTTCAGCCTCCTGAGTGCTGTGATAACAGGCATGTAGCCACCATGCATGTGTAGATCCCATCTGAGATGGCACTTCCTCTGAGGAGCCTTCTCTGAGTTCATCAGGGCTAAATCACCTACGCTGTTATCATCCACTGACTTCCCCGGGCGGACAATACCAAAATCACTTTGGTGCTAAGCTTGCTCCTATATTGTTTGGTCTCTATGCTGCAGCAGCCGATCCACGAGGACGTGGACAGTATTGATTTTATTCAGTGTCAGATGCTCGGTAAGTATTTTTGATTCTGACATACATTGTGGCACATACCCTGTTATCCTGAGTCTCCCAGTAGTTTGGAGGCTGAGGCAGGAGGCTCAGCAGGAGTTAGAGGCCAGCCTGGGCTATAAGGTGAGCTCAAGGCCAGCTTGAAGTATATATCAAGACCCTGTCTTTAAACAAACAAGGGGAGAAAAAAAAACCCAACACAACTAGTAAAAGCAATCTTAAAATTCATACAGAAACACAAAAGTCCCAGAACAACCAAAGCAATACTGAGAAAAAAGAATAAAGCAGAAGGTGGCACAATACTGGATTTCTAATTATATTACAAAGCTACAGTAACAAAAAAAAAGGCATGGTACAAGCAAAGAAACAGACAGCAGACCCAACACATAGAGTAGCAGATACAGAAAAAACCCCACACCACTGTAGCCATCTGATTTTGAGCAATATGGCCTGATACAGAAGCTGGGGAGAAGACAGCCACGTCATCGGTGATTCTGGGGGGATTGGACCCCCTTCTGTGGAGAAGTAGAACTGGATGCCTCTCTCTCACCTTGTAAAAAATGGAATTCAAACTGGATCAAAGGCCTAAGCATAAGACCCACAACTTTGAAATTTCTAGAAGAACACATATGGGAAATACTCGAAGCCACAGGCACAGGCAAAGACTTCCTGAATCTTGAATAGCACAGGAAATAATAGTAATAATAAGGTCTGGTGAGATGGCTCAGTGGTCTAAAGCACCTACTTAGAACAAGCTTAGCAAAGCACAGGGACCGTGGTTCAATCCCCCAGCACCACATGCCAGCCAGCTCTGCCCCCTGGTGGGCTGAGCTGGCCACACACACACACACACACACACACACACACACACACACAAATAAATAAAATTAAAAAAAAATAGTAATAATAAGACTCAACAGTTTGATCCTAGATCAGGCAATTTAGCGACTTAGACCCTGTCTTCAAAGAAATAAGTAATAATAATAATAGTGGCTGGGTTTTGTGGTGCAGGGCTGTCATCTTAGGATTTGTGAAGCTGAGGCAGAAGGATTTCTCTCATTTTGAGGACAGCCTGAACTACATAGTGAGGGCCTGTCTCAAGACAAAACAAAATGATGATGATGATAATGAAGGCCTGGAGATGTTGCTCAGTTGAAGGTGTGGAGGACCACTGGAGCAGCTCTCCTTGAAAGAAGAGCGACTGTCTCCATTTTGACCGAGCCTGACCCTATTTCCTAGAACTGGTATGTACAGAGCTGGCTAGGACTTCTCTTTATTCTTCAGTTGGCCTGAAGCAATATGTCTTGGTCTAGCTGAGGTGCTGGTGATAGTCTTTGAAGGTGGCATGCGTGTTTCCCTGGTAACCTATACCTGCTGCTCTTTAATGTGAGCCAGGTTGAGACAGGACGAAGAGCCAAAGCTCCACACCAACGGCTGGGCTTGAACCTCAAGACAGAGGCTCTGACTTCCTGGGGGTTGAAAGACTACATCAAAGCTGAAGCCCCAGACCCCACAAAACATTAGATACCATCTCAATAGCATAAAGCAGATTACTGTCTCTGCATATCCTCTCTGCATATGGCAGAGGTAAATGTAGGCCACCCACCTAGCTCAGCTCACAGCAGTCACCTACTTCCCACAATTCTCGGTCATTCCTCCTCAAGCCAATCCCCCACTGAATAAAACTGGGTAAGGCCCTGGGTCAGCCTCTTGGTTCTGGAAAGTCATCTTTGTGGCTGGACTTAGGATCCTTTGGCTCCCCAGTAATTTTTTTGTTTGTTTGTTTTCGGAACCAGGGATTGAACTCAGGCCCTTGCACTTGCCAGGCAAGCGCTTATTCCACTGAGCTATCTCCCTGGCCCCATCCCCAGTAATTACAAATATGTTTTAGTGTCTTTACTTTTGCCGTGGGTTGCACTGGGAGTGGTAGATTGGAATTAATTTGGTGGGATTCCAATAATGTATCTTTGGGATTACAAATATTAACTTCTTGGACTAAGCAAAGAACCAAGAAGGGACTCCCACAGAAGGAACTAGGTTCAATCCTCAGTACTGAAAAAACACAGTTCCCCCAAAACAAAGTAGCACAAAAGACCAAAAA
>NW_004524626.1:11433989-11434549 GCF_000260255.1 Octodon degus
CTGGTGAGATGGCTCAGTGGTCTAAAGCACCTACTTAGAAAAAGCTTAGCAAAGCACAGGGACTGCGGTTCAATCCCCCAGCACCACATGCCAGCGAGCCCCGCCCCCTGGTGGGCTGAGCTGGAAACACACACACACACACACACACACACACACACACACACAAATAAATAAAATTTTTTAAAAAAGAATTAGGTCAACTTTACTTTTAAAAAATAAAATAAATAAAAATAAAAATCAGAACAAAAGTTCCTCAAAAGATTAAAAATAGCTTGGCATGGTGGCACATACCTATAATCCCAGCACTCTGGAGGCTGAGGCAGGCGGATCACTGAGAGTTATTCTCGGTGATCAGCTCGGGCTACAATAATGAGCCAGGCCGAACTACGTAGTCAGACCCTGTCTCAAAAAACCAAAACAGGGGCTGGTGAGATGGCTCAGTGGTCTAAAGCACCTACTTAAGATACAAGCTTAGCAAAGCACAGGGACCACGGTTCAATCCCCCAGCACCACATGCCAGCCAGCCCCGCCCCCTGGTGGACTGAGCTGGCCACACACAC
>NW_004524626.1:11434748-11436214 GCF_000260255.1 Octodon degus
AAAATTAAAAAAAAAAAAAAAGAAACAAACAAGAGACTAAAAATAGAACTACCGGATGCCCCACTCCTTTGTATGTACCTGAAGGAATTTTCTTTGGAGACAGGGTCTATGTAGCCCACTTGCAGCACTCCTGCTTCAGCCTCCTGAGTGTTGGCATTATCAGTGTGTGGCACGGCACCCAGCACCCTTGAAGAGTTAAAGGTGATGTGTGGATGCCTCTAGATACTAGAGGGGTTGCATGTGTGCCCGTGTTTCCTGCAAGACAATTCACAGCAGCCAAGATAGAGAACCAGCCTAGGTGTGGATCCTAGGCTGGATGAGTGGATAAACAAAACTGGTCTACGCTGCAGTATTGTTCAATGATGAACAGTGAAGGGATTTTTGTTGCTGCTGTTTTGAGACAGGGTTTCACTATGTAGTTGGAGCTGGCCTTGTGCTCACTTTTGTAGCCCCAGGCTGATCTCAAACTCCTAGTGCTCCTCCTGTCTCAACCTCCCTGGTGCTGGTATGACAGGCCTGCACAACCACACCTGGGCCTCAGGGGCTGGCACAGGATTTAGGGTCGGGATCGAACTCTGGACCTTATGCTTGCCAGGTAGTTGCTTATGCCTCTGCCCAGCCCCAAAAGTGAAGGTTTATTATTATTATTACTATTTTGTATTTAGTACAGGGTCCACAGGGTCTCACTACATAGATTGAACTCATAGTGATTGTCCTGTTTTCAGCCTCCCAAGCGCTGGGATTACAGGCGTGCACCACCACACCTAGTCTCCATGGCTGGCTCAGCCCGCCCCAGGGGCAGGGCCGGCATGGCTGTGCGGGATCGAACTCCGGCCGCTGCGCATGTGCTTCAGTCCGCTGAGCTAGCTGACCGGCCCCAAGAGTGAGGTTTTGTCATTTTGGCAAAAATGGATAGAACTGGAGACCATTATGTTAAGAAAATTAAGCCAGATGTAGAAAAGATAAGTCACATGTTTTCTCTAATATGTGGAATATAATAAAGGTGACAGGATATTTTGTCAGATAAACTCAGGGAAAAACGGGGAACTTGGAGTGGGTATAAGAGGGTAATGGGGTATAGTGAGTTACACATATGAAAATACCTCACTGAAACCCAAGGTTTTATAAAATTAAAGGGCACTAGTAAGTCTGAAATACACAGGGAGAACTTATCTTTTTTTTTGGTGGAACCAGGGATTGAACTCAGTCCCTGGCACTTGTTAGGCAAGCGCTTATTCTACTGAGCCATCTCCCCGGCCCCAGGAGACCGTCTTAAAAAACAAACAAACAAACAAACAAACAAATAAAAAAAACCTAATAAAAATATACTTTAAGGGCTGGTGAGATGGCTCAGTGGTCTAACGCACCTACTTAGAACAAGATTAGCTAAAGCACAGGGACCACAGTTCGGTCCCCCAGCACCACATGCCAGCCAGCCCGCCCCCTGGTGGGCTGAGCTGGCCACA
>NW_004524626.1:11436319-11491942 GCF_000260255.1 Octodon degus
TTTTTTTTTTTTTGGCAGAACTGGGGATTGAACTCAGGCCCTTGAACTTGCCAGGGAAGCGCTTATTCTACTGAGCCATCTCCCCGGCCCCTGAGGAAGGAAGACTGCCATGAGTCTGAGGCCAGCCTGAATTCCGTATCAAGACCCTGTCTGAAAAAAAACAAAACAAAAATGAAAGAAAAACAAAAACTCAATATATGCATACTTTTTAAAATTGTGGTGCATGTATACAATGGAATATTACTCAATCATGAGAAAAAATTAAATACAGACACTGCACGTGGCTAAAGTTGGGAAGCATGCTGACTGAAAGAGTGGACATAAATGGTCACAAATTGTCTGACTCAATTTCAAGGAAACACTGTGGACAGTAAATAGATCCTTAGGGGCAGAAAGCAAAAGTGGTGGGTGCCAGGAGCTGAGGCCACTGAGGACTAATTGCTGACAGGGCACAGGTACTCTTTGGGGGCTGATGAAAACGCTTTGGATGTAATCTCAGCAGTCGGGAGGCTGGGGCAGGAGGATCGTGGCAAGTCTGAGACCAGCCTGGGCTACAAAGTGGACTCAAGGTCAGCCAGAGCTGCATAATGAGACCTGGTCTCAAAAAGACAAAGAAAATGCTTTGGAGCTACATCAAAGTGGAAGTCACACAACAATATCAATCTACTAGGGCCAGCCAGAGAGCTCAGCGGACTAAAATGCCTGCTTCAGCAGAGCACAGAGGTCAGGATTCGATCCCCCGCGTGCCGTGCCGGCCCTGCCCCTGGGACGCGCTGAGAGGGCAACTGAGACTGGGCGTGGTGGCGCCCACCTGTAGTCCCAGCGCTTGGGAGGCTGAAAACAGGAGGATTACTACGAGTCCAATCTGTGTAGTGAGACTCTGTAGCCCCTGTACTAAATACATTTTAAAAGTTAAGGAAAGGGCCAGGGAGATGGCTCAGTGGAGTAAGCACTTCCCTGGCAGGCGCAAGGACCTGAGTTCAATCCCTGGTTCCACCAAAAAAGAAATAAAAAATCAGCACTCAAAATGTGGCATTAATAGATACTAATCACTACAAGAAAAAATGCTGAACTAAAAAGTTAAGGAAAAAGAAAAGAAAGAGGGGTCGGGGAGATGGCTCAGTAGGATAAGCTCTTGACCGGCAAACGCAAGGTTCTGCCAAAAAAAGAAACTAAAGAAAGAAAAATCAGGCAAAAACTGTACATATGCTCTTTAACTTTACAGCGTGGTGTTACTTCACCAAGGTCTGTAAATGGAGGAGTCAACTGACAGCCACCAGCTGCAATTGAAGACTAATTGTCAAAAAAAAAAGATTGTCATGCGCTGCCAACCTCTTTTGGTTTATCTTTGAAGGCTAGAGGTTTCCATCTAAATATATTTTTTTCTTATGTTTAGATGGGGTTGGAATCCATTTATCCAGTCACTTCTTTATCTGTCTGTTTCCAAGAGCGGGACGGCCTCCTGATCCTCCGAGCCAGACTGAGGCAGATGCTAAGTGACAGGCTGCCCAACTATTGGTACCAAGTAAGAGCTTATTATTTATGGGCCTATGATATGCCAAACTTACTTGTGAGTAAAGTAAGCAAGCAAGCCCTATCTCAGTCCTTACAAGAGCCCAATGGCCTAGGAGAATTATTACCTTTGAGACAGGGTCTGCCTATGTCACCCAGGCTGCCCTAAAACTCACAGCAATCCTCCTGCCTCTGCCTCATGAACTCTAGGGTGGGTTACGGGCATGCACCACCACACCTGTAATGGATTCCAAGTAGTAGTATTTTTGTTTCGTGGGTGTGGAAACTGAGGCTCAGCATACCTCTCTTAATTCTGTGCCATTTACTGTAGTGTTGGCTAAAGGCCAGTTGTCAAGACATTCTCACAGTTGCCTTATCATAGGGTGAGTGACCCACTGCTTCCAATTTACAGGCATCAAAACTGCTAAGAGTGATGCTCTAAGCCGCAAAAAGAATGACAGGTCGGGAGGAAGGCCAGTCAGGGACTGCAGGGAACCCCAAAGCGTCAGATATGTAGGTATCCCCATCATCCTTAGCTGAGTCTTTTTTATACTCTAGCCCTACGGGTCGCGGGTAGGCCTACGCCCAGCCGCTTTGCTGACCGGCTCGCCCAAAATGTTCATCCAAAGGCTGTCGCGCGCGCCTCGTACTCTGGGAAAACCGCAGGAAGGCGCCTTAGAAGGACCCAGGAACATTCACCGTAGTTGTCTTAACTTTTGCCTGAGAAAGATGCGTCTTTATGGGACTTATTTTTTTTTTAAATATTTCCCAATCACCACCAAAGATTGAGACTAGGATGGGAGGCCCTTCGGGAAAAAGTCCTAGCCCTGAGCGTTTTAGGCACGGTAGGCACCCACTCGGGCAGCCTGTCTCGCAGAGTGCCTTCACTCTTGGCTCCAGGGCTTTCAGACACCGTCCAGCAGCGGCCGCCAATCAGCTTCACGGAGTAGCTGAGGGGGCAGGACTAGTCCTTAAAGGAGCCGCGACTGCTAAGCAGACTATAGAGTGAACCGGATAATGGCGGCCGGCATGGCCCTAGCCCTAGCCCTGTGGCTACTACTGCCGCCAGTGGGGGTGGGAGGGGCGGGGCCCCCTCCGATCCAAGACGGCGAGTTCACATTTCTGTTGCCAGCGGGGAGGAAACAATGTTTCTACCAGTCAGCGCCTGCCAACGCAAGCCTCGAGGCCGAGTACCAGGTAAAAAGGGTCCTGGACCGCCGAGCTAGCAAAGGCCAGGGGGAGGGGGCTAGGCGTGCAGTGAAGCTGGGACGTGGGAGGGGTCATCGCATGGAGAGCGAGGGCGGAGCCAAGGGAGAGCTCTGACGGAGGGGGCGGGGCGACCGTGGGAGCGGGAGGGGTGGGTATAGTAGGGGGCGGGGTTTAGCCTGGCACAGCACAAAGGGTCGGAGTCATCGGAATGAAAAGGAGCCATTCAGAACAGGACTCTCGGGATGGGTGTGGTCAGTTGGTTAAAAAGAAGGCGTGGCCCACAGGAGTTCACCGAGGTTGGGTTAGAGGAAAAGCCTTATAGATTTTTTTGGAGGGATGTCAAGCAAAGGAGTGTGACCAGGTAAACCTCCATCAAGGACTTCGACGGGGGTGTGGCTAATGAAAGATCCCGCCTTATCCCTGCTGGCAGGGGCGCGGCTGCAGAGCGACATCTGGGGGCGCAATCCGTGGTAGTCTGGGTGGGAGCCCTCAGCAGGCTGTGAGGGTCTGGGCCAGCTGGTTCAGCCCAGGACTTCTCCAGCAGGCGCCCTGGCCTAGCTGGGTGTCTCCACCCTTTTTTCCCCCCTTTGGTGCTGGGAATCAAACTCAAGGATCTCGCGGGGCTTGCCAGGCAGGCGTTGTATGGTGGGTGAGCTATATCCTAGGCTCTCCGCCCATTCTTACCTGCCCCCAGGTGATAGGAGGTGCTGGGATGGACGTGGATTTCACGCTGGAGAGCCCTCAGGGAGTGCTCTTGGTCAGTGAGGCCCGCAAGGCGGATGGGGTGCACACGTGAGTTCAGTCCTGCTACCTGGCCCGGTTGGGTTACAGCCCTGCCCCTCCCTGGTGGCCTCGGGTTTCGGCCCTGGCTGTCCCAGAGTTCTGCTGGCCATCAGGGTCAAGTCTGTTATGTTCTGTGTCTCTTATCAGGGTGGAACCGACAGAGGCTGGTGACTACAGGCTATGCTTTGACAACTCCTTCAGCACCATCTCTGAGAAGCTGGTGTTCTTTGAGCTCATCTTTGACAGCTTGCAAGATGACGAAGAAGTGGAGGGCTGGGCAGAGGCCGTGGAACCCGAGGAGATGCTGGATGTCAAAATGGAGGACATCAAGGTGCGCCTGGCCCTGCCCGGGCTGGGCCACCCCTCCTTGGTCGCCAGCACTGGCAGCAGAGTGCTGGCTACTCTTCCTCTTTGACTGGAGTCTCCACCCAGGTGCCCTCCCAGATAGTGTCCCCAACTTTATATGGTGCCTCAGTTAAATAGTTTATTTCTAGGTGTAAAGCCTGTTTTAGACAGGGTCACACTATGTTGTTGTTAAGTTGTCCAGGCTGGGCCCAATCTTGCAGTCCAACTGCCTCACCCTCCCAGAGTGCTGGGATAACTAGTGTGTGCACACACCCGGCTAACTCCTGTTTTATGTTGTAAATCATACATAAGCAGTCTCCAGAACTATCCCTTGAAGTAAGTAAATCCTGTGCTCCAAGTGTTTTTCTTTTACAGGTGGAGAGACTGAGGCACAGGATAGCACAGTAACTCACCCAAGGTCATACACACAGCTAGCAACTGACAGCTGGTATTTAAATGAAGGCAGTCTGGGCTCAGCAACTGTCCTCCTACCCAGCTCTGAGTATGTTCTTAATGACCCTTTTAGTGGGGAGGGCTGGGGATTGAACCCAGAGCCTCGAATCTGCCCAGCACAGCTACCACTGAGCTACCCCATAGCCCTAGCACTTCTTTTTTTGTCTGAGACAGAATCTCGCTGTGTAGTTCATGCTGGCCTCAACTCCTGGCGATCCTCCTGCCTCAGCCTCCAAGTGCTGGGATCACAGGCGTGTCAGCACACCCAGCTTTGAACTTCATTTTCACAGCTGTGCCAAGGCTCACAGAAGGGGAAACTGAGGCTCAGAGAGGTTCACTCACTTGCCCGAGGTCGCACAGCCAGGGAGTGGCAGTGAGGCTGAGGTCTGTCTCCCGGCCCTTCCCTCTGCCTGCAGGAATCCATCGAGACTATGAGGACCCGGCTGGAGCGCAGCATCCAGCTGCTCACCCTGCTGCGGGCCCTGGAAGCGCGGGACCGCAACCTGCAGGAGGGTAACCTGGAGCGGGTCAACTTCTGGTCTGCTGTCAACGTGGCTGTGCTGCTGCTGGTGGCCGTGCTGCAGGTCTGCACGCTCAAGCGCTTCTTCCAGGACAAGCACCCCACGTGCACGTAGCTTTGCCTTGGAGAACCACCAACTGACAGTGGAGGGCCACGGGCCTGTGCCCCTGGGGGATCCCCCTCCTAGCTTTGTTTCTGTGGGAGGGGAGGCTGTTGTGCCCTCGTGGGCTGGGCAAAGTGCCCGCGGCACTTGAGGGGCTGCTGCAGTGATGGAGTGTGGCCTCGTGTTTCCTGGCACCCCCTGTACATGTGCCTTCACTGTTTTGGCAGTTCTGGGGACTGAGCCCAGGGCCTTTGCACTGAGCTACACCCTTAGCCATTTTTTTTTTTTCTTGAAACAGCATCTTGCTAAACTGCTAGGTTGCCTGAACTGAGCTTGAACTTGTGATCCCCAGCCTCATCTCCCAGCGGCCTGGGGTGACAGGCCTGTGCCACTGCCCTGGCCTTAGCTCATCCTCCAGGCAGTATGGAGGGCCCAGGAAGCACTCATCCCTGCCCTCCCCCCACTGGGGTTCTCCCCGCCGGACGCGGCAGGAGGGGTGCTGTAACCTGATGGACCCCACACCTGGGTTTCTCTCTTGGGCCAGGAAGGAGGTGACAGCTGCAGTGTTCTTGCCAGGAGTCTTTATTTGACAGAAAGGGGTCCTAGCTCCTCAGCCCATTGGGTGGCTTGGTGGGCAGGAGGTCTGGGGACAACTGCAGGAGGGACCTATAGTACTGCCCACCCCTTCCTACAGGACCTCCAACAGGGCTGAACCGCAGCTTGGCCATAGCCCAAGGCGGAAGCCTCAAAGAAAAGAGCCAGTCAGGCCTGACTCCTGGAGTCAATAAATTATGGTCAGAGAACCCTGGGTCTGGTGACTGGGGCTCAGGGACACCAGCTGGGACAGAGCTGCCCACATGAAGGGGACAGCAGGTGGGTGGGAAGGAGGGGTCTCCACGAAGCTCAGAAGAAAGGTCGGGCAGGAGCCGATGGAGGTGGTCGCCTGGGCACAAAAAAGAAACCAGAGGCAAAGTTCAGCTGGGCCGCACAGCCTGGGCCCCCAACAGGGCGAGCAGGGGGAGGGACAGGCCAGATGGGTGCTGTCACTTGGCTCCACCAGGCCCGCATATAGGGTGGCTGGTGTCCCCTGGAGCTGGGGCTGTCCTCAAGCAGGGCCCCCTGAGTGAGGCCTCAGCATGGACACGGACACGGGGCCACACAGAAGGTTCTTCCCTTTATTTAGTTTATTAATAGGGTACAGAGCGCAGGCACTTACAGTGGTCAAACCGAGCCAGGAGTGAGCAAGAGCTTTGCTCAGAGAGGGGCTCCTGGGGCCCCCAAGCCCCTCCACTTGAACTGGGGGCCCAGGAGGAGGAGGGCAGAGGAGGGAGTGAGGCCAGCCCGGTGGAGACTCCAGGCCTGGCGAAGGCACCTCTGGCAGCCGAGGCAGCTGGGCTCCGGCTGTGTGGTTAATGTGGCCAAAGAGGGAATATGTACAACGTGGGCTGGGTGTAGGGGGTCCCCCATGAAAACTCCAGCACAGCCTGGGGACCCAGACACCCTTGGCACCCCAGCATCCAGATGGCCTAGTCTATGCAAGTTGCCCCAGCTGAAGAGACCCCAAACTGGCCTGGACCCCTCCTTCAAGATGGCACCTGGAGCGGGGCCACCTGGCTGGCACCTAGACCCCACCCCCAAAGTGCAACACCCCAGCACCCCCTGCCCGGGCCTTCGGTCCCTTGCACGGTGCGGTGTCCAGTGGGACGGGGAGGGGCAAGGTGCCCCAGGAGCCTGGTCCCAGCACGGGGGCTGGGGTAGCGAGGGGGTCCAGGCCCCCAGAGAGGGACAGCGCAACCCTGGGAGCGGGCGCGCCTAGTCGAGCAGCGAGGGCTCGGCTGGGCGGATGATGGTGGGCCGGCTGGGCGCAGCGGGCGGCCTTCTGCTGCGGAGAGAACAAAGGTGAGGAGGAGGAGGAGCGCAGTGAGGCCCCTGCCTAAGGGTGTTCTGGGGTGCTGCTGGGGCCCCACCTGCTAACCAGGTGACTGCCTGCGTGTGCCCCTGCGGCCGTCCCTGTGTGACCCAGGCAAAGCCACATTCCACCCTGGACAGCAGGTGGGCAGGGCAGTGTATCTGTGAACACCAGTGGGATGTGATGGGGCGCCTGTGGTGGAGAGGACAAGCGGGCACTCTGGAGTCTCTGCTGCATACTCTGACTTTGGGCAAAGGACCCAGGCCCCGGGCCTCAGTTTCCCCAACAGCTAAGCCCAGGTGAGGACGGCCCTTGCTGCCCACTTGGCCCGGGGTGGTGGGAGCTCGATGGGAGGAGGGGCGGGCCAGTGACGCCATTGTGGGCACAGTTGTGACCTTACCTGGGCACTCCTGGGGGGATGCCAGGGGGCACCCGCGCTGGCCGGGACGGGATCTGCGGTGGCGCCGAGAAGGGGTCATTGTTGGCAAACACTTGGGTCCCCGGCCGGGACGGGATGGGGGGTGCCGAGAAGGAGGCCGTGGTTCCCACAGGCATGGGGATCAGGGGCGGCCCCGGTGTGGGGCCCCGGACTGCGGGTGGCCGGCCCGGTGGGTGCACGCTGGACACTGGTCGGCGCTGTGGAGTGGGGCTGCGGGGTCAGAGGGGAAGCTGTGAGTGGGAGCCCTACCCAGTCCAGGGGCTTCCCTGCTGGACACTGCCCTGGCCAGCTGCACCAGGCCATAGCTCAGACCCCAGACTCTTCCAACCTGTGGCTCAGCCCGGCCTCGGTGTCTGTCCTTTCTCCAAGGTGCTCCAGGTGCCCTGGGCTGTGGCAGGGCCAACCCTCTGTTACAGCGGCCACCTGCCTTCCACCATTAGCAGTCCCAGCCTGCTGGTCCCTGTCACTGTGCACCTAAGGGTGCTGTTCTACCCGTAGTTGTGCTTGGTCGGCCCATTGCCTGCCCCCCACCTCCCTTTGTGCTATAGGAAGATGCCCCTGGCAGCTGGTACTGGCTCCACTTGTCCCCAGGTCCCCTAGGGTGCCTCTCACACCTGTGGCTAGCTGTGGTCTGCAGCCAGGTGTCATCGACGGGCGGGGGCACGGGCGTGGACACGGTGCTGGTGCTGATGTCCCCGATGATGGTAAGCGCCTCCTTGAGCGCGTGGTACATGCGCAGCATGTCGTCCCGCCGCTGCGCCTGGTCGGCCGACTCCTCCATGAGGCTGCTCTGGTCAGCCGACGAGTACAGGTAGGCCAGCAGCTCGTGGTGGATGAAGGCCTTGGTCTGGACACACGAGTGGCTGGTCAGCCAGCACCCGGGGCCCACTGCCCTCCAACACCGGAGGCTGGCTGGGGGACTCCGGCCCACAGACAGAGCAGGACTCGCGCATGCGCAGTCACCTCCCAAGTGCCCCTGGGCTGCCACTGAACACTCCGGCCTTTTCACAAGACACAGGCCGTCGGCTCAGGCAAGGGCTCTGCTGCCTGGGTGTCTTAGGAAACTCATTCCTAGCATCTTCCCTTCCTTCTGCTATCTTTTCTCCTATTCCACCCTCTAACTGGCTCTTCTTTAAGAGCTGGGACTAGAGGTTGAGCTTGAACCCAGCATACTCCACCGTGAAGCTCTCCCTACCACTTTTACTATTTATTTATTTATTTTATGTATTTGGTACAGGGTCTCACTACACAGCTTGGACTTGTAGTGATTCTCGTTTTCAGCCTCGCCAGCGTGGGGATTACAGGCGTGTGTTGGCAGCGGCATGGCCTGTGGTGCTGGGGATCAAATCCCAGTCCCTGTGCTTGCCTAAGCAGGCACTTAGCCCGCTGAGCTATCTCACTGGCCCTTCCTTAATCTTTTTTTGTATTTTTTTATTTTTATTTTATTTTTTTTTGCGGAACCGGGGATTGACCTCAGATCCTGGCGTTTGCCTATTAAGCGCTTATCCTACTGAGCCATCTCCCCAGCCAAAGAGGATGGGAAAGATTCTTGAGCAATATACTCTTTTTTAATTTTTTTTGGCTGAACCTGGGATTGAACTCAGGCCCTTGTGCTTGCCAGGGAAGCGCTTATTCCACTGAGCCATCTCCCTGGCCCTTGTATTTTTTTATTCTGAGGCAGGGTCTGGCTAAATCACTAAATTGACCAGGCTGGGCTCAAATTCGTCATCCTCCTGCCTCAGCCTCCCAGAGTACTGGGATGACAGGTGTGCGCCTCCATATCCAGCCCTCCTGGTGTTTTCTCAGGCAGGAATAACTGACATAGAGGAGTCCACCTGCGGTGTGAGGACCAGCCCAGGCCTGGGGCTCGGAAGTGGACACTCACGTTGTTGATCATGAGGTGCATGATGGTCTTTGGCATGAGGTCGCGGATGGACTTGTTAATGATGGCCACGTAGGAGTCCACCAGGTTGCGGATGGTCTCCACCTGCCGCTCCAGCTGCGGGTCCATGGAGAAGGTGTCCTGCCCCACGTCCTCGTTCTCTGCCTGCAACAGAGAGCAAGAGTGATGAGGGGAGATGCAGGCTGCGGGGACAGGGGTGAGTCTCTCTGTCAGAGCCGCCCGGGACCCAGCTGGGAAACTCTGTGGACCATCAAAGCAATATCTGTGAGCTCTGCATGCCTGAGGGGGCCCCAGTCCCATGCCAGTGCTGGGCCTAGTGTTGGGCCTCCCTTTCCTATCCCAGAGGGGACAGCTGGGGCAGTTCCTCACCTGGTCCTTCTCGGGGTAGACACCGGCACGCAGGAATGAGGCCTTCCAGCTGTCCACGTCCTCCTGGGAGTCACAGGCCAGCTCGATCTGCCGCAGGTCCTTGTAGACGTTCCTGGGGCAGAAGTAAGGGGCTGCATTGGGGCCTGATCACAGGCCTGGCTGACTGCAAAGGCTCTAGCTACACAACCAGGGGCTCAAAACCAACCTGGGCTCCAGGATGCTACCTGTACCTCCCCAATCACAGCTAAGTGGCTGCTGAGACAACTCCTGCCCAAAACACATCAGTGCAAGCTGGGCATGGAGGCACACATTTGTGTTCCCAGCATTCGGGAGGCTGAGGCAGGAGGATCACCACAAGTATGAGGTCAGCCTGAATGACATAGCGGGACTCTGTGTCAATACAAACACCCCCTCCTCGATAGCACATCACAGGGCAGGGTCTGGAGCAGAAACAGCCAGGGCTATCTGCTGTCATTAGCTTGGGTGACTCTTCCCCTGGGAAATGACTGTCCCCTCATCAGGTTCTCCTGGAAGACCCACACAGGTGTCTCAAGAATTCTGCTCTGGAGGGGGGCTCCCAGCAAGCGGTCTGCAGGAAGCTAGTGTGGCAATAACCAGCAGAACTCCCTGCCACCACGAGAATGATCCCTGCCTGCACAGTCTGATATGGCACAGCCACAGGAGGCTGTGGCAAAATCTTTTATTTTCCAGCACTGGGGAGTGAACCCAGGGCTTTCAGTGCTTTTACACTAAATTCCATTCCTAGCCCTGTTTTATTTAATTAAATTTTGAGACAGGGTCTAAGTTGCTCAGGTTGGGCTCAAACTTAGAGCCCTCCTGCCTCAGCCTCTCCTGCTGGAATGATAGGCATGTACCATCGCACCTGACTGAGGACGTGAATTTTAAATTTTATTCCATTTTGATTGTATGAAAACAGCTACATGTGGCCAGTGGCTGCTCCCCTGTAAATGGTGGCTGGATTCCTGGGGACAGGTAGGACAGGCGTGGCAGGTGTCAGGCTCAGGTGGGTCAGAGGGTAGCACTATGATTCAGTGCCCGAAGGCTAGGAGCAATATAGGAGGGACCTAGTGTTTGGTGACAGCATTCTATAGCCAGGGCTTATAGCCTATGCCTTGGTCACTATCCTGTCCCACATGCAGGTGGGGTCGAGCTAGTTGAGCTGCCCTCAAAGCCCCCAAATGAGACCTGGGTTGCTCTTTTTCCTTCTTTCTGCTGCCTGGAATATTGCCAAGATGGCTGGCATTTGGGCAGCTCTCTTGGACCAAGAGGCAGAAGCCATGTATTGGGAAAAGCTGAGGAACAAGAAAGGAGGACGGGGCCGGGGCTATGGCTCAGCAGCACAGTGCCTGCCTGGCAAGTATGAGGTCCTGAGTTTGATTCCTGCTACCAAAAAGAAAAAGGAGAGGAGGGGCTGGGAAAGCTGCCTCCTTGCCTTGAAGGGAAAGTTTGGGTTTGATTTAAGTAATAAAACAAGGAAACTTTTTTTATTTTTGGTGGAACCAGGGATTGAACTCAGGCCCTTGAACTTAGGCCCTTGCGCTTGCCAGGGAAGTGCTTATTCTACTGAGCCATCTCCCTGGCCCGAAACGTTTAACTTGTTTCCTCTACTGTTTTTCTGGGTTTCCTGGTTCCACCTCTTAAGAGATACATGGGCAGCACCATCAGCCTGCTGCGCTGGGAAGCTCAGGGCCCAGGCAGCTAGGACAGAAGGCCGCTGGCAGCAGGAGAGGTGTCCCCGGCTTCCTCACAGGATCCCAGGCCTAGAAACTTTAAGAGGTTAAGAGGTTTTCGGTAGCCTTTCCTGCCCTGCTTGCGCTGAGGATCAAGCCAGAGCAGCCCCTCCCTGCTGCCCTGGGCCCCGGCCAGCCTCTTCCCTCGTAGCCACCAGAGGGCGCGCATGAGCACCAGAGCCAAGCGACTCCCTCCCTCCCCCCCCCCCCCAGCATTTTACCGTTTCTTTCTTGCAGTGCTGGGGATTGAACCCAGGGCCTTCACACTGAGGTCCATTCCCAGGCCTCCCCCCCCCCTTTGACACAGGGTCATGTTAAGTCACTAAAAGGTGGAGCTGGTGGTCCTCGTGCCTCAGCCTCCGAGAGCCCAGATGGCGGGGTGTGTCATCGTGCCGGGCCCAACCCCCTTCCTTGCGCCTCCAGGGCAGAGGCAGACAGCAAACGCTCAGCGCGCTGCGGAGGGGCCCCCACCTCTGCTCCGTGTTGAAGATGGCGAAGACATGCTTGTTGGACATGAAGCCCTTCTCGACGTCGCGGATCTTAAGGTTGTCCAGGGGCAGCATGTACTTCTTCTCTTTCTCCTGGGGACAGAAGGGACAGCCGTCACCTAGGACTGTTGGGCAGCGGCATTGGGCACTCTGGGGCTGCCGAGGCCGGTGACTGGCTCATCTGCTGCCGCCGCCTCCATGTCCCTGGTTGCTTCCCCATAGCCTTCGCGCGTCCAAGGCCCCTGTGCCAGGCCCAATGCCCCACGGCAGCTCCTTGACTGCGCCAGGACATGGTGCAGCAGGATGACCTCAGGTCACACACTAGAGCCCTGGTCCGGCGTCCCCTGCAGAGACAGCGCCGTATGTGCAAGGGCCACCCGGCATAGCTGCCCCGGCCCTGCTCCGAGCCTAGGCACGGTGAGGCAGCGGGCCGGGAGCGGGCCTGTGAGCCAGAGCTGGGGCAGCGCTTGGCCTCCTATGCACTCAGCACTGGCTGTGGCCGCCGAGCCACTGGGCACCTCCCTGAGGACTGTAGTTGGTTCCCAATATGTGTGGGAGGCCCCAAAAGCTTTATCTTGTGCTTTAAAAAAATTCTGGTTTTTTTGTGTGTGTGCATGTGTCTTTTTTTTGGTCTTTTTTGAGACACTGTCTTGTTACGCAGTTCAGGCTGGCCTTGAACTCACTTTGTAGCCCAGACTGGCCTCAAGCTCTCAGAGATCTTCCTGCCTCAGTCACCCAAGTGCTGGGATGACAGGCGAGCACTACTGTGCCCAGCTTCTAGCTCTTATTTTTGTGAGACAGGCTCTTGTTAAAATGCCAAGCTGAAGGGCCGGCGAGATAGCTTAGTGAACTAAGCGCCTGCTTAGGCAGGCACAGGCGCTGGGGTTTGATCCCTGGCACCATGTGCTGTGCCCCCCCCCCCCCAGGGCAGGCTGAGGTGGCAGTGGAGGCTAGGCGTGGTGCGCACACCTGCAATCCCAGCTGCTGGGGAGGCTGAGAACAAGAGCATCACTATGAGTCTGAGCTGCACAGTGAGACCCTGGGCCAAAGAACAACAACAACAAATGCCACACTCCACTACAAGTCAGATCTATGCGGCGAGACCCTGTAGACCTTGCACTAAATTAAAAAAAAACAAAAAACAAAACTGCCAAGCTGGGTTCTAACTTTCAATCCTCCTGCTTCAGCCTGCCCACTAGTAGAAATTAAGGCCTGTCTCAACATACCTGGCAAATGACTGTTTTTGAGGATGGTAGTTTTTTTTTTTTGTGTGTGTGTTTTTAAATTTTATTTGAGCGTGTGTGTGGCCAGCTCAGCCCACCAGGGGGCGGGCTGGCTGGCATGTGGTGCTGGGGGATTGAACTGCAATCCCTGTGCTTTGCTAAGCTTGTTCTAAGTAGGTGCTTTAGACCACTGAGCCATCTCACCAGCCCTGGTAGTTTGTTTTTATAGTGCTAGGGACACAACCAAGGGTCTCATCTATGTCCAGCAACTGCTCTGCCAGGGAGCCACACCCAAGCCTGTGAGCCCAAGTCCCTCCTCCACCAAGTGACTTGCAGCAGCTGCTTGTGGAAATTTCCGCTTCAATCAACCTGCTAAGGACAATGCTGCTCAGAGACAGGAGCTGGCTGCCCAGGGACACACAGCATGACATGGCACACCTTGGAACCCTCGCTGCCTGTAGCCTCTCTGCCTTTCGTCACCGCCCAGGGCTCTAGAGCCTCCTCCTCACATGCCTGTCTCTGTGCCACTGAAGGCCCCAGAGCAAAGAAAGCCCCACTTGGCCACCACATCTGAGACAAGAACAGCCACTGCCATGGAGAGGAATGGGTGAGGGGCCCCTCAGCAAGGGGCCAGTACATACCTGCCATCCCAGCAGGTTAAGGCAGGAGGGTTGCTAAGTTCGAGTCCAGCCTGGGTAACATAGGATCTTTCTTTCTTTCTTTATTTTTTTTTTTTTTGTACTGGGGATTGAACTCAAGAACTTATACAGGGGCTTATGCCACTGAGCTATCTCCCCAGCCCAAAAGTTGAGAAGGATTTTTTTTTTTCTTTTTTGGCTGGCTCAAGCTGCCTTAAGGGCGGGTCTGATAAGGCATGGGGAGCTGGGGATTGAACAGTGGTCTCCTGCGCCTGATTGGCTTTGACCAGCTGGCGCTTAAACAACTGAGCTAACCCGCAAGCCCCCAACTAGGAACTTAATTAAAAATTAAAAAAGGACTGGGGCTTAGCTCTGTGAAGGTCCTGGGTTCCATCCCCAGTACTGGAGGAAAAAGAAAAAGGCAGGAAAAGGCAGAAAAGCAGCGGGGGGCGGGGGGATGCAGGTGCCGGGCTGGTGAAGTGGCAAAGCACTAAGCTAAGCTCAGTGCATCCTACACTGTGAGGTGCTGCCAGCCTCGACTGGCACAGCAAGCACTTGGGGCTGAGGGACACAGCCCATGCCAGGCTGCAGGCTGGGAACCCCAGGAAGCACGGAGACATGAAAGGCTGTCACGGTGGTAGCAGGCGGTGCCGGGGAGCCAATGTGGGGCTGAGAGGCGTCTGTCTGCGCCTTGCATGGAAGTTTCCGGAAGGGCCTCCGGGGTCCCCACCCTCGAGTGTCAGGAGGCAGGAAGCTGCAGGGGCCGGCAGGGCCAAGTCACTGAGTCACAGGCCATGCAGGCTTTCTCTGCGCAAGACACCACATCTGGAAGTGTTTATGGTGTGATTCCGCCTGGGCTCACGGCGGCCCTGGGAGCGCGCACGCACGCACGCACACAAACGCGCGCGCAGGGGAGCACGCGCCCCTCCCCCGGCAGAGGCCACCGACCCCGGTGCTCCTCCCGCCAGCTCCCCTCGGATTTCCTGAAGGCGAACACACAGCTTTCTCCAGATGCACAGAGGCCCCGGCCTGGCCCTGCCATGTCACAGCAGACTGTAACTCTGCTCACAGGGTGGCAGGGGCGCGAGGAACAGGGTCCGGGGGCCCGAGGGGCAAGACACCGGCCCCGCCGCCCCAGTGTTCAGACTACCTGTTCAGGAGGTAATGCATGTGTACAGTAGTCTGCACATTGGTTAGGCTGGGCTCGGGACAGCGGCGTCAGGAGGGCCCCCGCCGGCTCCCAGAGTGGCTGCCAACCCCAAGGAAAGCAGGTATGGAGGTAAGTAGCATACACCGGACAAGTATGAGTGGGAGATGGCACTGGGCGAAGGCAAGAGGGCCCCTGGGGCTGAGGGTCGGGCCCAAAGGGCTGCTGTCCCCATCCCACACTGTAAACACCCCCTCGTGTTTATTTCTGAAATAAAGAGATCCTGACTTCTTTCATGTCCCATGGCTTCTCTATGAAGGGGTCAAGTGTGACACTGAGGGTCCTGCCTGTGGGGTCCCAAGTCAGGGGTGGGGACCCTCGAAGGGCGCTGCAGGGCCCCTCCTGGTCCTCACCTCTTTGTGTCTGGGGCACACGTCTGGTTCTTGTTAGCGGCGCCCGGGCTGCCTCCAGCACCCCCTCTGCCTGTCTGGGGCCCTGGGCAGGGTGTGTGGCTCCCAGTGGCAAACAAGAGCCAACCTGTGAAGCTGCCACACCACAATGCCAGGCCCAGAGGCTGGCCCTCAGCACCCCATGAGATGCTTGGCGTGCTGGGTGCAGGACCCCAGATCTGCCGTCCCCCAGTTATGGACACACAGGAGACCTCACTCAGCTCTTCCAAACCTGCCCATCTCAGGTGCCTCTGCGCACCCTGGCCCTGGACGAGACATCCAGGGAAGCTCTGGTCACACTGTGGGGTTGGGAAGAGGGGGCAAGAGGCTCCAGGGCCACCCCAAGCCCTCACCTAGCCACCTGCAGCTGTGACTGTGTCCCTGTGCAAGGAGGCCAGGCCACACCCTCGCTGGCCTCGTCTATGGCTCTCCCCACAGACTGCTAGGGGCACCCAGAAATGCTGTTGCTACCACCCCCCGTGGTGCAGAACAGACCGACAGGGTCCCTGAGGCCTGTGCGGCTCCTGGCTCCAGAGCAAGGCCCAGTGTGAGCAAGAGGACCGTATTTCACCCTGGCCCTCACTGCTGGTGTGACCACATTTCATGGCGGATAGAGACCAGGTCACTGACCAGGGCCCTCAGTGGCCCTACCTGGGAACAGCAGTGCCAATTCAAGGGGGCCTGAGGGCTTACTCAGGAGGGCCAATAGCAGCTGCTCCCACTGCCACATCCAGCGTGGGCCTTTGTAAACAGCCCCCCTCATCACTGCAGCCACAGGGGACAGATTCTGGTGCCCCCTCTATGCCTTCTCTGGAGATCCCGAGGAAGCCTGGCCTCTCTCTGCACCCACCCACGACTCCTAGGCAGCTTAGGGCTGTGGTGCCCCAGAGACCAAGAGCTGCTCATCCCAGCCTGGCGCAGCCTCAGGCAGCAAAGTCCACTCGGCAGGGCCGCAGCCTCTCTCTGAGCCCCCAGCCTTGCTGGGCGTGGGTACCAGGCAGGTGCTGAGACTCAGCACTCCACTCCCGCAGCCCCAGAGAAGGAGGACACCATGGTGTGCGCGGGGCTGGGCTCCTGCCCAAGATGGTACGACCCTGGTCCCCAGCCCCGGTTCTCACGCTCTTGCTTTCTCTTCTCTGCGGTACTGAGAGTGCTGTGAACCACATCTCAGCCCTTCCCCCCTCTCTCTTTTTTTTTTTTTTCTTTTTCTTTTTTTATTTGACACAGGGCCTTGCTAAGTCCAGCCAGGGCTAGAGCTTGTGACTTCCTGCCTCAGCCCCCTGAATGCCCACTCTCTGTGGCTGTGTGACCAGATTCTGTCCAGGGGCCACCAGTGGGGCCAGTGTCTACTGGTCTGGTCCTTCTTTCTCTTCCTGGGGATGCCCCTTAGGCTGTGAGAGGGCACCATGGTGAACACCTGAAATCCCAGCACTTAGGGAGGCTGACGCAGGACAATCACCATGAGTTTGACACCTGCCAGGATCACGTAAATACTGAAACTATGTCTTCAAAAAACCAAACCAAAACCAAAACCAAAGGGATCTTGGAGACAGTTCAGCAGAACAGCGTCTCCCTGGCATGCACAAGGTCGAGTTTGATTCCCAATATTAAAAAAACAACAACAACAAAAAAAAAAAAACAAAAAAAAACACAGATCTAGTTCCCTTGGCACAGAAGAACACTGGGCCAGAGAGGCTAAGGGCCTGGACAAGCCACACTCCCAGGGACCTGGCTGTGCGTGCAAGTCCCGGGCCCTCCTCCGGTGGTCTCCGTCCACCCCGCGTCAGCTCCCTGCCCTACTGTCTTCTTTCTCCGGTGCTCCCCAGCCATCAGACCTGCCACGGGCCACCTCGAGGACCCAGCCCTCCAGCTCTTACTACCGGGATCCTCATGCCAAGACACGTGGGGCAGCACCGTGGCACTCCCACACCCCCACTCCACTACTCACCTCTTCATCCTTGTACCAGGACAGTGACTCGGCCGTGAGCACGAACCAGTACTCCTTGGAGCCGCCCTTCATGAGGCTGATGTTGTTGATGGTCAGCCAGCCCCTGCGGATCACCTGGGGAGGCGAGAATGGCTCAGTGGGGACAACGTCCAGGCCACCTCCCCCAGCATAGCTGCAGTGCCCTCGCCCCACAGTGCGGCAAAGACACCTCCAGCCCCAAGCGCCCCCAGCTGGAGACTGAGTGGGGTGTCCAGCAGGTGGCAGACAGGAAAGCATCTCCCTGGTTAGGGAAGGAGTGCGGGCCTGGTGTTGGGACAGGGCCCGGGACAGGACACCTGCGGAACTGCCCTTCTCTGGGTGGCTAAGCTACCCAGATGCCCTCATCTCATACCTCATGGCCACTGTCCCTCAGGGAGGAGGCGTCCACACCATGGGACAGAGCTTGCTGACTTTCCTTCCGGGGCCGTGCCAGCAAAGGCTCAACACAGAGCCCTCGCCAACACCTGGACTGAGAGTGTATCTGTCTAGGTCACCAAGTCAAGGGACATTCTATCCTGAGAGCTGGTGGAGTTATTTCCCCAAGGGCCCCTCCTGGGGGGGACACTATCAAGGGTGAGGACTGTGCCCCATGCTGGTAGCTCGGCCACTGCACTTCTCTCCAAACGCCAGGCAGGGGTCTCTGCTGAAGACCCTGTGGTGCAGCTCATTCATCGGTGGCTGTTACATGCACGGGGCAGAAGCTGGGCCTGCTCAGGAGGGCTCACCTGATAGCTACGTGCAGGTGGCCCAGGGGACCATATTTTCAGGGCCCCATGGTCCCTGGGACACGGAGGCATGAGGAAACCACAGTGCCTCCCACTGCCTGCCTTGGGACTGGGGATGCCCAGGCAATGGGCAGCACATGGAGGCACCAGCAGGCCAAGTGAGAAGGGTAGCTGGGATGGGCTGGGGTGACCAACCAGGGAAAAGTCCTCTTAGGGTGGCCTCTTGGGGTCAGTGAGCCCTGCTGGTGGTCAGCTCTCACCAGGGACCTCCTGACCTGCTCCAGGGCTGTCAAAGCTTAAGGCCACCAGCGTATGGGCCCCGAAGGCAGAGGCCACCACCAAAGGCCAGGGACTATGCTAAAGTCCCTGCCAAGAACAGAGACAGCATAAGATGCCACCCAGAATCCCTTACTAGGGCCAAGTCCTGGGATGACAAGTGATATCAGAAATCCTGCAGCTGCTTCGAGCTGTGACGGCTGGCTTCTGATGACTGATGGCAGCCCAGCAAGATCATGGTGTGCTCCCAGAGGACAGAGTGACCCACTCAGCCTAGCTGCTCCAGGACGTGCTGGGGTTGGCAGCAAATGCCCAGCGTTCTGGGCATGGCCCTAACCCCGGGAAAACCAGGATGGTTGGTGACACTGTTGGCACCCTTTGTTTCCAGTCTGAGGAGAGACTGACCTGTGAGGGACCCAGGAGGGAACCCTGGCTTCAGGCCCTGGAAACCCCGAGCCACATGGGTCTCAGCAGCCATATTCTGCTCCTCTGTCTACCACAGGTCTTAGTCCCAGGGGGCAGAGTAAGAGCTCATGGATCGGGATGTAATCACTGACACTCAGGGGAGGACAAACAAGGGCCAGAGGGTTGCTGCTCCCTCATACCCGGAGCCTCTGCACTCCCTGACGTAGGTGAGCTTGACTATGCTCCACTGGCCTGGACCACCTGCTTCAGACCAGCTAGGGCAAGGGATACTGCCTGGAGCCACCCCAGAATAGCACCCAGAGCCTCAGAGCATGGATGCTAGCCAGCCCCGAAGCAGCCCCCAAAGCACCCTTCCCTTCTGATCACCTAGACAGCAGGAACAGTGGCTCCCTAAGGGCAGGCCAGTTAGTGCCAAGAGGAACATGCCCCATTGGGGGGCGGGGCTCAGGAGGAGGTGGGGCGGGGTGGGGAATGGGGCAGGCAAGCAGGCACACCCAGGAGGGGCTGTCTGGGGCACCATGGGCAGCACGTGAGGAGCAACAGCTGGCTCCGTGGGGAACCGGGCCAGCCTCCCTGCTGGGCAAGGGTCCCAGGCAGGGAAGGCACTCAGGCCATGTCCAGGCATTGGGGCTGGGGTGACAAAACCTCCAGGGCTAGGGGAAATGGCAGGTGCCTGGCCTGGCCTGTGCTGGAGAGGAGACTGTTAAAGGTATGGGCACTTGGTGCGGAGGGGGAACCATAGGCTGGCTGCTGCTCTGTTCCTCCTGCCTCCCCCGCCACCAGTCTCGGCTTTGCACTTTGGCTCTATCTGCACCAGCCAGGATCCAGGGCATCCAAGCTGGTACAAAATTGCCTCAGCAGAAGAACTCTGCAGAGGCAGCAGGGGCTGGCCCAGTCCTCAGCGGCGGGCAGTGAGAGACCATCCAGTAGCCGCAGGCCTAAAATAGGCTCAGCTTGCAGCTGGAGCAGCCTCTCCTCCCTCCTGGACAGGGCTGGGCCTCACACCCCGCTGCCCCACTCCAGGGCCCAGCCGAGGGCTCCTGGCAAAGGAAGCAGGCAGTACCTACACCAGGGATGGCAAATACAGTCAGCTGCGGCAACAGCAGCTTGGGGCCACTGTGGTGGGAATTTTGGGAGTAGCAAGAGAGAATGCTAGGATCAATTAGTGATGTCCGTCCCAGGCAAAGGACAGGTGGACAAGAGAGCCTCATTCACTTGTCACAGCAGTCACGGAAACAGGAGGCTAGTGGCAGCAGCCAGGGGAAAGGGCCCTGACTGATTGATTACTCATGCCTGGAATGGATATGTGGAGGGACAGCATGTGGAAAAATTAAAAATACCTTAGTTAGTCACATCAGCCACACAGAGGGAAGGGTGGCATGCCTATTAAGGAAGAATGCCAGGATTGCTGAGTTATGCCTGCCACAGGCATGCAAAGGAGAGACGGCACAAGAAGAGTGCTGGGCTTGATTAGTCATGTCTGCCGTGGGCACAGGAGGGCGATTCTGCAGGTAGACAGCCCTGCCCTGGTCAGTGAGTGACTTCTGCCCTGGGGAAGCAGCAGCAGCAAAAATGAATTCCTATGGGGCTTGAACAAAATCATCCACACCCATAGTCAGGGAAGGGAGGGGAGGAGGCAGGCATGGTATTTGCCATCCCTGACCTAAGGAACACCAGATAATCTGCTGGGAATTAGCTGGTGGAGTTGAGCTTCGAACAAAGGCAGCAGTCAGGTTAGTGTTCATGTGAAGACAGTGGACACCCAGGCCAGCACCAAGTCCAGAGACAGCCGCAATGTAGGGGGCTCCCGGTTAGTTTCAGTTTTAGTTTTTTATTGTTATTTGAGGGTGGAAGGTGTTAGGATGTTAGGAGGCAGGCAGAGTCTGCACTACTACGAGAGTCTCTAATGGCCACTACTGCACTAGGCGGGTACTTACCAAGATCTCCCCCTTTGAGAATGCAAAGTTAGGATGGTGGGCAGGTCAAGGAAGAGTGAGCGGAGGAAGAGAGATGGAAGGGACATGAGGGCACGGAGAAAAAGCCGGAAAAGCACAGTGATGGGAGAAGAAATGAGCAGGGGGAAAACAGCAAAAGAAAAAAAAAATTACATGCTATTAATTATATTCATGGTGTTAATTATTTAATTCATTATCATCTCCCAAAATGGAAAAGCAATAATATATACATTACCTATGCAAGCACAAAACAAAACAACGAATCATGCAGCAGTTACTTTCTTTTTTCGATCAGGCTCCATAATCGTGCAAGATACATAGCAGAGTCCCCACCCCCGCCCCAGTGCAGCCCGATGTGGAGAATGGGGAGCAGGCGACAGAAACTCCTTATAAAGCTGACCTTCTTTCACAGGGCCTCCAACTGGGGCATGATATCAAGTTTCAGGGTGTGGAGATCAAACCACCCCAGACTTTCCTGAGCTGCTGGTGGCAATGCACCACTTATGGCTCCCACTGACAGGTCCTCTACCCTTGGGGCAAGGGCTATGGAACCCCATTTGCCTGTAGACCCTTGGGGTGACTACTACATTGCTCCTGCTTAAAGGACTAGAACCTGACCTTGACCTTGAATGTCAACATGGCTTTCCAGGATGTGACAATTACCTCCAGGCCCTGCCAAAGCTGCAGCACTCAGACCTGGAGGCTGACAGAGTAGGTGGCCTGGTGTCACGGGTCAGCTCCTGGCCAGGAATCACCCTGAGTGCCCTCCCGCCCCCAGGATGGGGTGGCGGCCACAGCCGGGGAGCTACCTGGTTGGGGATGGCTCTCTTCTTATTCAGCTGTGTACTCCTCTGCTGGGCACTGCAACCAAAGCACAGAGAGGGCACATGTGGGCGTGACGCGGGAGGGACAGGCGGCAGGAGGCCCCAGTGGGGATGTGCTCCCTGGGGGCCCACTGAGCAGGTGGGGGCACAGAGATATTCTTCTGCATGAAGAGTTGCCCGAGAGAACAAGGAAAGGAGTCCCCTTAGGCTGAGGCCTCTAGGCCCTGACTCTGCCACCCTGGAAGTGCTTGCTCCTTCCACAGTGCAGTGTAACCAGGAGCATCCAAGAGGGCCCATGAGGGGCCAGGAGGTGGCCGCAAGGGGACCTGGGCCAGGCTGGTTGGGGGTCACACACTTGAAACCCCTTCCGGCTTTCCCAACCCTGACCACAACACCAGGCTGCAAGGAGCTCTATCCATAAGGCCCTCCAGCCCTGAAGACCAGACGATGGCACAGCCACTGGCTACGAAAATGTCAACTCAGGGGGCTGCCCCTTAGCTCAGTTCTTTAAGTGGCTGCTTCAAAAAAGCAGTCAAGCTCAGGCTGCTGTGGTTTGATCCCCACAACTCAAGCCAGTCAAACCTGCCCTGAAGGCATTCAGAGAAAAAAAAAAATCTTTCTGCCATTTTGGGCCGGGGAGACGGCTCAGTGGAATAAGCGCTTCCCTGGCAAGCGCCAAGGGCCTGAATTCAATCCCCGGTTCCGCAAAAAAAAAAAAAAAAAATTTCAACTCATGTTTGGCTTCTGAGCCAAGGTGGAGGACATCCAAGGCCAACAAGGTGTGTTTCCACAAGGCTCCTTGTTTGTAGTCCGGGGTCTCTTGTCTCCCTTACCCACCTATTTCCTGCCAAGTTCATTCAAGTGCAGACCATGGCCACTATGTCCTACGGGGGTTCCTTCTCCACTCTTTACTGATTCTAATATATTTTCTGCCCCAACAATCACATCAAAGCCTGTAAACAGTTTCCATCTCCTGTCGTTTATCTCTTTTTCTTTTATTGAGTTAGCTGGAAAGTTCAGGAAAATGTCAAACAACAAACCAGTTGGCTGATGCTGGGGGTTTTGCATTAAAGTTCAAATTGGTTGTTGGATAAGGAAAGGTATTTGTGTGTGTATGTGTGTAACATAGGCTTCTGTCTAGATGGGTAAAGGTTGGAAAATTAAGAATGGAGGTGGGGCTGGTGGGATGGCTCAGTGGTCTAAAGCACCTACTTAGAACAAGCTTAGCAAAGCACAGGGACTGCGGTTCAATCCCCCAGCACCACATGCCAGCCAGCCCCGCCCCCTGATGGGCTGAGCTGCCCCCCCATAAATAAATAAATAAAGAATGGAGGTAGTGAGGCCTGCCCATTAGCTCATTTGTGTAAGTGCCTGCTTAAGCAAAGGCAATCAGGCTCAGGATATTGTGGTTGGATCCCCAGATCCTCCTGCCTTTCCAGACCTGCCCTTAAGGTATTCTGAACCATCCAAAAAAAAAAAAAAAAAAAAATCCTTCTGAACTTTGGGGCTGGGGAGATAGCTCAGTTGAATAAGCACTTGCCTGGCAAGTACAAGGGCCTGAGTTCAATCCCCAGCTCTGCAAAAAAAAAAAAAAAGAATGGCAGCAGCACACCTAATTATAGTAGTAGCACATGCCTGTTTCCCAACACTCTGGGAGATTGAGGCAGGAGGAGTACCAGTTTGAGTCTAGCTAGGGCAAATTAGAGACACTCTCTCAAAATTAATTTTTTCTTTTTTCCCAAAGGGCTAGGGATATAACTCAGTGCAAAAGCTCTAGCTTCAATCCCCATTACTGGAGGAAAAAAAAAAGAAAGAAAGAAACAAAATGGGGCTGAATTTTGTGTACTATTTTCTCTAATATTCCAAGAGATTATTATTGGCTCTGGCTCCTGTGTGCAGTGCATACAGGGAACAGTGAAGCCTAGAGTCGGAAGCACAGGCGGAAGCTGGATCAACAGTGTCCCGCAGAGCCACACTCCCCAAGTGACAGCAAGGCCCCCCACGCGCCACTCCCGAGGGTCCGGGCTCCCGCCTGCGCAGGGGCCTTCCTTAGGGGCACCCTCTTCACAGTCTGCGGGCCTCCTGTCGGGCCAGGGCTGTTACTCTACCTGCCCTCTGGGCCTTCCTTCCCTCCTCCCCAGCCCTGCGCAACGGGCAATGGTGGATGCTGCACTGTCCTGTCCAAAGGCCCGGCTGGGCCTGGCTCTGAGCAAGCACTCGACTATTCAGTGGGTCTCTGGGATACCCCCCCAGGCCTGGGGCCACCCTGCCAAGGCGTCCCCATTCACACAGCAGGGCAAAGGCACACAGCAGGCAATACCCACCCGGTGAGCAGCTGCTCAGTATAGTAACAGCTGGGGTGAGGGGAAGGCCCCGGAATCCAGAGGAAAGAGTAGAGTGGTCAAAGGAAAAACAGGAGAGATTGTGAGAAGGAACTGTGGATGAAGTGTGAGAAGCAGAGACATCACAGTGAGGAAAACAGCAGCGAAACACCATGGGCGC
Source organism: Octodon degus (assembly GCF_000260255.1). Lineage (NCBI taxonomy): Eukaryota > Metazoa > Chordata > Mammalia > Rodentia > Octodontidae > Octodon > Octodon degus. Next base: position 11,460,256 of record NW_004524626.1, read on the forward strand.
CAGCACCGGCTGCCCGTGCACGCCAGGGGCCTGGGAGGCCCAGCGAAGGGAGCCTCCCGGTCCGGGCTGGAAGGAGCCTGGAGCTCGTGTTCATTCATTTACTCATGCCTTCCTTCCTTCCTTCATGTGACATGTGCCCAGCACAGGACGGATGCTACAACCACCTGCTCAGTGTCTAGATAATGTTCAACTTAAAGCACTACCCAGCTCAGGCCGCACAGGTAGCTCAGAAGAATAAGCGCTTCCCTGGCAAGCACAAGGGTCTGAGTTCAATCCCCGGTTCCATCAAAAAAAAAAAAAAAAAAAAAAAAAAGGTCACCCCTCCATTCTATGGGCACAGCTCCACGCGGCCCTGAGCACCCTGCGCCCTGACTGCTAGCTACAGGGCTGGTCTTCCTCTGCGGGACCAGGCGCGGACTGGCATGTTGTTCCGCCACTGCGCATGCGCAGAAGCCAGCTGCTCCACTAAGTGGGTACGAAGAAGCCGGCTGCGCTGCGCAAGGGTTCTAGGAGCAGCGTGCAGGAAGACCCTCCAAGGCCACCCGCCAAAGCTTGCTGAGGGCCCCAGGAACGATGGAATCTGGGGTGACACCCAAAACCATTATCCCCTTTATCTACATTTTTCCTAAACCAGGGCCCAATCCCAGCTGGGTGCCTTGCAACCAGCCAGACGTGAATAGGAATCCCTAAGAGCACCCCCAGAGACTGAACAGGCTGTACCCTGGTGCAACCACAGAACGGCCCCTTCATCCTTCAACCTGCGCTGGGTGGGGATGCCAGGAGGGGGGCTCCATTGGCCTAGGAGGGCTTTTGGTATTCTCATTTGGCTTTGTTCTTCACCCAGGGATCCCAGTGAGAGGCTCTCTGGTTCCTGCCCTCTGAGGGAACCCAAACTCCACCGTCTCCCCGGGGCCTGACGCCGAAGGTGGGAACTGCGCCCCTCCCCCCGCAGTCCCCAAAGGTACATACTTGGCAAATCCAATGAAGTCTTCGTGGTTTGTGTTGATGTAGGACTGCTCAATGTCGATCAGAAGAAGAATCTGGGGAAAGAAGCAATGCTGTGAGGACTGAACCCTGGGAGCTGGGGAGGGGGGGGCAGCAGACTGGACATTCTTGCAGTCGCCAGCAGGGGGCGCAGAGCCACCAGGCCTCCCAGGCCGGAGGTGGAGCCGGGGACGACAAGACGCTCTCACAGGGGTGACTGGGGGCTCGGGTTGGCCTGCAGGGCGCTTTGTGACCTTGGGCCTCCTGTTCCCAAGCTATGGAATGAGATTCGTGGGTGGCTCCACTGCACAGAATAATAAATAGTCTGCCTCTAGATCTTCAATTCAGTCCCACTGCAAAGCCCCTTTTCTGCCATGTAAACTGCCACATTCCCAGGTTCTGCAAATTGCGAGGTGCGCGCCTTTCTTTAGGGGCACATGATTTGGCCTGCCAAGGATTTTTATTGTTTTCCCCCTTCGTTTCCTTTTTTACAGGGCTGAGACAGAACCCAGCAGCTTGCACATGCTAGGCACGTGCTCTGCGCTGAGTGGCACCCCCGCCAGGTTACACCAGTTAGCGTGCAAAGCCCAGACCAGGGCCTGGCACCTTATAGTGCTGCCTGGAAACAACAGTGCAAGTGTGAGCGCTCTTGCTCTCTCACTCACACAATGTACGCACATCTGCATGTATATATTACACTAAAACGTGCATGCACACATAAAACAAATAAAGGGCAAAAGAGTAACAACAGTTGGGCAGGGTGGGGTGGTGCACACCTGCAATCCCAGCACTTAGAAGGCTGAGGCAGGAGGATTGATGTGTGTTCAAGGCCAGCCTGAATCCATAGGTATTTTTGTGACCTTTCTCATGTTAAAATTATTTCCAAATAAACTGTTAAAAACACCAGCAAAAAAAGCACCATGGTGATTTGGTCACAGAAGAATATGCAAATGTAATTCACACACACACGTGGAAGTCTCCACAGCCCACGCCCCCCCAGGACAGGTACAGCCTGCGGGCGGCACGGGCTGGCCCCACGCATGCGCTCACTGCCCTGCCAGCCTCTCCTCAGCCATTTGCCCAGGGCGAGGGTGGCTGGTGGGAACCAAGGCTGAGACAGCCATTTGGCCTGGTGCCCAGTAAGAACAGGCTGGGCTGCAGGGCAGTGGTGCTGGTGCCCCCAACTGGGCCCCACTGGCCCCACGCCAGTCACCTGCTTTCACTGTGCCCCAGTGCTCTGGATGCTGAAATAGGGCCAAGCAGGAGACTTTCAGGCTGACTGAAAAGTGTCACTGGGGCTGGTTTTGTGAGGCCTGCATCTATCCCAGGGTGCTAGATCCATCCTGGCAGCAAGGGCCACGCACATGCTAGGCAAGTGCTTTACCACTGAGCCACACCCTCAGTAGACCCCGTGTACCCCATAATGAAACAAAATAAATCTGGAGTCATAATACTGTATGCATTTGTCAAAGCTCACAGAACAGGGCCAGGTATACTGATACAAGCCTGTAATCCCAGCTCTCCAGAAGGCTGAGGCAGGAGGGTCTCAAAGCAAAGCACAGCCTGGTCAACTGAAGGACTCAGTGAGACCCTGACTCAAATTAGAAAATAAAAAGAACCAGGGGGTGGAGCTTAGCAGAAATCTCCAGTACCACAAAATAAACCTCATTAAAACTGTACATTCAAATTTGACTGCTCATGAATTATATCTGAAAAAGAATACAACACGCTGGGTGTGGGGGGATATGCCTGCAATCCTAGCACTGTGGAGGCTGAAGGACCACCTGGAGGTCGAGGTCAGCCTGAGCTACATAGTGAATCCAAGACCAGCCAGAACTACATGGTGAGCCCTACAGAGGGGGCCGGGGAGATGGCTCAGTAGAGTAAGCGTTCGCCTGGCAAGCACAAGGGCCTGAGTTCAATCCCTGGTTCCGCAAAAGAAAAAAAAAAAAGAACAAAACAAACAAAGGCGCCACTACCTGGTCCTTGGTCCTCCCTTCTCGTTCCCGTATGTATGTAGTGACGATTCGCTCTGTTTCTTCTCGTAAACGGGGGTAGGAGCAGAGCTGGGGGGCAAGCAGAGTAGCCATGTTGGGGGAAGGTCGTGTGAAACACATGAATGGAAAATGTAGGGGGAGAGATATGGGGGCCCCCGTAGCCCCACTCTGCTCCTGTGTCACAGCCACTCAGCTGGGAGACAAGAACAGGGCAGCGAGGCTAGAGGAGCGGAAGGGAGAAGGTGCCCACACACGCATGCCCAGGGTGGCTTTGCAAGCCAGCAATCCAGAGGTGGAGAATGACAGAGGAAGTGGGTGAAAGGCGCCTGCTGCCCAAGGGTCCCGCAGCCCCCTCCCACCTCGAGCTGGGTGAAGGCGGGACCAGCGAGGCCCCGTGCACCAAGCTTGCAGTGTGTAGCACCTGCTCCGGGCACTGGGGCAGCATCTGAACCACTGGCCTCGGAGGGACCCCCTTGCTGGAAACTATTCCTGATGGTAGCGCCTTAGGCTGACAGCCCCCCGTGCCATCCTCACCCTGATCTGCAGCAGTGACCGGACCCCATCACTTGGGAGGGAGTCACATAGCGCTGTGTGGAGTGAAAACTGCTTCCTTAACGCCAGACACACAGGCCCTCGTGCTGCTGTTTCATTGCTTGGTGACAGCTGGGAAATCACTCGTCTCTATGAGATCCAGCAAACCAGGTTTGACACAGCACACTTGTAATCCCAGCATTCTGGGTGGCCGAGGCCGAAGGACTGCAAGCTCAAGCCCAGCCTGGTCAATTTAGTAATTAAGGAAGATCTTGTCACAAAAGATTAAAAAAAAAACCAAAAAACTGGAGATTTACTCAGTGCAAAGGCCATGGGTTCAACCCCTAGTTCCTCAAAATAAATAAATATAAGGGACCCATAATGTTTTATACATGCAGTACAGCTGGCAATGTCAAAGACCTTCTGTCCCTATCAATACACAAAACCACAAAGGTGGGGACACATGGGTTACATGAACCCTGGCCCTGTTCTCTTTGCCAATGCAAAATTGAGATGTTGGCAGAAAGGGGTGCACCCCCCGAGGCGGAATCTTCCAGATGCTTGGGTTCAGACTCACAAATGGAGGGGAGTAGGTGGGGGGACAAATGCAGAGATGATGGGACCCAAACCTGTTACCTTCTCGGCACACTTTTTAATGACTGTGGCCAGCTCTGAGACCACGAGGTCAACACACTTCAGGCTTGGCTCTTTGAGTTTTACAATCTGTTTTTTCACAATGGCTTCAAAGGCCATGTCCGGGGTGAAGAGCCCCGTCCTGGGTCATGCGGAGGGTGGGACGAGGTAGAAAGACACCCAGGGACAGTGCAGGCCACACACCCGGGACAGGAGACAGAGAGAGAGAGAAGAAATGAGAATCAGCTGGTTAGTTCATGCACGGAGGAGCCTGAGCCCACATTTGCCCCGGAAGCTGCTTCGGATCGGAGGCCAGGCAAGGCAGGGCTGTGCCTGGGGGCTCGTTAGAGATGTGCTGTGGAACGCTGTCTCTCTCTGGACAGCTAAGGTCTTGAATGGTCACATCTGTGATGACAGGCTTAGGGTGGCAACTGGCAAGCCATCTGGGTTGGTCTGTCCCCCTCCCTCTTCCAACCGAAGAAGCTTAAGAAGCAAATGGGAGCGTGGCCAGATGAGGTCAGAAGACTCAAGCAGAAACTGCTGGCCAACCCAGAGCATCAGGGACACCACGGTCGCAGAAGCACAGACGCCCAAATGGAAGCACTCCGGCTGCCTGGCCAAGCACGCTGCCCTGGGAAACGACCGGGTGGGGGAGCCCAGCAAATCCTGCCAGGGTAGAGGCAGCCGCCTGGGAACAGGGCACACAGAAACTTGTCACCGGGCAGATTGAGGGCGGGCTGGCCTGGGGAGAGGGGTGGCATGGTGTGTAGGGGACTTGGCAGGGCCACTGAGGGCCACTCGTTATGCTGCTGGCATCTGGGCTCTTCCCAGTGCCATGAAGATTGGAAAAAGAAGCTGGCTCTAGGGAAGCCCCAGGACGCCAGGCATTTGTCAAAAAGGGGTGACAGCCAGGGAGGTTCAGTGGCTCGGCCTCCAGCAGCAGATGCGGGCTCCCTCTCTGCTCCCCAGAAGACAGCAAAGCGACAGCCCCGATTCCACCAGACACATGCTAGGCTTGGTGTCAGGGCCCAGGGCGGCCGTGCACCCAGCTGGCCGGCTCCAGAGGCCTGGCACCCCCAGGGGTGGCACAGGCTCACTCAGTCCCATCCCCACCTCTGCAGAAGCTGCAATCAATCATGGACACTGACGCAGCCTGGGTGCTAGGCAGCGCGGGGGCCTGACACCAAACCCCCGTCCCCGGATTCCACAAGGCCAGGAGGCACTGCCGAGGTCCGATACCTTACTGGTACACTGCCTAACTGTATTGATTAGCTCCTGGATAACCAGGTCCACACATTTCAGACAGGGCTCTTTCAGCTTCACCACCTGCTTTTTCACAATGGCCTCGAACGCCAAGTCCGGGGTGAAAAGCCCAGTCCTAAAACCGCCCAGACCCGGGGCGAGGGAGGTAAGTCAGAAAGAAACACAGCAGATCAGCGATTCTCTGCACACTAGCTGGGCCCCCAAGAATAATTTGTTCTTTTTTTTTTTTCCCGGAACCAGGGATTGAACTCAGGCCCTTGCACTTGCCAGGGAAGTGCTTATTCCACTGAGCCATCTCCCCGGCCCCTCGGGCCCCCAAGAAGAAAGGAGGTCACGTCTCATGGAGGGGGTGGGCACAAATCCACTGCCAGGAAAGCCCCGGGTGACCAGCAGACTACCTTTGTGGACATAGGAGGACCTGGTTGGGGACAAACCTGACCCAGCCCTGCCCCCTCCCACCTGCAGCAGCAGTCTGTCTTCCCTGGTAAGGTCAGGCCTGCGCGGCCAGCTGGGCCACCATCCTGAGGCTGTGACACAACCCCAAGGGACCAGAATGTGCCCCTGCTCAATGTCCTCGCAGACCCACAAGGGGAGGCTTCCAGCTAAGGGCAAAACCCCACCTCCCAAATGGGGAGCCCCACCGAGGTCCAGGGAACAGGCTAGAGTGGCCCTGTGCAGGGAGGGGACCCCAAAAGGCGCCTCCCCATGGGGAACTTGCCTGACTCCGTGGATGTTCTTAATGGCGTAGCTGATCTCCCGTCTTAAGTCTTTCTCATCAAACTCCATCTGAGAAGAGATGAGGCAGGCATACTCGAGAGGGGACGCAGGACAGCTGCGGCCAAGGTGCGCTTGAACTCATGGGGCAGAGCAGTTACCAGGTCAAAACCAAGAAGACAAATATAAAACCCCCAGTTTCAGCGAAGAGGCTGTGACACCAGCACATGCTGCCCATGTGCACTGAGGGCTGGGGACAGTGGCCCTGCGCTGTCACCTGTGAATTCTGAGCACTGCAGACTCATTGGAAGGAACAAAGACTAGCTACATGCTGCCGCCATTCACAACTGCTGAAAAATGTCTGGGGGGAGGGTGGGAGAGAGAGAGGGAGACACGGACAGTGACAGAGATGGGGGTGCCAGGTGCGGCCACGTACATCTGTAGTGCCAGCTGTCTGGGAGGCTGAGGCAGGAAGATCACAAGTTCAAGTCTTGTCTGGAACTCACAGTGATGCTACCCTTTCTTTTTTTTTTTTTTTAGTGTTATGTATTTGGTACAGGATCTCACTAGGCAGCTGGGACTCTTAGTGATCCTCCTGTCAGCCTCCCCAGCGCTGGGATTACAGGCCTGCGCCACACCTAATCTTGACAGCTGCTCAGGCACACCCGGGGCAGGGGCATGGCATGTGGTACTAGGGATCGAACTTGGGTCCTTGTGCTTGCCTAGGCAAGTGCTTAGATCAGTGAGCTATCTCCACGGCCCACCATTTCTTCATTTAAAAAGGAAGGAAAATAAAGGAGAAGGTTCCAGAGCTGACACTTCTACAAGCATCAGAGCAGACCTATGTACAGATACCCTCTTACACATACAATTCCACACACCAGGACGTGTGAGCGACGGCCCTTCACATGGAACTCTAACGCCAATACACGGGGCCGCCAACACACCGAGGATGTTTCCCCTCGTGAGCTGACTCTATTTTTTCTTTCTAGCTTTTCTGCACTACTAGGGATTGAAGCCAGGGCCTTCGCACTGGGGCTTCATCCCCAGCCCTTTTTCCTTTGAGACGGGGTCTCATTACATTGTAAGGGGCTCAAGCAGAGCTTGAATCTAGTCCTCCTGCCTCGGCCTCCCAGGCCCCTGGGCTCACAGGTATGAACCATTGTGCCTCACTGATCCTGCCTCTTATTTTCTACGTACAGTCATCCCTCAGCAGCCATAGGCAATGCTTCTAGAACTTTCCCTGTTGGCAGCAGAATCCATGGGTGCTCACGCTTTCTGCACTCAGTGCCATTTGCATTAAGCCCATGCACATCCTCCTTTAGACACTAATTCTTCCTAGATGACTTAGAATACCTAATACAGTGTATTTTGAAGAGAACACGTACTGGTTTTGCCTGCAGAAGGAAATGGAATCTTCACACCCAGAGCCCCTGAGCTGTGCTCTCTGGGTAGAAAGCTCCAAGACAGCCAGGCACAAGCCTGTAATCCCAGCACTCTTGGAGGTTGAGGCAGGAGATTATGAGTTGGAGCCTAGCCTGGGCAGTTTAGCAAGACCTCCCCCAATCAATCAATCAATCAATCAATCAATCAATCAACAAATGGGCTGGGAGGGCCGGGGATACAGCTCAGCAGCACAGCACCTGCCTGGCAAGCACAAGGCCCTGAGTTCAATTCCCAGTACGGAAAAAAAAAAGGGGGGGGGGCGCGCTGGGGATGTAGCTCAGTGTGGAGGCCCTGGGTTCAAATCCTAATTTAAGGGAAAAAAGTCCAGGCCAAGTAGGAGGCAGCTGACCAGAGATGGTGCCCAGCGGATGCTACCTTCACCAGCTCGAAGGGAAAGCGCTCGTGGAAGATGCGGTTGATCCGGGCACCCCCCGAGAGCTCCAGCGTGTCCACCTGGTCTCCGGAACCCTCGATCCTCTTCTCAAAGTCTACCCCGAATTGCTGGACCATCCTGGGAGGAAGAAGAGGGCATGAGCGTCAAGGCATTGGGGGCCTGCAGTCAGGCTACCAATCCAGCCGGAGCTTCTTTTCCTTTTTTTTTTTTTGCAGTACAGGGGATCAAACTCGGGACCTTTCACTTGCCAGGCAGGTACTTAAGCTGCTGAACTATAACCCCATATCCTTTTCCTGTTGTCTTTTTTTTAAAAGTTTTAAATCATAGACTTGTGTTAAAGCACACCATCGAATACAAGAGCTGCCAATTATGGTCAGCAAACACTCATTACAAGTTGGACTTGCTCTTGGCCCCTGACAATGAATGACTGACTCCATCAGAGAAGGCAAAGAATATATATATATATATATATATATATATATATATATATATTCAGGGTTTCACTACAGATTGGACTCATAGCAATCCTCCTATTTTCAGCCTCCCAAGCTCTGGGATTACAGGCTCGTGTCACCACGCTCAGTCTCGATCAGCGTCTCAATGTGCCCTTAGGGGTGGGACTGGCACTGCATGCCGGGAATCAAACCTGGTCCCTGCATCTGCCTAACCAGGCGCTTTAATCTGCTGAACTATCTGGCCGGCACTAAAACAGCAATCATTGCTCCAAGCTTGTGGGTGACACTGTGATGTCACAGGTGTGCCACTGTCCCACACTCAACATAATGTGACAGAACCCGAGGTGACAGGGCAGCTCTGGCGGGGTGTCCAGCCCTGATGGCTGGGAGGCCGTGGGTGGGTGGTGCTGCCACTGAGCCTCAGTTTCCTCATGCCCAATGTGGGGCGATGGCAGTGGCATCTCTCTCACAGCCAGCGAGGACTGAAGGTGTTTGTAGATCTTGGGAGCTCCCAAGAAGTCCCCAAGTTTAAAATCCATTGTGAGTTTGTGCACTCACATGAAAGAAAAAAACCTATCAGTAATTCACCTCAGTCTCCTGAGGTGAATTAAAATGGATCTGTTTTCTTGTTTTTGTTTTGTTTGTTGAGGACACAGTCTTGCTATGCAGCCCAGGCTGGTCACAAATTTGAGATCCTCCTGCCTCAGCCTCCTGAGTCCAGGGATCAGAGATGTGCAGAAAGATGTCTGGCTCACTCTTTTTGATTGTATTTGAGATGGGTGTCTCACTAAGGCACTCAAGCTGGCTTTGAACATGGGATCTTCCTGCCTCAGCCTTCCAAGTGGCCAGGCTGACAGGTGTGCACCACCACCCTATTCCTGTACTCTCTATCTTGCTGCTTGCCTTTCCCTCTTCCTGATTACCCTGGGAACCAAGACACCTGTCATGTTCACTGTGCCAACCCTGGTGCTTGGCAAAGGCGTGATGAGGATCTGCCTTAGACTCCCAAGGCTGGCAGGGGACAGGGGTACACGTACTGCAGCAGGGCTTTGGTTTTGCGTGTGGGGTCGTCGGGCCGGAAGTTCTTGTACTCCTCCACCTCCTTCTCCAGGGACAGCAGCTGGCTCTGCAGCTTGCTGCGAAGGTTGGGCAGGGACTCCCGGATGTGGTTGGTCAGTTGCTGCAGAGGCCAGACGGGAGCTCAGTCAGGGCGGCGCGAGCAGGGGGCCTGCCTCCCTCGGCTGCAGGCTGAGGCTGCTCTAAGCCTTGCTCACTCCAGTCCTGGGTGACAGTGACAGAAATGTCCTGCACATACCCAGATATTTGCAGCGGGGGTTGGAGAGGTGGCAGGCCTGATGGCCTCAAGGAGCAAGGCACTGCAGACAGACAGTGCCCAACGGGTTCCCAGCAGAGAAGGTGTGGGTAGGACCCATGCAGCTGCTTGCTGGGACCACACAGCGAGGTCTGTGCGGGGACAGGGGTGAGCTGACCCAGGCAGCGACCAGCCACAGGTCCCCGAGGCAGAGTGAACAGCACAGAGACAGCAGAACTGCCCAGGAAGCGGGAGGGGGCTGACCAGGTGGCCAGGTTTTCATCTCCAAAGACAGCCTCGAGGCATGTGCATGGCAGGTTGGGGGAACAGGTCCTTTCCCCCACAGCACCTTTAGTGCTGTGCTTCTGCTTTTTTTTATAACCTTTTAACAGGGGCCTGGTGCACTCAAGGCCAGGGCTCTGCTGTGAGCAGCACTGGGAGTCTGCCAACTGCTCCCCACAGTACAGGGAGGTGGCACTGCATGAAGGGACAGGAGGGGACCGAGGGGGCAGGACGGGTCGAGCCCGAGTGTGCGAGCATGCATGGCCAAAGTTACAGGTTGGGGGGGTGCTGCTGTCCAGGGCAAGGAGGAAAAGGGAGAGGGGGTGGTACTGCGCACACACACACACACACACACACACACACACACACACAGATCCCCTTCTCCAGGATCTCTAGAAGCCCAGAAAGGTGTCACCTCTGAGGAAGGGACAAGCACACCCACTGTGGGATGGGGGCGGGAGGACATTTGCTTGTCTGGGGCTGAATGGACATCTTTTTACCAGGGGCTCAAGGGGGCTGCTTCCCCTCCTCGCCTCCTGCCCCTTGCAGCCTGCTGGCTTCTGGTCTGTGGGGCCCCACCCAGGGGACGCCTGGTTCCCCCACTTCCTTCCTTCCCCCACCCACTCCACAAGCACTTATCTGGCCTTGATCCTCCCCTATCCCTTGCTCATGCAATGCCACTGCAACCCAATCCAGGCACTGGGGAAGGAAGGAAGGAAGGAAGGAAGGAAGGAAGGAAGGAAGGAAGGAAGGAAGGAAGGAAGGACAGATGGATGTCCATGTGCCTACTCTGTTGCCCCCATCCTGACAGCTGCCAGATCCGGGAGGGGACAGGTGAGGGACAACCTTGGCAGGGAGGTGGCGAAGGCCAGGCCGGGTGCCCAGTGCTTCGAGGCACTGCCCTACCCCACAGCAGGACCTGGGTCCCATGGGAACCCTGCACGCTATGTGATGCTAGAACTTGAGGCTTCACACTGTCTGGGAGCCTAGGTCAGGGCTGGGGCCCCAGGGGAGAGAAAGGAAGGGCTCCCCGAGATCCTGCTGTGCAGAAAAAGCAAGAAGGGCGGGGTCGGGGACTGTGTCCTTTTTGTAGAAAAGAAGGGGAACTTCTCAAGATCCTTCCTGCTTTTGTGGACAGAAAGGAACTTGGGCTGGGCAAGATGGCAATGAGAGGAGCTTGGGGGCGGAGACGGGCACCCAGCTGGGCATCCTGCTTATGACACCGCCACCCCCAGGCCACACTATGGGAAGCGGGATGGGACACCCCTGAGTGCTGTGAGTGCCTCCGCCACACACTTGCGGGCTCCTTGACTCCAGCCCCTAGGACGCAGGCTGGGCTGGCCTACAGGGACCCGCAGGGCCAGGCAGTGGAGGCCTCTCACTTAGCTCGAACTCGGTGCTGCTGGCTACCCTGCCTGGCGCAGGACACGTAGCCTTTAGCCAAGATCCTCAACCCGGGAGCCATTTGCAAACTTCCAGGCACATAACTGAGTAATTACAATGAATGGAAATTAAATTCCCTGTAATAAAAACAGCCAGACTAAAAACTGTCACAGTGTCAACCTACTGATGACAAGGGCTTCACCAGACTCAGAGTTAAATGCAGTTTTTTGGTTTTTTTTTGAGACAGGGTTGCATATGTAGTCTAGGCTGACCTTGAACTCACTAGGGAGCCTAAGCTAGCCTTGAACTCCTGGTGGTCGTCCTGCCTCAGCCTCCTGAGGACTGGGATTCCAGGCAAAGGCCACCACACTATGCTTTGAACGCACTTACAGAGCGGCGAACACCGACTGAACAGTTTGGTAACACAGCTGCTGCTGCAGACTGAGGACAACCCGAGTGTGGACAAAAGCTGCGTGCAGTGACCAGCCGGCCCACCGCACACACGGTCCCCCCCCCCGCCCCAGGGCCATACCTGGTTCAGGGCCTTCTGCAAATGTGGGGTCCCCATGCGGTCGGCCATGTGCCGGTACGCAGGGTGGGAGAGGAAGAACTTCCTCTCAGCCGCCAGCGCTGCCCGGATGTCTTTCCTGCCCTCGATGTCCTTCTGGCTGCGGTTCACCACGCCAATGTAGCCTGCAGGAGACAGGTGCTCAGGGCAGGGGCCACGCCAGCACGGCCAGAGGCCTGGGTGCACAGTGGGTCTGGCCCGGGGCTGGGCACAAGGCCATCCCACATGCGGCGACAGACACAGCAGAAGGGAGCTGGGGAAAGCAAGGCCAAGGTTCAGGGAGTGTGCATGGAGGCCGGGCGAGGGAGGACAGAAGACAGAGTCAGAGACAGGTGGGAGGGCCTCGTGCAACTCCATGGTGAAAATGCTGGTCGCGCAGGCTGAGGCCTTGAGTTCCACTCCCCAGTGCCACAGAAATAAACAAATAAATAAGGCCACGTATAGCGACACCCACTTTAATCCCAGCTCCTCGGGCAGGAGGCTGAGGTAGGACAATTGTATGTTTCAGCCCTGCCTGGATGACTGTAACTTAGCAAGGTCTGGCTGCAAAATGAAAATGCTGAGACTGTAGCTCGTCCTGCAGGCCCGGGGTTCCATCCCCAGCATCACCTCTACACACACTTAAGTGCCAGAAAAGCCACAGCTGCTGGCCATAGACACGGGCACCTGGCAACGAGCATGAACCAGCAGACGCTGTGGGAAGTAAACGTCCCTCAGTGGCAGTCGGGGTGGGCACTCTGTGAACTAACTGGCCACTGGTGTCATTGTTAGTAGCATGATTAACACTGGGAAAGCAGTAGGGTCCAGGGGACAAAGGGCACAGCGACAGGAACATGCATTCAGGCTACATATTCTTTGTCTCTTGGTCTGTTTTGCTCCTAAGACACAGTCTCACTACACAGGGCAAGCTGGCCTGGAATTCACTATGCAGCCCAGGCTGGCCTCAAACCCTGGCGATCCTCCTGCTTCAGCCTCCCAAGTGCCGTGCCACTGTGCTGCATCTTCATGGAGGGGGTTGTCTGTGCTCCTCCTGGGAGGGCAGTGTGCCCATCACTTATCCAGCTGGACCCATTTTACAGATGGAAGCGAGGCAAGCCAAGGCGGGGCCTTGGTGGGAGCCAAGATCTGAACCCAGGCCTGTGTGAGGCCAAACTCCTGCACATGGGGCCGAGAGACAGCGGTCGGCAAGGAGAGGCCGCTTGTGGGGCATCTTGGTCCCTTTCCCAGTGCAGGGGCTGAGGGCCCTGGAGGCAGGGACGGGCAGTCTCTGGCTTTCTCTGGTGGCAGTAGCGCTGGGATTGGGGCCACGCAGCAGCCACAGTGGGAGCCCTGGACATGGTGGGAACCCAAGCTGTGTGGGGAAGAACATGAGGCGGAAACAGCCTAAGAGCTGGGGCAGCCTGAAAGGAAGAGCTGCCACTCGTGGACGGAGAAAGGGAGCCAGCGCAGGGTGAGGTGCCAGTGAAGCAGGAGGCAGAGATGCCTGTGCCACGGGCTCCTCGCCCTGTTGGGGACCCCGGAAGCCAAGAGCCCGGGCTCAGGGGAGCCCTCACAGACAAGGTGGAGCTGGGCCAAGTGGCTGCGGGTCGCGTGGGTCAGCTTCCTCGGACCACCATGTGGCCAGTGTCACCTGCCTGGCCCTGACCTCACCATCGTGACCACGCTCCCCTCTCTTCAGGGCCACCACAGTACCCAGGATCCCACTGATGCTCCTGGAGCCAGGAGGGCTGACAGCTGAGGTCTGGAGTCCGCCCCAGGCCCATCCCAGTACTCAGGCAACAACTGCCTCAGCAAAGGAGTAAGTCAAAGTGACACGGACAGCCAAAGAGACAGGCAGGGGACACTGCTGAGGGTGAATCCCAGGGCAGCTGTGGCTTGAATAAGGGAAACTAAGACCTGGGTGGCTCACAGCACCATGACACAGTGACAAGCACAAACAGCCTTGGCACCCAACAGGCAGGGATGGTGTGGTGGCCTTTGGGTCCCTCTGAGGAAGTGGCCAGAACATTCTAGAATCTTCTGGAGGACATGTGGAAGTGTCCTGAAACACAAGTAGGTCATGAAGTGATAGAGTGTGGGAGTGCTGGGGCGCAGAACCAGGTCTGGCTATTCCCTGGCTCTGGAAGTGGAGCCACCCTTGCTGTGCCTCATTTTCTTCTACAAAATGAGGAAGAAAGAGCCCTTTGGTTGGATTACTGATTAAATGGGTTCTTAGGAGCCAGGGAGATAGCTCAGTAGAATAAGCGCTTGCCTGGCAAACACAAGGGCCTGAGTTCAATCCCAGGTCCCCCCCAAAAATAAATAAATAAATGAGTACTTAAACATTGAGCTTAAAATACTACCTGGTGTATAACAGGCACTTAATAAACTTTAATGTTTAAACATGAAAAAAACTAGCCAGGTATGGTAGAGCAGACCTATCATGCCAGTATTCTGGGAGGCTGAGGCAGGAAGATTGCCAAGGTTGAACCCAGTCTAGGTTAACTTAGCAACTTAGCAAGGCCCTGTCTATGGCTATAGCTCAGTGTGAAGGCCAGGGGTGCCAGTCTCGGTACTGCAAATAGTAAGAGCAATCGTAATAGCACTAGTAGTGGCAGAATCATCAGGAAGAAAACAGAGTGCACTTGGCTCTGCAGGGATTTGGTACTGGCTGTGTACGGCAGCTCCTGAGGTGGGAGCTACCCGTGCCCACAGAGGCTTCCAGGAAAGCCTCCCTCTATTGCTGTGGGGTCTGGAAGTGTAATAGAGTATAGGAAAGAAAATGAGCAGAAGGGGGCTGCAGTGCATCCCCAACACCGCAAAACAAAACAAAACAAAACAAAACAAAGGCCACTACGCCCCCCGCCGCCGGCCCAGCACCCACCTCTGCGCAGCGGCAGCAGCTTGTTCTCCAGGACGTCCCGGGCGTCAGTGCCCTCGTCCATCAGGTCGAGCTTTGTGATGACGCCGATGGTCCGCAGGCCTGCAAGAGCGGGAACTGCAGTGCTGAGGGACGAGCCCCCATTTCCCGTGTGACCCATGAGGACAGACAGGCCCTGGGGCCACCCCTGGAGTCCCTCCTGTCCCCAGAACCCAGAGGATCACAGTTGAACCTGGCACTGGTGATTGACCTGAGCACTGGTGTCATGTGTGAGGGGACGCAGGGCAGGTGTCAGTCTGGGTACCAAGGGGGACCCACCTATTCTACACTTCCCAGGGAGAGCATGGGTTGCCCATGTCAGCAGGTAAGGGGACCACACGGGTGAAAGGTCATCACGTCAGTGGACAGCAGAAAGGATGTGGCATCCGGGGAGGAACTAAGGAGCAGCATCGAGCCCAAGGGAACTGTCCCACCCGGCCAGAGCATGTGTACACAGACAGGAGAGTCCAAATGTCTGGGACCAAGGCCTGGGTAAGTTGCTAAGGGCCTGTCCCATGGATGGCAGCACCGGCCCAACACCAAGTGACACAGGATGGCGTCACATGGGCATGTGCACAGAGGCACACGACAGACAGGTAAGGGAGAGGGTTAAGCTTTAAAAATAAGAATTGGGCCGGCCAGATAGCTCAGCAGATGAAAGCGCCTGCTAGGCAGAGGCAGGGACTGGCTTTTGATCCCCAGCATGCACTGCCGGCCCCACCCCCCAGGGCCTGCTGAGACAGCAGGTGCGGTAGCGCATGCCTATACTCCCAGAACTTAGGAGGCTGGAAACGGGAAGATCACTGAGTCTGATCTGTGTAGTGAGACCCTGTAGACTCTGTACTAAATACATTAAAATAATAATAACAACAACAATAATAATAATAAAGAGTTTATGGGCTGGTGAGATAGGTCAGTGGACTAAGTGACTGCTTAGGCAAGCGCCAGGACCAGGGTTTGATCCCTGGCACCACATGCCACACTGGCCCGGCCCCCAAGAGCACTGAGCCGCCACTGAGACTGGACATGTTGTGGCCCATGCCTGTAATCCTGGTGCAGGAGAGGCTGAGACAGGAGGATCTGAGGCAGGAGCTTCAGTTTCAGCCCAGCCTAGGCAACCCTGTCTCAAAAAAAAAAATGCTGGGAGACTGGACACGGTGGCGCATGCCTGTAATCCCAGCACTTGGAAGGCTGAAAACAGGAGGATCACTGCAGTCCGATCTGTGTAGTGAGACCCTGTAGAACCCCCCAAAAGAGGATGGGATGGAGCTCAGTGCAAAGGCCCTGGGTCTAAGCCTAGCACCATAAAAAGTGGCCCTGTCTGTGCCTTACTTGGGTAACATCCCCAACACTCAGAAGCAACCCCAAAGCCTGATGGCAGCTCCCTTTTTTGGTAGCACTGGGGATGGAACCCAGGGACTTTGCACTGAGCTTCACCTCCATCCCTTTTTTTTCAATCCATCCCTTTTTATTTTTTGACAGGTCTCAAAAGTTGCTAAGTTGTCCAGACTGGGCTAGAACTGGTGACCTTCCTGCCTTAGCTCCCAGTTTTGGGATGTGGTGGCCTGTCCACCACACCCACCCCTTCAGCCCCCAACCCACGCTGTCCCCACTGACAGGCTGCACTGCAGCCACACAGATTCTTGGTGGCGACACTCCAGGCTCAGGGCACCCCAGGGTCATGTCACCTTGCTGTCCTCCTGGGTTTGGCCTCTTCTCGTTTCTGCTCTTCCCTAAACCTCACTTCCTCAGGGGCCTGGTCACCACAAGGGCTTCCCCTTCCTGCCAGCTGCCATCTCTGGGCAGACCTTGTGCTACGGTGTCTCCCTCGCTGGAGCATCAGCGTCCTGGCCTGTTTCCTGGATCCCTTGCTGCACCCCCAAAGCCCAGACCTAGCCTGTAGCAGTGGGCACCCAACTACATCCTAAGTGGAACCTGAGCACCAGACGTGGGTGCCCTGGGCTCAGCCGCTGCCGCCCACTCCTCCCCCCCACCTGAGCCGCCCGCTGACCCCCTCCTGCCTTCGAAGTCGGGCTGGATCACTCAACCTGAGCAGCACAAGGGGATGACCCGCCAGCGGCCCTCACAGCAGGCCTGCAGCTGGGGCTGCCCTTCGCACCACGACATGGGCTGACTACTCCTCGGGGACAATGAACAACTCTCAGACGGGAGCTCTGAACTCCTGCGCGGGTCCTGCAGCTGCGTTACAGCTGCATCTTTTCGGGTTTTTTATTTTTATTTTTTTCATAATTTTATTGACAGACAAATAGCAATGAGACAGTTTCAAATCAAATTGGTCATCTTTTTGTTTTTTGAGCTAGGGCCTCACTACTATGTAGCCCAGGCTGGCCTTGAATTTAGGGAGATCTTCTTGCCTCAGCCTCCCAAGCGCTGGGATTACAGTGCTATATAGGGTTACAGCTTACACTACCACACCTAGTTGCCCTACAGCCTCCTGACAAGACAAGAGGCCCAGATGCTACCTGGTTTGTTTTTCTTGATCATTCTCAAATTCACCAACTGATCTAGGCCCACCAACCACAGCCTAATCCACTGGCATGCACGCCACAGCAGGCTGTTTCGATCACTGAATGCTCTAAAAGGTGCACCATCACTGGCCTAGACCTGCCAAAGCCTAACCCAAATCAACCCTTCTACTCGTGGAAGGCCCAGGGCACTGTCAGTGACAGAAAGTTGCCCAACACTGCACACCACGCTCCTCCTCTGTGCTGGCATGGGAGGCACCATGATGCCCGAGGAAGGGCAGCCAACTGCCCCTGCAATGGCCTCCCAGGGACACGCTGCTTCTAAGGAGGGCCGGGGAGAGGGGCCGCTGCCTGAGCCCCCCGGGTACCTTGGGGGTCGACCTCCTTAGCCAGCTTGAGGGCATCGGAGTTGGCCAAGTCCATGTTGGCGGGCGTCACGGCCAGGATCAGGCTGCTCTCCCGGCTGATGAACTGCAGGATCATGTCCTTGATCTGGTATTCGATGTCGGGGGGCTGGTCCCCCACGGGCACCTTGGTGATGCCCGGGAGGTCGATGAGGGTCAAGTTCAGCACTGAGGGGAAATCAGAGCATGGTGGTCAGAGTCTGGGAAAGGCAGCCACACACGCCCTGCAGGGCCACGTCTTTTTCTCTTCTCTTCCTTCCCTTCTTCCTTGACTGTATATTGGAGGTCAAATTTGGGGCACTCTGCTAGCGTTACATCTTCAGCTCTCATTTATTTTCTGAGACAGGATGTTGCTGTGTCGCCCAGATGAGAATACAAGTTGCAATCCTCCTGCCTCAGCCTCCTCCCGTAGTGCAGTACCAGGTTACACCACTATGCCCAGCACTTTGCCTGCACTAGGTGAGTGCCCTACCACAGAGCCACATCCTAAGCCCTGGTTCACATCTGTGCACCAGTAATCCCTGTGAGTGTCCCTGCCACAAACACTCTGCACCTGCTCTACTCCAGTGACACAGACCTGCATTCAACAAATGGCTAAATAAATTTTAGCCCAGCCAGCCAGCCAGCCAGCCAGCCAGCCAATGCCAAGGAAGCCTTAGAAGCAAAATGATGGTACTTCGATGAACCTACTCGGGGCTGGGGAGATAGCTCAGCAGCCTAAATGCTTGCCTGGCAAGCGCAAGGTTCAATCCCTGCTACTGCATGCTGTTCAGGCCCCAGACTGGGCGCACCATGCTGGCCACCAACCAGGTGTGGTGGTGCACTCCTGTAATCCCAATGCTGGGGAGGCTGCGACAGGAGGATCGCTGAGTCTGAGCTGCACAGTGAGACCCTGGACCAAACAAATAAGAAAATAAAAGATTTAAAAAAAAAAAAAATCCTCAATCTAGGTGCGGTGATTTGTGCCTCTAATCCTAGCACTTAGGACACTGAGGCAGGAGGACTGCCAGAAACTCAAGGCCAGTCTGGGCTACACAGCAACATCCTGTCCGAAAAAAACTGCACGCGCACACATGCGCGCGCGCGCGCACAACACACACACACACACACACACACACACACACAAATAAGTGGCTCCTGTGGCATGTCACAACCATACTGCACACACATATATAATACATACACACACACTACAGGGCACTGAGGCGCATGCCATAATTCCAGCATCTGGGAGGCTGAGGCAGGATGATCACCACAGTTTGAGACTGCCTGGGCTAAAACCAAAAAAAGAAACAGAACACCCCTTCCTCCCACCTGAGGTAGCAAGCCAGGCCTCAGGGCCTGACGAACAGCCACATGTTGCTGTCAGAATACAGAGTTTTAAAGCTGGGACAACTTACAGAAAAGCCTGATTTCTGGCTCCTCCTTTTTGATGGTGCTGAGCCTGGAACCCAGGGTCACATGGGCTAGGCAGCCCAGCTACCTGCTCATGTCCTTTCTTTTCTTTTTTTCTTTTCTGTTCCTTTTTTTTGCAGGGGACATGAGACCCCAGGTCTTCACACTGAACCACATCTCCAGCCTTTTTTAAACTTTTAATTTGGAGGCTGGGTCTCGCTAAATTCCCTGGGTTGCGCTCTCATTGGCAATCCTCCTGCCTCAGCCTTCTGGAGGGCTGGGATTAGAGGTTTGTAATCCCCACGCCTGGGGGTGTCGTTCTTTCCTCTGAGGCAGGGTCTCCCAGCGCAGCCTCCCACGTGGCTGGGATTCCAGGCTCCTGCGCAGGCACCTGGCTGTGGCTCTTACTGAGGGACCTGAAGCCCCAGTGCCTTGAAGCAAAGGAGTCCTTTTCCCTGCGCTGCACCCCCTGCCCAGCGCGCCCCTTTTGGACCAGCCACACAGAAGCCACTTGCTGGAGCAGCTGCCAGTCGGTTGCACTGGGAGGCGCGCTCGCGCAGGTTCTGCGCATGTGCAGAGCCGGCCAAGGGGCGCTGCCCCGCCCGCTTCCTACCGTGCGGTGAGTAGACCCGTAGGTTGATGGGCACCGGGGAGATGCCTTTGTTGGTCCCCGTGACCCGGTCCGTCTCTGCTTCAATCTCCTGCCGGACTTCATCGAAGTCTGTAAACTTTTTGGATTTGCAGTGCAGAAACTCGGCATATTCTGCAGAGAAGGAGGGCGTTGAAAATGAGTCAGGGAGCAGTCCGGTGCGTGGGGACAGGCGGCTTCTGCGTGGAACAGCAGCGCTGTCAGGAAGAGAAAGAAAGGGAGCAGCCACAGTCCCTCTTGCGACAAGGATTGTGCTCAGAGGTGGCGCTCTGGGGAGGTGGGTGGACGTGGCAGCGCTGAGCTGACGGGCAGAAGTGGGTCCCTGGCACTGTGACCTGCGCTGGTGCCCGTCCTGGCCCCTTTCCCCTGCTCTCCTCTGCCGGTGCACCCTTCCTCCTGGGTGCCCTCCCGCCGGCTGCTGCCTGGGAGCAGCTGACCCAGCAATGAGCCCCTGGGACTGTGAGTCAGGATACAGCGTTTGTCCCTTTATCACCTATTTTGTCATGGCAACAAAGAGCTGACTCATAGCCCCTTCTGGACCCTAGAGATTCTAAAATGGATACAAGTGTTTGCCTTACACAAAATGCCCTGGTATGGAAGTGTGGTAGCTTTTAAACTTTTTCAGGTTTTGGAGTATTTCCAAAGACAGAGTGAGCTGTTATGAGGAAATGACCCCAGTCGAAACTCAAAATTCACATTTCACATGCACACTACCTACATGGTCCAAAGGCAATTTAAGCAGAGCTTTCAGCCTCCCCACGTTTGCCCAGGGACACGTACAAGGCCCCAGGTGTGGAACTTCCCACAAGTGATGTCACACTGGGGCTCGAAGGGAGCATTTTACATTGTAAATGCTCAGATGGGGCAAAGGTGCAGTATGTGGATTAGAATTCTACCAACTATGTCTTGACCACTGTGACTCAGAAAAACAGCAGGCGTGCGACCAGCGCTTGTTCTTTTCTCCTTCTTTTAACGCAGAGGGGGGTGGGGGTGGAGCCCAGGGCCTTGCACGGCCTAAGCGGCACTGTGTGGGCACTGACTGCACACTCCCAGCCCTGTTTGCCTGCACACAGACCCGATGAGGAAACAGCAGGCTGTGTCACCCCGAGGGGCGCCAAGTGTGACAAGGACTTCATTCAGTGCTGACAGGACTCTGAGTCCTGGGTCCTTACTGCAGGTCACAATGGTGTTCACAGGCCTTACTTGACCTTCCTCAAGATACCCAGGCTCTGGGGCATGGGAGCCTCTCACGGCCTTGCCAGGGTCCACCTCAGCGTTCCTTCTTCACAGCCCCCTCACATGCCTTCTAGGGATCATGCAGATGAGCCCAGGGCTATCTGTAAGCCGGGCTAAGAGCAACAGAAGGCAGATGAGTGACAACCGGGTCCTGTCATGGAGCCCCAAAACACAGAGATGGGACAAGAGAAGCAAAAGCCACACGGATGCTGAGTGGGCCAGTGTTCACCGAACATCTCCCAGCTGGTCAAATGTTGGAACTTCACTAGCAAAATTGGGGCTCAGAGATCACAGCTCCCGCAGTGATGCTAAAAAGAGAGGGTAACTCATTCGGGACCCCTCCTGTCTCTCAGGAGCTATTCCTGTTCCCCGTTCGTTTTCCCAGTACATTTCGCTACTTTTAAAAATAAAGATAAAGCAGAGCCAAGTGGGTAGGTCTTAGCACTTTGGGAGGCTAAGGCAGGAGGATGGAGTGTTTTGACTCCAGCCTGGGCATTTTAGTGAGATCATGTCTCACAATAAAAATTTAAAATATATACATACATACATACATACATACATATGTACATACATACATATGGGCTGGGGCTGTAGTACAAGGACCCAGAACGGAAAAAGAGAAAACAAGGAAGGAGGGGGGAGCAAGCACAGTGGCAGAGGCGGAGGCCAGGCCAGCACGGAGTTGCCAAGAGGAGCGCTGCCTGCTGGCAGGTCCGTGAGCGAGAAGCTGGAGCTCTCCCGAGCATCCACCAGGAGGAGACCTGGCCACACAAACAACACAGCCAGCAGCAGGGGAAAGGTGTGGGAAGAGCGCCCGTCCCGTTCAGGCAGCCAGGCCCAGCGAGGAGCTGCATGTTGTTGCCCGAGTCCCTTCACACCCAGCCGCCCCCATGCTCTCCAATGCCAGTGCCAGGAAACTGAGGCTCAGGTTGGGGAGGTGACTGGGCCCACAAGCAGCTGGGCCTTGGAACTCTGACAAGGTGACAGGGGTATGGTTCTCAAGCCAGGTAGCCTCTGAGGTCTCCAGAAAGATCCTTGCCTCTGAACCCTTTGACTGTAGGCCTAGGGGACTCACAAGGATCAGACTGGCATCCACAGGGCCTTGGCCACCACCAAGCAGGGCCCAGGAGGAGACTGCAAGAATACAGGGTCCCCCACCCTGCCCCACCCTGCTATCAGCTATCCACTTCCAAAGACAATCACACCAGGCCCTTTACAGGACAAGAGGAAATGCTCAGCTTCTTTTCCTGGAGCTGCTGCCGAGTGGAACAGCCCACCCACACCCACGCTCTCAGCTCCCTTCCGGCTACAGGCCCCGGGGCTTCGCTGCAAGAGAGGCTACACCAGGCGATGTGGAGTGGAAGGCTGGCCCAGGATGTGGGCCTTGCCCTGCAGGCCTCTGCCCCAGGTATCTAGAAAGTCTGGCCCTCTCTGCCCTCAGCCTCCTCCTCTTTCTGCATCAGGACCTGCCACCTGCGCTCTCTCCTGAACAGCCACCCCAGAGCCCAGCAGCTCAGTCCTCTTCCCAGCACAAGTTGCCCACCACAGGTCCCCAGATCCCCATGCCGACCAAAGTTATTAGCTTTGTCTGCAGTGAGGCCCCACTCAGGGCTCAGCCTTTTGATCTGTGCAATGGCCATCACAAGGGACCTGGCAGAGGTCTGGGGGAATCTACATCTGCATAGGAAAATGGTAGTGGGCTGGGGAGATAGCTCAGTGGAATAAGCACTTCCCTGGCAAGCGCAAGGGCCTGAGTTCAATCCCTAGTTCCACCAAAAAAAAAAAAAAAGGAAAATGGCAGCTGTCGCTGTGGTCATCAGAGTGGGCAGGGACTCCACCATCCTCCCAACTGACAGAGGGAGCCCAGAGAGGGCAAGGCACTCTTACAAGTTGCCCAGCACCTCCTGCAGTTCAGCTGTTCCTTCCTGGTCCCTGGTCTGATGCCCCTACTGTCTGATTAAAGATTTACCAGCTCAAATAACACATCAGGGAAGAGGAAAAAAAAAAAGTGCACCAGAGACTACGAGGCGACCTGCCCAGGAGCCAACGTCAGGGCACGGCCAGCCCTGCCCACCTGCTCACCACTGCCCACGGTGCCCCTCCTTCCCTCCCTGTCCACAGTGTTTCCAGGTGACCAAGCTAGTTCCTGGGTCCTGGGCACATGCCCTAGCTGCGTACCACACCAAGCAAGTTCTCTCCGGGGGCAGTCAGGCCAGAAAGGAGAAACCCAGGCCCTCTGGGGCAGCTGTGCTGCCAGCCCCTGGGCTCCCCGACAGCATCTTCCCTCGGGGTTCAGTGGATACAGAGGAGTTTCTTCCAGAAAGCACTTCTGCCTTTTTTTTTTCCCCAGGGCCTGTGTGGAAGCAGGGGCCACATGTGGATGGCTGCTCTGTGGGAGGCGGCAGCTGCCTAACAAACACACCCAGAAGACAGATTTACTACAGTGGATTCCCAGCCTGGCCTAGAGTGTCCAGCCCTAGGGGATAGCATGCCAGGGTCCCCAGTAGGTCTTACTGTTCCACGTGGTCACTCATCACCTTGCACCCAGATTCTCTCAGCCAGGTGGCCCAGGGCATAAGGAAGCAGTCCCTGGGGAGCTCCCAGTCCCACAAGGAGCCCTGTGGACACACTCCTAGCAGGGAACGGACGCCCCCCACCCCAGAGGTACTCTGGGGCATGTGCCCGGTGGTCTTCCTGGAAGCTGCAGAAAGTCAAGTTTCGACTGTGAACCCCACTGCCAGAAAAGCCTAACTCTGCCCACAGCATGGCCCACAAGCTTAGAGAGGGCAGGGCAGGTACCCAGAACAGAATTTGGGGAAGTGGTGGGAAATGGTGTGGGGTGGGGTGGAAATGGAAGTGGTGGGAAGTGCTTTCTGCGCAGGCCTGTAATCCCACTGTCAGGAGGCTGAGACAGGAAAATCACCAGTCTGGACTACAGAGTGGGATCCTATTGCAAGAAGCAAAAAAGACGAGAGGTAGGAGTACCTTGGCTTGTGTGGCACAGGAGCCTGGCCACACCCAGTTTAGGCTTCCAGTCTGTCACTGGGTCCCTCAGTGATCCTGTAATGCAAAAGGCTAGCCCAGAACCTACAGCTGGGTGCAATGAGAATGTCACTCCATTGGTGAAGCCCACAGCAGGTTGAATGTGAGACCCAGGGCGCCAAGGTCTCAGCATGACACGCACAGGGGCTCTGTCCTGGTGCCTACCGCCTTCCTGTTCCCAGCCTGGCAAAGGGCATCACCACCAGGCTGGCTCCTCCAGCCCCAGCCAGGCACTGCAACAGCTCGAATAACCTGGGCCCAGTCTCACTTGGGAGACCCTGAGCACCGGATGGCCAGCGAGGAGCTGCTCATCCAGCACTTCTCCGTGACAGTGTGAAGCTCATCTCTTCTTCCTGCTCGGCTCTGACTGAGGACAAGTAGTGATTATTACTTCCCCACTGAGACTAACTGCTGCGGAGACCACACGGTGACAATGACAATATCAGCTGGCATCTGGGACCCCCCCCTCCCCGGCTCCAAGCTGTCTTCTCTGAGACAGGAGCATCCATGCAGGAAAATTACCAGCTTAGCTGCTGTCAGGGGCCACCCAGGTGGATCCAGGCTTCCACCCACTCTGAAAATAGGGGCCATCAGGATGCTAGGAAGAGCCTTCCTGGGCCAGGCTACCTGGGGAAGGTGCTGGATAAAGTGCTGGGTTTTTTGTTTTTTGTTTCTGAGAGAGGGATCTTGCTATGTTGCCTGACTGACTGGTCTTGAAGTCCCGGGCTCAAGCAGTCCTCCTGCCTCAGTTTCCTGAGCATCTGGGACTAGAACAGGTGCGCAGGGCCCTATGGGTCTTAGCCCCGCCCACCCTCCACACATTCAGGCTGTGCCACTGGGCTACAGGTGGGGGACAGGCACTCCTGCCCTGGGCGCTGCCATGACTGCAGGGAGACCATGGCAAAAACACCAGGACAGGACAGGACAGGTCGGTGTCATGTCACTCACGCTGAGGAGGAATGAAAGCGTTGGGGGTAGGCTGGGGCTGGGGCTGGAGGCAGCAGCTATAACTGGCGATGACAGTGGTGGAAGGGCCAAGGGGAAGGAAGGTACGAGCAGGGTGTTCCTGGCAGGAACAGTGCTGAGCTCCAAGGTCTAGAGGGACCTTGGGTCAGGACAGGAAGCCCGAGGGTCAGGACAGCACCAGCTGCAGCAGGGACTGGTCAAGGCCAGAGCCTTCGGGAGGGGCTGGCTGGGTTGGTTTCTGAGGCCAATGGGGAACCTGCAAACCACATCCTGACAGCCAGCGCTTCTGTCTCCAGCGTACAGACCAAGGTCAAGGTCAAGGTGGGAGTCAGGGTCTCAGCAGGTTGTGTTACAGTATATCAAACAGAAAGAAACCTCAACACCCCCGGGATTGTGAGGCTCAGGGTGACTCCCAAGGAAGGCAGGTCACCTGCCGGCCTCAGAGCTTCCTGGTGGCTGCGGTCTAGGTAATCTTTAATCAGTGCCAGTTATAAGTCATGGTTCACCGAAACCTGTCTGAGCAGGGAGTGGGGCAGCCGTGGTGCTGCAGGGGCCAGCACAGGCCGCCCTGTAGGCCTCACAGGACAGCACACAATCACCCCCACGTCCAAATGAGCACACTGAGGCACAGAAAGGAGAGCTGCCTGCTGGACTCCTGGCCAGGGAGTGCTATCAGGCTGGCTCCAGAGTTACTTCAAGGAGCTTCCAGCTTTAGGAGTGTCGCTACCACACCCCGCCCCCGGGCCAGCACGTTCGGGCCCCACCTCTCTAAACATCCTGGGTCCCCAGCCCAGGCACCTCTGTCCCTCACCCACAGCAGCACCCAGGCCAGGCACATCCCTCACCTATTGCCTTTCCTGTTTCTGCTGGTCATGGTCCCCTCCCACTGACCGCATCATGCCTATTGGCTCCACCCAACCTAGAAAAGCAGCCACCCAGCCTTAGCTGTTCTCTGTGGACCTGGTCACCGAGGCAGATCCAGGACCCAAAGGACTGCAGCGACTACAGGCTGAAGCTGGGGTGGGGACCATGCTGGAGCACCCTATTGGTCTCCCTAGAGAAGGGACATGTCCCTGCCATACAAAACACCCCCACCCCACCCAGCCAGACTGGATTCAGTGCCACCCTCCAATCCCTAGTGGCCCAAGTACTCCCAGCTCAGGCTCCTGCCTCCTTCTATCAGCAAGCAGACAGTGGTCCCCAACGCCTGGCTTAGGTCACACTTTAAGATACCACGCCCTTAGGCAAGGATCTGGAAGCTTCAGCCTGCTCATCCACAGGGTGGGGCTGGGACATCTGCATCCACAAACCCAGCCAGCCACAGCCAGAGCCCTTCACGTGCTGACAGTCGCTAGCTGAGCTAGGTTTCGGTTCCTCCATTAGGCTCTCTGGACAGCACTGAGTCTCTGTGCCTACCTGGCCCTGAGGGCTCCCTCACCCACTGCACAGCCCAATGGAGGCCGCTTCAGCTCCAAGGTCACCTCCCGGAAGAGTAGGGTGCCG
Source organism: Octodon degus (assembly GCF_000260255.1). Taxonomy (NCBI): domain Eukaryota; kingdom Metazoa; phylum Chordata; class Mammalia; order Rodentia; family Octodontidae; genus Octodon; species Octodon degus. The sequence goes on from NW_004524626.1 coordinate 11,486,798, forward strand.
GGCCCTCCCATCTCCTGCCACTAGCTATCCCGCCCCCCAGGTCTAAGTGGTGATGACTTGACCCACTCCCCAGACCACACTGAGACACACATCAGCTGATGGCACAAGGATGGCTGATGGCCTTTGTTCAGGTGACATGGGAAGCCCCCAGCCACCACCACACCAAACCATAGGCAGGATCTTCCAATGCCAAAAGCCAGCCGATCTGTTCTCCAGCAAACTGACCCCAAACAAGCAGAAAAACACAAAGCCACAGCAAGGGCCTGGTGTGGGCCTGGCAAAGGTACCTTGCTGAGAGGGCAGGAAACATGGCCCTGTGCAGGGTCCCTTCCCCAAGTGCAGCTGGAGTCTAGAACCCAGTTTGGCCCAACTGACCACCTACATCTGGGTTAAAATCTGAAACCTGCTGCTGCTCTGCCATAGACTACTGGAGACCAAGTCAAAGGAGGTAGTCCAGTGGCCAGCCTGTGACCTATCAGAGGGCAGCATTCCCAAAGGGGAGGTTTTGAGCCAATCAGCTGCCCTCACTGGAGCCACACCCATACTCTGGGCCGGGCAGTCAGGAGATAGATGAGCCTGCGCAGTCAATAGCTAAACCTCAGGTTGGAGAGCCTGGGTGAGGGTCCCTGTGCCCTGGGGCGGGGGCGGGGGTCCTGGCTGTGGCCGAGAAGACTGAGAGTAACCTGGCTGAGCTTTAGTCCACCGATCTATAAAAGGAGCTGCAGAAACCACTTGGAGACAAGAGCTAAGACATGAGTATGGACTAAGCCTCTGCAGACAGGCAGCCCTGACTCCTCTTAGTGCCTGTCTTCTCTGCACGGAGCCTGGAGTCACGGAGCTGCACACTGTAGCATTTTGGGCTGATGTGCACCTATGATTTCAAAAGAGTGCAGCACAAGCTTGACATTTGTATCCGGTCACAGCCGAGGACACTGGGGGCGGAAGTCTGGTGTTCACTGAGCTGTTTTTCACCCATCTTTTGCACACACGGGGCATGTGGGTTCAACTTCCAGCAACGCAGCCCTGGACCCCAGACTCTGCCCAGCTCCGGCTTCTCGTGGCACCCCGTCCATGTTCACTTCCTACAGAGCATCCTGGCTCCACACCATACCTGTTTTGGAGAAGATGAGTTGCAGAATGAGAGGCCGCCTGGTAACAATTCCTGAACCTCGGGGAAGGAAGTCCCTGTGGGGGAAGAAAGGGACAGAAGTTACTCACATGCCTGACACTGGAGGGGCAGGAAGTGTGGCCACACGTGGCGGAGCAACTGTCTTGCAAACCTCAGCAAGGATGCCAGCCCCAGCTGGGCCCCGGGGGAGCCCAGGGTGGGGAAGGATGGGGACCAGAGACAGCACTGCTCCCCTCCACTCTTCAGAAGGCCCTCTCCCTGAGGGGTATCTAGGCAACGTTCCTGTGAAAAAGACACTGGGTACGGTGGCAAACCTCTGAAATCCCAGCATTTAGGAGGCTGAGGCAGGGCCAGGGAGATGGCTCAGTAGAATAAGCACTTGCCTGGCAAGCACAAGGGCCTGAGTTCAATCCCTTGTTCCGCAAAAAAAAGGCTGAGGCAAGAGGGTCCTGAACACCGGCCCAGCCCTGCCAACTTTGCAAGAGTTTTCTCAAAAGAAAATATTAAAAAGGGACTGGAGAGATAGCTCAATACAAAAGCCCTAGGTTCAAGCCCCAGTACCAAAGGAATATAAAAAATAGCTCAAAATATTTCCTGTTTTAAGTAACTGTCATGCATGTATGACATAAGCAAAATAAAAGGAAAAACGTTAATGACACATCATGGTGTGGTTTGTGTGTAAAGCAGACGAATTTACAGAGACAGAGAAGGTAGGTCAGTGGTTGCCTGGGGGTGGGAACAGGAATTGATTGCAAAGGGGGGGAGGAGGCCTTCCGGAAGGATGAGAATGCTCTAAACCTGTATTGTGATTTTACTGAAAGTCAGAACACGTGCACATGGCAGGTGATGTAAGTGAACCTATATACCTCACTGTGGAAATAAACAACCATCATAGAAGACAGAGGTGGCCAGCACTGACTTCCTCTGGGAACACCTGGTGAGAGGCAGTGTGAGAAGCCCACCAGTCACCCTCTGCCACTGCGAAAGGGAAACAAAAGTGTCTGTGGTCACTCAGGATCAGCATGTGCAGGTTGCTCGGAAGCCGCAGGGTGTGGTGGTACCCGCCTGTAATCCCAGCACTTGGGAGGCTGAGGCAGGAGGACTGCTGGGTACAGACGCTCCTGATGAGCCCAGGCAGCGCAGTGAGATCCTGCAGAGCACTGGACAACTGGGACTGAGCTATGTGTCCACACCCAGCAAGATAGCAGAGGATGCCACTAGCCAAATGCAGACCCAACGGGCACAGGGGGTGGGGGCAGGGATCCCCATATTGGGGCCTCCAAAGGAGAGCTCAGTGCTCCCTCCTGCTTCACTTGCCAATAAATATTTAAATTTTTAAAATTTTACAAAAGATAGAAGTACAACAGCAGAAAGAAAATTTCAACAGGTAACAGAAAAAAAGGGCTAGGAAGGGTCCTTCAGAGAGAAGGGACCCAGTCCACTACTAACCTGGGGAAAAGGGTATGCTTGTTTTTCCAGGGAATGCTAAATGACCTATTTGGGTACCACAGTATACTGTCAGGCTGCACTATGAAGCCAGATCTGGAGAAGCAGTTAACAGTAATGAGGTCAGATCCAGTCCAGGGCCTACTCAAGGAACTGACCAAATGGAAATCTAACGTCTAAATAGGTGATAAAATATGTAAAAATAGTTGAACTAAATTTTACTAGTATTCAGACAAAAATACAAAAATATAAAATATGCATATTAATTATAGAAAAAAGGTTTTATTCCTTCCAAATTTTTCTAATAAAAGATCAATGATAATTGACAAATAAAATCTGACTAGTCTATTTACAATTATAAATTTCTTTTTTTTCTTTTTTGTGGCTGGCTCAGCCCACCCTGGAGATGGGGGTGGGGCTGGTGCAGCGTGTGGTGCCTGGGATTGAACCGTGGTCCCTGTATGCTTGCCTAAGCAGGCGCTTTAGACCACTAAGCTATCTTGCTGGCCCAACAATTATAAATTTCTAAAAATTGTGATAGTTACTATAATTTAATTTGGCCAAAGATTTAAGCGCATTCTTGATTTTATAAGGATGTTTGTATGTTCTGTGCATTTGTTGATGTGTTTGTGTCTTTCAGAAGGATTTTTTTTTTTTTTTTTTTGGCCTACCCAGGATCCCTTAAGGGCAGGTCTGGTAAGGCATGAGGATCTGGGGATGGAACCACAGAATTCTGACCCTGACCGCTTTGCTTAAGCAGGTACCTAAACAGCTGAGCTAATGGGCAGGCTCCCTCTGTGTCTTTCAATGAACAGCTGTTCCTCTTTTTTCTTTTTTGATTTGTTCTAAATATAATTTGAGATATAGACTTAAAAACATGCTTTTTCCTAAATTACCAGTTAGTCAAAGTGATATCAAACTTGATTTATACACAGTACACCATAAAGTTTAAGCTATTTGAATAAAAATTCCCTAGTGTGGGAAAATATTATTAGAGAGGAGTCCAATGGATGAGGTGTGGCCAACCTTATTATTCACTAATGAGGAACTCCCAATAATCTCAATAGTTTCTTAGGAAATACCCTCAATGAAATGGTTACTGGTTAAAAGATAAAAGTTTTGGGTTTTGGGGTTTTTTTTTTTTTTTGTAGAACCAGGTACTGAACTCAGGTCCTTGTGCTTGCCAGGGAAGCGCTTATGCTACTGAGTCATCTCCTCAGCCCCTAAAAGATTAAGTTTTCCAGAAAAATTTACAATAAGGTTTTCTCTTAAAAAGTGGTTTTGGTACAAAACTAAATTAAGATGGAAAGGTTTTCACATGTGTATGGTAATTCATTATTGTTACTCTCATAGTATATTAAGGGTATTTATATTCAGGGGTACAGGTCTTTCAAAATGTAAAACAAAGATTGCTTATTGTGATGACTTCTCAGATTCAAACTCTGGCATTTACAAAAAACTTGTGAAATGTATCCCATTTAACAATGACTAATTAGATTAAAATTTTTTATGTAGTAGAGATGGTTGGTTAAAAGTGTTATGTCAAAACAAAAAAAAAAAAATTAAGTATATCACAAAATGTCAGCAGGACTGTCTTACTACAATGTTGTGCTGGGGAGATGGCTCAGTGGAATAAGCGCTTCCCTGGCAAGCTCAAGGGCCTGAGTTCAATCCCCAGTTCCACAAAAAAAAAAAAAAAAAAAAAAAAAAAAAATCTATCTTAGGGGCCAGGCAGATGGCTCAGTGGAATAAGCACTTCCCTCGCAAGTGGAAGGGTCTGAGTTAAATCCCTGGTTCCGCAAAAAAATTAAAAAAAAAATAATGTTGTATATGGTTTTGATTTCTAAATTTCTGTGTAAAAATATGTACTTTTTGTCTGTTAACATATGGACTTAATATTAGAATGCCCACAGGCAATTATAAAATGAGCTAACAGAAGCTTACAGGAAATACTCATTAAACAAAAAGGGAAAATAGTATGAGAATACACCTAGATTAATTGTACAAAAAGCTCTATTTACATTAAAATTTTTTAAATATACTGCTGAACAGATCTGCTGCAACAGACCATCACTGGACAAAATAAATACTGGAGAAGTGGTCTGGGTGCTAATTTGATAATAAAACCTAAAAAATAAGCAAATATAAATATTTTGATACAAAATAGTACCAACTTGTTTCTTGCTATGGTGGCTTGTTGTCATTTCTGGTAAGTATTAAAGGTGATTTTAGTCATTGGGTTTACATTCCAAATGCACCGCTCACTAGTTCACTGGTGGGATGCTACTATACCCATATGTAGCATCAAAAGTTACCCAGCCCCTATGGTGCCTGGGGACCAGCAGGGCCAGCAGAAGAAGGAACCAGAATCCCACTCTACAAGGCTGGAGTAGAAGGCTGGCCTATTGGTATTGGGAATGGATCTCATTGCTTAAAAGCAAGCACTGGGCTGGAGAGATGGCTCAGTGGTCTAAAGCACCTACTTGAAACAAGCTTGACAAAGCACAGGGACCGCGGTTCGATCCCCCAGCACCACATGCCAGCCAGCCGCGCCCCCTGGTGGGCTGAGC